>NC_058518.1:422847080-423447080 GCF_904849725.1 Hordeum vulgare subsp. vulgare
AAGCTCAATCGTTGAGCATGTGCTCAGATTATCTGAGTACTACAATCGCTTGAATCAAGTGGGAGTTAATCTTCCAGAGGAGATAGTGATGGTTCTTCAAAGTCACTGCCACCAAGCTACTAGAGCTTCATGATGAACTATAACATATCAAGGATACATATGATGATCCTTAAGCTATTCACGATGTTTGACATCGCAAAAGTAGAAATCAAAAAGGAGCACCAATTGTTGATGGTTAGTAAAACCACTAGTTTCAAGAAGGGCAAGGGAAAGAAGGGATACTTCATGAAACGGCAAACCAGTTGCTGCTCTAGTGAAGAAACCCAAGGTTGAACCCAAACCCGAGACTAAGTGCTTCTGTTATGAGGGGAACGGTCACTGAGACGGAACTGCCCTAGATACTTGGTAGATGAGAAGGCTGACAAAGTCGACAAAAGTATATTGGATATACCTGATATTGATGTGTACCTTACTAGTACTCCTAGTAGCACCAGGGTATTAGATACCAGTTCAGTTGCTAAGTGTTAGTAACTCGAAATTATAGCTACGGATTAAAAGGATACTAGCAAGGGTGAGGTGATGATGTGTGTTGGAAGTAATTCTAAGGTTGATGTGATCAAACATCGCACGCTCCCTCTACCATCGGGATTGGTGTTAAACCTAAATAATTGTTATTTGGTGTTTGCGTTGAGCAAGAACACGATTGGATCGTGTTTATTGCAATACGATTATTCATTTAAAGAGAATAATGGTTATTCTGTTTGCTTGAATAAATACCTTCAATGGTTTATTGAATCTCGATCGTTGTGCTACACATGTTCATAATATTGAGGCCAAAAGGATACACAGTAGTAATGATAGTACCACTTACTTGTGGCACTGCTGCTTGAGATATATTGGTATAAACGCATGAGGAAACTCCATGCAGATGGATCGTTTGGACTCACTTGATTTTGAATCACTTGAGACATGCAAATCATACCACATGGGCAACATGACTGAAGGCCTCGTTTTCCAGTGAGATGGAACTAGAAAGTAACTTACTGGAAGTAATACATTTGGATGTATGAAGTCCAATGAGTGCTGAGGCACGCAGTGGATGTTCTTACTCCACAAATGATTTATGTAGATACTAGTTTATTTGCTTGATGAAACACACGTCTGAATTATTGAAAGGTTCATATAGTTTCAGAGTGAAGTTGAAGATCGTCATGACAAAAGGGTAACATGTCTACAATAGGATCATAGAGATGAATATCTGAGTTGCGAGTTTTGTACACAATTATGACAAATGTGAAAATTGTTTCACATCTCATGCCACCTTGAACACCATAGTGTGATGGTGTGTCCGAACGTCATAGCCACGCCCTATTTGATATGGTGCATACTATGATGTCTCTTATCGAATTACCACTATCGTCTATGGGTTACGCATTAGAGACAACCGCATTCACTTTAAATAGGGCACCACGTATTTCCATTGAGACGACACCGTATGAACTATGGTTTGGAGAAACCTAATTTGTCGTTTATTAAATGTTTAGGGCTGCGATGCTTATGTGGAAAAGTTTCAGCATGATAAGCTCGAACCCGAAGCGGATAAATGCATCTTCATAGGACACCCAAAATAGTTAGGTATAACTCCTGTCTCGGATCCAGAAGCAAAGTGTTTGTTTCTAGAAACGGGTCCTTTCTCGAGGAAAAGTTTCTCTCGAAAGAATTGAGTGGGAGGGTGGTGGAACTTGATGAGGTTATTGAACCGCCACTTCAACCAGTGTGTAGCAGGGCGCATGAAGTTGTTCCTGTGGCGCCTACGCCAATTGAAGTGGAAACTGATGATAGTGATCATTAAGCTTCGGATCAAGTTACTACAAACCTCGTAGGTCGACAAGGTCGTGTACTGCTAAAGAGTGGTACGGTAACCCTGTCTTGGAGGTCATGTTGTTGAACAACAATGAACCTACGACCTATGGGGAAGCGATGGTGGGCCCGGATTCTGACAAATGGCTGGAGGCCATGAAATCCGAGAGAGGATCCATGTATGAAAACAAAGTGTGGACTTTGGAAGAACTACTTGATGGTCGTAAGATTGTTAAGTACATATGGATCTTTTAAAGGAAGACACACGATGATGGTGAAAGTCACCATTAAGAAAAGCTCGACTTGTCGCAAAGATGTTTCCGACAAGTTCAAAGAGTTGACTATGATGAGACTTTCTCACTCCTACCGATGCTAAAAGTCTGTTGGAATTATGTTAGCAGTTGCTAAATTATTTATGAAATATTGCACATAGGATGTCAAAACATTGTTTCCTTGACAGTTTCCTTGAGGGAAGGTTGTATGTGATACAACGAGAAGGTTTTGTCGATCCTAAGGATGCTAACAAGTATGCAAGCTCTAGCAATCCTTCTATGGACTGGTGCAAGCATCTCGGAGTTGGAATATATGCTTTGATGAGATGATCAAAGTTTTTGGGTTTATACAAGGTTTGTGAGAAACTTGTATTTCCAAACAAGTGAGTGGGAGCACTATACAATTTCTGATAAATATATGTGGTTGACATATTGTTGATCGGAAGTAATGTAGAATTTCTGGAAAGCATAAAGGGTTGTTTGAAAGGTGTTTTTCAAAGGAAACCTTGATTAAGCTACTTGAAAATTGTGCATCAAGATCTATGGCGATAGGTCAAGACGCTTAATAAGAACTTTCAACGAAATGCATGCCCTGACAAGTTTTGAAGGAGTTCAAAATAGATCGTCAAAGAAGGAGTTCTTGGCTGTGTTGTAAGGTGTGAATTTGAGTAAGATTCAAAGCTCGACCATGGCAAAAGAAAGAGAAAGGATGAAGGTCGTCCCCTATGCATTAGACGTAGGCTCTATAGTATGTTATACTTTGTACCACACCTGATGTGTGCCTTGCCATGAAACTGTCAAGGGGTACCAAAGTGATCCAGGAATGGATTACTGGACAACGGTCAAAAGCTATCCTTAGTAACTAGTGGACTAAGGAATTTTTCTCAATTATGGAGGTGATTAAAGAGTTCGTCGTAAAAAGTTACGTTGATGCAAGCTTTGACACTAATCCGAATAACTATGAGTAGTAAACCAGATTCGTATAGTGGAGCAGTCATTTGGAATAGTACCAAATGGTGCGTGGTAACAACATCTATAGGATGACATAGAGATTTGTAAAACACACACGGATCTGAAAGGTTCGGATCCATTGACTAAAAACCTCTCTCACAAGCAAGATATGATCAAACCCCATAACTGTATGGGTGTTTGGTTCATTGCAATCACATAGTGATTTGAACTAGATTATTGACTCTAGTGCAAGTGGGAGACTTTTGGAAATATGCCCTAGAGGCAATAATAAATTATTTATTATTATATTTATTTATTCATGATAATCGTTTATTATGCATGCTGGAATTGTATTGATTGGAAACTCAAATACATGTGTCGATACATAGACAACACACTTTCCCTAGTGAGCCTCTAGTTGACTAGCTTGTTGATCAAAGTTGGTCATGGTTTCCTGACCATAGACAAGTGTTTTCACTTGATAACGGGATCACATCATTAAGAGAATGATGTGATAGACAAGACCCAAAACTATGAAGGTAACATATGATCGTGTCTGTTTATTGCTAATGTTTTCTATATGTCAATGTATCTGTTCCTATGACCATGAGATCATGCAACTCCCGGACACCGGAGGAATACCTTGTGGGTTATAAAACGTCACAATGTAATTGGGTGACTATAAAGGTACTCTATAGGTATCTCCAAAGGTGTTTGTTGGGTTGGCATGGATCAAGACTGGGATTTGTCACTCCGTGTAACGAACAGGTATCTCGGGGCCCACTCGGTAATACATCATCACAACAAGCCTTGCAAGAAATGTGACTAAGGAGTTAGTTACGGGATCTTGTATTACATAACGAGTAAAGAGACTTGCCGATAATGAGATTCAACTAGGTATGGAGATACCGACGATTGAATCTCGGGCAAGTAACATATCGAAGGACAAAGGGAACAACATACGGGATTAACTGAATCCTTGACATAGAAGTTCAACCGATAGAGATCTTCGTAGAATATGTGGGAGCCAATATGGACATCCAGGTCCCGCTATTGGTTATTGACCTGAGAGTGTCTCAGGTCATGTCTGCATAGTTCTCGAACCCGCAGGGTCTGCACACTTAAGGTTCGGTGACGTTTCAGTATAGTTGAGTTATAGGTGTTGGTGGCCGAAGGTTGTTCGGAGTCCCAGATGAGGTCCCGCACACCACGAGGAGCTCCGAAATGGTCCGGAGGTAAAGATTGATATGTAGTAAGTCCTGTTTTGGTCACTGGAAAAGTTTGGGGCTCATCGGTAGTTTACCGGGAGTGCCGGGGACTATCGGGAGGGGTGTCACGCCCCAAGGGGCCTCATGGGCTGTGGGAAGAGATAAACCAGCCCCTAATGGGCTGGAATAAGTTCCCAGTAAGGCCCATAAGGTTTGAGAAGGAAAAAACACAAGGTGGAAATAGTTTCCAAGTGGGAAGGAGGATTCCTACTCCAAATAGGATTGGAGGAGGAGGACTCCTCTCCTCCTTGCGCAAGGGAAAAAAGGCAGCCCTAGGGTGCAACCCTCTCCCTCCTCTCCTCCTATATATACTAATTGTTTTGAGGGTTTTTGAGACAACACAAAACAACCACGTGTTGCCCTCTCTCTCTCTAGATCTATTTCTCCTCTAGTTTCAGTGGTGCTTAGGCGAAGCTCTGCTGGAATAGCACCACCACCACCACCACGCCGCCGTGCTGGAGAACTCATCTACCTCTCCATCCCCTCTTGTTGGATCAAGAAGGTGGAGAATGTCAGCGAGCTGTACGTGTGCTGAACGCGGAGGTGTCGTCCATTCGACACTAGATCGAGAAGGATCGTGATGGGATCGCGGGACGGATCATGATGAGATCGTGGGACGGGCTGCAATTTGGATCACGAAGATGTTCCACTACATCAATCGCGTTATATACGCTTCCGCTTAGCGATCTACAAGGGACACCATAAGTTCGGTGTTCGGATCATATCTTCCGCGATTTGAATCGTTGCGAGTACGACTCCATTGACCGTGTTCATAGTAACTCTTCCGCTTAGCGATCTTCAACGATATGAAGATGCTCTTCCTCACTTGTTTCTGGTTTCTCCTAAATGATCTTGGTGTGACGTAGGATTTTTTTGAATTAGTACTACGATCCCCAACAATCCTTCTTTTCTTAAAAAAATCAATTTGAGTGTACAAAAGAACTTCGAGATAACATTTGTAAAGTATCTTCATTTGCTTATTTTTGTGGGAGTTGTGATGGACTTTTGATTTGTTTGATTGTGTAAAAAGATATATCTTTTGCAAACAAAAATAGTGCAATCAAGTGTTATCTTGTGTATGAGTTGGATGTGGCCGTGAGTTTTATTGCACAGGTCATAGTAAAAAGAGTAAATTGAACTTGGCGCCAAGAGGCTAGAGTGGCTTACTAGAAAATTTATACCCAAATTTGGTTCACATGTATGTAAACTGTTTTTTAGAGCTTAGGTTAGTGTTCAGTATCAGATGTCACATTTTTTGACTTGTCAACTTGTTTTTTAAATTGTAGTGAACATAATAATCGATGCAGAGACCCGGGGTGATGAAAACTTTCATTCTCTAAAGAGAAAACACATTGTGTATGTATGTAGGGTTGTGTTTGAGGGGCGTGGGTGTATGTTGGCTTGTGTGTGTTGTTGTAGAGATTCATCTTGCTTTTTAATATGTTAATTCAGTTTTGTGTGTATTTAATATGTATAATTCAAATTTGATCTACAATCACAAGGTCCAATGCATCAAAATGGATTTAAAAATTATTTATGTGTCCCTGGATGCATGTGTTAGGTCCACACAAGAAATGAGAATGAATTTCAAACATCTCATTCTTGGCTCGACGACAAACATCAGTAAATTTGATTTTTAAATCCCCCTAAATCCAAAACTCGTTAGAAATTTATGAAACTTGGCATGGTGTCATGACAAGGCACATATATGTCGTGGTAGAGAAATACCAACCTGGACATGTTTTTGCACAAGTCCCTTATAAACCGGAGCTTCTCACAATAAGCTATGTGGTTCTGATAAGGAACATGCATGTCACATCTCGTGAAACGACATCCGATGCCTCTTCTATCATTGATTTTTTTTCTAGAGACAACATAAACCAATAGGTGTGTACTAAAAAAATATGAAATTATTAAGGTTTATGTGGCTTTTTATACACTAATTAAGTTTTATATGCATTTAATGTACATAATTCAGATTTGAACTACAATCACAAGGTCTATGTTAGGCAGGGGCTCGCCATATAGCATAAGTATGTTATGGTATTTTTCGTGTCCACTTTGAGAGAAGGAACATACATTAGTAATACCTACAAAGGCATTTTGGAACAAAAAGTTGTCACGTTACCATCGCAAACGAACGTATTATTTATAAATTATGGATGTTCTATTGACCATTTACGTGCTGCCACACGTCACACTGTGTATTGGATAGGAGGTAGCGTGCAGACATGTGTTTGAGTAGACAGGAGGCGTGCGAGCAGTCCTCCGCACGCTCATCTGGGAGGCGTGTCCTTCCACCGTCATCGTAAATGTTTCAGATTGAATATATGTATGCATACTGAGGCCAATGGTTCCTTCTATACTAAGTCAAGCTAAAATTTGGCGTGAAGGATTTTTTTTCCATTGCGTCATCGCAAACGGTTGTGTATGATGACTCGTGTGCTTAGTACATATAATGAGTTTAGATTTCCATCTGTCCTATTGGGTAAATTGTCATTTGTCAAATTGAAAACATTGGCATTTGTCGATCTAATAAAATTGACATTTAACATCATTGTAACACTCACATTTGTCGAATCTCGCACGAACAAAATCACTATTACGATGGAATTTTACAACTGAAATCCAATACACGTAGATTTTATTCATATATTAAGCAGTGGTCATATATTAAGAGGTGGTATTTGTACATATGTTTGCTGGTGAGTTGTTGCTTATCTGCCAAGACGTGAGGATCTGAGGATAGCCAGAATGATTTCAGAGAGAACAGTTTTGAGATGGACTCAGCCACAAGTCCTGAGAAGACAGACTTTGACCCTGGTTCTTACAACTCCCATGGCTTGCCCAAGACTGCCACCTGGCAGAGGAAGAACCTTAATTCAGATGAGGAGGACTCTGATTTTGTGCCAGAGAAAACTTCAGCTCTTCCAAAGGCTCCTAAGAAGACTGTCAGGAAAGAGTATGCAAGGCCCGCTGATCTTAGAGCTGCTGAATCTGCAAGGAAAGGGATGACACTTTCTGATGACAATTCTCCTATGAAGGCTTGTGCAAAGAGAGCCAGGAAGAGGGTGATCCATGTCACTGCAAGACAAACCTCCATGTATGAGGACCCAGAAGATGCTGCCGGAGAAGATGAGATCCCAACTGATGCCCCTCCTGCTCCTAAGAAGAAGAAGCTCAGGGCTAATGCCATGCCTAGGAAGTCTGCTCCTAAGCCTCCTTCTAAGGCTATAAGGGTTGTAGCTCCTAGAAAGACTACAAAGGATATTCCTACAGCTGCCAAGGAGACAAGCCCTCCTTCCAGTACCTTTGCTGTAGAGGAAGAAGAAGAGAATGCACCTATTCTCAAAAATCTCTGACCAAATCTGCCACTGCACAATGCTTCTCATCTAGTAGCTGAAGATATTAAGAAGAGGAAAGATGTAGGTTTGAGGAAATGGAGAGCTGCACATCCATATGCCATAAGGAGAAGAACTATTGTTGATCCAACGTTTCACACCAAGGAACAACAAGATTTCTATGAGACTATTTTGTATGACAAAAGTCCAGCTGTTAGTCACATGAGATATGTTGACTCGGCTTATATCAAAGCCAATGAAAATTTATTTCCCCATGTGCAAGAAAATTTCAAGTCTATAGACATTGAAGATTTCGTTGGAAAAGAGATGACCACATGGAATGATGAACTGATCATGCAATTCTACTCAACTGTTCATTTCTATGCAGATGGTTCTATTGTATGGATGACTGATGGTCACAAGTATGAGTCAATGATTAATGAGTGGGACACTATCATTGGTGCCCCTAAGCAGAAAGAGAGTGATGTTGATGTGTACTCTGAGCCAAAGATGAGTCACAACTCTATGTCCAACATGTACAAGCCAATTCCTCGCAAGTTTTTGCCAACTCACAAGATGGGCTCTGTGTACTTCTTGCAAGCAGGAATACCCACAACTAACACCATTCCGAGACACACCTTGATGCCTAAATCAGGTGATGAGAAGATAATTACAGGTTACTCCACCAATTTGCTGCACCATTTGGACTCTCACACTAGATTTAGAGTGATGGACTTGATAGTAGAGACTATCGAGAGTACCGCTGCTGATCAGAAAAGATCTTGTGGATATGCCCCGTACATTTAGATGCTTATTAATGCCAAGCTAGGAAAGCATGCATATCTCCTTGATCGTCCCCATTTACCTCTTCACCCAGAATTTGAAGACAATGAAGTGGTGATAGATGACCATGATCCCAGCTTAGCTGCATCTAGAATGGCAGCAGAGGTAACAGAAGCTAAGGATGCTAGAAATGTGCCACCACCAGTTCCACAACTCAGAACTCAAGCTGAGAAAATGGAATTTCTAGTTAGTTATGTCCAAGGTATGGAGAAGAACATCTTAAAGATTCTGCTAAATCAGAAGAGTTTGGAGAGGATCGTGGAAACAAAGTTCCATGATTTGGATGTCAAAGTGACTGAGATATCTGCCAGTGTTGATCAGCTCAAGCATGAAGTCGACGGTGTGAAGACACCCAGTTTTACTAGTAATGATGAAGAGTCGCCTCCTCTCACTACCATTTGGTTCAGCACCAGGCCTAGGTCAGCTGATGTACTTGCTCCGGAGACAAGACAGAGTTCATCAGCTCAACCATCTACACCTTCAGCTCCAGCTCCAGCTCCAGCTCAAGCACCTCTAGTATCCACTCCTCCAGCTCCAGGACATTCAGGAGAAGCCTTCGTGGACGCTCTTCTGTCGACTCCTTCATCAACTGCCTGGAGAGACGATTAGCTCTATAATTTTGAACTTTTTGGTAACTTGTTGCCAAAAGGGGAGAAATGTATAGATCATAGGGCTTCGAGAGAGAGAGAGAGAGCTTTTGAATTTATTTTCTCTCATTTGGTTTTACAAAACTTTGGTCTTTTGGATTCTGTGTGTGATCATACGCTTTGCTTGGTTGATGCTACGTTATTATATTTTAAGCTATCTATGTGATGATCATTCACTTATCTTGTTGGTATCATGTGCATTACTACTCATTCTTATCTTGTATGCGCACCAACAAGATGTATGTGACATGGAAGATTTACCCATGATCTCAATTGATTGTGCATTTGCATTCAAACACAAATTTTAAATAATGCACAAATTTAGGGGGAGTTCTTGCTTTTCACATACTTCTCAAAGCGTTGATGCTAATCATTGATTATATCTTTTGTCGAAGCTTTGATCTATATGTTGTCATCAATTACCAAAAATGGGGATATTGAAAGCACAGTTGCTCCCTAGGGTGGTTTTGATAATTGATCACAACATATGCATCATTGGACTAATATGTTTATCCAAGTATATTTCAGAAAAGTTCAAAAGATGCTTTGGCTAAAGGCTTATGTGCAGATGCCCCTTTATGCAAGAAAGGAATAACATTGGCTCAAGCTTCAAGCTAGAAAACTCTTCATTTTATATTTGTGATAAATCACTTTTAGGTCCATACGAAAGCCAATACTATTAAAATGGGGTGATGTATTAAAATGAACTGGTTGCTCAAGTGCTCAAAGTTAGCCACCAAAATACTCAACCATTCTTCCCACATAACCGTTCTATCCAATACCACACACTCAAAATTGGTGCCACCAACTTTCCCATTCTGGCACCACCGAGTTTGATCTCAGATAGAACCCTAGCCATTCCCACCAAATCGGTGCAACCGAAACCATATCGGTGCTACGGAGTTTGGGTGACCAACTTTCTACTACCTCGGTACACAAAATCGGGATTTCCGACTTTGAGTATCGGTGTCATCGAGTTGTGTCATCTGACCGTTAGCCACCTTTTCGGTGCCATCGAGTTGTGTATATCGGTTCCATCGAGATTTAAAGTTGCTACCTTTAGTGCAAGTCGGTACCACCAAGTTTATGACTTTGGTGTCACCGATTTGCCACTTTAGGTGTAACGGTTGGATTTTGTGTGCTGCCTATATATACCCCTTCACCCACCTCTCATTCATGGGAGAAGCACTCAGAACACACACTTCATTGCCAGATTCATTTTTCGGAGAGAGAGCCACCTACTCATGTGTTGAGATCAAGATATTCCAATCCAATCATTTGAAACTTGATCTCTAGCCTCCCCAAGTTGCTTTCCACCAAATCAATCTCTCCTACCCATGCCTATTCTGTGAGAGAGTGTTTTTGCGTTGAGGAGACTATCTTTAGAAGCACAAGAGCAAGGAGTTCATCATTCTACCACATTTATTACCTTTTGGAGGGTGGTGCCTCCTAGATTGGTTAGGTGTCGCTTGGGAGCCTCCTATTTCGTGTTGTGGAGTTGAACCAAGATCTGTGTAAGGGCAAGGAGATCGCCTACTTTGTGAAGATCTAACGTGAGTGAGGATAGTCATGTGTGGACGGAAGCCGTGGTGGAATAGACAAGGCCGATTCTTCGTGGACCCCTTGTGGGTGGAGCCCTCCGTGGACTCTCGCACTCGTTACCCTCTGTGGGTTGGAGTCTCCACTAACACGGACGTACGATAGCGCCACCTATCGGAACCATGCCAAAAATCACCATGTCAACCCCTTTGCATTTGATCTCCTAAACTCTACTGCTTTACATGTGCAAAGTCTATACTTTTCCACTGCCATATATGTTGACTAGCATGTGTAGGGTGTACTAGACTTTTTAGAATTGCTAAAATTCTGCCTTCCATAAAACTGGGAAAGGTTGGGATTTTAATCTTGACAAGTAGTCTATTCACCCCCCCTCTAGACACACCTTCTATCGATCCTACACTTGCGTGGTTGCGCGGGAACAGGAAGGCCAAAAGAGACGCCTGCACACTCTCGAAGAGTGCACTGGAATCCTCGGTCGGTGATGACGAGTTGATGGATATACTTCTCGCCCTTCGTTGGTTACCCCAAGTGGAAGGTGGAGATGTAGTCAGCAGCAGATTTCCCTTACACGGAGACTATAAGATTTATCGAACCAGGAGGACTCCGAGGATCAACAAGTAGGTGTCCGCTGCTCTGGCGCTAGCAAAAGACGTGGACCTGCACACACAACAAATAACTTTGCTCCCAATGAGTACACAGAGGTTGTCAATCTCTCCGGCCTTGTAGTTTGCGAAGGATCAAAACACAAGCGGGAATAGTGATAGTGATTGCAATAGAAAAGTAAATGAAAGTAGTAAATGATGGAGGTGTAAGCAGTGGTGGTAATATGGACCTGAGTCACATGATGTTCACTAGTGATGTCTCTCTCCCAAAAGACGATAAACAACTATGCTGGGTAAACAAATTACAACTGGGAAATTGATAGATTTATAAACGCACCGCAATGCTAATCATGCTACTAGAAAGTTAGAGGCTCAAAAGTAATGGGCAGTACGCCAAGACAAGTAGACCGTTTATTCATTAGCATCTACTTACTAATCATCCACCTTGAGATATCTATCGAGAACATCTCGCTGGTACATCTCGCTGGTATTAAGTTGCGAGCTCCCGGAGGTCAATCCTCCCTCCGACAGGGTGCCGGGAAGGGGTCTTCTGATGCTCCCGATCTCGGAAGCGTTGCGGCGGCGAAACGATCGATAAATTTGCGATTCTTGATCTCCTTCAAGGGTTTCCTATTAGAGAGGTAACTATAGGCCGAAGGAGGGCACCAGAGGAGGTGGGACCCACCCAGGCGACATGTGGGCGCGGCCAGGGGCCAGGCCGCGCAGGGAGGCCGCCTGGGCAGCCCCTGGCTCCCCTCTGGACCATATTCGTGCTTCCTGAAGCTTCCGTCACGCTGATTTTTATATATTTTTCTCGGGATTTTTGGGACTCTGTAAATTTGGGTAAAAGTCCGTGCAAAAAAGATATCAGCAGACAGAAATTGGCACTGGGTGCACTATGCTAGTAGGTGATACGTCTCCAACGTATCTACTTTCCCAAACTCTTTTGCCCTTGTTTTGGGCTCTAATTTGCATGATTTGAATGGAACTAACCCGGACTGACGTTGTTTTCAGCAGAATTGCCATGGTGTTGCTTTTGCGCAGAAATAAAAGTTCTCGGAATGACCTAGAAACTTATGAGGATTTTTTGTGGAATATATAAAAAATACTGGTGCAAGAATTACCTGAAGACACGGAGCCAGCAGCCATCAAGCCCAGGAGGCGCCCCCCTAGGGCGCGCCTGGCAGGCTTGTGGGGCCCACGTAGCTCCGCAGCCTCCAACTCCAACTCCATAAAGTCTCTCTCGCCCACAAAAAATTAAGAGAGAAGAGTTCATCACGTTTCACGACACGGAGCCGCTGCCACCACCAGTTCTTCCTGGGGAGGGCAGATCTGGAGTCCGTTCTCGGCTCCGGAGAGGGGAAATTGACGCCGTCGTCATCACCAACCATCCTTCATCGCCAATTCCATGATGCTCTTTATCGTCCGTGAGTAATCTCATCATAGGCTTGCTGGACGGTGATGGGTTGGATGAGCTCTATCATGTAATCGAGTTAGTTTCGATGGGGTTGATCCCTAGTATCCACTATGTTCTAAGATTGATGTTGCTACTACTTTGCTATGCTTAATGCTTGTCACTAGGGCCCGAGTGCCATGATTTAAGATCTGAACCTATTATGTTTTCATCAATAGATGTGTGTTCTTGATCCTATCTTGCAAGTTGTAGTCACCTACTATGTGTTATGACCCGGCAACCCCGGAGTGACAATAGACGGAACCACTCTCGGAGATGACCATAGTATGAGGAGTTCATGTATTCACTATGTGCTAATGCGTTGTTCCGGTTCTCTATTAAAAGGAGACCTTAATATCCCTTAGTTTCCATTAGGACCCCGCTGCCACAGGAGGGATGGACAAAAGATGTCATGCAAGTTCTTTTCCATAAGCACGTATGACTAAATAGGAATACATGCCTACATTACATTGACGAACTGGAGCTAGTTACATATCACCCTATGTCATAACTATTACATGATGAATGTCATCCGACATAATTATCCATCACCGATCCAATGCCTACGAGCTTTTCCTATTGGTCCTTGCTAAGTTACTTTACCGCTACTGCTGTCACTACTGCTACTGTTACCGCTGCTACCGTTACTATCACACTACTTTGCTACTAAAACTTTGATGCAGATACTAAGTCTTTCAGGTGTGGTTGAATTGACAACTCAACCACTAATACTCGAGAATATTATTTGTCTCCCCTTGTGTCGAATCAATAAATTTGGGTTGAATACTCTACCATCGAAAACTATTGCGATCCCCTATACTTGTGGGTTATCAAGACCTTTTTCTGGCGCCGTTGCCGGGGAACATAGCTCTATTCTTTGAGTCACTTGGGATTTACGTCTGTTGATCACTATGAGGAATCCGAGAAATCCAAAAACTAAAGTCTTGGCCTCAACTACGAGGACAGGTAAGGAATTGCCATCTAGCTCTGCACTTGATTCACCTTCAGTTATGAGTAAATTTGCGACACCACCACCTATTGTTAATTTTGATATGTCGCATGTGCTTGATGATGCTACTTCTGCTATCCATGATGCTTATGATGATGCTTTGCTTGATAATGATTTGCCACTGGGTGAATTTCTTGATGCACAAATTGCTAGAGTTGCTGCTGAATGTGATGATACTTCTGAAACTGATGAAATTATTGAAGTGGAACCTGCTGTTACACGTGTTAGACCTAGCTCTCCTAGATATGAATTGCCTGATATACATAAGGGTTATGTTATGGAGGGAGAGGTAGCTGAAGACTTTGTTGCTTGTAAGGATAGCTGTGATTATGAGAATTTATTACGCAAGTGGAAAGAAAAATCTCTGAATGCTAGAATGAAATATGATCCTAAGTTTGCTACTTCGCCTATCTTTGTTACTCATAAGGATTATGAGTTTTCTTCCGATCCGAGTTAATCATTTTAGTTGAATATGATCCTTTTCATGGTTATGAATCTAAAACGGTTGTAGCACATCTTACTAAACTGAATGATATAGCCACCCTATTCACGAATGAGGAAAAAAATCGCCATTATTATATCCTTAAGTTGTTTCCTTTCTCACTAAAGGGTGATGCTAAGACTTGGTTTACTTCTCTTGCTCCTGGTTGTGTGCGTAGTCCCCAGGATATGATATACTACTTCTCTGAGAAATATTTTCCTGCCCATAAGAAACAAGCTGCCTTGCAGGATATATATAACTTTGTGCAAGTTGAATAAGAGAGTCTCCCACAAGCTTGGGGAGGCTTGTCCAGTTACTTAATGCTTTGCCTGATCACCCTCTTGAGAAGAATGAAATACTTGATATCTTTTATAATGGACTAACCGATGCTTCTAGGGACCACCTAGATAGTTGTGTTGGTTGTGTTTTCAGGGAACGAACTGTGGAACAAGTTGAAATTCTATTGAATAATATCTTGAGCAATGATAATGCTTGGACTATTCCCGAACCACCTCCGAAGCCAACTCCAAAGAAAAGAGGTATTCTATTCCTCAGTCCTGAAGATATGCAAGAAGCCAAGAAATCTATGCAAGAGAAAGGTATTAAATCTGAAGATGTTAAGAATCTACCACCTATTGAAGAAATACATGGTCTTGATAACCCGACACGGGTAGTAGAGGTAAATTCTCTTCGTAGATTCAATGAGAGTGATATTCCTTATGATAAACCTACTAGCTTATGCTTAGATGAATTTGATAACTTCGTTGCCAAACAACAAAGTTTTAATGATTATGTTAGCAGACAATTGAGACAAAATGCTCGTATGATTAATCATATAAGTGCTTGTGTGGATAGAAATGTCAATGATCTTAAGCTTTTGTGTAAACATGCTTCTATGGTCACTACTCAAGTAGAACAAGTACTTAAGGCTCAAAATGACTTGCTTAATGAGTTGAATGACAATTCTGTTAGAGTTGTCACTAGAGGTGGTAGAATGACTCAGGAACCTTTGTATCCTGAGGGCCATCCTAAGAGAATTGAACAAGATTCTCAAGGAGTTAACACTGATGCACCTAGTCATCCTGTTATTAGGAAGAAAAAGAAAGATGATAGGAAGTTGCATGCTAGCAAACCTGTTGGTGTTACACCCGAGAATCCAAATGATGTCTCTATTTGGGATGTCGAAACACAATCTGGTGATGAACATGAGCCTAGTGATAATATTAATAATGGTGTTCATGTTGATGCTCAACCTAGTAATGATAAGGATGTGAAGATTGAACCTGATCTTGATAACCCACAACCTAAGAACAAGAGATATGATAAAAACGATTTTATTGCTAGGAAGCATGGTAAAGAAAGAGAACCATGGGTTCAGAAACCCATGCCCTTTCCTCCCAAACCATCCAAGAAAAAGGATGATGAGGCTTTTGAGCGTTTTGTTGAAATGATTAGACCTATCTTTTTGCAAATGTGTTTAACTGATATGCTTAAAATGTCTCCTTATGCTAAGTACATGAAATATATTGTGACTAATAAAAGGAAGATACCCGAGGTTGAGATTTCCACCATGCTTGCTAATTACACCCTCAAGGGTGGGACTCCTAAGAAACTAGGTGATCCCGGAGTGCCCACTATACCTTGCTCGATTAAAGGAAATTACGTTAGAACTTCTTTATGCGATCTTAGAGCTGGTGTTAGTGTTATGCCTCTCTCTTTATATCGTAGACTTGAATTGGATAAGTTGACACCTACTGAAATTACTTTGCAAATGGCCGACAAATCAACTGCTTTTCCTATCGGCATTTGCGAGGATGTGTTGGTTGTGGTTGCAAACGTTACTATCTTAACGGACTTTGTTATTCTGGATATTCCCGAGGATGATGCCATGGCGGTCATCCTTGGAAGACCCTTTTAAAACACTGCAGGGGCTGTTATTGATTGCAACAAAGGCAATGTCACTTTCCATGTTAATGGTAATGAGCACATGGTGCACTTTCCGAAGAAACAATATCGAGTTCATTGCATCAATGCTATTGAAAAATCTTCATCAATTCTTATTGGAAGTTTTGAATGCCCTATACCTACTGTCAAGATGAAGTATGATTTACTTGTTGGGGATATGCACATCCCTGTTGAGGTAACCTAGTGATTATTCGAAAATTCTCCGGTTTTATGTGATTCGAAAAAAAGTTTGTCAAGGAGACTTGATCAACCTCATTGACGGATTTCTTTTGATGACCATGAGATGGATGAATCTAGAAGTCACAACCTTCTGTTCCCAACTTTTACTTTATGTTGTTTATAAGAAAAATAATAAATTTAGCTTTATTTTCCTGTTTTCTGCTTTTCCAGTTCAATAGAAAAGTGACCCAAAAATAAAAGTTCTCCAAATGCCCTGAAATTCAAGTATGATTTTTTCTGGAATATTTGAAAATTTCTGAGACAGAAAGCTAGTTAGGGGGATGCACCAGTGGGCCACAAGCCCAGGAGGCGCGACCACCCCCCTCGACGCGCCTGATAGGCTTGTGGGTCCCACGTGGCCCCCTCCACTTATTTCAGCTCCCATCTCCTTCGTCTACCTCCAAAAAAATCATTCCATAGCTCAAACCCGTGTTCTTGCTCTTCTTGCTGCATTTTTCGATCTTCGTCTGCAAAGCCCCATTCACCAAACTGTTTTGGGGAATTGTTCCTTGGTATGTGACTCCTCCATTGGTCCAATTAGTTTTTGTTCTAGTGCTTTATTCGTTGCATATTTTTGCTGCCTTGGTGACCCTGTTCTTGAGCTTTCCATGTTAATTTTAGTTGGTCCAAAGTAGTTTTGATGCATGATATGGCCTCTAGGAACTTGTAGGAGTAGTTGCTATGAGTTTTGTTGAGCCTTGTTCACTTTTCTTTTGAGTCACTAAAAATTTCAGAAAAAGAAGATGTTCAGGAAAAACTATCATGGTGGTTCCTCAAGCAAAAGGGGTCCCCGTCTCGCGATTCAGGAGCCCGATCCTTATCAGCCGAGGAACGCACAAGTGCAACCATGTGAATGGCCTTCCCATGAATTCATGATTGATGCAGGTTTCAAGGACGAGTTTGATACATTTGATCACAACGCCAGGCTCGAAGAATTCATATCCAATAAATGTGAACAGTATACTACACTCACTGCCTCTTTTGTTCGTAGATTCAAATTTTCAGTTGGCCGTGACACATCTATACTGTTTGATCTTTATGCCAAATCGTATACCATGGATTTAGAGGATTTGAATAGAATTTGCAAGATACCTGATTGGGGTAGTCCCAATGACCATCCTAAATCTTCGGTTAGAGATTTTATTTCTAGTATAACTGTTGGAGAAACTAGAGATATTACGCAGGCTACCATGTGGAGCATTCATTTTCCCGCATTACATTATTTTGCCCTCTTCATAGGTAGATGCATTGATGGCAAGCTTGAGCATAGTTATCTCTGCGCACCTGACCTTAGTATTCTTAAGAGCGCAATAACGAGTGATAGAAGTTTCAACATGGGAGCTATAATTGCAAGGAGGCTAAATAATAATGCTAATGAAGGGGATTTCTTTGGTGGGATCTATGCCACTCGCATAGCAAATTTTCTTGGAATACCCATCCGCACAGGAGATCCCCCGCTCCATACAACTTTCCTTGATCGCGCCGCTATGATATGTTATCAGTTCCTTGAGAGGGATAATGAATCCCTCCTATACCGGTTAATATTTAACCGACAACATGTTTTCCATATTACCCTTCCTGCTCCTGCCTTCTTTGACTTTCAGGTAAAACGGAGATATTACATAACCTGAGGAGAGGCAGAGGAGTATGAGAGGGAGGCGAAGGCTGCTCGCCTCCATGAGGCAGTTATTCAGGTGGTAGCTGCTGCGTTCCCGTACAACCCCTATTATGATTTTGGATATCGCCCGGACCAGCCGTGGGAGTAGACCAACTTACGCCAAGGCCAAAAGCCATGGGGAGTATGTGTTTCTCACCGACTTTATATTCATGCTCACACATTCACTTTGATAGTCGGTGTTCACACTTTGCCATTGTATCATCCATGCTAGTTTATTTCTTTTCTCACTTTCTTCTCGTGTGTTTGTTTAAATTGAGAAAAACAAAAAAGTTAGTTATAAGTTTACTTTCCAACTTGCTTAGTGGTAATTAAAAAGAAAACCCAAAAAGATTTCCCGTTCTTCTTTTGCTTGTTGGGAGCTTTTCCCGTGTAAATGGTTTTCTTTTTCTTTGGGTCAAGGCAGAAGACCATGGTTAAAATGATTAGTGGCTCTCGTATGCATTATTGTTTATCCGTCAAAGAGCCATATTACTTTGTCTTGTCCTCTGAGTTTGCTTGCAGATTCCAGCTTAGTCCAATGCACGAACACTCTCATTATTATTCACATCATTCGGTGGTGCAAGTGAAAGGCAATAATGACGATATATGATGAAGTGAGTGAGCCTAGAAAAGCTGGTATGAACTCGACCTATTTTGTTTTTGTAAATATGACTAGCTCATCATTCCTAATTCAGCATTATTATGAGAGAAACATGTTTGCAATGACAACTTAGAGATCATAGTTTATGATGCCATGCTTAATTAGCTAGGAGCTTATAATGGTTTGTCTTGGATGCCAACATGAATTTCAAGATGATTATGATGTAGTATGATAGGATGGTATCCTCCTTTGAATGATTCAAGTGGCTTGACTTGGCACATGTTCAGGCATGTAGTTGAAACAAAAACAACATAGCCTCTATGATATTCATGTTTATGGTGATTTATATCCTACTGATGCTTGCACTCAATGTTGGTTAATTTCAATGCATATTAATGACTGTTGTCGCTCTCTAGTTGGTCGCTTCCCAGTCTTTTGCTAGCCTTCACTTGTACTAAGCGGAATACTGCTTGTGCATCCACTTCCATAAACCCAAAGTTGTTCTATATGAGTCCACCTGTATTGTTGTTGGTATGGTGCTATATGCGGTAACTGTCTGCCGTTCCAAGTAAGTTTGCATGTGCCACTCTCTAAATCTTCAAATAATAATCTGTTTGTATGCCCGAATCGCTCATGTGGTGACAAGCGGCGGTCAGTATCTTCCATACTAGGCGTCTTATCCTCGATACGTGTTTATTCACTATCACTCACGAGAAAGGGGCCGGTAATCGGAATGCCCAGTTCCATGCTCAAATCGAAAATATAATTGCAAACAGAACTCCCCCTGGATTGCTGTTGGTATGGACAGCACCCGAGGATTCGGCTAGTCGTGGAGTGTGATTGATCGGTGGTGGGGGAGTCAAAACTTTACTTTTCTGTTTGGGAACCGCCTATAATTTGTGTAGCTTGGAAGATGGTGAAAACTCTTGGTCATCGCGTTGACATGTAAAG
Organism: Hordeum vulgare subsp. vulgare; assembly: GCF_904849725.1. NCBI lineage: Eukaryota > Viridiplantae > Streptophyta > Magnoliopsida > Poales > Poaceae > Hordeum > Hordeum vulgare. The sequence continues at coordinate 422,866,761 of NC_058518.1, forward strand.
CATGCCACCCAAAATTATTTATCTCTGTTTTAAAAAGCTTGAGCTCCCGCACCTCTGCAAATCAATGCTTCCCTCTGTGAAGGGCCTATCTATTTACATTTCTGTTGAGTCATCCTCTTCTTATTAAAAAGCACTAGTTAGAGAGAACCTCCATCATTTTTATGCTTTTCTATTAATTGATATTGAGTATGACTGTGACTGGATCTTCTTTGCCATGAATTACAATGTTCAGTCAGCCCTTGGTCTTTGAAGGTGCTCTGCATTTATGTTTTGCGGTCTCAGAAACAGCTAGCGAGATAACCTGTGTTCATATTGTATTATGATTGTTTTGATTGAAGTGTTGACGTTTGAAACTTATTATTATTGCTCGCTAGTTGATTATGCCATTGATATGAGTACATCATGAGACCTAAATGTTATTGCTTTTGTGGTTAGCTTATGATCTTGCTGAAAATCCGAATAAGAGTTAGACATAATTACAACAACAAGATCAAACAGAGTTCGTAAAAGTTTTTCTTTTGTCTCTTTCAGTTTCTCAACTGAATTGCTTGAGGTCAAGCAAGGCTTTAAGCTTGGGGGAGTTGATACGTCTCCAACGTATCTACTTTTCCAAACTCTTCTGCCCTTGTTTTGGACTCTAATTTGCATGATTTGAATGGAACTAACCCGGACTGACGTTGTTTTCATCAGAATTGCCATGGTGTTATTTTTGCACAGAAATAAAAGTTCTCGGAATGACCTGGAAACTTACGAGGATTTTTTGTGGAATATACAAAAATACTGGCGCAAGAATTACCTGAAGACATGGAGCCAGGAGCCCACAAACCCAGGAGGCGCCCCGCTAGGGCGCGCCTAGCAAGCTTGTGGGGCCCACGTAGCTCCGCAGCCTCCAACTCCAACTCTATAAAGTCTCTCTCGCCTAGAAAAAATTAAGAGAGAAGAGTTCATCGCGTTTCACGACACGAAGCCGCTGCCACCACCTGTTCTTCCTCGGGAGGGCATATTTGGAGTCCGTTTTGGGCTCCGGAGAGGGGAAATCGACGTCGTCGTCATCAGCAACCATCCTTCATCGCCAATTCCATGATGCTCTTCATCGTTCGTGAGTAATCTCATCGTAGACTTGCTGGACGGTCATGGGTTGGATGAGATCTATCATGTAATCGAGTTAGTTTTGATGGGGTCTGATCCCTAGTATCCACTATGTTCTAAGATTGATGTTGCTACTACTTTGCTATGCTTAATGCTTGTCACTAGGGCCCGAGTGCTATGATTTCAGATCTGAACCTATTATGTTTTCATCAATATATGTGTGTTCTTGATCCTATCTTGCAAGTTGTAGTCACCTACTATGTGTTATGACCCGGCAACCCCGGAGTGACAATAGCCGGAACCACTCCCGGAGATGACCATAGTATGAGGAGTTCATGTATTCACTATGTGTTAATGCTTTGTTCCGGTTCTCTATTAAAAGGAGACCTTAATATCCCTTAGTTTCCATTAGGACCCCGCTGCCACGGGAGGGATGGACAAAAGATGTCATGCAAGTTCTTTTCCATAAGCACGTATGACTAAATACGGAATACATGCGTACATTACATTGACGAACTGGAGCTTACATATCACCCTATGTTATAACTGTTACATGATGAATGTCATCCGACATAATTATCCATCACTGATCCAATGCCTACGAGCTTTTCCTACTGGTCCTTGCTAAGTTACTTTACCGCTACTGCTGTCACTACTGCTACTGTTACCGCTGCTACCGTTACTATCACACCACTTTGCTACTAAAACTTTGCTGCAGATACTAAGTCTTTCAGCTGTGGTTGAATTGACAACTCAACTGCTAATACTCGAGAATATTCTTTGGCTCCCCTTGTGTCGAATCAATAAATTTGGGTTGAATACTCTACCCTCGAAAACTGTTGCGATCCCCTATACTTGTGGGTTATCAAGACCTTTTTCTGGCGCTGTTGCCGGGGAACATAGCTCTATTCTCTGAGTCACTTGGGATTTACGTCTGTTGATTACTATGAGGAATCCGAGAGATCCAAAAACTAAAGTCTGCCCTCAACTACGAGGATAGGTAAGGAAGTGCCATCTAGCTCTACACTTGATTCACCTTCAGTTATGAGTAAATTTGCTACACCACCACCTATTGGCAATTCTGATATGTCGCATCTGCTTGATGATATGTCGCATGTGCTTGATGATATGTCGCATGTGCTCTCTTCAATTGTTCTAGGTTCCACATAAACATCTTTCTGTGTTCTATAACCTCATCAAGTTCTATCTTCCTCCCACTTAGTTCTTTCGAGAGAAACTCTTTCTCAAGAAAAGCTCCATTTTTAGCGACAAGCACTATGCCATCGGATCTGTGATAGAAGGTGTACCCAACTGTCTCTTTTGGGTATCCTATGAAGACGCACTTTTCCGCTTTGGGTTCTAGGTTTTCAGGCTGAAGCTTTTTGACATAAGCATCACATCCCCAAACTTTAAGAAACGACAACTTTGGCTTCTTGCCGAACCACAGTTCATATGGCATCGTCTCAATGGATTTTGATGGTGCCCTATCTAAAGTGAATGCAACTGTCTCTAATGCATAGCCCCAAAATGATAACGGCAAATCGGTAAGAGACATCGTAGAACACACCATATCTAATAAAGTATGATTATGATGTTCAGACAGACCAAGACGCTGTGGTGTTCCAGGCGGTGTCAACTTTGATATAATTCCACATTGTCTTAAGTGAGTGCCAAACTCATAACTCGGATATTCTCCTCCTCGATTAGATCGTAGGAATTTGATCTTCTTGTTACGATGATTTTCAACTTCACTCTGAAATTGCTTGAACTTTTCAAACATTTCAGACTTGTGTTTCATCAAGTAAATATAACCATATCTACTCAAATCATCTGTGAAGGTGAGAAAATAATGATAACCACCACATGCCTCTATGCTCATTGGTTTGCACACATCAGTATGTATAATCTCCACCAAGTCACTTGCATGCTCCATTGTTCCGGAGAACCGAGTCTTAGTCATCTTGCCCAGCAGGCATGGCTCACATGTGTCAAGTGATTCAAAATCAAGTGACTCCAAAAGTCCATCAGCATGGAGTTTCTTCATGCGTTTTGTACCAATATGACCCAAGCAGCAATGACACAAGAAAATGGCGCTTTCATTATCAACTCTACATCTTTTGGCTTCAATGTTATGGATATGTGTGTCATCACTATCGAGATTCAACATGAACAAACCCCTCACATTGGGTGCATGACCATAAAGGTTATTACTCATATAAATAGAACAACCATTATTCTCTGACTTAAATGAGTAACCATGTTGAAGTAAACAAGATCCAGATATAATGTTCATGCTTAACGCAGGCACTAAGTAACAGTTATTTACGTTCATCACTAATCCCGACGGTAATTGAAGTGAGACCGTGCCGACGACGATCGCATCAACCTTGGAACCATTTCCCATGCGCATCGTCACTTTGTCCTTCGCCAACCTTCCTCTATTATGTAGTTCCTGCTTTGAGTTGCACATGTGAGCAATTGTAAGTGCATATAGTGACCCTTAGTGATTTTGGTGGTTTGAAGACTTATAGGTTAAGAGGCCGATATATTTGTGAGTGTACACAGGCTATATAAGTCGCTAAGGAGTTTGAGTTATTCGTTGCAAATCGACCCCTAAAAATGTATGTCTTCGGGTGAAGGCTTTGGTCATTCCTTGAAGACTTTGATCGTGAAGAAATTGCAAAGAAATTGATATTACTCATGAAGATATTGAAGATGAGGAATTCGGTGTGTCCTCAAGAAAACACTCTGAAGACTTTGAAGCTTGAAGATTTACTCTTTTGTTTCATTTTTCATACTTGAGTCATAGTAACACCATACTGTTAAAGGGGGTCGAGGTAAAACTATGGAACCAATTTCCTCATGATGCTCAACCCAAGCCTACGACTACCACAACCACAAAGTGATGAATATGAGAGACATGAGGACTTTCACAGTTGAAAGTTCCAACCATTGTCGCGCCACGCGCCACCTGTCATAGATCTATCCACCCAACGATCATATTATTAAAGGCCATTTATGTCAAATCATGTCGGGATGCTCCCACACTATAAATAGCTGCCCCCACAACCACTAGTTGGTTGGCTGCTCCAAGAGAAACTAACACTAGTCATTTAGAGCAACCCAAATTCGTCAGAGCCTTTGAGTGAAAATCATCAATTGAGGAAATACCCCAAACACCCAAACCCAAACCAAAACCCATGTGATTGGGCATCACTGAAGAAGTAAATCCTGTGTGGAACCGACACTTGTTACCTTTGAGGATTGTGCATCCTCCAGACGGTTAGGCGTCATGGTCTAGAGCATCCAATAGTCAGTTGTGGATCGCCGGGTGACCGAGTTTGTGAGGGTTTGGAAGTCTGCCCTGAAGACTTACCATGAGTGTTGGACGAGGACTGTGTGTCTCAGGACTGTGTGTCCTTTGGTTTCAATACCAAGCCGCTCCAAACCAGACGTACAACTGTCACATCAGTGCGATACGGAGGCGCCGCCACATCCTGTTCTTCATCTGGAGGGCAGATCTGGAGTCCGTTTTGGGCTCCGGAGAGGGGAAATCGTCGCCATCGTCATCATCAACCTTCTTCCCTCTCCAATTCCATGAAGCTCTTCATCGTTTGTGAGTAATCTATTCGTAGGATCGCTGGGCGGTGATGAGTAGGATGAGATCTATCATGTAATCGAGTTAGTTTTGACGGGGATTAATCCCTAGTATCCACTATGTTCTGAGATTGATGTTGCTACTACTTTGCCATGCTTAATGCTTGTCACTAGGGCCCGAGTGCCATGATTTCAGATCTGAAATTATTATGTTGTCACCAATATATGTGTGTTTTAGATCCAATCTTGCAAGTTGTAGGTACCTACTATGTGTTATGACCCGACAACCCCGGAGTGACAATAACCGGAACCACTACCTGTGATGATCATAGTTTGAGGAGTTCATGTGTTCACCAAGTGCTAATGCGTTGGTCCGGATCTTTATTAAAAGGAGAACCTTAATATCCAATTGATGTCATGCAAGTTCTTTTCCCTAAGCACGTATGATGACACACGGAATGCATGCCTATATCACATTGACGAATGGGAGCTAGCCACATATCTCTTCGTGTTATAACTGTTGCATGATGAATGTCATCCAAACAAATCACTGACCCATTGCCTACGAGTTTGTCCCACTGCTGCCGTTACTTGTTTTGCTCTGCTGCTGTTACTTGCTTTGCTCTGCTGCTACTTGCTACTGCTGTTACTTGCTACTGTTGCTACTTGCTACTGCTGTCACTACTGCTATTCCTTGCCACTGCTGTCACTCGTTACACTGTTGCTACCTGCTACAATACTTTTTCGCTCGCCATTGCCGGGAAAGAATATTTCCCGTCCACGGGCAACTTCTGGCGCCATTGATACAACCGTTAGGAATAGTCTGTCGTCAACAGATCATTTCTGGCACCGTTGCTATCATACTACTTTGCTACGGATACTTTGCTTGCAGATACTAATCTTTCAGGTGTGGTTGAATCTCACACATTCAGCTGCTAATACTTGAGAGTATCCTTTCACTTCCTGTCGGGCGAACCAACAAATTTGGGTTGAATACTCTACCCTCCAAAACTGCCGCAAACCCACACGCTAGTGGGCCATTGCAACACAATTGCTAATTGTTGAGCAACTGGGAGAAGTTCTGACTCCGTTGCCGTGGAGGCATCAAGTCACGAACACGTCAACAACATTTATCTAGTGTCGTTGCCGGGGACTGCTAGCAGCTTTTTTATGGCGCCGTTGCCGGGGAAGGAGATTGCTATATTCTCTGAGTCACTTGGGATTTATATCTGCTGATCACTATGAAGAATCTGAAAGATCCAAAAACCAAAGTTTTGCTCTCAACTACGAGGGGAGGTAAGGAACTGTCATCTGGCTCTGCACTTGATTCACCTTCAGTTATTACTAAGTTTGCGACACCACCTCCTGCTAGAAATCTTGATATGTCGCCTGTGCGTGATGATGCTTATGATGCTACTATGCGTGATACTGCTAGAGATGCTATGCCTGATACTGCTAGAGATGCAATGCCTGATGATGCTATGCTTGATACTCCTGTGCCTGATGATGCTAGAGATGTTATTTTGCCTGATGATGCTATGCTTGATACTGCTAGAGATACTACTTTGCCTGATATGCCACTAGGGGTATTCCTTGATGCTCATATTGCTAGAGTTACTGCCAATGCTCGTGATGCTTCTGAAACTGCCGATACTATTGAGATAGAACCTGCTTTGGCTCCTGCTAGATCTAGCTCTCCTAGATATGAACTGATATACCTGAGGGTTACATTATGGAGGGAGAGATAGCTGAGGATGTTCTTGCGTGTAAGGGTGCCTATGACGCTGAGAAATTACTTCTCTAGTGGAAGGAAAAATCTCTGAAAGCAAGGATGAAATACGACCCAAAGTTTGCCACTTCACCTATCTTAATTACCGATAAGGATTATGAATTCTCTCTCGACCCTGGGATAATCTCTCTAGTCGAATCTGATCCTGTCCATAGTTATGAGTCTGAGACGGTCGTAGCCCATCTTACCAAACTACACGATATAGCCACCCTTTTCACTAGTGAGGAGAAGATCCGCTACTACTATATCCTTAAGCTGTTTCCTTTCTCTCTATAGGATGACGCTAAAGCCTGGTTCACTTCTCTTGCTCCTGGATGTGTGAGTAGTCCCCAGGATATGGTCTATTACTTCTGTGAGAAATATTTCCCTGCCCATAAGAAGCAAGCTGCCTTGCAGGAAATATACAACTTTGCTCAACTCAAAGAAGAGAGTCTCCCACAAGCTTGGTGGAGGCTCATCCAGCTACAGAACGCTTTGCCTGATCACCCTCTTAAGAAGAACGAGATACTTGATATCTTCTATAACGGACTTACCGATGCTTCTGGAGACCCCCTAGATAGTTGTGCCGGTTGTGTTTTTAGGGAACGAACTATAGAACAAGCTGAGGTCCTTCTGAATAACATCTTGATCAACGATAATGCTTGGACTATTCCCGAGCCACCTCCTAAGCCATCTCCTAAGAAAAGAGGAATTCTATTCCTCAGTCCCAAAGATATGCAAGAAGCCAAGAAATCTATGCAAGAGAAAGGCATTAGGTCTCAAGATGTCAAAAATCTACCACCTATCGAAGAGATCCATGGTCTCGATAACCCGATACAAGTAGTAGAAGTGAATTCTCTGCGTAGGGTTGATGAGAGTGATATTCCTTTTGATAAACCTGCTAGCCTATGCTTTGATGAATTTGACAACTTTGTTGCCAAACAACAGAGTTTCAATGATTATGTTAGCAGACATTTGGAACAAAGTACTCGTATGCTTAGTCATTTAAGTGCTTGTGTAGACAGAAATGTCAATGATTTGAAGCTTCTAAGTAAACATGCCTCTATGATTACTACTCAGGTAGAACAAGTACTTAAAGCTCAGAATGACTTGCTCAATCAATTAAATGACAACTCTGTCAAAGTCATTACTAGAGGAAGCAAAATGACTCAGGAACCTTTGTATCCAGAAGGCCACCCTAAGAGAATTGATCAAGATTCTCAAGGAATTAATGCTGATACACCCAGTCATCCTAAGAAGAAGAAGGATGATAGAAACCTACATGTCAGTTCACCAAATACTGTCACACCTGAAGAACCAAATGATATTTCTGCATCTGATGCAGAAACACAATCTGGTGATGAACATGAACCTGGTGACAATATGGACAGCGATGTTCATAATAATGCTCAACCTAGCAATGATGAGGATGTGGAGATTGAACCTATGGTTAATTCTGATAACCCACAACCTAAGAGATACAATAAGAATGACTTCGCTGCTAGGAAGCATGGTAAAGAAAGGGAGCCATGGGTTCAGAGACCTATGCCATTTCCTCCTAAGCCATCCAAGAAAAATCATGATGAGGATTTTGAGCGCTTCATTGAGATGATAAGACCCGTCTTTCTGCAGATGCGATTAATTGATATGCTCAAAATGTCTCCATATGCCATGTACATGAAAGATATCGTGACTAATAGACGAAAGATACCAGATCTTGAGATCTCCACCATGCTTGCCAATTACACTTTCAAAGGTGGAACTCCTAAAAAACTGGGTGATCCCGGAGTGCCCACTGTACCTTGCTCCATTAAAGGAAACTACGTAAGAACTGCCTTATGTGACCTTGGAGCCGGTGTTAGTGTTATGCCGCTCTCTCTTTATCATAGACTTGAACTGGATAACTTGACACCCACTGAAATTTCTTTGCAAATGGCTGACAAATCAGCTGCTTTCCCTATCGGCATTTGCGAGGATGTGCCTGTTGTGGTTGCTAATACCACTATCTTAACATACTTTGTTATCTTGGATATTCCCGAGGACGATGCCATGGCTGTCATCCTCGAAAGACCCTTTGTAAACACTGCAGGGGCTGTTATAGATTGCAACAAAGGCAATATCACTTTCCATGTCAACGGTAATGAGCATACAGTGCACTTTCCGAAGAAACGATATGAAGTACATTGCATCAATGCTATCGAAAAAACATCAACGATTCTTATTGGGAGCTTTGAATACCCTATTCCTCGTGTCAAGATGAAGTATGTTTGCTTGTTGGGGAGATACATATCCCCATTGAGGTGACTTAGTGGCTATTCGAAAATTCTTCGTTCTCTCTTGCGATTCGAAAAGGTTTTTGTCATGAGGATTTGATCAACCCCATTGACGGATTTCTTTCGATGACCATGCAATGGATGAATCAAGGAGTCACATACCTGTGTTTTAAGCTTTCACTTTCTGTTGCTTAGAAGAAAAATGATAGATTTAGTTTAGTTTTTCCTGTTTTCTGTTTTAGCGTCCGAGAGAAAAATACCCCAAAAATAAAAGTTCTCTGATGGTCCTGAAAATCAAGTATGATTTGTTCGGGAATATTTGAAAAATACTGGGACTCAGAGCTGGCCTGGGGGCCACACCAGTGGGCCACAAGCCCTGTAGCCGCCGCCCTCCCCCCTGGGGGCGGCTACCAAGCTTGTGGGGCCCACAGGGACCCCCTCCACTCATTCCAGCTCCCATCCTCTTCTTCTACCTCCAGAAAAAATTGTTTCGCAGCTCAAACCCGTGTTCTTGCTCATTTGGCTGTGATTTTCGATCTCCTTGCTCAAAGCACCATTCTCCAAACCGTTTTGGGGAAATTACTCCTTCGTAAGTGACTCCCCCATTGGTCCAATTAGTTTTTGCTCTAGTGCTTTATCCTTCGCGTATTCTTCCTACCTTTGTGACCCTGTTCTTGAGCTTGAAAAGTTGATTTTAGCTAGTCCCAAGTAGTTTTAGCGCGTGATATGATCTCTAGGCACTAGTAGGAGTAGTTGCTACGAGTTGGGTTAATCCTCACTCACTTTTCTTTCGAAGTCTCTAAAATTTCAGATTTTTCAGAGCTAGAAAAGGAAAAAGATGAGGAGGTTCTTGAGAGGCTCTTCAAGCCGTAACCCCAAGGAGGATGAGAAGAACCACCCCAAGTACGTGGTTCCTCGAGTCACAGAAGTTCGAGCGTGCGAGTGGCCAAGTGATGAATTTTTGCGTGCCGCTGGGCTTTATGAAGACTTTTATTACTTGGTGGAGAACGCAGGTCTTACCGCGTTCGTTGAAGATAAGTTCTCACAATACCTCCTCCTCACCAATATTTTCGTTCAAAGCTTCAACTTTTATCCGAGGAAGAATCCTCCCATGGTTGAGTTCATGATATACGACATCCCCCAGTGCATGACACTACAGGATTTTTGTAGTGTATGCAAATTACCTTATGTTGGGGATATTTGTGACCCTCGTCCACGGGACTTGGAGGATTTCATAGGTACTATTGCTGTTGGAGAGGAGAGAGGAGTGTCTCGCGCTAGAATTGCTAGCATACATTTTCCTGTGCTTCGGTACTTCTCATTATTTGTGGGAAAATGTTTGATTGGCCGTGGGGAGGCTGGATCACTTAGCTCTCCAGACCTTGCGTTTTGCGCGAAGGCCTTTATAACGATAAGACTTATAGCCTAGGTGTTGGGTGACGTAGCATAAATTCAAAATTTTCCTATGCCATATTCAGATCTTCCTATGGAGAGACCAGCAACGAGAGAGGGGTGAGTGCATCTTCATACCTTTGAAGATTGCTAAGCGGAAGCGTTGCTAGAACGCGGTTGATGGAGTCGTACTCGCGGCGATTCAGATCGCGGTGTGATTCCGATCTAGTGCCGAACCACGGCACCTCCGTGTTCAACACACGTGCAGCCCGGTGACGTCTCCCGCACCTTGATCCAACAAGGAGGAGGGAGAGGTTGGGGAAGATCTCCGGCAGCACGACGGCGTGGTGTCGATGGAGAGACGAGGTCTCCCGGCAGGGCTTCGCGAAGCACCGTGGGAGAGGAGGAAGAAGGGGGGCAGGGCTGCGCCGAGGTAGATGGAAAACTATGTGCAAAACAGACCCAAAACCCCCACTATATATAGGAGGAGGGGAGGGGGTGCCACCCCTAGGGTTCCCACCCTAGGTGGTGCGGCAGCCCCCCAGATGGGAGGTGCGGCGGCCAGGACAGGGGGAGGGGGTGGCGCACCCCTAGGTGGGCCTTAGGCCCACCAGCGCCTAGGGTTTCCCCCCTCTCCACCTCCTGCGCCTTGGGCCTCCTTGTGGGAGGCGCACTAGCCCACTTTGGGCTGGTTTCCCTCCCTATTTTGGCCCATGCTACCTCTTGGGGCTGGTGGCTCCTCCCGGTGGACCATCGAGACCAATCCCGGTGGTCCCGGTGGTCCCGGTACATTACCGGTGACGCCCAAAACATTTCCGGTGTCCAAAACCATCCATCCTATATATCAATCTTTACCTCCGGGCCATTCCGTAGCTCCTCGTGACATCCTGGATCTCATCCGGGACTCCGAACAACTTTCGGTAACCTCGTATAACAATTCCCTATAACCCTAGCGACATCGAACCTTAAGTGTGTAGACCCTACAGGTTCAGGAGACACACAGACATGACCGAGACACCTCTCCAGCCAATAACCATCAACGGTGTCTGGATACCCATGGTGGCTCCCACTTGCTCCACGATGATCTCATCGAATGAACCACGATGTCAAGGATTCAATCAATCCCGTATACAATTCCCTTTGTCTATCGGTATAGAACTTGCCCAAGATTCAATCGTCAGTATACCTATACCTTGTTCAATCTCGTTACCGGTAAGTCTCTTTACTCGTTCTGTAGCACGTCATCGTATGACTAACTCCTTAGTCACACTGAGCTCATGATGATGTTCTACCGAGTGGGACCGGAGATACCTCTCCGTCACGCGGAGTAACAAATCCCGATCTCGATTCGTACCAACCCAAGAGACACTTTCGGAGATACCCGTAGTGCACCTTTATAGTCACCCAGTTACGTTGTGATGTTTGATACACCCAAATCACTTCTACGGTATCCGGGAGTTGCACAATCTCACGGTCGAAGGAAAAGACACTTGACATTAGAAAAGCTTTATCATACGAACAATATGATCTAGTGTTATGCTTAGGATTGGGTCTTGTCCATCACATCATTCTCCCAATGATGTGATCCCGTTATCAATGACATCTAATGCCCATGACCATGAAACCATGATCATCTATTGACTAACGAGCTAGCCAACTAGAGGCTTGCTAGGGACACATTGTGATCTATTTATTCACACATGTATTACTGTTTCCTGTTAATACAATTATAGCATGAACAATAGACGATTATCATGAACAAGGAATATGATAATAACCATTTTATTATTGCCTCTAGGGCATATTTCCAACACTAGGTGCTATAGTAACTCAGCGGTTGAACGCAAACCGTTCCAAGGGTGTCGTCTATGGAGGTATCTATTCTACCCGTCTTGCCAGACACTTTGAGATACCCGTTAGGCTGGGGGACGAAGGAGAGATGCTTCTTCCTGAGAAATATCCGGATTATGACAGCATGGTTCGCCATGATTTTCGGGATAGAGATGCTAGTAGACGGATGATTTATAACCTTGTATTTAGTCAGGGTACTCGAGAGACTATTACTTTGCCTGCTACTTCTTTGTTCCATCTTTATGCACGCAGGTACACTATTATGCCCTCGTACATCTACGCATATTGGGGCTTGGCCCAACCACAGGTGCCCGTGCCCGATCCGCCAGTCGAGTATCAGACGCGAGTTTATCAGTGGGAGCCAGAGGAGCTCACACAGCAGTGGCATCCACAGTCCGCTCCGGAGAATCCCGGAGCTGGTTATTTCCCGCCTTGGGAGTAGACCAAGCTAGGCCAAAAGCCTAAGCTTGCGAGAGTACGTGTTCTCACCGACCTTACATTCATGCTTATGCTTTCACTTTGTTAGTCGGTGTTTACACTTTGCCACTGTATTATCCATGCTAGTTTATGTTCGTTTTCTTGTTTTCTTGTTTTGTGTCCTTTTGAGAAAACCCAAAAAGATTTTGCTTTCTTCTTTGGCTTGTTGGGAGCTTTCCCTTGTAAATAGTTTTCTTTTTATTTGGGTCAAGGTAGAAGATATTGGTTACAATGTTTAGTGGCTCTCGCATGTATACCTGTTTAGCTTTCAAAAAGCCATATTACTTTGTCTTCTCCTTTGTGTTTGCCTGTAGATTCAGCTTAGTCCAATGCACGAGCACTCTTCTTAGCAGTCCCCGGCAACAACACTAGAAGAATGTTGTTGACGAGTCCCTGACTTGATGCCTTCACGATAACAGAGCCAGAACTGCTCCCAGTTGCTCAACAATTAGCAATTGTCTTGCAATGGCCCACCAGCGCGTGGGTTCGCGGCAGTTTTCGAGGGTAGAGTATTCGACCCAAATTTGTTGATTCGCCAATCAGGTGAGAGGATACTCTCGAGTATTAGCAGCTGAATGTATCAGATTCAACCACACCTGAAAGATTAGTATCTGCAAGCAAAGTATCAGCAGCAAAGTAGTATGATAACAACGATGTCAGAAACGATCTCGTGATAAGGCAGACTATTCCAAACTGTCGTATCAATGGTGCCAGAAAAGTATTGTAGCAGGTACTAGCAGTGTAACGAGTAACAGCAATGGCAAGGAACAACAGTAGTGACAGCGGTAGCAAGTAGCAACAGTAGTAACAGCAGTAGCAAGGCGAAACAAGTAACAACAGCAACAAGTAACAATAGCAGCAACAGTAGTAACAGCAGCAGAGCAAAACAAGTAATATCGGTAGTGGGACGAACTCGTAGGCAATGGGTCAGTGATTCGTTTGGATGAAATTCATCATGCAACAGTTATAACACGGAGAGATATGTGGCTAGCTCCCGTTCGTCAATGTGATGTAGGCATGCATTCTGTGTGTAGTCATACGTGCTTAGGGAAAAGAACTTGCATGACATCTATTGTCCATCCCTCCCATGGCAGCGGGGTCCAAAAGGATACTACGGGATATTAAGGTTCTCCTTTTAATAAAGAACCGGAACAACGCATTAGCACTTGGTGAACACATGAACTCCTCAAACTATGGTCATCATCGGGAGTGGTTCCGGTTATTGTCACTCCGGGGTTGCCGGGTCATAACACATAGTAGGTAACTACAACTTGCAAGATCGGATCTAAAACACACATATATTGGTGACAACATAATAATTTTAGATCTGAAATCATGACACTCGGGCCCTAGTGACAAGCATTAAGCATGGCAAAGTAGTAGCAACATCAATCTCAGAACATAGTGGATACGAGGGATCAATCCCCATCAAAACTAACTCGATTACATGATAGATCTCATCCTACTCATCACCGCCCAGCGAACCTACGAATAGATTACTCACGAACGATGAAGAGCTTCATGTAATTGGAGAGGGAAGAAGGTTGATGATGACGATGGCGACGATTTCCCCTCTCCGGAGCCCAAAACGGACTCCAGATCTGTCCTCCAGATGAAGAACAGGATATGGCGGCGCCTCCGTATCGCAAACGCGACGAAATCTTCTCTTCTGATTTTTTACGGGCGAAAGTGAATTTATAGAGCTGAGTTTGGGGGCGGCAGAGCCACGTGGGCCCCACAAGCTTGGTTGCCGCGGCCAGGGGGTGGCCGCGGCAACAGGGCTTGTGGCCCACTAGCCCACCCCCTCTGGTGGATCTTTGCGCACGTATTTTTCATATTTTCCGGAAAAATTCGTCGTAAATTTTCAAGATGTTCCGAGAACTTTTATTTCTACACAAAAACAACACCATGGCAATTCTGCTGAAAACAACGTTAGTCCAGGTTAGTTCCATTCAAATCATGCAAATTAGAGTCCAAAACAAGGGCAAAAGAGTTTGGAAAAGTAGATACGACGGAGAAGTATCAACTCCCCCAAGCTTAAAACCTTGCTTGTCCTCAAGCAATTCAGTTGACAAACTGAAAGAGAAAGAAAAACTTTGACAAACTCTGTTTGATCTTGTTGTTGCAACTATGTCTAACTCATAACCAGAATTTCAGCAAGATCACAAGTTAACCACATAAGCAAGTGACATAAAGGTCTCACGGTAAACTAATATCAATGGCATAATCAGCCAGCGAGCAAATAATAATGAGTTTCAGATACCAACAATTCAATCAAAACAAGCACGAAGCAATATGAATAGGTGATATCTCGCTAGCTCTTTCTGAGACCGCAAAACATAAATGCAGAGTACTTTCAAAGATCAAGGGCTGACTAAACATTGTAATTCATAGCAACGAAGATCCAGTCATAGTCATACTCAATATCAATCAAAAGCAAATCATAAAAAAGACAGAGGTACTCTCTAATTGGTGCTTATATAAGAAGAGGATGACTCAACAGGAAAATAAATAGACATGCCCTTCGTAGAGGGAAGCATTGATTTGCAGAGGTGCCACAGCTCAAGCTTTGAAGACAGAGATAATAATTTTAGGTGGCATGCTTTCATTGTCAACGCAATGACCAAGAGTTCTCAATATCTTCCACGCAACTCATGCTATAGGCGGTTCCCAAATAGAAAAGTAAAGTTTTAACTCCCCACCACCAATCAATCACACTCCACGGCTAGCCGAATCCTCGGGTACCGTCCATACTAACATCAATCCAGGGGAGTCTTGTTTTACAGTTATGTTTTTGATTTAAGCGTGGAACTGGGAATTCCAATTACCGGCCCCTTTCTCGTGAATGATAGTGAATAAACACATGTCGAGGATAACACGCCTAGCATGGAAGATAGCAATAGCCCCCTGTCACCACATGAGCAGTTCGGGCATGCAAAACAGAATATTTCTTGAAGGTTTAGAGAATGGCACATGCAAATTTACTTGGAACGGTAGGTAAATACCGCAAATAGGTAGGTATGGTGGACTCTCATGGAAAAACTTTTGGGTTTATGGAAGTGGATGCACAAGTAGTATTCCGCTTAGTACAAGTGAAGGCTAGCAAAAGACTGGGAAGCGACCAACTAGAGAGCGACAACAGTCATCAAGATGCAATGAGTTTGACTAACATGGAATGCAAGCATGAACAGGATATAAATCACCATGAACACGAACATCATAGAGGCTATGTTGATTTTGTTTCAACTACATGCATGAACATGCGCCAAGTCAAGCCACTTGTATCAATCAAAGGAGAATACCATCCTATCATACTACATCATAGTCATCTCAAAATCTATGTTGGCATTCAACACAAACCATTATAAGCTCCTAGCTAAATAAGCATGGCATCAGAAACTATGATCTCTAAGTTGTCATTGCAAACATGGTTCTCTCACAACAAAGCTGAATCTGGGATGACAAGCTAGTCATATTTACAAAAACAAAATAGATAGAGTTCATACCAGCTTTTCCAGTCTCAGTCACTTCATCATATATCATCATTATTGCCTTTCACTTGCACGATCGAACGATGTGAACAATAATAAGCATGCTCGGGACTAAGCTGAATCTGCAGGCAAACACAAAGGAGAAGACAAAGTAATATGGCTCTTTGAAAGCTAAACAGGTATTCACGCAAAAGCCACTAAGCATTGTAACCAATATCTTCTACATTGACCCAAAGAAAAAGAAAACTATTTACATGGGAAAGCTCCCAACAAGCAAAAGAAGAAAGGAAAATCTTTTTGGGTTTTGTCAAAAGGACACAAAACAAGAAAACAAGAAAACGAAAATAAACTAGCATGGATAATACAGTGGCAAAGTGTAAACACCGACTAGCAAAGTGAAAGCATAAGCATGAATGTAAAGTTGGTGCGAACACGTACTCCCCCAAGCTTAGGCTTTTGTCCTAGCTTGGTCTACTCCCAAGGAGGGTCCTGGCGAAACCCAAAATCATAATCGGGGTTATACGGGAGTGCTGCAGCCACTGCCCGAATAGCTGCGTCACGAAGACGAGCAGCCGTCGCCTCCCTCTCATACTCCTCTGCCTCTCCTATGGTTATGTAGTATCTCCGTTTAACCTGAAAGTCAAAGAAAGCAGGAGCAGGAAGGGTAATATGGAAAACACGATGTCGGTTAAATATCAATCGGTATAGGAGGGATTCATCATCTCTCTCAAGGAACTGGTAGCGTGTCAAAGCGACACGGTCAAGGAAAGCTGTATGGAGCGGGGGATCTCCTGCGCGGATAGATACTCCAAGAAAATTTGCTATGCGAGTGGCATAGATGCCGCCAAAGAAATCCCCATCAATAGCATTCTTATTCAGCCTCCTTGCTATAATAGCTCCCATGTTGAAGCTTTTGTCACCCGTCACTGCGCTCTTAAGGATACTAAGGTCGGATGCGCATAGGTGACAATGTTCAACCTTGCCGTTAATGCATCTACCTATGAAGAGGGGAAAGTAGTGCAAGGCAGGGAAATGAATGCTTCCTATGGTAGCTTGCGTGATGTCTCTAGTTTCTCCAACAGTTATACTAGAGACAAAATCTCTAACCGAAGACTTAGCAGGATCTTTAAGATTACCCCCATCGGGTATTTGCAAATCCTATTGAAATCCTCCAAATCCATGGCATAGGATTTATCATACAAGTCAAACAGTATGGATGAGTCACGACCAACAGAAAATTTAAATCTACGCACGAAAGAGGCAGTGAGCATAGCATACTGTTCACATTTATCTGAGAGGAATTCTTCTAACCCGGCATTGCGGACAAGTGTATCAAACTCATCCTTGAAGCCTACTACGATCATGAACTCATCGGAAGGCCATTCACATGGTTGTACGGGTGCGTCCCTTAGTTGATAAGGATCGGGCTCCCGAAAAGAAAGACGGGGACCCTTCTTACTTGAGGAAGCACCATGAAACTTTCTCCTGAACATAATTTTGCTTTGCTGCAATTTTGAAGTTCAAGAGAAAAGTGAATAAAGGCCAACCACACCTTGTAGCAACTACTCCTACTAGTGCCTAGAGACCGTATCACGCGCTAAAACTACTTGGGACCAGCTAAAATCAACATTTCAAGCTCAAGAACAGGGTCACGAAGGTAGCAAGAATACACGAAGGATAAAGCACTAGAGCAAAAACTAATTGGACCAATGGAGGAGTCACTTACCAAGGAGTAATTTCCCGAAAACGGTTCGGAGCATGGTGCTTTGAGCAAGGAGGTCGAAAATCACAGCCAAATGAGCAAGAACACGGGTTTGAGCTGCGAAACAATTTTTTCTGGAGGAAGAAGAAGAGGATGGGAGCTGGAATGAGTGGAGGGGGGCCCTGTGGGCCCCACAAGCTTACTCCCCGTAGCCAGGGGGTAGCCCGCGGTGACAGGGCTTGTGGCCCACTCGGGTGGCCCCCAGGCCAGCTCTCTATCCCAGTATTTTTCAAATGTTCTAGAAAAAATCATACTAGATTTTCAGGACCATCGGAGAACTTTTATTTTCAAGGTATTTTTCTCCGGGCCGCTAAAACAGAAAACAGGGAAAACTAAACTAAATCTATCATTATTCTTCTAAGAAAAAGAAAGTGAAAGCTTAAAAGAGAGGTATGTGACTCTTTGGTTCATCCATTTCATGGTCATTGAAAGAAATCCGTCAATGGGGTTGATCAAATCCTTATGACAAAACTTTCTCAAATCGCAAGAGAGAACGGAGAATTTTCGAATAGCCACTAAACTCAATGGGGATATGAATCTCCCCAACGAGAAAATCATACTTCATCTTGACACGAGCAATAGGGCATTCAAAGCTCCCAATGAGAATCGATGAAGTTTTTTCGATAGCATTGATGCAATGTACTTGATATCGTTTCTTCGGAAAGTGCATGGTATGCTCATTACCATTGACATGGAAAGTGACATTGCCTTTGTTGCAATCTATAACAGCCCCTGAAGTGTTTAAAAAGGGTCTTCCGAGGATGACAGCCATGGCATCGTCCTCGGGAATATCCAAGATAACAAAGTCTGTTAAGATAGTGGTGTTAGCAACCACAACAAGCACATCCTCGCAAATGCCGATAGGGAACGCAGTTGATTTGTCAGCGGTTTGCAGAGATATTTCAGTAGGTGTCAACTTATCCAGCTCAAGTCTACGATAAAGAGAGAGCGGCATAACACTAACACCGGCTCCAAGGTCACATAAGGCAGTTCTTAAGTAGTTTCCTTTAATGGAGCAAGGTATAGTGGGCACTCCGGGATCACCAAGTTTCTTAGGAGTTCCACCCTTGAAAGTGTAATTGGCAAGCATGGTGGAGATCTCAAGATATGGTATCTTCCGTTTATTAGTCACGATATCTTTCATGTACTTGGCATACAGAGACATTTTGAGCATATCAACTAACCGCATCTGCAGAAAGACGGGTCTTATCATTTCAATGAAGCGCTCAAAATCCTCATCATCCTTTTCTTGGATGGCTTAGGAGGAAAGGGCATAGATCTTTGAACCCATGGCTCTCTTTCTTTACCATGCTACCTAGCAGTGAAGTCATTCATATCGTATAGATTGTGGTTATCAGGATTAACCGTAGGTTCAATCTCCACATCCTCACCATTGCTAGGTTGAGCATCATTATGAACATCGCTGTCCACATTGTCACCAGGTTCATGTTCATCACCAGATTGTGTTTCTGCATCAGACGCAGAATTATCATTTGGTTCTTCAGGTGTGACAGTATTTGGTGAACTAACATGCATGTTTCTATCATCCTTCTTCTTCTCCTTAGGATGACTAAGTGCATCTGCATTAATTCCTTGAGAATATTGATCAATTCT
The DNA here is from genome assembly GCF_904849725.1 of Hordeum vulgare subsp. vulgare. Lineage (NCBI taxonomy): Eukaryota > Viridiplantae > Streptophyta > Magnoliopsida > Poales > Poaceae > Hordeum > Hordeum vulgare. The sequence goes on from NC_058518.1 coordinate 422,886,075, forward strand.
CTTAGGATGACCTTCACGATACAAAGGTTCCTGAGTCATTTTGCCTCCTCTAGTAATGACTTTGACAGAATTGTCATTTAATTCATTGAGCAAGTCATTCTGAGCTTTTAGTACTTGTTCTACCTGAGTAGTAATCATAGAGGCATGTTTACTCAGAAGCTTGAGATCATTGACATTTCTGTCTACACAAGCACTTAAATGACTAAGCATACGAGTACTTTGTTCCAAATGTGTGCTAACATAATCATTGAAACTCTGTTGTTTGGCAACAAAGTTGTCAAATTCATCAAAGCATAGGCTAGCAGGTTTATCAAAAGGAATATCACTCTCATCAAACCTACGCATAGAATTTACTTCCACTACCTGTATCGGGTTATCGAGACCATGGATCTCTTCGATAGGTGGTAGATTTTTGACATCTTCAGATCTAATGCCTTTCTCTTGCATAGATTTCTTGGCTTCTTTGATATCTTCGGGACTGAGGAATAGAATACCTCTTTTCTTTGGAGTTGGCTTAGGAGGTGGTTCGGGAATAGTCCAAGCATTATCGTTCATCAAGATGTTATTAAGTAGAGTCTCCGCTTGTTCTACAGTTCGTTCCCTAAAAACACAACCGGCACAACTATCTAGGTGGTCTCTAGAGGCATCGGTAAGTATGTTATAGAAGATATCAAGTATCTCGTTCTTCTTAAGAGGGTGATCAGGCAAAGCATTTTGTAGCTAGAAGAGCCTCCCCCAAGCTTGTGGGAGACTCTCTTCTTGGAGTTGAGCAAAGTTGTATATTTCCTGCAAGGCAGCTTGCTTCTTATGGGCAGGGAAATATTTCTCACAGAAGTAATAGACCATATCCTGCGGACTACTCACACATCCAGGGGCAAGACAAGTGACCCAAGCTTTAGCGTCATCCTTTAGAGAGAAAGGAAACAACTTAAGGATATAGTAGTGGCGGATCTTCTCCTCACTAGTGAAAAGGGTGGCTATATCGTGTAGTTTGGATAAGATGGGCTACAACCGTCTGAGACTCATAACCGTGAAAAGGATCAGATTCGACTAGAGAGATTATCTCAGGATTGACACAGAATTCATAATCCTTAATGGTGATAAAGATAGGTGAAGTGGCAAACTTTGGGTCGTATTTCATCCTAGCTTTCAGAGATTTTTCCTTCCACTTGAGAAGTAATTTCTCAGCGTCATAGGCATCCTTACACGCAAGAAAATCCTCAACTATCTATCCCTCCATAACGTAACCCTCAGGTATATCAGGAAATTCATATCTAGGAGAGCTAGATCTAGCAGGAGCAAAAGCAGGTTCTATCTCAATAGTATCGGCAATTTCAGAAGCATTACGAGCATTGGCAGTAACTCTAGCAATATGAGCATCAAGGAATACTCCTAGTGGCACATCAGGAAAAGTAGTATCTCTAGCAGTATCAAGCATAGCATCATCAGGCAAAATAGCATCTCTAGCATCATCAGGCAAAGCAGTATCAGGCATAGCATCTCTAGCAGTATCAGGCATAGCATCTCTAGCAGTAGGCGATGTCGCAAACTTACTCATAACTGAAGGTGAATCAAGTGCAGAGCTAGATGGCAGTTCCTTACCACCCCTCGTAGTTGAGGGCAAGACTTTGGTTTTCGGATCCTTCAGATTCTTCATAGTGATCAGCAGATATAAATCCCAAGTGACTCAAAGAATATAGCAATACGTCCCCCGCAACGGCGGCAGAAAAATGCTGCTTAGCAGTCCCCGGCAACGACACTAGAAGAATGTTTTTGACGAGTCCCTGACTTGATGCCTTCGCGACAACAGAGCCAGAACTGCTCCCAGTTGCTCAATAATTAGCAATTGTCTTGCAATGGCCCGCCAGCGTGTGGGTTCGCGACGGTTTTCGAGGGTAGAGTATTCGACTAAAATTTGTTGATTCGCCAATCATGAGGTGAGAGGATACTCTCGAGTATTAGAAGATGAATGTATCAGATTCAACCACACCTGAAAGATTAGTATCTGCAAGCAAAGTATCAGCAGTAAAGTATGATAACAACGGCGTCAGAAACGATCTGGTGATAAGGCAGACTATTCCTAATTGTCATATCAATGGTGCCATAAAAGTATTGTAGCAGGTAGCAACAGTGTAACGAGTCACAACAGTGGCAAGGAACAGCAGTAGTGACAGCGGTAGCAAGTAGCAATAGTAGTAACAACAGTAGCAAGGTGAAACGTGTAACAGCAGCAGCAACTAACAGTAGCAGCAACAGTAGTAGCAGCAGCAAAGCAAAACAAGTAACAACAACAGCGGGACGAACTCGTAGGCAATGGGTCGGTGATTCGTTTGGATGATATTCATCATGCAACAATTATAACACGGAGAGATATGTAGCTAGCTCCCGTTCATCAATGTGATGTAGGCATGCATTCCGTGTGTAGTCATACGTGCTTAGTGAAAAGAACTTGCATGACATCTATTGTCCATCCCTCCCGTGGCAGCGGGGTCCAAAAGGATACTACGGGATATTAAGGTTCTCCTTTTAATAAAGAATCGGAACAACGCATTAGCACTTGGTGAACACATGAACTCCTCAAACTATGGTCATCACCGGGAGTGGTTCCGGTTATTGTCACTCCGGGGTTGCCGGGTCATAACACATAGTAGGTAACTACAACTTGCAAGATTGGATCTAAAACACACATATATTGGTGACAACATAATAATTTCAGATCTGAAATCATGGCACTCGGGCCCTAGTGACAAGCATTAAGCATGGCAAAGTAGTAGCAACATCAATCTCAGAACATAGTGGATACTAGGGATCAATCCCCATCAAAACTAACTCGATTACATGATAGATCTCATCCTACTCATCACCGCCCAGCGAGCCTACGAATAGATTACTCAGGAACGATGAAGAGCTTCATGGAAATGGAGAGGGAAGAAGGTTGATGAGGACGATGGCGACGATTTCCCCTCTCCGGAGCCCAAAACGGACTCCAGATCTATCCTCGAGATGAAGAACAGGACGTGGCGGCGCCTCCGTATCTCAAACGCGACGAAATCTTCTCTTCTGACTTTTTATGGGCAAAAGTGAATTTATAGAGCTGAGTTTGGGGGCGGCAGAGCCACATGGGCCCCACAAGCTTGGTTGTCGCGGCCTGGGGGGTGGCCGCGGCAATAGGGCTTGTGGCCCACTGGCCCACCCCCTTTGGTAGATCTTTGCGCAGGTATTTTTCATATTTTCCAGAAAAATTCTCTGTAAATTTTTCAGGACGTTTCGAGAACTTTTATTTCTGCACAAAAACAACACCATGGCAATTCTGCTGAAAACAGCGTCAGTCCGGGTTAGTTCCATTCAAATCATGCAAATTAGAGTCCAAAACAAGGGAAAAAGAGTTTGGAAAAGTAGATACGACGGAGCCTTATCACACTCTTATTATTGTTCACATCGTTCGATCGTGCAAATGAAAGGCAATAATGATGATATATGATGAAGTGGTTGAGAATGGAAAAGCTGGTATGAACTCTATGTATTTTGTTTTTGTAAATATGACTAGCTTGTCGTCCCAGATTCAGCTTTGTTGTGAGAGAACCATGTTTGCAATGACAACTTAGAGATCATAGTTTCTGATGCCATGCTTAGTTAGCTAGGAGCTTATAATGGTTTGTCTTGAATGCCAACATAGATTTTGAGATGACTATGATGTAGTATGATAGGATGGTATTCTCCTTTGAATGATTCAAGTGGCTTGACTTGGCGCATGTTCATGCATGTAGTTGAAACAAAATCAACATAGCCTCTATGATGTTCGTATTCATGGTGATTTATATCCTGCTCATGCTTGCACTCAATGTTAGTCAAACTCATTGCATCTAGATGACTGTTGTCGCTCTCTAGTTGGTCGCTTCCCAGTCTTTTGCTAGCCTTAAGTTGTACTAACCGGAATACTGCTTGTGCATCCACTTCCATAAACCGAAAAGTTTTTCCATGAGAGTCCACCATACCTACCTATTTGCGGTATCTACCTGCCGTTCCAAGTAAATTTGCATGTGCCATTCTCTAAACCTTCAAGAAATTATCTGTTTTGCATGCCCGAACCACTCATGTGGTGACAGGGGGCTATTGATATCTTCCATGTTAGGCGTGTTATCCTCGACATGTGTTTATTCACTGTTATTCACGAGAAAGGGGCCGGTAATTGGAATGCCCAGTTCCACGCTTAAGTCGAAAACATAACTGTAAAATAAGACTCCCCCCGGATTGATGTTAGTATGGACTGTACCCGAGGATTCGGCTAGTCGTGGAGTGTGATTGATTGGTGGTGGGGAGTTAAAACTTTACTTTTCTGTTTGGGAACCGCCTATTGCATGAGTAGCATGGAAGATATTGAGAACTCTTGGTCATTGCGTTGACAATGAAAGCATGCCACCCAAAATTATTATCTCTGTCTTCAAAGCTTGAGCTGTGGCACCTCTGCAAATCAATGCTTCCCTCTGCGAAGGACCTGTCTATTTATTTTCCTATTGAGTCATCCTCTTCTTGTATAAGCACCAATTAGAGAGCACCTCTGTCATTTTATGCTTTGCTTTTGATTGATATTGAGTTTGACTATGACTGGATCTTCGTTGCTATGAATTACAATGTTTAGTCAACTCTTGATCTTTGAAAGTGCTCTGCATTTATGTTTTGCGGTCTCAGAAAGAGCTAGCGAGATACCACATATTCATATTGCTTCGTGCTTGTTTTGATTGAATTGTTGGTATCTGAAACTCATTATTATTTGCTCGTTAGCTGATTATGCCATTGATATTAGTTTACCGTGAGACCTTTGTGTCACTTCCTTATGTGGTTAACTTGTGATCTTGCTGAAATTCTGGTTATGAATTAGACATAGTTGCAACAACAAGATGAAACAGAGTTTGTCAAAGTTTTTCTTTCTCTTTCAGTTTGTCAACTGAGTTGCTTGAGGACAAGCAAGGTTTTAAGCTTGGGGGAGTTGATACATCTCCATCGTATCTACTTTTCCAAACTCTCTTGCCCTTGTTTTGGACTCTAAATTGCATGATTTGAATGGAACTAACCTGGACTGACGCTGTTTTCAGCAGAATTGCCATGGTGTTGTTTTTGTGCAGAAATGATAGTTCTTGGAACGTCCTGAAAATTTACATAGAATATTTTTGGAAATATGAAAAGTACCTGCGCAAAGATCCACCGGAGGGGATGGGCCAGTGGGCCACAAGCCCTGTAGCCGCCGCCCCCTGGTGGCGGCTACCAAGCTTGTGGGGCCCACGTGGCTCTGCCGTCCCCAAACTCAGCTCTATAAATTCACTTTCGTCCCAGAAAATATCAGGAGAGAAGATTTCGTCGCGTTTGCGATACGGAGGCGCCGCCACATCCTGTTCTTCATCTGGAGGGCAGATCTGGAGTCCGTTTTGGGCTCCGGAGAGGGGAAATCATCGCCATCGTCATCATCAACCTTCTTCCCTCTCCAATTCCATGAAGCTCTTCATCGTTCGTGAGTAATCTATTCGTAGGCTCGCTGGGCGGTGATGAGTAGGATGAGATCTATCATGTAATCGAGTTAGTTTTGACGGGGATTGATCCCTAGTATCCACTATGTTCTGAGATTGATGTTGCTACTACTTTGCCATGCTTAATGCTTGTCACTAGGGCCCGAGTGCCATGATTTCAGATCTGAAATTATTATGTTGTCACCAATATATGTGTGTTTTAGATCCGATCTTGCAAGTTGTAGTTACCTACTATGTGTTATGACCCGACAACCCCAGAGTGACAATAACCGGAACCACTCCCGGTGATGACCATAGTTTGAGGAGTTCATGTGTTCACCAAGTGCTAATGCATTGGTTCGGTTCTTTATTAGAAGGAGAACCTTAATATCCCGTAGTTTCCTTTTGGACCCCGCTGCCACGGGAGGGATGGACAATAGATGTCATGCAAGTTCTTATCCCTAAGCACGTATGGCGACACACAGAATGCATGCCTACATCACATTGACGAACGGGAGCTAGCCACATATCTCTCCGTGTTATAATTGTTGCATGATGAATGTCATCCAAACAAATCAGCGACCCATTGCCTACGAGTTTGTCCCGCTGCTGCTGTTACTTGTTTTGCTTTGCTGCTGTAGCTTGCTTTGCTCTGCTGCTACTTGCTACTGCTGTTACTTGCTATTGTTGCTACTTGCTACTGCTGTCACTACTGCTATTCCTTGCCACTGTTGTCACTCGTTACACTGCTGCTACCTGCTACAATACTTTTTCGCTTGCCGTTGCCGGGAAAGAATATTTCCCGTCCATGGGCAACTTCTGGCGCCATTGATACAACCATTAGGAATAGTCTGCCGTCAATAGATCGTTTCCGGCACTGTTGCTATCATACTACTTTGCTAGTGATACTTTGCTTGCAGATACTAATCTTTCAGGTGTGGTTGAATCTGACACATTCAGCTGCAATACTTGAGAGTATCCTTTCACTTCCTGTCGGGTGAACCAACAAATTTGGGTTGAATACTCTACCCTCAAAAACTGCCGCGAACCCACGCGCTGGTGGGCCATTGCAAGACAATTGCTAATTGCTGAGGAACTGGGAGCAATTCTGACTCCGTTGCCGTGGAGGCATCAAGTCAGGAACACGTCAACAACATTTATCTAGTGTCGTTGCCGGGGATTGCTATCACTCACCTCAAATTCTTCATGTGAGTTAATCTTCATCTGCTTATCCTCTACTTGTGACATGTGCAAACCAAATCTCTGAAATCATGCTGAGTACTTTGCAGTAGACGTTTTTGCACTTATAATCTTGTACTATTTCGGCTGCACTCAGTTCATGACTGAGGAATTTCCTCACTATGAATTTCCTCAGTGATGAAATTATAAAAATTGCCTATTCACCCCCTCTAGTCGATATAACGCACTTTCAATTGGTATCAGAGCAAGGCACTCCCTTGTTCTGTGTGATTTGGTTTAACCGCTTGGAGTTTTAGTTATGTCGACCGTAGGTATGATCAAGGTTACTGCAGGATGTCCTACCTTCAAAGGAAGGGACTTTACCTACTGGAAGACAAAGATGCAAATGCATCTTCAAGAAATTGACAACGATCTTTGGTATATTGTGGAAAATGGTATTCCCTCCATCACTGCTACTATCCCTACCGCTGATGTGAAGAAGTTCAAGAAACTTGACTCGCAAGTGAAGAATATCATCTGTGGCCACCTGAGCAAAGGTCAGTATGGCATAGTTAGTGCTTTGTGCACAGCGAAGCTTATCTGGGATAGGTTGTCCAAAGTCAATGAGGGAGTCTCAACACAGTGTGACTCTCGTGTCGATGTTCTTCGCAATCTCTTCAATCGTTTCAAGAGGCTTGACAATGAAAGCTGCCAAGATACCTTTGATCACCTCACTGACATCTCAAATGAATTGCAAGCACTCGGAGCCAGAGACATCACTGACCATGAAGTTGTGAAGAAACGGCTACGATCACTTGATCCATCATTTGACACATTGGTTCTGATGATCCAAGAAGGAAGAGACTACAAGATGTTTGATCCTGCTAATATACTTGAGAGACTCAATACTCATGAATTCCAACAAGAAGAAAAGAGATATATGTATGGATCAAACTACTCAAGACCTCGTGCGCTGAAGGCTAAGGCTATTTCCTCATCTGAAGAAGAAGAATCTGATTACAGTCTTGGTGACCCTGAAGAACTGGGGCAACAACTTGCCATGCTTGCCAGGAAATTCTAGAAGTTCACAAAACATGGCCTGTTCGGAAAATCTTCAAGAAAAGATATGAGGAAATCAGAATATTCATCTGAGGACTACAAGAAAAGAACCTGCCACAAATGCAAGAAATCTGGTCACTACATCGCTGATTGTCCTTGCTGGGTTAAAGAATCAAGGAAGAAGAAATACAAGGATGAAATTTCTGATGACTCGAAGAAAAAGAAGAAATCTTCAAAATCCTCATCTTCAAAGTCGTCATCGCACAAGAAGACCAGTTTCAGAAAGGCTCGGGCACTCAATGGCAAGGAAATCGATTCTGATGAAGAATCTAAGGAATGTGATGAAGAGGAAGGTTCATAAGTGGAGTCGGAATCTGGTGTGGCAAGTCTTGCACTTGCTACCACATTCATCAGCAAGTCAATCTTCAACCTTGAAGAAAATGACAACGCCAACTACACTGATGATTATGCTGATGACTTCGCTCCAACCTATTGCTTCATGGCAAAAGGCTCAATGGTACCACACCACACTTCATCCTCTGATTCTAGTGACTGTGAACCTCATGATTATCAAAAACCCAGTTACTATAAACTTGCCAACATTGCCACCAAGCAACAAAGTGAAATTGAAAAGCTTTAGAAACTACTAGGCAAAAGCGATGATCTGTTGAATGATGAAATGAATCATACTCAAGTCCTAACTTGAAGACATTTAAAGTCTTCAAGATCGCTATGGCACACTCTTGGCTGATCATGAGAAACTTTCCTATGAATTCCTTCAAAGGAAGCTTGATCTTGAGAAGTTAAGAGTGTCTCATGATGATCTTCGAATGGAAAATGATTCATTGCCTCCTCAATAAATCAGTATCACTCAGCTTGAATTCATTCCACCATGTTTGAAATGCATCGATCGTGAAACTGCTAATTCTTCACCTCAATCATTGCTACTGCAACAAAAGACCTTCCAACGGCACCACAAACAAGCGTGCTGGCGGGAAACTATTCTTGTCTTGATCCTCCTTAGCAACGGCACCAGGAATCCTTCTGCTACGACTACGCCTTTAGGGACTTCCTTGGAAAATATGCAAAGGATTCCCCCGTGGCCTTGGAGCCTTGCGTTGGTGATCCCTCGAAGTGGAAAGGGTGATGTAGCACAGCAGTGGTAAGTATTTCCCTCAGTTTTGAGAACCAAGGTATCGATGCAGTGAAGGAATATCACAAGTACCTGCACAAACACAAAGAGCTTGCTCCCAACGCTATGAAGGGGTTGTCAATCCCTTATAGATTGTTTGCCAAGTGAGAACTGAAAGCAACAAAGTAACAACGCAAAGTAAAAGCGAAGGTGGAAATGATAGATGTGAATAGACCCAGGGGCCGTAGTGTTCACTAGTGGCTTCTCTCATGAAAGCCAGTAGACGGTGGGTGAACGAATTACCATCGAGCAATTGATAGAACCGCGCAAAGTCGTGACATCATCTATGGAAATGATTATATCTATAGGCATCACGTCCAAAACAAGTAGACCGATACTTTCTGCATCTACTACTATTACTCCACACGTCGACCGCTATCCAGCATGCATCTAGTGTATTAAGTTCATGAGAACAGAGTAACACCTTAAGCAATATGACATGATGTAGATGGACAATCTCATATGTACGATAAAAGCCCATCTTGTTACCCTTGATGGCAACAACACGATGCGTGCCTTGCTGCCCTTTCTGTCACTGGGAAAGGTCACCACACGGTATGAACCCAAAACCAAGCACTTCTCCCATTGCAAGAATCATAGATCTAGTTGGCCAAACAAAACCCAAGACTCGGAGAGACTTACAAGGATATCAAATCATGCATATAAGAAATCAGCAAAGACTCAAATATATATCATAGATAATATGATCAAAAATCCACAATTCATCGGATCTCGACAAACACACTGCCAAAGAAGATTACATCAGATAGATCTCCATGAAGATCATGGAGAACTTTGTATTGAAGATCCAAGAGAGAGAAGAAGCCATCTAGTTACTAACTACGGACCCGTAGGTCTGAAGTGAACTACTCACGATTCATTGGAGGGGCGATGATGTTGATGAAGAAGCCCTCCAACTCCAAAGTCCCCTCCGGCAAGGCACTGGGAAGGATCTCCAGATGAGATCTTGCAAAAACGGAAGCTTGCGGCGGCGGAATAGTGTTTTCATGGACGCCCTGATTTGTTCTGGATTTTTAGGGAATTTATAGGCCAAAGACCTAGGGCAGGGGAGCGCCAGGGGGCCACAAACTTGGTTGCCGTGGCCTCCCCCTGGCCGCGGCAACAGGGCTTGTGGGCTCCCTGTGGGCCCACTTGCTTGGCCCTCAAGCCTCCCGATCTTCTTCCGTTCTGGAAAAAATCATTTTGGAGATTTTATTCCGTTTGGACTCCGTTCCAAAATCAGATCTCAAAAGAGTAAAAAACACAGAAAAACAGGAACTCGCACTTGGCACTGAGTTAATAAGTTAGTCCCAAAAAAGATATAAAAGGTAAACAGAACATCCAAAGTTAACAAGATAAGAACGTGAAACCATCAAAAATTATAGATACGTTTGAGACGTATCAAGCATCCCCAAGCTTAACTCCTGCTCGTCCTCGAGTAGGGAAGCGAAAAAGAATGAATTTTTGATGCTTTCATGCTACCTAGCATAGATGTCCTTTGTAACTCCTCTTATGTGACGTGAATGTTCAGATCCATTAGATTCAAAACAATAGTTTGCTATTGACGTGGAAACAATAATAATTCAAGCAAACTAGCAAGGTAATCATGAACTTCCAAAATAACAAGGCCAAAAGAAAGTTATCCCCACAAAATCATATAGTCTGGCTATGCTCTATCATCATTGCACAACGAATTTAAATCATGCACAACCCCGGTATTGGTCAAGTAATTGTTTTCACACCTTTACTTTCTCAAACCTTTTCAACTCTCACGCAATACATGAGGGTGAGCCATGGTTTTAGCACTATAAACGGTGTGGAGTGTGGTGGAGGTTGCAAGACAAACAAGGAGAAAATGGTCACATTGACTAGGCATATCAATGAGCTATGGAGATGCTCGTCAATAGATATCAACGTGAATGAGTAGGGATTGCCATACAAATGATGCACTAGAGCTAAGAGTATGTGAAAGCTCTTAAAGAAAACTAGTGGGTGTGCATCCAACTTGCTTGCTCACGAAGACCTAAGGAAATTTTGAGGAAGCCTATCATTGGAATATACAAGCCAAGTTATATAATGAAAAATTCCCACTAGCTATATGGTGGTGACAAAACGAGAGACTCTCAATCATGAACATCATGGTGCTTAATATGCACAAGTGTGGAAAGGTAGTTTGTCCATTCTCTCTTTTTCTCTTTTTTTGAATGGGCTCTTTGGCCTCTTTTTTTTGTGGGCATCTTTGGCCTCTTTTATTTCCTCACATGGGACAATGCTCCATCAATGCTGATCATCATACTTACAACTCAAAACTTAGAGCAACGATGACTCTATATGGAATGCCTTCGGTAGTGTACCGTGACAATGATCTAGCATGGCATAGACATAAATGGAAACATCATGCTAGCTATCTAACGATCATGCAATGGCAATGTAGACGTGGTGGCACATGTCATGGTGGTAGTTGCATGGCAATATATCTCGGAATGACTTTGAAAAATCCATAGTAGGTAGGTATGGTGGCTGTTTTGAGAGAGGCTAATGGTGGGTTTTGTGCACCGACGAAAGTTGCACGACACTAAAGAAGATAGTGATGGTGGCAGGTGAAAGTGCATCTAAACCATGGACTCAACATTAGTCATGAAGAACTCATATACTTGTTGCAGAAGTTCTATTAGTAAACGAAACAAAGCATTCAACGCATACTCCTAGGGGAAGGGTTGGTAGGTATAAACCATCGCGCGATCCCGACTGCCACACAAAGGATGACAATCAATAGACTAACCATGCTCAGACTTCATCACATAGCGGTTCACCATACGTGCATGCTACGGGAAACACTAACTTCAACACAAGTATTTCTAGATCCACAACACCTTACTAATATAACTTCAATATTACCATAACCACGACTCAAAACTAGTTGAGATGAATCAAACTTCTCTAACTATTCAATGCACATGAAGGTGGAAGTTTTCGTATCCCTTTGGATAACTACCCCTTTTGAGACTACTTTCATAGCATAGATCAACTAGCAAGCCACGCACCGCCGTGCTCTAAAAGATATAAGTAAAGCACATAGAGCAGAATCAACTAGCTCAAAAGATATAAGTGAAGCACATGTGAGCTGAATTGTCTAACCAAAGGATATAAGTGAAGCTCGACAAAATCACGGTGAGTGCATGTATCTCTCTCTAGGTGTGCAGCAAGGATGATTGTGACACAACAAAAATAAAAGACTCCTACGATACAAGACGCTCCAAGCAAAACACATAACATGTGGTGAATAAAAATATAGCCCCAACTAACGTTACCGATGGATTGAAGACGAAAGAGGGGATGCCTTCCCGGGGCATCCCCAAGCTTAGGCTTTTATGGCATCCTTGAATCATCTTGGGGTGCCTTGGGCATCCCCAAGCTTGAGCTCTTGCCACTCTTTATCTTTTTGTCCATAAGAACTTCACCCAAAACTTGAAAACATCACAACACGAAACTTAAACAGAAACTCGTGATACCATTAGTATAAGAAAGCAAACCACCACTTCCTTAGGTACTGTAGCAAACTTAAATTCTACTTATGTTTATGTTGGGTTACTGTATTTCAATCTTACATGGCTAATACCCCCCGATACTATCCATAGTTTCAACAAAATAAGCAACCAACACAACAAAAACAGAATCTGTTAACAGCAGACTAGTCTGTAGAAATCTGTAAACTTCGTATACTTGTGGTACATAAAAAAATCTGAAAACTTACAACGGTCTGAAGAATTTGCTTAGAAATCATCAGCAAAAAGAATCAACTCAAAAGCTCTTACAGAAACAAAATGAAAATTCTTTTCGTGAGCAGAAAGTTTCTGTCTTTTCGAGCATGACCACACGATCATCCCCAAGACTAATCATAATGGTTTTGCTTGGCACAAACGCAAAAAGAAACACAAAAAACACAATCATAACAGAATTATGAAAGTGTGGAAAGCACGAAACAGAAAGAAAAAGGATAGATTCATTGGGTTGCCTCCCAACAAGCGCTATTATTTAACGCCCTTAGCTAGGCAAAAGGTGATGGAATCACGTATAGTCATCTTTGGTTCTCAAACCATAAGTAGCCCTCATCATAGATTCATAAGGCAATCTTATTTTATTTCTAGGAAAGTGCTCCATGACCTTCTTTAGAGGAAATTGAAATCTAATATTCCCTTCCTTCATATCGATGATAGCACCAATAGTTCTTAGGAAAGGTCTACCAAGAATAATGGGACATGAAGGATTGCAATCTATGTCAAGTACAATGAAATCCACGGGTACATAGTTCTTATTTGCAACAATAAGAACATCATCAATCCTTCCCATCGGTTTCTTGACAGTAGAATACGCAAGATGCAAATTAAGAGAACACTCTTCAATCTCATGAAAACCAAGAATATCACATAAAGACTTTGGAATCATGGAAACACTAGCACCCAAATCACACAAAGCATTGCACTCATAGTTTTTGATCTTGATTTTGATAGTAGGGTCCCACTCATCATGAAGTTTTCTAGGTATAGAGACTTCTAGTTCAAGCTTCTCTTCAAGAGATTTCATCATAGCATCTACGATATGCGCGGTAAAGGCTTTGCTTTGGCTATAAGCGTGTGGAGAGTTTGCAATGGATTGCATCAAAGAGATGCATTCAAACAAGGAGCAACTATCATAATTGAATTCCTTGAAACCCAAAGTGGGAGTTTCATTACTACCCAAAATTTTGATTTCTTCTACTCCACTCTCCACACCTTTATCATCAAGATAGGTGGACTCTGAATCATTGGGGCATTTTTCAACCAAAGTGGATTCATATCCAGCCCCTTCATCAATAGGTTTGACACGCAAAAACAAAGATTCAAGAGGAGTCACACCAAGAACTTTAAGATCTTCGTGATTTGCATCACTAGAACGCACCCTTTTAAACCATTCATGCCTAGCGCGAATTTGGGCGGTTCTTTCTTTGCTCTCATTCATGGAGACACGCATAGCTTTCAAAGTTTCATCCAAGTTGACCTTGGGAGAAGCACATCTAACTTTCAAAGCATCAATATCACAAGACATCCTATCAACGCTCTTAGCCAAATCGTCAATTTTGAGTAATTTTTCCTCTATGGACGCATTGAAAATATTTTGAGAGTTGATGAACTCTTTGATATTACTCTCTAAATCAGAGGGTAATTTGTTGTGATTTCCATAAGTGTTGTTATAGGAATTTCCATAATTGTTAGAGGAGTTACTAAGAAAAGGCCTAGGAACATAGTTTCCTCTAAAAGCATTATTGTTGCCAAAGTTGTTCATACCAACAAAATTAACGTCCAAACTAGCGTTGCTACTCTCAATCAAAGAAGATAGTGGCATGTCATTAGGATCTAAAGGAGCGTTCCTACTAGAAACCAAATTCATCAACTCGTCCATCTTAGCACTAAGCGAGCTAATTTCTTCTATAGCGTGTACCCTTTTGCTAGCCGGTGACCTTTCAGTGTGCCATTGAGAGTAGTTGGTCATGATATTGTCTAGGAGTTTTGTAGCGTCTCCTAACACGTGATTTCCATGAACGTTCCACCTGAGGTGGAGTCCAAGATATTGTGAGAGGCAAAATTCAAACCAGCATAAAAGATTTGTATAATCATCCACAAACTTAAGCCATGAGCGGGACAATTTCTAATCATAAGGTTCATCCTCTCCCAAGATTGTGCAACGTGTTCATGATCAAGTTGCTTGAAATTCATGATATCGTTACGTAAGGAGATGATCTTAGCTGGCGGAAAATACTTGGATATGTAAGCATCTTTGAACTTATCCCAAGAATCGATACTATTTTTAGGCAAAGAAGAAAACCAAGTTTTTGCGCAATCTCGCAACGAGAAAGGAAAAAGTTTCAACTTAATCATGTAATTATCCACATCCATTTTCTTTTGCATATCGCAAAGCTCAATGAAGGTATTGAGATGGGATGCGGCATCTTCACTAGGAAGGCCAGAGAATTGCTCTTTCATAACAAGATTCAGCAAAGCTGCGTTGATTTCATACGATTCCGCACTAGTGGCGGGAGCAATCGGAGTACTAATAAAATCATTATTATTGGTACTCGAGAATTCGCAAAGTTTGGTGTTTTCAGCCATGATGACTTCAACAAACAAACAAGCACACAAGCAAGCAAGAAAACCAGCAAAGGAAAACGGCAAAAAGGCAAATGGCAAAAGAAACCGGCAAAGGAAAAAGGCAAAAAAAGGCAAATGAAAACGACAAAGGAGAAAGGCAAATGAAAACGGCAAATGTGAAGTGGGGGAGAGGAAAACGAGAGGCAACTAGCAAAAAAGTAAATGCAAGAGATGAGTTTGTGAGACCTACTTGGATAGATCTCTCGTTCCCCGGCAGCGGCGCCAAAAATACTTCTGCTACTGCAACAAAAGACCTTCCAACGGCGCCAGAAACAAGCGTGCTGACGGGAGACTATTCTTGTCTTGATCCTCCTCAGCAACGGCACCAGGAATCCTTCTGCTACGGCTACGCCTTTAGGGACTTCCTTGGAAAATATGCAAAGGATTCCCCCGTGGCCTTGGAGCCTTGCGTTGGTGTTCCCTCGAAGCGGAAAGGGTGATGTCGCATAGCGGTGGTAAGTATTCCCCTCAGTTTTGAGAACCAAGGTAAGGAATATAACAAGTACCTACACAAACACAAAGAGCTTGCTCCCAACTCTATGAAAGGGGTTGTCAATCCCTTATAGATTGTTTGCGAAGTGAGAACTGAAAGCAACAAAGTAACAAAGCAAAGTAAAAGCGAAGGTGGAAACGATAGATGTGAATAGACCCGTGGGCCGTAGTGTTCACTAGTGGCTTCTCTCATGAAAGCCAGTAGACGGTGGGTGAACGAATTACTGTCGAGCAATTGATAGAACCGCGCAAAGTCGTGACGTCGTCTATGGCAATGATTATATCTATAGGCATCAAGTCCAAAACAAGTAGACCGATACTTTCTGCATCTACTACTATTACTCCACACGTCGACCGCTATCCAGCATGCATCTAGTGTATTAAGTTCATGAGAACAGAGTAACGCCTTAAGCAAGATGACATGATGTAGATGGACAATCACATATCTATGATAAAAGCCCATCTTGTTACCCTTCATGGCAACAACACGATGCGTGCCTTGCTGCCCTTTCTGTCACTGGGAAAGGTCACCACACGGTATGAACCCAAAACCAAGCACTTATCCCATTGCAAGAATCATATATCTAGTTGGCCAAACAAAACCCAAGACTCGGAGAGACTTACAAGGATATCAAATCATGCATATAAGAAATCAGCAAATACGCAAATATATATCATAGATAATCTGATCACAAATACACAATTCATCGGATCTCGACAAACACACCGCCAAAGAAGATTACGTCAGATAGATCTCCATGAAGATCATGGAGAAATTTGTATTGAAGATCCAAGAGAGAGAAGAAGCCATCTAGCTACTAACTACGGACTCGTAGGTCTGAAGTGAACTACTCACGAGTCATTGGAGGGGCGATGATGTTGATGAAGAAGTCCTCCAACTCCAAAGTCCCCTCCGGCAGGGCACCGGGAAGGGTCTCCAGATGAGATCTCACGGAAACGGAAGCTTGCGGCGGCGGAAAAGTGTATTTGTGGACGCCCTGATATTTTCTGGATTTTTAGGGAATTTATAGGCCAAAGACCTCGGGCAGGGGAGCGCCAGGGGGGCCACAAGCTTGGTTGCCGCGGTCTCCCCCTGGCCGCGGCAACAGGGCTTGTGGGCTCCCTGTGGGCCCACTTGCTTGGCCCTCAAGCCTCCCGATCTTCTTCCGTTCTGGAAAAAACATTTTGGGGATTTTATTCCGTTTAGACTCCGTTCCAAAATCAGATATGAAAAGAGTCAAAAACACAGAAAAATAGGAACTCGCACTTGGCACTGAGTTAATAAGTTAGTCCCAAACAAGATATAAAGGTAAACAAAACATCCAAAGTTGACAAGATAACAACGTGAAACCATCAAAAATTATAGATACGTTTGAGACGTATCAATCATCAAATGCTTCTATCGCTAAAAATTCTTCAACTGTTCATGTGGTATCAAATTCACCACCTAAGGAAACCACAAATGTTATTGACGAAAATGCAGGGTTGAAGGAATTGTATGTGACAGGCATATACAAAAGTCTCAAAGGGCATCAAACCCTTTGCGATGTGCTCAAAAAGCATATTCTAAACAGGAACCCGAGGAAAGAGGGCATTTCCTTCGAGAGGAAATTGAATGCTGATGGATCGTACTGGAAACCTGAGCAGTATCCCAGAACTTCATGGGTTGCTGGTAAAGGCCCTTCCATTGATCCATCCACTCTAACAGGCTTTGCATGTGAAATGTCCTATTCCTCTCATGAGTCATTTGACTCCAATTATAAATTGTTCAAAAATCAATCTGGCGAAGTATTTCCTCGATATATTGGAACTAACTGCAGGAATGGACCTCCCCTGAGGAAAATCTTTGTTCCAAAAGGTTGCTTGGAAAATCTTCACGTGAATGTCCTCATGACACCACGTGTGAAGAACCAGAACTCCAGATCAAATTCCTCAGGTGGACCAAAGTCTTCACGAGGATCAAATTCCTCAAATGGTCAAAATTATGCTCGTACTCGCAGTAATGCTTCTGATATGCATGATAACTACAAGGGACATGAATATGAATATTATTCCTCAAATCATTATGTTCACAAGTCCTCAAAGAATTTATCTGCCTATTGATTTGAGTGCTCTAACCCTCTACTGTGAAAAGAAGTGCATTAGCTTCAGTGCCTCTATTCTCATATGGTGCTCGCAGGATGTTGAACTCTTTGCCACCCCTTCATATGTGGGTGGTGAAGAAATCGAACTAATCACTTATGCAGGTCAGATGTCCAGATGAAAGGCATCATCTGAAGAATTTGCTGGAGACGTGAGGAAAATGCTTGATTGGACGCAAGCTAAGACATGATGAAATGATCTAACATTTCACATGTCCTCAAATTTACTGTTTGTGATGAAATTCTTATCTGATGAAATTGATATCATATTCTTCAAGTCTGAAGCATATGAGATGGTAAGTTGTACTAATTCATCTGCAGGATGACAAACCCAAGAGTACAGAGTGGGTTCTTGACAGTGGTTACACAAATCACATGACTAGTGATAAAACCCTATTGATGAATATACCACTGACTCCATCACCACTGAAGCAAATCACTTATGCTGATAAAGGTAAAAGCAAGGTATTGGGACTTGGTAAAGTGGCTATCTCTAAGGATCAACACATGGACAAGGTCATGCTTGTCGAATCCCTTGGGTTTAACCTCATGTCAGTCTCAATGCTTTGTGATCTTGATATGATTGTCATCTTTGAAAAATATGGATGTGTAGTTATCATGGAATCTGACAAATCCAAAGTCTTTGAAGGCTTTAGGAGAGGAGATTTGTACAGTGTTGATTTTTCCACAAATCCTCAACCAACCACATGTTTAGAAGCAAAAACCTCAGAAGGCTAGCTATGGCATCGTTGACTGGGTCATGTAGGCATGAGGAATTTACACACACTGGCGAAGAAGAAGCATGTCATTGGCATCAAATCTGTCAAATTCCTCAAGGACCATCTGTGCGGTGCTTATGAGTCTAAAAAAATGACCAGATCCAAACACCCAGCAAAGACTATCATGACCACTACTCGTCTGTTTGAATTGCTTCACATGGATCTGTTTGGACCTACTCATTATGCTACCCCAACCAATGCAACATCTTTATATGGCTTTGCCATCATTGATGATTATTCACGATATACATGGGTGCATATCATTCTGTATAAAACTGAAGTGCAGGAAGTCTTCAAACTATTTTCCTCAAGGGCCTCGACGAATTTCGACGTCAAGATCAAACACATCAAGAGTGATAATGGGATAGAATTCTAAAATACTAGTATTGATGATTATCTTGATGAACTTAGTATTACTCACAAATTGTCTACCCCTTATACTCCTCAACAAAATGGCGTCGTTGAACGCAAGAACATGACTCTAGTTGAAATGGCATGGACTATGCTTGAAGAATATCAGACTCCTCGTCGCTTCTGTCCTGAAGCAATCAACACTGCTTGCCACATCATCAACAGGGTATATCTTCACAAATTCCTCAGGAAACCCTCATATGAACTCCTCACTGACAAGAAACCCAATGTAAGTTATTTCAAAGTCTTCGATGCAAGATGCTGGATTAGAGATCCGCACCATAGTTCAAAGTTTGCACCTAAAGCACATGAGAGTTTTATGCTTGGTTACGGAAAGGACTCGCACACCTACAGAGTCTTCAACACCTATCACAACAAGGTTGTTGAAACTGTAGATGTGTGGTTCGATGAAACCAACGGCTCGCAAAGAGAACAACTGCCTCTTGTGCCAGATAAATCAACTCCTGAGGAAGCTATTAAGCACAAGGCTACTGCAGATATCATTCCTACTGAGGAACAACCCCTTGTTGAAGAAGTCCCCAAGACTGATGAAATTCAAGCAGGTGCACGTGAGGAAAATGCTACAAATCAAATTCCTTATCCAAACCAAAGTCTTCAACCAGCTCATCCAAGGATTGCAAATGAAGTGGAACTTGACAAAATCTTCGATGACATCAATGCGCCAGGTCCTCTCACTCGCTCAAAAGCTTCACATTTAGTTAACTTTTGTAGGCATTCCTCTTCCGTGTCCATCATAGAACCATCAAAAGTTGTTGAAGCCTTCATGGAACCTGAGTGGATTCAAGTCATGCAATATGAACTTCTTCAGTTCAAGCTAAATGACGTATGGGAACTCGTCAAAAGACCAGATCCTGGCAAACACAATATCATCGGCACCAAGTGGATCTACCAAAACAAGCAAGATGAGGATGGTCAGGTGGTGAGGAACAAGGCATGACTTGTAGCCCAAGGCTACACACAGGTGGAAGGAATTGACTTCGATGAAACTTTTGCTCTTGTTGCTAGACTTGAAGCTATTCGAATATTGCTTGCTTATGCTAACCATCACAATGTTACTCTATATAAAATGGATGTGAAAAGTGCATTCCTCAATGGTAAGCTTGAGGAAGAAGTATATGTTGCTCAGCCCTCAGGTTTTGAAGACCTGAAGCATCCTGACAAAGTCTTCAGACTAAAAAAGGTACTCTATGGCCTCAAGCAAGCCCCTCGGGCGTGGTATGATACATTGAAGGATTTCCTCATGAAGAAAGGCTTCAAACCCGGTTCACTTGATCCTACTCTTTTCACAAAATCCTATGACAATGAATTATTCGTGTGCCAAATATATGTCGATGACATTATTTTTGGTTGTACTGACGGACGTTAGAGTGATGAGTTTGCCTACATAATGGATGAAGAATATCAAATGTCTTTGTTGGGGGAGCTGAAATTCTTCTTAGGTCTGCAAATTCGTCAACAACGCAATGGCATCTTCATATCTCAGTAGAAATACCTCAAGGATGTTCTGAGGAAATTCGGCATGCATGAATGCAAAGGCGTCAAGATTCCTATGCCTACCAACGGCCACCTCTGCACTAACGAAAATGGTATAAATTTCGATCAGCAGGTATATCGTTCTATGTTTGGCTCTTTGTTGTACCTATGTGCATCTAGGCCAGACATTATGCTTAGTATTTGCATGTGTGCATGTTTTCAAGCAAAGCCGAAGGAATCACACCATAAGCCTGTGAAACATATTCTTCGAGATCTAGCTCACACACCAACACTAGGATTATGGTACCGCAAGGGCTCAGATCTTCACCTCGTTGGATATTCTGAGTCTGGCTATGTTGGTGACCGTGTGGATCCCAGGTCAACATCAGGCACATTTCATTTCCTCGGAAGATCTTTAGTCTGCTGGTCCTCAAAGAAGCAGAACTGCGTATCACTCTCCACTGCTGAAGCTAAATACATTGCTGATGGATCTTGTTGTGCTCAACTGCTATGGATGAAGCAAACCCTTAGAGATTACGACATCAACATGAAGAATGTGCCTCTCTACTACAACAATGAGAGTGCAATCAAGATCGCCTACAACCCAGTACAACACTCGAAGACCAAGCACATCCAGATTCGTCATCATTTTCTTCGTGACCACGTACTCAAGGGCAATATCATCATCGACCATGTGAAGACTGATGACCAGCTAGCAGATATCTACACAAAGCCCTTGGATGAGAGAAGGTTTTGCAAGTTGCGGTGTGAGCTAAATATCCTAGAATCTTCAAATGTTTTGTAAACATGCACACATCCTAACACTTATGCAAAATTGATGACTTAGATGTGCAACACACGAAGTAATGATTTTCTTCAATCAATGAAGAATATAACTCTAAGTGTGAAGAAATTAATGAGGAATTTGGTTCTCACGGCCCTACGCCAATTGTACGCGGCACCTGAAATCATCATTCTTATACGGTGGGTCACGCCACCACCAAACTTTGAAATTCTTCAAGTTGGAAATTCATCAAAGTTGAAAATTTTCAATCTGAGACTTTTCACAAAGTCCTCAAAATCTTCGAAGTCTTCAAAATTTTCAAATTCTTCAAAACTTTGTGTGATGATCTTCATTGACAATATATTATATATAGTGCTTTCAATGTCCTCAACAACATTCACTTATTGTTAAATATTCAAGTTGGTATTTCTTCTAAGTGAATATGATCGGACCCAACTCCCCTCTATGCTAAGCTCAGACGAGTCTATTCTCAGTTCTTCATATGCGTTATGTTTGACACTTGTTCAAAATCCTCACTGAGTCCTTGTCAGCTAAGGACTTTGCAACAAAATCCTCAAAATTCAAAAAAAAAATTAACGTTACCATAGTAACCACACCCACTACTCACGAAAGGATAACCACGATTTCCAGCGCTTCGATCGTGGGTACCACGTGTAATGCAGAGACGAAAGGGCAAGGGCAGTTTCGTTCGAAGTTTTCGCTTCACACCATTTTCACCTGAGCCATAAATAGCCCCTTACCCCCTCAGTCAAAACTCTTCTCTCCCTGTCAACTCCTCCGCTTGAGCTCAAAACCTAGCATCGCCGCTAACACCCTTGTCACCGGTGAGGAATAGCTTCACTGCCTCGACCTCGCCGTCGCTGGACTCACACCGACCGCGGAACATCTTCCTCCGCCGCCGCCGTAGCTGTCTTCAATCGCCAAGTTAGGGCACTGAAGATCTGAACTGAAGAACTTCCGCTTTTACTTCCCCACTTCATCGTGTTCTTCACATAGGGTAATTAAAATCCTATTTTACTGTCCCTGTTGATCTCTTTATTCTCTTTAGATTTGTGAAATCAGTTTTTCCTCACAAAATCTCTCAGCTGTGCACACCCATGTCTAGAACACTTAATGAATTTCACTAAGCCACTAAATTCTTCACGAGATTCCTCAATTGTGTAAATTTTCGAATCTGCACAACTCTGGAACCCAAGATCAGAATGCTTAGACAAATTCCTCAACTCACTCGTCAAATTCCTCAACTTAAGTAACTTCTCAATTTCCTCAAATCTTAGAACGCATATGACCTCTCCAAATTCTTCGCACCTATACTCCGTTCACACGTACAAAATGTCTGCTGATGAATCACTAGGTTCTCATCAACTTAACTCATTTGCAGCATTTCTTGAAGAAACATTACCTGTGTCCTCAGATTCCTCAAGAATTCAAATTCCTGAGCAAAAAGCTCAGCTGAAGAAAATGAAGGAAGACAGAAAACAGAAGGGTGGCAAAAAAATTGAACAAAATACTGCTTTTGAAATCCGTGAGGAGATATATGCCGAGTACTGCACGCTTGATTAGGAAACTCATGGAAAAGAGACCATGGAAAAAGTCAAGATAAGGCTTCAAAAGATTGAACGCAGATGGGCAAAGGAGTGGAAGGAATATAGGTATGTCACTCCAAAGTATGCCAAGAAGTTTGCCCTCAAACCTTCTTACAAAAGACTGCCACAGGGAGATCAACAAACTGCACATCCCTCTAGCATAGCCACAATTGAGGACTATCCTAATGAAAAAGACAAGTATTTTTCTAAGTTAAAGAAAAAGGCGAAAGCTACTATCACAAAGTTTAATGAGGATTCTGCTACTCCAGTAACTTCTACCACTTCTTCTGCTACTGAGGCTTCTGCTACAAAAAAACCTCAGAAGAAAGTTCTGATGAAGAAACCAGGTCTCAAGGCAAAACCCTCAACAACACAGTCAAAAGAGCAAATTCCTCAGAAAGCAGCAACAACAACTGCCAAATCCTCAACTGCACCAAAGTCCTCACCTCCACTGCAGTCACAGCTCAGTCAGCATCAACGAGGCAATCCAAGTTCATCAATACCATCTGCCTGAGGCTCGGCTCTAAAATCTTCACCTGGTCTATTGAAGACAAAATGACTGCTGGAAGAGGAACACGGCCCTGCCCAAGCAAGATTGTCAACATTCCTTCTGCATCAGAAGGGAGTGAAGAATATGATGATGAAACTCTTCAAGCCATCATCAGAAATAAGCAAGAAAGAGTTGCACAAGCTACTAGCAACACCATTCCCCCTTGCACTGGATCCCAAAGTTGTGTTGAACTTCATCAACCTTTGGTATGAGGATCCTAACACTCCAATTGATGATTTGAAACTTCCACCTGGACCCAGTCATATGGTCACTTCGTTTATCAAAGAGGCAAAATGGAAGGATCAGCAAGCCAAACAAGCTTGGCCTGCAAAGGTTAAAAATGAGAAATACTTGAAGCAAAACATCCTTAACCTGACGCCTGAGAAACTTGTTTCTACTCAGGCAGAGCTGAAAACCCTCACTGGTGCAAATTGAAGTTTTTCAAAGTCACAACACCTGCAATTGATGAATACAACAACAGGGTTGCACCCCCAAAGAAATCAGAAAATCCTCAGCCCAGCTATACTGTACAAATGCTTCACTCTGATGAAGATGAAGAAGGAGTTGCTGATGAAATTACTCAGCATATTCCTGCTAAAGAAGCTGCCAGGCCTGACACAGCTCCTACGATGCCTGATGAAAATGCTCCTTCACCAAAGTCTTCAAAAGTGAAGAAAGTGACTCTTCCGCCTGCAACAGGCGCGAAGAAAACGAAAGCTGCTGAGAAGAAACCAAAGAAGATAAAGGCATGAACACCCTCAAAGTCTTCAGAGGCAAAACGTTTGAAGACTCTGCCTACTACATCATCAGCTCGAGTGGATGCAACACCCCTTAGTGTTGCACCATCTTACATGATTGATCCATTTGGTGAAGAGCACATCATTCCACACCAGGATGAGGAAATGGATGACAATCACTCTGCTGCTTCCACACAAATTGATGAGGAAATTCGGGTTGATCAAATTACTCAAGTCTCAACATCTCCTCCACAAAACCCAGAAATGGCTGCTGAAGAAAAGGAGGCTGATGAAGACATTCACAGCAGCACACCTGTTATTCATGATGACTTTTGGGAAAAGGCTCACCCAAACTCGCCAATGAGCACACAAATTCCTCAAACTCATGCAACCACTGAAATTTTGACTCACTTTGATGAAAATAGCTCACATGTGAAATCAGCACCAGACCAAGAATTAGCTGCATCAGCTGAAGAAACTGAAAAGGAAACTGCTGCACTAGCTGCTCCTTCGGCACAACAAATTCCTCACATTGAAGAACAAGCTCCTGATGAAAATGCCTCATCTCAGGATAGAAATACTGCCGATGAAACTGCAATTGTAGTGGTAAATCCTGGAAAGTGCAATTGTGGTGGCCAAAACTCCTCAAGATGAGCAACATCATAATCTTCAAGAAAAGGTTCATCGGCCCTTCTCAAAGAGGCCAAAGTTTCAGAAGCAAGACTTCTATGATGAACATCATTTCTTCACTGGAGAAAATCCTTACGATAGGCTTCGCATCAGGCACAGGAAGTTCTGGACCAGAACGCAACTTAACTACTATGCTTCTGTGCTCTATGGGAAAAGGAAGATATTTCATCACACCCACATTCCTCATTGTGATATGGAGGAAATTCCTTGCTTCACCCCAGTACTAAGTGTTCTTCACGATGCAGGGCCATTGACATTCTGCTCATATATTGGTGACTGGAATACTGACATTATTCTTTAGTTCTATGCCACACTGCATATCTCCGGTGACCCCAAAGACATAAACTCATGGGTCTTGGACTAGATGACACAACACACCCACTACAAAGCTCCAACCACTGAATTTCTTCAAGATTTACCAATATCAATACCTTCAGATGAAACAATTAAACTCTATCATGAAAGAGAGCTGCTGATGTCCCACAAGCGTATGGGATTGCAGCAGTTTTCGAGGGTAGAGTATTCAACCCAAATTTGTTGATTCGCCAAGACGGGAAGCGAAAGAATATTCTCAAGTATTAGCAGCTAAATGTGTCATATTCAACCACACCTGAAAGATTAGTGTTTGCAAGCAAAATATTAGTAGCAAAGTAGTATGATAACAATGGAGCCAGAAACGATCTGGTGACAAGGCAGACTATTCCTAACTGTTGTATCAATGGCGCCAGTAAAAGCTTTGACACTTCCCAGCAACTGCGCCAGAAAAGGCCCTGTTGACGGGATGTTAGTGCCAACAAAGTCTTGCAACAAGTACAATGGAGTAGCAAGGAACAATAGTAGCAGCAACAGCAGCAAAGTAACTAGTAACAGCAGTAATGACAGCAGCAAAGTGGCCCAATCCCTCTTGTAGCAAGGGACAAGCCTAGGCAAAGTAACATAGCGATGACCAGTAGTAAAAGACTCGTAGGCAGTGGATCGGTGATGGATGAGTGTGACATATGTGATTCATCATGTAACAGCTATAACACGGAGAGATATGTGGCTAGCTCCCGTTCATCAATCTAATGTAGGCATGTATTCCATACGTAGTCATACGTGCTTAGGGAAAAGAACTTGCATGAAATCTATTGTCCATCCACTACAAGAAATATGCTCATACATGATGTTTTTTAAAATGTCGTTGATGAATTCGTCATAAATCTATGATGATTTCATCCGAGATTGTCGTAAGCCGTTTGAGGGGATCAAATCTACATATAAATTACGACGATGTGAGTCAAAAACATCGTAACCGCATAAGATGAGATCGTCATAACTTTTACGACGATTATAAAAACGTCGTAACATGTTCTAACTATGTTGACATGTCACTCGTGGGTCCATTCTATCCCACCTCATCCTAATTTGTGAAAATATCCCAAATCACATTGTTTTCATACAAATTCTGTTTTCACACAAATTATAAGAAAATGAAAGTATCCCAAATCACATTGTTTGTCATCCCAAAGTAGACACATATGCATAATATAGATTAATTTTGACAAACTGTATGTTTACCCCGAATAATAGGATGAAAAATATAAGAGAAACAAAAGTAAAAGAGAAAATTACACAAGCTTAAATCTGATTGGTGGAATGAGTTTTGACATGGATCGCTGACATGGCAAACATCCGGAAATCCATCCACCCGTCCATCCATCCACCCGCAGCAAACCTCACCCAACCCATCATGCCCTCCTCTTCCTCTCTCTGCGCTAACCCTAGCCGGCTCCTCCCTCTCTCCCCCGATCCCACCCGATATGGATCGCCCAACCCTAGATGACGCCGTGATATGACCCGGGGTGGCCGCGACGGTGACGCGGAGAGGAGTGCCGCCCCGTAGAGACCGCTTCGTCTGTGTGGAGGCCGTCGCCCAGGAGGGCAACGGCGCCGGTGGCATGGTGGCCACTGCGGAGGGCAGCGACTGCGCTGCCCTGGAGACAACCTGTGGCCCTCCTCTTCGCCTCTGTTCTCAGCGGCAGTCAGCAGCGCTGCCGCCATCCTCGGACATGAGCTCCTGCTCCGGGCGTCCTTTTGGTTTTGAAGTATATGAGCTTGCTTGTTTTTCATCCAGCGATTAGTTAATTTCTTTTTGATGGCAACGATTTGCTAGATCCCCACACTCAATTGCTAGGTGCGCATAGATCCGCCCCTGCCTATGGTTTTGGGGATTACTAGTTCGTTTCTGCAATGCATTCAAGCATGGCCGGACATCGATTAGGAGTTTCGCTCACACACCCGCAGTCGCAAGTACTCGTATTTATGTTGACTGTCCCCTGTTCAGGTCTGGAGTTGTGACTTGTAGCCCTGTAATCCTTGCTGAGAGACTGTGTGTTACTCCCTCTGATGCTGGGGAGTTATCAAATGCATTAGAATCTGCTTATACATTAGCTCAGCTAGGGAATTATCAAGTGGAAAAGGAACTAGCTCAGCTGCTGTAGGCTCAGAATGCATTAGAATCTGCTTATACCTATTCTGATGCAGGGGAATTATCAAAAGTCCTGGAGTACGTCAACAAAATCATGCTCGTCTTTTCTCCAGGTTGCTTAAAGGTATGTTTTAAGGACCTAGTAATTACTATGTGCAACCACAAATATTCTGTGCCATCCTGTCTCATTCAGTAAGCCGCAGTAAGACGACAACTGTTGTTTTTTCAGGCAAAGCTTCTCAAGGCTAAAGCATTGCTAGCACTGAAAGACTACAAGATTTATTCTCAAGGAAGATGAAGATAACTTGGATGCGTTGTTACTTCGTGGCTGAGCATACTATTACCTTGCTGACCATGATGTCGCCAACAGGTATAGTATTGTCTGGTGCTTTTTCATTTTAGAAGAAGGTGCCAGTACATGCACATAATGCCGTTAAGATTAAGTATTTTCTACACCGCATGACAAGACTTTTTGTTTAGGCACTATCAGAAAGGCCTCCGTCTAGACCCTGAACATTCAGAACTGAAGAAAGCATATTTTGGGTTAAAAAAACTTCTAAAGAAGACCAAGAGCGTGAGTACTATTTGATATTTTTTTTGTGTCCATTAAGCTTGGAGTTTCTGACAACCGTAATAAAGAAGTAACGTGGTGTGCATGCAGACAGAAGATAATGCTGCCAAGAGCAAGTTTCTCGTGGCTGTCGAGGACTACAAGGCAGCACTAGCAATGGATCGAGACCATACTATGTACAACGTACAACTTTATCTCGGGCTGTGTAAGACTCTAGTTAAGCTTGGGAGAGGCAAGGAGGCAATCAATAGATGTACAGAAGCACGCAACATAGATGAAGAACTTGTTGATGCTTTGGCATAGGTAAGTACTTACACACAACCACCATGTATGCATGTTTAGAATGCAAATATAGAATGTTTTGTCTTGATGAAGATTATGCATGTTTATAAAAACATTGTACTGATTAATGCATGTACGCTAAGGATCGTATGGCTGGATGTACAACAGCAGATATATACAGTAGACAGCAAAGCATATCATGATTGTTTGGGTTCAGAATAAGCAGTAACTTAGTTGTTCTGAACTTTGGCTTCATATCATGTAGTCGGTTCAGTGACCATCCCATCTGGTCGTCAGAGCATCAGACTAGTATCTTATTATGTTTTTCTCTTTATTGAGTTTAGCATAGTGCCTTAATTTTGTAATATGGTTTCACAACAATCTGGTTCCATTCTGCAGGTAAATTTAACAAATGCCAACTTGGAAGGGGCACTTGTGACCGGGAACACTTCTTTCAAAGGTTCCAACATATACGGAGCAGGCAAGTCCGAAGTGCTAACTGCTTATCTCCATGAAGATAGTTGAACTTACTGTGAGAGTGGCATAGTGAAATCATCTTACTGTATTGTGGCATCACCATGTCATGTTTTCAACTTTTTTCCCTCTCCAGATTTCACTGATGTTCCACTTTGAGATTGTTTTCAAGATTGTTGTGCCCTACTACAACTGCTGGGTCAGCACCACCGCCAACCCCTACAACCACGGCTGCGACTCCATCACCCGCTGCCGCGACAATGACCCTTCCTAGGTAACAAGTAATTCATTGTCAAAGCTGCCGAATCTAAAGAGCTGCTTCTGTTGCTGCTCATTTTGTGTGTGTGTGTTTTGCTTGCTGGGTCAGAGTAGTAGGTGGAGTATTTTGCTAGAGCATATCATCAATCAGTCAATAATATAATGTGTCCGTGTATGTATGTAACTAAGATTCGATTCCAACTCCCAAGATATTATTACACGGAGTTAAGAACCTGGATCATATGCAGTGTTATATTATATAAACTTCCTTGGTAGCATCCCTTATGTCCCATTGATGTTAGTTTGCTCTAGAGAGAACCATGAATTGCTTCCGAAATATGGCACACATTGCTTCATTTATTCAACATCAACCTATTTAAATTACTACATACGTTGCACAAAAACAGAGGCTTCCGAAACATATTTTGAATGCATCTTGCACCAATTGAATTGCTTCCATAACGGTTGATTTTTTATTTCCCCGTAGAATTATTGTCATTGTTATCCCCATTGTAACGTGCCATGATCCCATACTGTACAGAATATGTTTCTGACTTCTATTTTACTTGCTTCAATATTTTCAACTTACTCTTTGTGCAGTTCTTGTAAGCCATTCTCTCATGTACTTACAACTTTCTGGTTGATGTGCAGTGTTTCAAAGAACAGCGGAAAAATCAGTTTGATGTATGGATGCTGCATGCGGTGGTGGCTAATGATCTCTGTACTGATGACAGTTTTGTGGTATGTGTACTGTACTGTGGTGAAACTGTGATGTTGCTTAGTTTGTCCACTCAAGCATTGTTAGTTCACACTTTTTTTTGTAAATATTGTTATTTAAATACCTGCAGTGTTAGTTTACATCTTATTCTTATTTTTTGCACAGGTGAAGTACAAAGCCAAGTGTGAAGCTATGAAGCGTATCAACAAAGAGTAGCATATGTATTGTAATAGTAGGCAGTAGTAGGTATATCTGGGTTGT
Organism: Hordeum vulgare subsp. vulgare; assembly: GCF_904849725.1. NCBI lineage: Eukaryota > Viridiplantae > Streptophyta > Magnoliopsida > Poales > Poaceae > Hordeum > Hordeum vulgare. Next base: position 422,915,907 of record NC_058518.1, read on the forward strand.
GGTTTAGTGTAAAGATTGTAATAGACAAATTTAATGTTGGTTTGGACGAATTTCATTTGCTCCCAAGCCTATTTGAAATATTGATTCTGAATGTGATTTGAATACATATGAAATGGAAACTTGACAAGGGGACCAAGTTATGATATTTATTTAACAAAATATGAAATTTCTGACGTGTGGGACTAATTTTGAGATCAGCATGACATCTGGGACCAGTACAAAAATAAAATGGCCAAAAAAGAAAATTAATAGAAAGTAAAAGTCCACAAATCAAGATTTGAAAAAATACTAAAGTGGCTGTAAATAGGCTAAGGCCGAGAAAGAAGCCCAATAAGGAAAAGCCCAAAAAAATAAAACCAGCCCATGTGATCAATTGAAATGGGTTGGGCTGATTTCAACCATGACGTTTTCATTTCATCGTAATTTTGCCATGTAGGACTGCCACGTAGGACCCGGTTTGATTGCCAATGACGATTTAGGATCGTCGTAAAGGTTACGACAATCCAGGAATCATCGTAAAAGTTACGACGATTTTGATCAAAACGTCGTTGTTGTTCATTTGTGATGCTCCGTTTTCGACGCTTGGTTTTTCGTCGTGAGATCGTCGTAAATTAAAAATCGTGACGATATAGCGATGAAAAAATAGCATTGTGTATTAGCATATTCCTTGTAGTGATCCCTCCTATGGCAGCGGGGTCCTAATGGAAACTACGAGATATTAAGGTTCTCCTTTTAATAAAGAACCGGACCAACACATTAACACGCGGTGAATACATGAACTCCTCCTACTATGGTCATCTCCGGGAGTGATTCCGGCTATTGTCACTCCGGGGTTGCCGGGTCATAACACATAGTAGGTGACTACAACTTGCAAGATAGGATCTAAAACACACATATATTGGCGACAACATAATAGGTTCAGATCTGATATCATGGCACTCGGGCCCTAGTGACAAGCATTAAGCATAGCCAAGTAGTAGCAACATCAATCTAGAACATAGTGGATACTAGGGATCAATCCCCGTCAAAAACTAACTCGATTACATGATAGATCTCATCCAACTCATCACCGTCCAGCAAGCCTACGATGAGATTACTCACGAACGATGAAGAGCATCATGGAATTGTCGATGGAGAAAGGTTGATGATGACGATGGCGACGATTTCCTCTCTCCGGAGCCCGAAACGGACTCCAGATCTACCCTCCAGATGAAGAACAGGATGTGGCGGCGCCTCCGTATCACAAAACGCGATGAAACCTTCTCTCTGATTTTTTCCAGGCGAAACGGAAGATATATGACTGAGATTGGGGGCGGTGGTGCCACGTGGGCCCCACAAGCCTGCATGGCGCGGCCTAGAGGGTGGCCGCGTCATGTGGGCTTGTGGCCCACTAGCACACCCCCTCACGTGGATCTTTGCGCATGAATTTTTCTTTTATTCCAGAAAAAATCTTTGTAAATTTTCAGGACGTTCCGAGAACTTTTATTTCTGCACAAAAACAACACCCTCGCAATTCTGGTGAAAACAGCGTCAGTCCGGGTTAGTTCCATTCAAATCATGCAAATTAGAGTCCAAAACAAGGGCAAAAGAGTTCGGAAAAGTAGATACGACGGAGACGTATCAACTCCCCCAAGCTTAAACCTTGCTTGTCCTCAAGCAACTCAGTTGACAAACTGAGAGAGACAAAAGAAAAACTTTGACGAACTCTGTTTGATCTTGTTGTTGCAATTATGTCTAACTCACAAATAGAATTTCAGCAAGATCACAAGTAAACCACAAAAGCAAATGACATCTAGGTCTCACGATAAACTCATATCAATGGCATAATCAACTAGCGAGCAAATAATAATAAGCCTCAAGTGTCAACCCTTCAATCGAAACAAGATGAAGCAGTACGGATAGATGGTATCTCGCTAGCTCTTTCTGAGACCGCAAAACATAAATGTAGAGCACCTTAAAAGACCAAGGGCTGACTAAACATTCTAATTCAAGGCAATGAAGATCCAGTCATAGTCACACTCAATACAGTTAAAAGCAAAGCATAAAAATGAAAGAGGTGCTCTCTAATTGGTGCTTTTGTAAGAGGAGGATGACTCAACAGGAACATAAATAGACAGGCCCTTCGCAGAGGGAAGCATTGATTTGCACAGGTGCCAGAGCTCAAGATTTGAAAACAAAGATAATAATTTTGGGTGGCATGCTTTCATTGTCAACGCAATGACTAAGAGTTCTCAATATTTTCCACGCTACACATGCTATTGGCGGTTCCCAAACAGAAAAGTAAAGTTTTGACTCCCCCACCACCAATCCATCACACTCCATGGCTAGCCGAATCCTCGGGTACCGTCCATACCAACAACAATCCTGGGGGAGTTTTGTTTGCAATTATCTTTTCGATTTGAGCATGGAACTGGAAATTCCAATTACCGGCCCCTTTCTCGTGAATGATAGTGAATAAACACATATCGAGGATAACACGCCTAGCATGGAAGATACCAATAGCCCCCTGTCACCACATGAGCGGTTCGGGCATGCAAAACAGATTATTTCTTGAAGATTTAGAGAGTGGCACATGCAAATTTACTTGGAACGACAGGTAGATACCGCACATAGTTAGGTATGGTGGACTCATATGGCACAACTTTGGGTTTATGGAAGTGGATGCACAAGCAGTATTCCCGCTTAGTACAAGTGAAGGCTAGCAAAAGACTAGAAGCGACCAACTAGAGAGCGACAACAGTCATCAAAATGCATTGAGAGTAACTAACATTGAGTGCAAGCATGAGTAGGACATAAATCACCATGAACATGAACATCATAGAGGCTATGTTGATTTTGTTTCAACTACATGCGTGAACATGCGCCAAGTCAAGCCACTTGAAACATTCAAAGGAGGATACCATCCTATCATACTACATCATAGTCATCTCAACATTCATGTTGGCAACCAACACAGGCCATTATAAGCTCCTAGCTAAGTAAGCATGGCATAAGCAACTATGATCTCTAAGTTGTCATTGCAAACATGTTTCTCTCACAACAAAGCTGAATCAGGCATGATGAGCTAGTCATATTTACAAAAACAAAATAGATCGAGTTCATACCAGCTTTTCCAGGCTCAGTCACTTCATCATATATCGTCATTATTGCCTTTCACTTGCACGACCGAACGATATGAACAATAATAAGACTGCTCGTGCCTTGGACTAAATCTGGAATATGTAGGAAAACACAAAGGAGAAGACAAAGTAATATGGCTCTTTGAAAGCTAAACAGGTATGCATGCAAGAGCCACTAAACAGTGTAACCAATATCTTCTACCTAGACCCAAAGAAAAATAAAAGTATCTACACGGGAAAACTCACAACAAGCAAAAGAAGAAAAGAAAATCTTTTTGGGTTTTCTCAAACTAGACAGACACACGAAAAGAAAACGAGAAAAATAAAATAAAGTAGCATGGATGATACAGTGGCAAAGTGTGAACACCGGCTAACAAAGTGAAAGCATAAGCAAGAATGTAAAGTCGGTGAGAACACGTACTCCCCCAAGCTTAGGCTTTTGGCCTAACGTGGGCTACTCCCAAGGAGGGAAATAACCAACTCCTGGGTACTCCGGAGTGGACTGAGGATGCCACTGCTGTGTGAGCTCCTCTGGCTCCCACTGATAAACTGGCGTCTGGTACTCGACTGGCGGCTCGGGCACGGGCACCTGTGGTTGGGCTAGGCCCCAATATGCATAGATGTCCGAGGGCATAATAGTGTACCTGCCTGCATGAAGACTGAACAAAGAAGGAGTAGGCAAAGTAATAGTCTCACGAGTACCCTGACTAAACACCAGGTTATAAATCATCCTTCTACTTATATGTCTATCAAGAAAGTCATGGCGAACCATGCTATCATAATCTAGATATCTCTCGGGAAGAAGAATCTCTTCTTCCTCCTCCAGTCTAATAGGTATCTCAAAGTGTCTAGCAAGACGAGTAGCATAGATACCTCCATAGACAACACCCTTAGAACGGTTCAGGTTCAACCGTTGAGCTACTATAGCGCCCAAGCTATAAGTTTTATCGTTATAAAGGGCTTCGCGCAAGACCGCAAGATCTGGGGAACTAAGTGGCCCAGCTTTCCCACGGCCAATCAAACATTTCCCCACAAATAGTGAGAAGTACCGAAGCACGGGAAAATGAATGCTAGCAGCTCTAGCGCAAGACACTCCTCTCTCCTCTCCTACAGCAATAGTACCGATAAAAGCTTCCAAGTCCCATGAACGATGTTCATGAATATCCCCAACGTAAGGTAATTTGCAAACATTGCAAAAATCCTGGAGTGACATGCGCTGGGGGACATCATAAAGTTTAAACTCAACCATAGGAGGATTCTTCCTCGGATAGAAGATAAAGCTTTGTACGAAGATATTAGTGAGGAGGAGGTATTGCGAACACTTATCTTCAACGAAGGCGGTGAGGCTTGCGTTTTCCACCAAGTGATAAAAGTCCTCATAAATTCCAGCGGCGCGTAAGAACACGTCGCTTGGCCACTCGCACGCTCGAACTTCTACGACTTGAGGGACCAAATACTTGGGCTTCTTCTCACTCCCATCATCCTTGGGGTCACGGCTTGACGAGCCTCTTAAGAACCTCCTCATCTTTCCCTTTTCTATCTCTGAAAATTTCTGAAATTTTTAGTGATTCTAAGGGAAGGTGAATAAGGCTCAACGAAACTTGTAGCAACTACTCCAACAAGTGCCTAGAGACCATATTATGCATCAAAACTACTTGGGACCAGCTAAAATCAGCATGTAAAGCTCAAGAACATGGTCACCAATGCAACAAAAATACGCGGAGTATAAGGCACTAGAGCAAAAACTAATTGGCCAATGGAGGAGTCACTTACCAAGGAGTAATTTCCCCAAAACAGTTCGGAGAACGGTGATTGGAGCAAAGAGATCGAAAATCCAAGCAAGAGGAGCAAGAACACGGGTTTGAGCTGCGAAATGATTTTTTTCTGGAGGTAGGAGAACAGGATGGGAGCAACAATGAGTGGAGGGGGTGCGTGTGGGCCCCAAAAGCCTGGGTGGCGCGGCCAGGGGGGTGCCCGCGCCCCTAGGGCTTGTGGCCCACTGGTGTGGCCCCTAGACAGACTCTTTGTCCCAGAATTTTTCAAAAAATCCAGAAAAAATCATACTTGATTTTCACAGCGTTCGGAGAACTTTGATTTTCGGGGTACTTTTCTATCGGATGCTAAAACAGAAAACAGGGAAAACTAAATTAAATCTATCAATTTTCTTCTAAGCAACCTAAAGTGAAAGCTTGGAATAGAGGTTTGTGACTCCTCGATTCATCCATCTCATGGTCATCGAAAGAAATCCATCAATGGGGTTGATCAAATCCCCTCGACAAAACTTTCTCGAATCGCAAAAGAGAATGGAGAATTTCCGAATAGTCACTAGGTCACCTCAATGGGGATGTGTATCTCCCCAAAAAGCAAATCATACTTCATCTTGACACGAGGAATAGGGCATTCAAAGCTCCCAATGAGAATCGATGAAGTCTTTTCGACAGCATTGATGCAATGTACTCGATATTGTTTCTTCGGAAAGTGCACCGTATGCTCATTACCATTGACATGGAAAGTGACATTGCCTTTGTTGCAATCTATAACAGCCCCTGCAGTGTTTAAAAAGGGTCTTCCGAGGATGACAGCCATGGCATCGTCCTCGGGAATATCCAAGATAACAAAGTCTGTTAAGATAGTGGTGTTAGAAACCACAACAGGCACATCCTTGCAAATGCCGATAGGGAAAGCAGTTGATTTGTTGGCCATTTGCAGAGAGATTTCAGTGGGTGTCAACTTATCCAGTTCAAGTCTACGATAAAGAGAGAGAGGCATAACACTAACACCGGCTCCAAGATCGCATAACGCAGTTCTAACGTAGTTGCCTTTAATGGAGCAAGGTATAGTGGGCACACCGGGATCACCTAGTTTCTTCGGAGTTCCACCCTTGAAAGTTTAATTGGCAAGCATGGTGGATATATCAAGATCAGGTATTCTCCTCTTATTAGTCACAATATCTTTCATGTACTTAGCATACGAAGATATCTTGAGCATATCAGTCAAACGCATCTGCAGAAAGACAAGTCTGATCGTCTCAATGAAGCGGTCAAAATCCTCATCATCTTTTTTCTTGGAGGGTTTGGGAGGAAAGGTCATAGGTTTATAAACCCATGGCTCCCTTTCTTTACCGTGCTTCCTAGCAGCAAAGTCATTCTTATCGTATCTTCTAGTCTTAGGCTGTGGGTTATCAAGATCAGGTTCAATCTCCACATCCTTTTCATTGCTAGGTTGAGCATCTTCATGAACATCACTATTGATATTATCATTAGGCTCATGTTCATCACCAGATTGTGTTTCAGCATCAGAGACAATGACGTTGTTTGGACTCTCAGGTGTAGCAGCAACAGGATTGCTAGCATGCATGTTCCTTTCATCTTTCTTCTTCTTTCTAGGATGACTAGGTGCATCAGTGCTAACTCCTTGAGAATCTTGTTCAGTTCTTTTCGGATGACCCTCAGGATACAGAGGTTCCTGGGTCATTCTACCGCCTCTAGTAACGACTCTGAAGGAATTGTCATTCAACTCATTGAGCAAGTCATTTTGAGCCTTAAGTACTTGTTCTACCTGAGTAGTAACCATAGAGACATGTTTACTCAGAAGTTTAAGATCATTGACATTTCTGTCCACACAAGCACTTAGATGACTAAGCATACGAGCATTCTGTTCCAATTGTGTGCTAACATAATCATTCAAACTCTGTTGTTGGGCAACGAAGTTATCAAATTCATACATGCATAAGCTAGCAGGTTTATCAAAAGGAATATCACTCTCATCAAACCTACGCAGAGAATTTACTTCTACTACCTGTATCGGGTTATCGAGACCATGGATCTCTTCGATAGGTGGTAGATTTTTGACATCTTCAGATTTAATGCCTTTCTCTTGCATAGATTTCTTGGCTTCTTCCATATCTTCAGGACTGAGGAATATAATACCTCTTTTCTTTGGAGTTGGCTTAGGAGGTGGTTCGGGAATAGTCCAAGCATTCTCATTGCACAAGATGTTGTTCAGCAGAATCTCGGCTTGTTCTATGGTTTGTTCCCTAAAAACACTACCGGCACAACTATCTAAGTGGTCTTTCGAAGCATCGGTAAGTCCATTATAGAAGATATCAAGTATCTCATTTTTCTCAAGAGGGTGATCACGCAAAGCATTCAGTAGCTGGATAAGCCTCCCCAAGCTTGTAGGAGACTCTCTTCTTCAACTTGAGCAAAGTTGTATATTTCCTGCAAGGAAGCTTGCTTCTTATGGGCAGCGAACTATTTTTCAGAGAAGTAGTAGACCATATCCTGGGGGCTACGCACACAACCAGGAGCAAGAGAAGTGAACCAGGTCTTAGCATCATCCTTTAGCGAGAAAGGAAACAACTTGAGCATGTAGTAGTGGCGGATATTTTCCTCACTAGTGAATAGGGTGGCTATATCGTGCAATTTGGTAAGATGGGCTACAACCGTTTCAGACTCGTAACCATGAAAGGGATCAGATTCGACGAGAGTGATTAACTCACGGTCGACAGAGAATTCATAATCCTTATCGGTCCCAAAGATAGGTGAAGTGCCAAACTTTGGGTCGTATTTCATCCTAGCGTTCAGAGATTTTTCTTTCCACTTGCACAGAAGTTTCTCAGCATCATAGCTATCCTTACACGCAAGAAAATCCTCAGTTATCTCTCCCTCCATAACATAGCGCGTATCAGGCATAACAGGCAATTCAGGCATAGTAGCAGGTTCTACTTCAATGGTATCAGCAGTCTCATAAGTATGATCACATCTAGCAGCAACTCTAGCAATATGTGCATCACGGAATGCACCAAGTGGCAAAGCAGTATCAGGCATAGCATCATCAGGCATAGTATCAAGCATAGCATCATCAGGCATAGTATCTAGAATAGCATCATGGAGAGCAGAAGTAGCATCATCAAGCACACGCGACATATCAAGATTTCTAGCAGGAGGCGAAGTCGCGAACTTACTCAAAACTGAAGGTGAATCAAGTGCAGAGCTAGATGGCTGTTCCTTACCTCTCCTCGTAGTGGAAGGCATGATTTTAGTTCTTGGATCTTTTGGATTCCTCATAGCGATCAGCAGACGTCAATCCCAAGTGACTCAAAGAATATAGATGTGCTTCCCCAGCAACGGCGCCAGAAAAAGCCTTCGTTGACGAGAGAATATTCTTGAGTCACCTTCCCCGGCAACGGCGCCAGAAAAAGCTTTGATTTCCCACAAGCGTATAGGATCGCAACAGTTTTCGACGGTAGAGTATTCAACCCAAATTTTCTGATTCGCCAAGACGGGAAGCGAAAGAATATTCTCAAGTATTAGCAGCTAAACGTGTCAGATTCAACCACACCTGAAAGATTAGTGTCTGCAAGCAAAGTATCAGTAGCAAAGTAGTATGATAACAACGGAGCCAGAAACGATCTGGTGACAAGGCAGACTATTCCTAACTATTGTATCAATGGCGCCAGTAAAAGCTTTGACACTTCCCAGCAACTGTGCCAGAAAAGGCCCTGTTGACGGGATGTTAGTGCCAACAAAGTCTTGCAACAAGTAACAGCGGAGTAGCAAGGAACAGTAGTAGCAGCAGCAGCAGTAAAGTAACTAGTAACATCAGTAATGACAGCAGCAAAGTGACAGCAGCAGCAATGTGGCCCAATCCCTCTTGTAGCAAGGGATAAGCCTAGACAAAGTAACGTAGCGAGGACCAGTAGTAAAAGACCCGTAGGTAGTGGATTGGTGATGGATGAGTGTGACGGATGTGATTCATCATGTAACAGCTATAACATGGAGAGATATGTGGCTAGCTCCCGTTCATCAATCTAATGTAGGCATGTATTCCGTATGTAGTCATACGTGCTTAGGGAAAAGAACTTGCATGACATCTATTATCCATCCCTGTCGTGGCAGCGGGGTCCTAACGGAAACTACGGGATATTAAGGTTCTCCTTTTATAAAGAACCGGACCAACGCATTAACACGCGGTGAATACATGAACTCCTCATACTATGGTCATCTCCGGGAGTGGTTCCGGCTATTGTCACTCCGGGGTTGCCGAGTCATAACACATAGTAGGTTACTACAACTTGCAAGATAGGATCTAAAACACACATATATTGGCGACAACATAATAGGTTCGGATCTGAAATCATGGCACTCGGGCCCTAGTGAAAAGCATTAAGCATAGCCAAGTAGTAGCAACATCAATCTAGAACATAGTGGATACCAGGGATCAATCCCCGTCAAAAACTAACTCGATTACATGATAGATCTCATCCAACTCATCACCGTCCAGCAAGCCTACGATGAGATTACTCACGAACGATGAAGAGCATCATGGAATTGTCGATGGAGAAAGGTTGATGATGACGATGGCAACGATTTCCCCTCTCCGGAGCCCGAAACGGACTCCAGATCTACCCTCCAGATGAAGAACAGGATGTGGCGGCGCCTTCATATCGCAAAACGCGATGAAACCTTCTCTCTGAATTTTTTCCCAGACGAAACGGAAGATATAGGACACAGATTGGGGGTGGTGGTGCCACGTGGGCCTCACAAGCCTGCATGGTGCGGCCTAGGGGGGTGGTCGCGCCGTGTTGGCTTGTGGCCCACTGGCACACCCCCTCACGTGTATCTTTGCGCAGGTATTTTTCTTTTATTCCAGAAAAAATCTCCGTAAATTTTCAGGATGTTCCGAGAACTTTTATTTCTGCACAAAAACAACACCATGGCAATTCTGCTGAAAACAACGTCAGTTAGAGTCCAAAACAAGGGCAAAAGAGTTCGGAAAAGTAGATACGACGGAGACGTATCAGCTGCCAAATCATATAATGGAAGTCCTCATGAAACCTTTGGCTCCGGGCCAACCTCCAAGGACAAAATTCCTAGTGAAGGAATTGAAGTATGTTCCCAGGACAGTTTACAGAATATTGGCATATTCCATCGCACCTATCAAAGTGCATGATAAGGAAGAAGATGTTGTTGGGATCATGAAGAATATCCTGTTCAACATCATTCATGGCAACAAAATGAATCTTCATGATTTCTTCTTGAGGACTTTGGCTGATGATGCCCTGGTACCATTTGAGATGAAGATTTACGCGCCTTGGATCATGAGATTCATCAGAAATAGATCCACCATCAACTACCAAGCTGACAATCAGAATCACCTTGGTTATCTGCCGCCTCTCAAAGTCATCAAGAAATCTTTTGAATCTGTTGGAGGCAAAGGCAAGTCAGTGATTGATGAAGGAAATCGGCCCCTAGATGGTCAATTTCGCAAGGTTGCCTCCTATTCCTCATATGATGACACTGCCACTCAAGAATCTGATGACAAACCAAAACCTCCAAGCCTAACTACCCCAAGGGTGATGACTGACACAGAGCTTCTCCTCAGTCTTCATCAGAAAGTCGATCACAATCACAAGTGGGTAAAACACCAGTCTGGTCCATTGTGAAACCCCCCAATGATACTAAGAATGTTGTGAAGAAAAATCACTATTATCTTAATGAGGTATTTGATTGCACATGGGCCATACTGTCTCATCTGAAGACTCCCAAGGAACTTGAAGAATTGGAATTCACTCGCGACTTTGATTGGTCATGGCCACCAAAGAATAAATTCAAGAATATTCCAGTTCCTGACCTTGAGGGCAACTCATTTACTTCATTTCGCACTATTGATTTAGATGAAGAACCTGCAGATACTGTAACTAGCCCAACAAGGAGGTCTGACTCGAAGAATGCTCACGCCTCTTCCTCAATATAGAAGTGACATTCTTCACGGGCGTTAGTCCTCAATTTTGTCCCTTTTCATCACTTGATGACAAAGGGGGAGAATTCTGAGAGTTAGTCTTCAAGCGGGTTTAATTTATGGGCTTATAAACTTTATTAAGTTACAAACTCTTGGCTCTTCTGATGTTTTTGATGTAATGAGTTGTAACTTAAGCCTGATGGTTTTCTGACACTTTTGAATGTTTTCCTCGCATGCTTATTCCTCAATTTAATTAATGCATTCATGCTAAAATTCGTTAGACACCATTTTTCATCATGCATTTCAAATTCCTCATACTATATGTCAAATGCATGCATGAATTACAAGATACAGGGGGAGATCTCCATGATATATATCATCAATGTGCATCTGTTGTCCAACGCAAATTCCTCAACTATGCACATCTTCAGGGGGATTTCTCTGTATCTTACCTTCAAATTCCTCAAACTCAGTACTTACATTTCATATTAATATCCCCATTGAAAACTTAACCTAATTGTCATCAACCACCAAATTAAAAGGGAGAGATTGTAAGTGCATCTAGTGCCCCTTAGTGATTTTGGTGGTTTGAAGACTTATATGTTAAGAGACTAATATGTTTGTGAGTGCACACATGCTCTATAAGTCGTTGAGGAGTTTGAGTTATTCCATGAAAATTGACCCCTAAAAATTTATGACTTTGGGTGAAGGCTTTGGTCATTCCTTGACATTGATCACGAAGAAATTGCGAAGAAATTGATATTCCTCATGAAGATATTGAAGATGAGGAATTCGGTGTGTCCTGAAGAAAACACTCTGAATACTTTGAAGCTTGAAGATTTACTCTTTCTGTCTCATTTTCTTCATACTTGAGTGATAGGAACATCGTACTGTTAAAGGTGGTCGATGTAAAACTATGGAACCAATTTCCTCATGATGCTCAACCCAAGCCTACAACTACCAAAGCCTCAAAGTGAGGAATATGAGAGACATGAGGACTTTCATAGTTGAAAGTTCTGACCGTTGCCGCGCCACGCGCCACGTGTCACAAATATTATCCATCCAACGGTCATATTATTAAAGGGCATTTATGTCAAATCATGTCGGGATGCTCCCAGGTTATAAATAGCTGCCCCCACAACCACCAGTTGGTTAGCTGCTCTGAGAGAAACTCACACTAGTCATTTAGAGCAACCCAAATTCCTCACAGCCTTTGAGTGAAAATCATCAAGTGAGGAAATACCCCAAACACCCAAACCCAAACCAAAACCCAAGTGATTGAGCATCACCGAAGAAGTAATTCCCGTGTGGAACCGATGCTTGTTCCTTTGAGGACTGTGCATCCTACAGACGGTTAGGCGTCATGGTCTAGAGCATCCAGCAGTCAATTGTGGATCGTCGGGTGACCTAGTTTGTGAGGGTTTGGAAGTCTGCCAGAAGACTTACCACGAGCGTAGGCGAGGATTGTGTGTCCTTAGATCAAGGAGAATACGGTAGGGATTGTGTGTCCTTTGGTTTCAATACCAAGCCACTCCAAACCAGACGTACAACTGTTGCAGCAGTCGGAACTTGGTCATCAACAACTGTCTTCATCGAGCTACCCGTTATGTTTCCTCAATTCTCTGAAATTCCTCAATTGCATGTTGAAGACTTTCATCTGTAATGTTTGAAGAATTTGACTGAAGAATTTCTATGAATTCCTCACCTCAAATTCTTCACGTGAGTTAATATTCACCTGCTTATCCTCTACTTGTGACCTGCGCAAACAGAATCTCTGAAATCACGTTGAGTACTTTGCCGTAGATATTTTTGCACTTCTGATCTTGTACTATTTCTGCTGCACTCAGTTCATGACTGAGGAATTTCCTCACTAGGAATTTCCTGAGTGATGAAATTGTAAAATTCACCTATTCACCCCCCTCTAGTCGATATAACCTACTTTCAGCAACCGAACCGGTATCAAATACACATGCACTACAACGAGAGTTGGTGAGGTACACATCAATAACATGTATATCAAATTTACCTTGTTTGGCGTTGGCCGCCTTCTTATCGTCCAGATACTTGGGGCGGTTCCGCTTCAAGTGACCAGTCCCCATGCAATGATAGCACTCAGACGGCTTGGGTCCAGCCTTGGGTTTCTTCATGGGAGGGGCAACATCTTTGCCACTCTTCTTGGAGTTACCCATCTTGCCCTTGCCGTTTTTCTTGAAACTATTGGTCTTATTGACCATCGACACTTCATGTTCTTTCTGGATTTCTGACTCGTGGACTTTCAGCATCGCAAACAACTTGGCGAGTGATTTATTCATCCCTTGCATGTTGTAGTTAAACACAAAGCTTTTATAGCTAGGTGGCAGTGATTGAAGAACTCTGTCAGTGAATGCCTTTGGTGGGAGAGCAATTACCAATTCAGCCAGACGTTAGAGTACCCAGACATTCTGAGCACATGTTCACTAACACAACCATTCTCCTCCATTTTGCAAGCATAGAACTTATCGGAGGTTTCATACCTCTTGATTCAGGCATTCTTCTCAAAGCATAACTTCAACTCCTAGAACATCTCATATGCTCCATGACGTTCAAAACATCTTTGAAGTCCCGGATCTGAGCCATACTAAACTGCACATTGAACTACTGAGTAGTCATCCTGACGCGACTGCCAAGCATTCATAACGTCTTGGGTCGCCGGTTGGGGTGGCATGTCACCTAATGGCGCATCAAGGACATGTTGCTTTTGGGAAACCATGAGGATAAGCCTCAGATTACAGACTCAGTCAACAAAGTTGCTTCCATCATCTTTCAGCTTAGCTTTCTCTAGGAATGCATTAAAATTCAAGGGTTCTACTTCATGAGCCATTTATCTACAACATAAATTTGCAAAGATTACTTAGACTATGTTCAAGATAAATGAGTTTAGTTAATCATATTACTAATAAACTCCCACTCAAATTGACATCCCTCTAGTCCTCGGAGTGACACATGATCCAAATTCACTAACTCAAGTCCGATCATCACGTGAGTTGACTTAGCATTAATGGTGAACATCTCTATGTTGATCATATCTACTATGTCGTGGTTTTGTCACGGTAGATGTCCTCGTGAAAGGACTTAATGAAGGAGCCATCGCACCTTGGTGGCGACTCAAAGGGGGTTAGGGAAAGCGAGACTCAGATTTACCCAGGTTCGGCCCCTCGTGTGGAGGTAAAAAGCCTACGTCTTGCTTTGTGTAGATTGATGATGGTTTCGATTACAAGGAGGGCGTAACTCGCCTGACCTAGCTCTCGATGATTTCTAAATTGCCCTATCTTCCCCAGGGACTTGCCTTTATATACAGGTCGAGGCCCTAGGATTTACAAGAGTCCTGACCACGCTACAGATCGTGGTTTTCCCTATCTCTAAGTCGCCGTGCTTTCCAAGACTGGAATCCTTCTTGGCGGCACATCCTCCGTACAGCTTCTGAACCACCATCCGGCTCCTAGGCCCCTGGGCCAAGGCTTGTATTACTAAAAGATGAGTCACCCCTTTAGTGACCCGACACAGTTAGGGCGGGTTACACCACAGGTAATATCCCCAACATTAGGCCCCAGATTGTCTTGAATTTATTCACACCAATAAACTTCCACTCATTTTGGGGCGACTGGTATCACTCCTATCTTTTTGACGAACGACAAGCCGCCATCCATCATGACTTCCTTGAGCCGCCAAGCAGTTTTCGATGACATCATCTCATCCCTCCAATTTCGGGACTTAATGATACAACTACCCAACGGATCTTTCTCACCGCCATTTAGTTATCCCGAAAATCCAGGCGCCATCATTGCAAATTTTCAGTTTGTCGCCTCTATTCCCGCGTGTGCCGCCTCGATTCCAGCATCTGGCCTTTAAATAACCACAGGGGGAGTGGGGGCACCGTCACCTACCCCCACTTCGGCTTCCTCCTCAACCTTCTTCTTCCTCGCGCCAGCGCCCTTGTTCCTTCGCCGTCCCCGAAGCTTCGCCGCCAGCCATCGCGGTCCAGACGCCTCCAGGCCAACCGAAGGCGCAGAATCTGCCGTGAACCTTCCGCATCTTCCTCCGGGGACCTCCCTTCTTTCTGAGGTAAGCTCTCTTCCCTCATTAGGGTTAGACCTCGCCACCATGCTTAGTCTAGGTTAATGTCGGAACGCAGTAGTGATCCCTCTTCTATCTTAGATCCATCAGCCATACTCTTGATAGATCCTCCATAGTATTACAGTACGGTAACATCGTCGCATCTGCAGGCCACTTTGCTGTTTTCAACTTATAGATTCTCACGGTACTTGTGTCGCATTCCCACGTTCGTAGTCTTTGCAGCTTGGTTTAAGAATTATCTCCTTAATTTGATCCACCCGTAGATCCATACTTCATTGCTTGCTTTTACAAACTTGTTTATCCCACCCCAGGAATATCCCTAAGGAAAGAATCTTGTCTGAACCGCCACTCGCCATCTTCTACCACAGCGAGTTAGAACATCGCCAAAAATACGCCTTTGATCATCGAAGGGCGAGTTATAACACCTTTGTAGACATACCATAAATCGCTCAATTGGCGAGTTAGAATATCCTCATATCCAGGTTTTAGTCACCTAATGGCGAGTCATAGGGCTTTTACAGGCATATCGTAGATCTCCAACTGACGAGTTACCACGTTTTATGGTCCTTAATGAACCGCCTTGTTTCTTCTTTTTTGTAGTCATGGTTAGCATATCGAAATGCGATTGGCTACCAACCAAGATTGATGACTCCTTCGTTGAGAAATTTTTCAAGTCGGGTCATCTTGATAACAAGGAAGTCATTGGTTGGCGGACCGCCCCAAGCGAGGTGATTCCCAATCCTGCCGAGGGGGAAGTAGTTATTTTCATTGATCATATTGAACGAGGCTTCAAGTCGCCCGGATCAAAGTTCTTTAGAGACGCTCTGCATTTCCTCGACGTTCACCCTCAAGATGTCGGACCCAATTCCATCAGTAATCTCTGTCAGTTCCAAGTTTTTTGTGAGGCATATCTGCAGATAGAGCCCACAGTTCCATTATTTTGGAACTTCTTCCATCTGAACCGCCAGACCGAATTTTCCAACGGGCCCAACTTGGAACTTGGGGGGGGGGGTCAACATCTAGTGGCGCCGCGGACGCGGGTTTCTATGTGTCCTCCTGCCCAGCCATCCAAAAGGTTGGGCCGAGTCTTGGTTTTATTGCCGTGACACATCTCCTCCCTGTGAGAACCCACTTCCGGGTTATAGAGAAGATTGCTTATCCATGGACTTCAAGCTGCCAGAGAAGCTTACCGAAGAAGAAGAATCCGAATTCATCCCCATCTTCTCCGAGCTGCGGTCTTTGACAAATAATGGGCTCACCGAGGTTGACCTATTCTGTTGCTGGGTGGAGTGGAACATTCTTCCTCTGAGTCGCCGAAATGGTATGATGTGCGAATACGATGGCAGCGTGAACCATCCGCAATGCTTTCATCATAAAAGACTCGCCGAGAAAGACATTGTTGACATAATCAAGGAGTTAACCGGCGAGTCCTTGGAAAACTGTGCCAAGGTCGGGCTCAAGCCTTTCTGTGTCACCAACCCGGCTCCACCGATAACAATCTAAGTCGCCTCCTTCTACCTCTTTCAACATGTGTGCCAGTGTTCCAGGTTTGAATTTTGATTCTATCCACCAGAAAGGTGAACCATTTTGGTCTTGAAGGCCAAAGGTGACCGCCTAGAAAACAACTAAGCCGACACCGAAGAAGAAGAAAAAGAAGACGAGCAAGGGCAAAGCCGTTGTTAAGCATTCATCCGTCGTCGGCGAATCCCAAGCCGGCGAAGAACAGTCAGAGGTAAAAATTTACCCCTTTTGTTTATCATCATTATGTTCCGACTTATACTTATAGCCTGTTACCTTTATGCGTAGGACAATGACTATGAGAGCCAGAATGACGTGGTTGAGGTAATTTCTATTTCTTCCGACTCAACTTCCTCTTCCCCTAGGCCAGCCAATCGGATTTGTGGAAAAGTTCCCATGTCTCACCCAAATGCTTGTCTGGACCCTGATTTCCTTTTGTAGAAGGCGAAGTATACTCCAAACGTAAAACCCGGAGCCGCTCTGGCAACTTAGTTTTCGGGTTACCTGAAAAACAACCGGTCGGAAGCGCACAAGTGAGGTATATTCTTGTTAAACACACTCTCTTCCTTGTAGAAAATGCGATTCACAACTCATTCACTCCTTGAACTTTTATTCTTTCAGGTTTCTCCTCCTTCATCTGGCGACTCAGTGATGTCAGCTCTTCTGCCAATGATTCGTGTACAAGGGTAACATCTTTTATTAACCTTTTCCCTTCCCAATAATGATATTTGTTATAACTTTGATGTCCTTATCTCATAGCACAAGCAAAGAAGAGAAAAACTGGCAACTTGGCTTCTGCTCCTAAGACGACTGAGGTGTTAGGCGTGAGCACCTCTACCCCAAAGCTTGATAAGGAGCAAGCAGCGGATCATGATGATCCTGCGGATGAAATTCCTGACGTCCGGAACGACTCTCCAGGCTCTTTAAAGGAAACTACTAACAATGTTAACCTGTCGAGTTCTTCCAAGGCCACTGAAGATCTAGATACCGTAATTATCACTAGTACTGGTTACTCCAAACCTGCAGCGGTGGTGTTATCCAAACACACATCAAAAGAATCCCATCCTTCCGCAGAATAAGATGTCACTAAGCTGAAGCTTCCCCATTATGAGAAGCTCGAATTTGACCAACTCTGCTCTGGCTTTGTAAGTCGCCTGAAGACGAGTTATGAAATGGATAAAAGCTCGATCCACATGATGAAAGTCAAACATGAGTTATGTCCTTTATTAGGTATTCTTTCACCCATTAGCCTTCCAGGAATCTAGTGTTGCTTGATGAAATAATATTTGTTGCAATCTCTGGTAGACCCATATGTGTCCATAGCCCCCAAGGGCCGTCTCATCTTTTGAAAGATTAGTCGGGTCTTGAATTGATAGAAAAACTTCAACCTGTAGCCCCCAAGGGTCGGATCATCTTTTGAAAGATGAGTCGGGTCTTGTATTAGATAAAAACTTCAACATGTAGCCCCCAAGGGCCGGGTCATCTTTTGAAAGATGAGTTGGGTCTTGTATTAGATAAAAACTTCAACCTATAGTCCCCAAGGGTCGGGTCATCTTTTGGAAGATGAGTCGAGTCTTGCATTAGATAAAAACTTCAACCTGTAGCCCCTAAGGGCCGGGTCATCTTTTGAAAGATGAACCGGGTCTAGTATTTTGTAGGACTTCGAATAGAATCATACATTAGCCCCCAAGTGTTAGGGATGTTGCTTGCAACAGTTCTGAAACTTGTCTCCCCAAAATTTGTTTGTAGGAATTTGTGACCCAGGCCGAGTCATCTCTTGCCGATTTGAAGAAAAGCTTAGCCGAACAACAGGATGCTCGGACTGCGTCTGAAGAAAGATATCAGTTGGCTTTGGCTGACATGGAGAAGATGAAAGACGACCATAATTTTTTTGAGAAGAAAGCCAATGCTGATCAAGCCGCCCTCCACAAACGGGAAGAACAAGCGAGACAAAACTTGAAGCCACCCTTCAAAAGCTCTCCGGGCTAAAAAAGCACGTTGCCAACATGACCCAAGCCATCTTAGGTAAGAAACAATTCCCTTGTTCGGAAAGAGAAGTCATAATTTAATTCACGAATACTGATTGTCATTGTTTATCCTTTGTAGGTCTGCGAGCCGCCAATCTCCAAGACGACTGCATCCTGAAGCTGGAGGCGATTTACACCTTTACGGAGCAGCTGTATATAGGGAGCATGCTGACGATGAAGGCAGTGATGGGCAACAAGGAGCCAATCAAGTCCAACAAGACTATGTTGGGTTGCTTGTCAATGTTGCCCCCACAAGTAGAGGAGCTAAAGAGGTCAGCCGCCCGCAAGGGAGCTCTGACCACCCTAAGACGTTGCTTGGCGTATGCCCCTGAGCTCAAGCTAGAGGAAGTAGCAGCTGGTTACCCTGAGCTGAATGACGACGAGTCGGAGTTTACTGAAGATGACTACCACGGGTTGTGAAAGAGTCCCGTGTTGCGGCGACTCAGCTGGCGACCAGTTTGGACCTGAACAAATACCAGGCTGCATATGACGACAACAACAAAAAGTTGACTCCTCCTTCATTTGGAATTACCAACTTAACTCCTCGCCGGCCCAAGAATCCCTTCAACTTTGAAGCGGACTTATGTGTCTTTCTAAATGACGAAGATGAATTCGTCGCCTTGTCCAAGTGCAACTAGAAACTTGGTGAATTACAAACTGAAGATGGAGAGCGCTCAAGGCAAGGCGACCCGGAGGCGGCTTAAGACTCCAGGGTGTAGTCATTGCTGGAAAAACAATTTGATCTTTCCTTGACCGGGAGATGATACCCGGTATGGCCGTGTGAGCCATGTAATAGTTGTTTAGGGAAACAATCTTCCATCCATGCCTTTTGCTTGACATTGTTGAATAGTTTATCCTTTATGCGAATCATGAGTCGCCTTTACCAATCTTGATGCTTGATAGTTTAAGAAGTGTCATATGTTGGCAAGAGAAAGTTTCTTCAATCTGTTTATCAGGGAAAGAACGCCATAGGTTGACTCAATGAGTCATGGCGAGTTATAAGCAAGGAGCCGGCTTAGTGAGTCGCAACGAGTCATATAAAGTTTTATGAAACCTTGCGGCAGTGCCGTGAAGATAATCGTAAAAAGTTTGTCGGCTCGATGAGCTACGATAGGATAGGACGAGTTTGCAAATCTCTAGTGCTACCCGGAGAAGGCTTGTGCAATAGCCCCCAAGTTTTTAGACCGGCTGATCAGGCGCGAGTCAGGCTTCAGTGAAGCAGGTTACGTGAACCAATGGTTTCTCTATTTTCCATGTGTGGCTCTGGCCGGTACCTTTCATGTTTTAACCAAGGCGAGTTCAGGGTCCAAAAAGCGGATTGACTCGCCAAGAGTACATGGGTCCATATGGCGACTCGTCCAACACATAGTCCAGTATAGCCATTTGTAATGCGGTAATTTTTCGCTAGCCAAGCGGGTATTCAGGTTGAACTCAGTGAGTAGAAGCCCCCAAGTGACCTATGATTAGGGAAAAGTCGGACATAGGATTGCAGAAGCGTTTTACGCTCTTACTGCAAAACGACTTGGGAACTAGTAGCCCCAAGTAAGCCGGCTTTATTCTCAAAATCATATAAGGCGCCCATGTTTGAACCATGCAACGTGGCAACTTTGGTCCTCTTTGGCTTATCAGTGCCCAGTTTTGAAACAAGTGCAGCGTGGCGACTTATGCTCTTTGGTATTGATAGCGTCATACTTGGACGACTCATAGAACAATAAAGACTTATGCTTTCCAGAAGCTGAAACGGAAAAGGACCCCGAAGTTCGTGGGTGCCGGCTTTATTGCTTTTATAAATAAAAG
The DNA here is from genome assembly GCF_904849725.1 of Hordeum vulgare subsp. vulgare. NCBI lineage: Eukaryota > Viridiplantae > Streptophyta > Magnoliopsida > Poales > Poaceae > Hordeum > Hordeum vulgare. The sequence continues at coordinate 422,936,224 of NC_058518.1, forward strand.
ATTACAAGCTCTGAGATTTGCAGAAAAAGAAAGGAGCCCATGGCTCTAGGTGTAGTAAGGCCGCAGATGGGCTATATTCCAGGGCAAGTTGTCTCAACCTCTCTAGTTGGCCGATCAGGACGAAGATCCACCAAGTAGTATGAGCCGTTCCGAAGATTCTTGCTGATGACAAACGGTCCTTCCCATGGAGGCGATAACTTATGCATACCAGTGTGGTCTTGAATCAACCGGAGCACTAAGTTGCCCTCTTGAAAAGTCCGGCTCTTGACACGGCGGCTATGATAGTGTTGCAAGTCCTGTTGATAGATCGCCGATCGCGATGCAGTCAAGTCTCGCTCTTCCTCCAAAGCATCCAACAAATCTTGTCGTGCCAACTCGTTGTCCTGTTCCACATAAGCGGCGTATCGCGGTGAATCGTGTCTGATGTCACTTGGCGACACCGCCTTTGCCCCGTAGACCAGAAAGAAAGGAGTAAAACCCCTGGAGCGGTTTGGGGTGGTCCTGATGCTCCATAATACTGAGGGCAACTCTTCCACCCAACATCCTGGAGTACGCTCCAAAGGTACCATAAGCGGGGGTTTGATTCCTCGCAGTATTTCCTGATTCGCCCTTTTTGTTTGTCCATTAGACTAGGGATGTGCGACTGCAGAAACGTCAAGCCGGATATGCTCTCGACCACAAAACTCTTGCATTGAGTCCTTTGATAGATTAGTACCATTGTCAGTAATGATACTATGAGGGTATCCAAACCGGAAGATCAACTTTTTCAAGAATTTGACAGTCGTATCTACATCACAGCTACTAACAGGTTCTGCTTCAACCCACTTAGTGAACTCGTCAACCGCCACCAATAGGTGAGTCTTTTTATTGGATGACATCTTGAAAGGACCAACCATGTCTAGCCCACAGACTGCAAACGGCCAAATGATTGGAATCATCCGTAACTCCTGAGCCAGCACGTGCATCTGGCGTCCAAATTTCTAGCAACCATCACATCGGCGAAGTATCTCTTCTGCGTCTACATCAGCTGTCAACCAATAAAACCCATGCCTAAAGGCTTTGGAAACCAAGGAGCGTGACCCGGCATGATGACCACAGTCACCTGCATGAATTTCATTGAGGATCATAAATCCTTCCTCGGAAGAAACACACCTTTGAAATACCCCTAAAAGTGCTTCGCTTATGCAACTCGCCGTTGTGTATGACCATGGATTTGCACCGACGAACGACTTGGCGGGCCAATAACTCATCCGCAGGTAACTCGCCTCGTGTGAGATACGCCATGTAGGGGATCGCCCAATCTGGCGTAGCCTCACCGAGGGGTTATGTAACACATCCAGAAAGACATTGGGAAGAACCGGCTTACATTGTGAACCGAGACGGGAAGAGCATCTGCTGCCTCATTGAGTCGCCGGTCGATGTGATCCACTTGATAACCATGAAAATAACCCGCCACGTCCGACACATCTCGCCTGTAAGCCGCCATCAAGGGATCTCTAGAATCCGAGGTGCGTGAAACCTGCTGTGCCACCAGATCTGAGTCGCCCAAACACCTGACTCGCGTGAGGTTCATCTCCTTGGTGAGTCGCAACCCATGGAGCAGGGCTTCATACTCTGTTGATTGTTGGTACATGGAAACATGAGCCGGAGGACATAGCAGAATCTGTCACCCTGAGGCGAAGTTAACACCACACCAGCCCCCGAGCCTTCCAACTGCCTAGATCCATCGAAATAGATGGTCCAATATGTGTGATCGGGCCTATCTTCTGGAATCTGCAACTCGGTCCAGTCGTTGATGAAATCTAGTAGTGCTTGAGACTTAATGGCCGTACGCGGAATATATCGCACGTGATGAGGCCCTAACTCGATGGCCCACTTAGCAATCCGTCCAGTTGCTTCTCGATTTTGAATAATGTCACCAAGGGGGCAGAACTGACCACCATGATGGGATGCTCTTGGAAGTAGTGCTTCAGTTTCTGACTCGCCATAAACACCCCCAAAGACCAGGTTCTGCCAGTGCAGGTAGCGTTGTTTGGAGAGGGTCATGACTTTTCTAATAAAATATACCGGTCGCTGAACCGGGTACTCCTTCCCTTCTCCTTTCCGCTCGACGACCACTGCCACGCTCACTACCTTAGAATTGGCCGCGATGTACAAGAGCATAGGCTCCTTGTCCGTCGGAGCTGCCAACACTGGCGGCTTAGCCAGTTGTCGTTTCAAGGTTTCAGAGGCTTCGTTGGCGTTGTCCGTCCATACGAAACGATCAGTTTTCTTGAGTAACTGATAAAGAGGAATGTCTTTCTCCCCCAGGCGACTTATAAAGCGACTTAGAGCTGCGATACGACCCGCCTTGCGTTGGACTTGGTTGATATTGGCCGGCTTCCCTAGCGAAGTGATCATTTCAATTTTGTCCGGGTTAGCTTCAATGCCGCTTTCCGACACCAGAGAACCCAATAATTTTCCTGCAGGAACACCAAACACACACTTGGTGGGGTTAAGCCTCATCTGGTATACGCGCAAATTGTCAAAAGTCTCTTTGAGATCCTCCAAGAGCGACTCTTTCTTCTGAGATCTGACTACGATGTCGTCAACATAAGCGTGGACATTACGTCTGATCTGGTTATGCAAACAATTTTGGATGATGCGCTGATAAGTCGCCCCCGCACTCTTGAGCCCGAACGGCATAGACATGTAACAGAAGGCTCCGAAGGGGGTTATGAAGGATGTTTTCTCCTGGTCTGCCACAGCCATCTTGATGTGGTGGTATCCTGAATAAGCATCCAAGAAACACAAACGCTCGCAACCCGCCATTGAATCAATGATTTGATCAATGCGGGGAAGGGTGAAGGGATCCTTTGGACAGGCTCTGTTGAGGTCGGTGTAGTCGATGCACATGCGGAAAGTGTCGTTCTTTTTGAGCAACGGGACCGGGTTAGCCAACCATTCAGGATGGAAAACCTCGATGATGAACCCGACGGTCAAAAGTCGGGCGACTTCCTCTCCAATCCCCTTACGTCGTTCCTCATTAAACCCGCGAAGGTACTGTCGAACTGACTTTACTTTGGGGTCAGTATTAAGATGGTGCTCAACGAATTCTCTCGGTACACCTGGCATGTCAGAAGGTTTCCACGCGAATATGTCCCGATTCTCACGGATGAATTCGATGGGCGCGCTTTCCTATTTGGGATCCAGACCCGTACCAATAGTAAACTGCTTGGTTGAGTCGCGAGGCATGAAGTCTATAACCTTGGTATCATCCGTTGGTTTAAACTTGAGGGGCGACTCAGAGTCGATCGTTGGCCTCTTGAGCGGCGTCATATCCGCCGAGTCAACATTGGCTTGGTGAAACTTGAGGTCCTCGGCCGCGCAAGCCGTCTCGGCATAAGCTGTGTCTCCCTCTTCGCACTCTTGGGCTATCTTCCTGTCTCTGCTGATCGTAATAGGCCCCTTAGGACCAGGCATCTTGAGCTTGAGATAAACATAACATGGGCGAGCCATGAATCGAGCGTAAGACGGCCTTCCAAACAGTGTGTGGTAAGGGCTCTTGATTTTTACCACCTCAAACATGAGTGACTGGCTCCTGTAATTGGACTCTGTGCCAAAAGCCACGTTAAGTTTAATACGCCCAATTGGATATGTTGACTTACCCGGTACAATGCCGTGGAAAACCGTGGACGACAGCATCAAGTCTTTCTCCAAGAGATTCATCCTTCGAAAGGTATCGAAGTATAGGATGTTAATGTTGTTGCCTCCATCCATAAGGACTTTGGAAAGGGTGTATCCTCCGACTTGGGGATCCACGACCAAAGCCAAGTCGCCAGGGTTATCAACTCGGGGTGGGTGATCCTCCCTACTCCAGGTTATGGGCTGTTCAGACCAATGAAGGTACCTAGGGAGCGCCGGCTCAGCCACGGTGAAAGTTCTATGTTTCACCTTCTGGCCCCGTTTGCAGGTGCTCGTGGTGAACACATGATACTGCCCGCTGTTCAACTGCTTGGGGTTATTCTGAAAGCCGCTATGATCATCCTGTCGCTGGAGATCTCCTTGTGGGGGTAGTTGCTGAAATAATCCCGGTGGGTTATACTATTGTTGGTTGCGAACTTGGTACTGTCCGCTGTTAGGTTGTGACCCGCCCTGTGGACCCGGGTTAGGGAAACCGCCGAACGGGCTTTGGCATGACCCAGGCGCGCCAAACTGCTCCTGTCGCTGGCTCTGATCACCTCCTTGACCTTTCTTCAGCGCCTCAGCTCAGAACTCCTGCATCACATAGCAATCCTCCGAGGAGTGTGTCGACGGCCCCTCGACCGTAGCGTGCTGTGGGAGGGGCCCTTGAGCATCTCATGATAGTTGCGCTGCTTCTTCCCATTGAAACCCCGCTTCTTCTGGTGCTGATTTCCATTGCCGACGTTGGTATTGGCGACGAAGTCCGTGGGACCTTCCTGCTGCCTTCTTTTACCTTGTCCATCATGGTTGTGGTTACCCCGTCCTTGAAACTGTCGGAAATATGCCCTAGAGGCAATAATAAATTAGTTATTATTATATTTATTTGTTCATGATAATCGTTTATTATCCATGCTATAATTGTATTGATTGGAACCACAGTGCATGTGTGGATACATAGACAAAACACTGTCCCTAGTAAGCCTCTAGTTGACTAGCTCGTTGATCAAAGATGGTCAAGGTTTCCTGACCATAGGCAAGTGTTGTTGCTTGATAACTGGATAACATCATTGGGAGAATCATGTGATGGACTAGACCCAAACTAATAGACGTAGCATGTTGATCGTGTCATTTTGTTGCTACTGTTTTTTGCGTGTCAAGTATTTATTCCTATGACCATGAGATCATATAACTCACTGACACCGGAGGAATGCTTTGTGTGTATCAAACGTCACAACGTAACTGTGTGGCTATAAAGATGCTCTACAGGTATCTCCAAAGGTGTCCGTTGAGTTAGTATGGATCAAGACTGGGATTTGTCACTCCGTGTGACGGAGAGGTATCTCGGGGCCCACTCGGTAATACAACATCACACACAAGCCTTGCAAGCAATGTGACTTAGTGTATGTCACGGGATCTTGTATTACGGAAATGAGTAAATAGACTTGCCAGTAAACGAGATTGAAATAGGTATGCGGATACTGACGATCAAATCTCGGGCAAGTAACATACCGAAGGACAAAGGGAATGACATACGGGATTATATGAATCCTTGGCACTGAGGTTCAAACGATAAGATCTTCGTAGAATATGTAGGATCCAATATGGGCATCCAGGTCCCGCCATTGGATATTAACCGAGGAGTCACTCGGGTCATGTCTACATAGTTCTCGAACCCACAGGGTCTGCACACTTAAGGTTCGACGTTGTTTTATGCGTATTTGAGTTATATGGTTGGTCACTGAATGTTGTTCGGAGCCCCGGATGAGATCACGGACGTCACGAGGGTTTCCGGAATGGTCCGGAAATGAAGATTGATATATAGGATGACCTCATTTGATTACCGAAAGGTTTTCACAGTTACCGGGAATGTACCGGGAATGACGAATGGGTTCCGGATGTTCACCGGGGGGGGCCAACCCACCCTGGGGAAGCCCATAAGCCTTGGGGGTGGCGCACCAGCCCTTGGTGGGCTGGTGGGACAGCCCAAGAAGGCCCTATGCACCATAGATAGAAAATCAAAGAGAAAAGAAAAAAAAGGAGGTGGGAAGGAAGAGAAGGACTCCACCTTCCAATCCTAGTTGGACTAGGATTGGAGGAGGACTCCTCATCCCCTTGGTGGCGCAGCCCCTTGGGGCTCCTTGAGCCTCAAGGCAAGCCTCCCCTCCCCTCCTCCTATATATATGGATCTATTAGGGCTGATTTGAGACAATTTTTGCCACGGCAGCCCGACCACATACCTCCACGGTTTTTCCTCTAGATCGCGTTTCTGCGGAGCTCGGGCGGAGCCCTGCTGAGATTAGATCACCACCAACCTCCGGAGCGCCGTCACGCTGTCGAAGAACTCATCTACCTCTCTGTCTCTCTTGTTGGATCAAGAAGGCCGAGATCATCTTCGAGCTGTACGTGTGCTGAACGCGGAGGTGCCGTCCGTTTGGCACTAGATCGGAGCGGATCGTGAGACGGATCGCGTGACAGTTCGTGGGACGGTTCGTGGGGCGGATCGAGGGATGTGAGGACGATCCACTACATCAACCGCGTTTCTTAACGCTTCTGCTGTGCGATCTACAAGGGTACGTAGATCGGAAATCCCCTCTCGTAGATGGACATCACCATGATAGGTCTTCGTGCGCGTAGGAAAAATTTTGTTTCCCATGCGACGTTCCCCAATAGTGGCATCATGAGCTAGGTTCATGCGTAGATGTCTTCTCGAGTAGAACACAAAAGTTTTTGTGGGCGGTGATGTGCGTTTTTCTTCCCTCCTTAGTCTTTTCTTGATTCCGCGGTATTGTTGGATCGAAGCGGCTCGGACCGACATTACTCGTATGCTTACGAGAGACTGGTTTCAACGCTACGAGTAACTCCGTTGCTCAAAGATGACCGGCGAGTGTCTGTTTCTCCAACTTTAGTTGAATCGGATTTGACCGAGACGGTCCTTGGATGAGGTTAAATAGCAATTCATATATCTCTGTTGTGGTGTTTGCATAAGTAAGATGCGATCCTACTAGATACCATGGTCACCACGTAAAACATGCAACAACAATTAGAGGACGTCTAACTTGTTTTTGCAGGGTATGCTTGTGATGTGATATGGCCAACGATGTGATGTGATATATTGGATGTATGAGATGATCATGTTGTAATAGTTAATATCGACTTGCACGTCGATGGTACGGCAACCGGCAGGAGCCATAGGGTTGTCTTTAAACTAACGTTTGTGCTTGCAGATGCGTTTACTATATTTCTAGGACGTAGCTTTAGTAGTAATAGCATGAGTAGCACGACAACCCCGATGAAGACACGTTGATGGAGATCATGGTATGACGCCGGTGACAAGAAGATCGTGCCGGTGCTTTGGTGATGGAGATCAAGAAGCACATGATGATGGCCAAATCATGTCACTTATGAATTGCATGTGATGTTAATCCTTTATGCACCTTATCTTGCTCAGAACGACGGTAGCATTATGAGGTGATCTCTCACTAAAATTTCAAGATGAAATTGTGTTCTCCCCGACTGTGCAATGTTGCAACAGTTCTTCGTTTCGAGACACCACGTGATGATCGGGTGTTATAGACTCAACGTTCACATACAACGGGTGCAAAACAGTTGCACACGTGGAACACTCGGGTTACGCTTGACGAGCCTAGCATGTGCAGACATGGCCTCGGAACACATGAGACCGAAAGGTCGAGCATGAATCGTATAGTTGGTATGATTAGCATAGAGATGCTTATCCCTGAAACTATTCTCGACTCACGTGATGATCGGACTTGAGATAGTGGATTTGGATCATGTACCACTCAAATGACTAGAGAGATGTACTTTTTGAGTGGGAGTTCTTAAGTAATATGAATAATTGAACTAATTGTCATGAACATAGTCTAATGGTCTTTGCGAATTACGATGTAGCTTGCGCTATAGCTCTACTGTTTTTATATGTTCCTAGAGAAAATTTAGTTGAAAGTTGATAGTAGCAAACTTTGCAGACTGAGTCTGTAAAACCGAGGATTGTCCTCGTTGCTGCGCAGAAGGCTTATGTCCTTAATGCACCACTCGGTTGCTGCACCTCGAGCGTCGTCTGTAGATGATGTGAACATCCGACATACACGTTTCTTATGACTACACGATAGTTCAGTACAAAATACTTAATGGCTTAGAAGCAAGGCGCCGAAGACGTTTTGAAACGTCACGGAACATAAGAGATGTTCTAAAGAGATGAAATTGTGATTTCATGCTTGTGCCCTTGTTAAGAGGTATGAGACCTCCGACAAGATTCTTTGTCCACGAAGTAAAGGAGAAAAGCTCAATCGTTGAGCGTGTGCTCAGATTATCTGAGTACGACAATCGCTTGAATCAAGTGGGAGTTGATCTTCCAAATAAGATAGTGATGGTTCTCCAAAGTCACTGCCACCAAGCTGTGAGAGCTTCGTGATGAACTATAACATATCAAGGATAGATACAATGATCCTTGAGCGATTCGCGATGTTTGACACTGCGAAAGTAGAAATCAAGAAGGAGCATCAATAGTTGATGGTTAGTAAAACCACTAAGTTTCGATAAAGGCAAGGGCTAGAAGGGATACTTCGTGAAACGGCAAAGCAGTTGTTGCACTAATGAAGAGACCCCAGATTAAACCCAAGCCCGGGACTAAGTGCTTCTGTTATGAGGGGAACGGTCACTGAGGCGGAGCAACTCTAGATACTTGGTAGATAAGAAGGCTGGCAAAAGTCGAAAGAAGTATATTTGATATACATGATGTTGATGTATACTTTACTAGTACTCCTAGTAGCACGAGGGTATTGGATACCGGTTTGGTTGCTAAGTGATTAGTAACACGAAATTAAAGCTACGGCATAAACGGAGACTAGCTAAAGGCGAGGTGACGATACGTGTTGGAAGTGTTTCCAAGGTTGATATGATCAAACGTCGCACACTCCCTCTACCATCGGGATTGGTGTTAAACCTAAATAATTTTTATTTGGTGCTTGCGTTAAGCATGAACATGATTGGATCGTGTTTATTGCAATACGATTATTCATTTAAAGAGAATAATGGTTACTCTATTTGCTTGAATAATCACCTTCAATGGTTTATTGAATCTCGATCGTAGTGTTACACATGTTCATGATATTGGTGCCAAAAGATACGAGGTAATGATGATAGTACCACTTACTTGTGGCACTGCCGCTTGAGTCATGTTGGTGTAAATTGCATGAAGAGGCTCCATGCTGATGGATCTTTATACTCACTTGATTTTGTATCACTAGTGACATGCAAATCATACAACATTAGCAAGGCCTTGTTTTCATTGAGATGAAACAAGATAGTAACTTGTTGGAAGTGATACATTTTGATGTATGCAGTCCAATGGGTGCTGAGGCACACAATGGATATCATTATGTTCTTACTTCAATGACGATTTGAGTAGATACAAGAGTATTTACTTAATGAATCACAAGTCTGAAATATTGAAAAGTTCAATTCTGTTTCGGAGTGAAGTTTGTCGTAACAAGAGGATAAACGGTCTACAATATGATCATAGAAATGAATATCTGAGTTACGAGTTTTGGTACGCAGTTAAGACAATGTGGAAATTGTTCCACAGTTCATGCCACGTGGAACATCATAGTGTGATGATGTGTCTGAACGTCATAGCCACACACTATTTAGTATGGTGCATGCTATGATGTCTCTTATCGAATTACCACTATCGTTTATGGGTTATGCATTAGAGACAACCGCATTCACTTTAAATAGGGCACCGCGTATTTCCGTTGAGATGACACAGTATAGATCGAGGTTTAGAGAAATCTAAACTGTCGTTTCTTGAAAGTTTGGGGCTTCGACACTTATGTGAAAAAGTTTCAGTCTGATAAGCTCGAACCCAAAGCGGATAAATGCATCTTCATAGGATATCCAAAACAGTTGGGTACATCTCCTATCTCAGATCCGAAAGCAAAATGTTTGTTTCTAGAAACGGATCCTTTCTCGAGGAAAGGTTTCTCTCGAAAGAATTGAGTGGGAGGGTGGTAGAACTTGATGAGGTTATTGAACCATCACTTCAACCAGTGTGTAGCAGGGCGCAGGAAGTTGTTCATCTGGCGCCTACACCAATTGAAGTGAAAGCTGATGATGGTGATCATCGAGCATCGGATCAAATTACTACAAGCCTCATAGGTTGACGAGGTCGCGTACTACTGCAGAGTGGTACGGTAACCCTGTTTTGGAGGTCATGTTGTTGAGCAACAGTGAACCTACGAGTTATGAAGAAAGCAATGGTGGGCCCGGATTCCGACAAATGGCTGGAGGCCATGAAATCCGAGAGAGGATCCATGTATGAAAACAAAGTGTAGACTTTCGAAGAACTACTTGATGTTCATAGGACTATTGAGTAAATATGGATCTTTAAAAGGAAGACAGACGATGATGGTGATAAGTCACTATTAAGAAAAGCTCGACTTGTCGCAAAGATGTTTCCGACAAGATCAAACAGTTGACTATGATGAGACTTTCTCACTCATAGCGATGCTAAAAGTCTGTTAGAATTATGTTAGTAGTTGCTGCATTATTTACGAAATATTGCACATAGGATGTAAAAACATTGTTTCCTCGACGGTTTCCTTGAGCAAACATTGTATGTGATACAACCAAGAGGTTTTGTCGATCCTAAAGATACTAGCAAGTATGCAAGCTCCAGCGATCCTTCAATGGACTGGTGCAAGCATCTCGGAGTTGGAATATACACTTCGATGAGATGATCAAAGATTTTGGGTTTGTACAAGGTTTATGAGAAACTTGTATTTCCAAGGAAGTGAGTGGGAGCTCTATAGAATTTCTGATAAGTATATGTGGTTGACATATTGTGGATCAGAAGTAATGTAGAATTTCTGTAAAGCATACAAGGTTGAAAGGAGTTTTTCAAAGGAATACCTGGATTGAGCTACTTGAACGTTCATCAAGATCTATGGAGATAGATCGAAACACTTGATAGAAGTTTCAACAAGATGCATGCCTTGACAAATCTTTGAAGGAGTTCAAAATAGATCAACAAAGAAGGAGTTCTTGGTTGTGTTATAAGGTGTGAATTTGAGTAAGACTCAAAACCCGACCCGGCAGAATAAAGAGAATAGACGAAGGTAGTCTTCTATGCCTTGGCCGTAAAATCTGGAGTATGCCATGCTGAGTACCGCACCTGATGTGTGCCTTGACTCAAAGTCTGTTGAGAGGTACAGAGAGTGATCCATGATTGAATCACTAGCAGCGGTCAAAATTTATCCTTAGTAACTGATGGACTAAGGAATTTTTTTTTCAATTATGGAGGTGGTTAAAGAGTTCGTCGTAAAGGGTTACGTCGAGTCAAGCTTTGACACCAATCCGAATAACTATGAGTAGTGAAACGGATTCGTATAGTAGAGTAGATATTTGGAGTATTTCCGAATAACACATAGTAGCAGCATCTATAAGATGACATAAAGATTTGTAAAGAACACCCGGATCTGAAAGTTTCAGAACCGTTGACTAAAACCTCTCTCACGAGCGAGACGTGATCAGACCCCAGAACTATATGGGTGTTGGATTCGTTGGAATCACATGGTGATGTGACCTAGATCGTTGACTCTAGTGCAAGTGGGAGACTGTTGGAAATATGCCCTAGAGGCAATAATAAATTAGTTATTATTATATTTCTTTGTTCATGATAATCGTTTATTATCCATGCTATAATTGTATTGATTGGAAACACAGTGCATGTGTGGATACATAGACAAAACACCGTCCCTAGTAAGCCTCTAGTTGACTAGCTCGTTGATCAAAGATGGTCAAGGTTTCCTGACCATAGGCAAGTGTTGTCACTTGATAACGGGATCACATCATTAGGAGAATCATGTGATGGGCTAGACCCAAACTAATAGATGTAGCATGTTGATCGTGTCATTTTGTTGCTACTGTTTTCTGCGTGTCAAGTATTTGTTCCTATGACCATGAGATCATATAACTCACTGACACCAGAGGAATGCTTTGTGTATATCAAACGTCGCAACGTAACTGGGTTACTATAAAGATGCTCTATAGGTATCTTCGAAGGTGTCCGTTGAGTTAGTATGGATCAAGACTGGGATTTGTCACTCCGTGTGACGGAGAGGTATCTCGGGGCCCACTCGGTAATACAACATCACACACAAGCCTTGCAAGCAATGTGACTTAGTGTATGTCACGGGATCTTGTATTACAGAAACGAGTAAATAGACTTGCCGGTAAACGAGATTGAAATAGGTATGCGGATACTGACGATCAAATCTCGGGCAAGTAACATACCGAAGGACAAAGGGAATGACATACGGGATTATATGAATCCTTGGCACTGAGGTTCAAACGATAAGATCTTCGTAGAATATGTAGGATCCAATATGGGCATCCAGGTCCCGCCATTGGATATTGACGGGTCATGTCTACATAGTTCTCGAACCCGCAGGGTCTGCACACTTAAGGTTCGACGTTGTTTTATGCGTATTTGAGTTATATGGTTGGTTACCGAATGTTGTTCGGAGTCCCGGATGAGATCACGGACGTCATGAGGGTTTCTGGAATGGTCCGGAAACGAAGATTGATATATAGGATGACCTCATTTGATTACCGGAAGGTTTTCGGAGTTACCGGGAATGTACCGGGAATGACGAATGGGTTCCGGATGTTCACCGGGGGGGCAGCCCACCCCGGGGAAGCCCATAGGCCTTGGGGGTGGCGCACCAGCCCTTGGTGGGCTGGTGGGACAGCCCAAGAAGGCCCTATGCGCCATAGATAGAAAATCAAAGAGAAAAGAAAAAAAAAGGAGGTGGGAAGGAAGAGAAGGACTCCACCTTCCAATCCTAGTTGGACTAGGATTGGAGGAATCCTAGTTGGACTAGGATTGGAGGAGGACTCCTCTTCCCCTTGGTGGCGCAGCCCTTGGGGCTCCTTGAGCCTCAAGGCAAGCCTCCCCTCCCCTCCTCCTATATATATGGAGCTATTAGGGCTGATTTGAGACAACTTTTGCCACGGCAGCCCGACCACATACCTCCACGGTTTTTCCTCTAGATCGCGTTTCTGCGGAGCTCGGGCGAAGCCCTGCTGAGATTAGATCACCACCAACCTCCGAAGCGCCGTCACGCTGCCGGAGAACTCATCTACCTCTGTGTCTCTCTTGCTGGATCAAGAAGGCCGAGATCATCGTCGAGCTGTACGTGTGTTGGACGCGGAGGTGCCGTCCGTTCGGCACTAGATCGGAGCGGATCGTGGGACGGATCACGGGACGGTTCGTGGGACGGTTCGCGGGGTGGATCGAGGGACGAGAGGACGTTCCACTACATAAACCGTGTTTCTTAACACTTCTGTTGTGCGATCTACAAGGGTATGTAGATCGGAAATCCCCTCTCGTAGATGGACATCACCATGATAGGTCTTCGTGCGCGTAGGAAAATTTTTGTTTCCCATGCGACGTTCCCCAACAGAAACTGGTAGTGACCTTTTGATGACTCGCCTCTCCTGGCGGTGCTAACCTTGTCATCGTCCTCTCCAGGGTCCTTAGTGTCATCTGACTCGGCGTATCTGGCGAGGGTGTCCATCAACTCGCCCGTATCTTGCACCATACGCTTAAGTCGCCGCAGCTTCAGGACCAAAGGCTCGTAATGGCATTTTTTGTCCAGAATCAGCACTGCCTGAGCCGCCGAGATGCCGTCTGACGAATGAATGACCTCCGCAACTCGCCGTGTCCAATGATGGGCCGACTCGTTCGGTCGTTGAACGCAGTGTTGTAAGTCGATAATGGTCATCGGGCTTTTGCAAGTCCCACTGAAATTTTTGATAAAGCGCTCCTTTGTTCTGCCCCAAGTGTTGATGGAGTTAGGTGGCAGGTTTTTCAACCACGCACGCGCCGTTCCTTCAAGCGTCATAGTCAAATACTTGGCGCAAACCGCCTCGTTCACGTCGAGCATGTCCATCACAAGTTCATAACTCTCGGTCCATGACCCTGGTTCGAGATCTGGTGTGTAATTGGGTACCTTCCTTGGCCCTTTTAAATCCTTCGGCATCCGCTCATTGCGTAGAGAGGGCATGAGACATGACACCCCGATGTGCCTGCCTCTGGCATCAAGTGGTGCGTGAGGTGTCTGGGTATAAGTCGGACAGCCCTGACCTGCCGCGACTGCCGTCTCTATCTAACGCGCGGCTCACGCCGCATCCACAATGTCTTGGGCTCGTGTATCAGGCACCCCGAGCGGGTTGGTTGAGGCAAACGCCGTTGCCCACTGGTCACCGTGGGTTGGTCCTCGTGGCGACTCCTGGTGTGACTCGCCTGGGGTGTGGAGTATAACCGGTCAAGGCTGTGTGAATATTGCGTGTGTTGGACCATTGTTGTCTTCAGCATCTCGATGGCGTTTCTTACCTCCACCTTGGCCGGGGAGTTTCCGTAGATAGGGAGGGACTCCAAGTGGCCTCGTGGTGTCTGGAAGCGAGGCGCGTGGGCATCCGTTGGTTGAGGTGGTGGCGGGTTAGGCGGCTGAACCGGACCTCGCCTGGAGCAGCGTGCAAGGGTCGATCAGGTCACACCCCAGGAGTGCGTGGGGTGTCAAAGAGGCGAGTCGGATGTAGATCGGTCGGGAGGTGCCCGTGATGCCTCCTCTGATGAATGGCATTGGACGCGAGTTGTTGTCTCTCGAGTCGCCAGCCTTCGGTGTTCAGCCGTTCCGTCTCCGCGGTGATCCGGGCCTGCTATGTCGCCATCCCGGCGGCTTCCGCTTCTATGTCCCGCTGGGCTTTGGCCATCTCTTCCTGCAGCTTCGTCAGCTCGGCGTTGATCGCATCCTGATTTTGTGCCATCATGACGGTTATCATTAGTCTGGTGATTTCGGCCGTCTAGTCTGCCACGGTTTGAGCCGGAGTTTTTGACGTCTCGCCAGTCTCATTGTTGACGGACGGGTTTTGCTGAGGTTGTGCCGCCCACACCATGTAGATGGCGATTTGTCAACGGGATCTTTCGAGGATCTCGGGGTCCATCGCCAGTGACAACCCTCCGAGTTGTCCTTCATGAAGGGGATGGATTGAATCTGTGTTTCCCATGGACGACTAGTCATCAGAGTTGACGAGGGTGATCTCCTAGACTGTCGGTTCGTCTTGTACGCTGGTTCCCTGCGTAAAACCGATGAAAACACAGTGTTTCCTTTCCTGACGTGTGATGGGGAAGGCGTACCTGGCCGGCTCGACGATGTCGGTGGAGGTGTCTGGCTCAGGCACGGGTGCTCCAATCATGCCGATGAAGATGTTGATCTTGCCGAAGGGGACCCTGTAACCAGATTCGGTTGAATCGGCTTCAGGCCCCCACAGCGAGTTGTCGATGTAGTACCTTCCGCGGCGGCTCTTCGTCATGATGCCGACCGCATAGCTTTATGACCCTGGTAGGGCTCCCTTTGAGAACTCAACTCCACTGTGCGCTAGCCCCACGGTGGGCGCCAACTGTTGTGGTTTTTTCACGGCAGATGTCCTCGTGAAAGGACTTAATGAAAGAGCCATCGCACCTTGGTGGCGACTCAAAGGGGTTGAGCGAAAGCGAGACTCGGATTTACTCAGGTCCGGCCCCTCGTGTGGAGGTAAAAGCCTAGGTCCTGCTTTGTGTAGATTGACGATGGTTTCGGTTACAAGGAGGGCGTAACTCGCCTGACCTAGCTCTCGATTATTTTTAACTTGCCCTATCTTCCCTAGGGACTTGCCTTTATATAAAGGTTGAGGCCCTAGCATTTACAAGAGACCTGACCATGCTACAGATCGTGGTTATCCCTATCTCTAAGTCGTCGTGCTTTCCAAGACTGGAAACCTTTTTGGCGGCACATCCTCCGTACAGCTTCTGAACCGCCATCTGGCTCCTGGGCCCCCTGGGCCAAGGCTTGTATTACTAAAAGGTGAGTCGCCCCTATAGTGACCCGGCCCAATTAGGGCGGGTTACACCGCAGGTAATATCCCCAACATACTATATGACTCATATTCGACCTTTCGGTCTCTTGTGCTCTGAGGCCATGTCTGTACATGCTAGGCTCATCAAGTTTAACCCGAGTGTTCCGCGTGTGCCACTGTTTTGCATCCGTTGTATGTGAACATAGAGTCTATCACACCCGATCATCACGTGGTGTCTCGAAACGACAAACTTTCACAACAGTGCACACTTGGGGAGAACATATTTTTATCTTGAAATTTTAGTGAGGGTTCACCATATAATGCTACCGTCATCCTAAGCAAAATAAGGTGCATAAAAGGATTAACATCACATGAAAATCGTAAGTGACATGATATGGCCATGAACTTGTGCTTTTGATCTTCATCTTCAAAGCACCGGCATGATCTCCATCGTCACTGGCGCCACACCATGATCTCCATCATTGTGCTGCCATCGAGGTTGTCACGCTAACTATGCTATTGCTACTAAAGCTACTGAACTAGCGATAAAGTAAAGCATCACCAAGCGCCAAATAATTAAATACAACCCTATGGACCCCGTCGGTTGCTGTAGCATCGACATGCAAGTCGATATTTTAACTATTACAACATGGTAATCTCATACATCAAATATATCATATCATGTCTTTGGACATATCATATCACAACATACCGTGCAAAAACAAGTTAGACGTCCTCTAATTTTTTGTTGCATGTTTTACGTGGCTGTTATGGGTATCTAGTATGATCGCATCTTACTTACGCAAAACCACAATGGTGATATACAAGTTGCTATTTAACCTTCTCCAAGGTCCGCCTCTGTCAAATCTGATTCAACTAAAGTAGGAGAAATAGACACTCGCCAGTTATCTTTATGCAACAAGATGCATGTTAGTCGATGGAACCGATCTCGTATGCGTACGAGTAATGTTGGTTCGGTCCGCATCATCCAACAATACCGTCGAATTAAGAAAAGACTAAGGAGGGAAGAAATCTGAATATCAATGCCCACAAACTCCTTTTGTATTCTACTCGAGATGTCATCTACGCATAGACCTAGGTCATGATGCCACTGTAGGGGAACGTTGCATGGGAAACAAAAAAAATCCTACGCACACATAAGATCTATCGATGGTGATGACCATCTACGAGAGGAGAGATAGGATCCACATACCCTTGTAGATCGCTAAGCGGGAAACGTTAAGAAACGCGGTTGATGTAGTCAAGCGTCTTCGCGATCCAAATCGCAAGCCATCCCACGATCCAATCATGATCTAGCACCGACCGGACGGCACCTCCGCGTTCAGCACACGTGCAGATCGATGACGATTTCCGCCTTCTTGATCCAGCAAGAGAGACGAAGAGGTAGCTGAATTCTCCGGCAGCATGACGGCGTGACGGTGATGATGGTGGAGCTACACCGGTAGGGATTTGATACGTCTCCATCGTATCTACTTTTCCGAACTCTTTTACCCTTGGTTTGGACTCTAATTTGCATGATTTGAATGGAACTAACCCGGACTAACGCTGTTTTCAGTAGAATTGCCATGGTGTTGTTTTTGCGCAGAAATAAAACTTCTCGGAATGACCTGGAAATTTACGAGGATTTTTTTGCGGAATATATAAAAAAATACTGGCGCAAGAATCAACCGGAGACGTGGAGTGAGGAGCCCACAAGCCCAGGAGGCGCCCCCCTGGCCGCACCCAGCAAGCTTGTGGGGCCCTTGGGGCTCCGCCGCCTCCAACTCCAGCTCTATTTAGTCCCTTTCGCCCAGAAAAAATCAAGGAGGGGAGTTCATCGCGTTTTATGATACGGAGGCGCCGCCACCACCTGTTCTTCCTCTGGAGGGCAGATCTGGAGTCCGTTCTGGGCTCCGGAGAGGGGAGATCGTTACCGTCGTAATCACCAACCTTCCTTCATCGCCAATTCCATGATGCTCTTCACCGTTCATGAGTAATCTCATCGTAGGCTTGCTGGACGGTGATAGGTTGGATGAGATCTATCATGTAATCGAGTTAGTTTTGATGGGGATTGATCCCTAGTATCCAAAATGTTTTGAGATTGATGTTGCTACTACTTTGCTATGCTTAATGCTTGTCACTAGGGCCCGAGTGCCATGATTTCAGATCTGAACCTATTATGTTCTCATCAATATATGTGTGTTCTTGATCCTATCTTGCAAATTGTAGTCACCTACTATGTGTTATGACCCGGCAACCACGGAGTGACAATAGCCGGAACCACTCCCGGAGATGACCATAGTATGAGGAGTTCATGTATTCACTAAGTGCTAATGCTTTGTTCCGGTTCTCTAATAAAAGGAGAACCTTAATATCCTGTAGTTTCCATTAGGACCCCGCTGCCACGGGAGGGATGGACAATATATGTCATGCAAGTTCTTTTCATAAGCACGTATGACTATATACGAAATGCATGCCTACATTACATTGACGAACTGGAGCTAGTTACATATCTCCCCATGTTATAACTGTTGCATGATGCATGTCATCTGGCATAATTATCCATCACCGATCCAATGCCTACGAGTCTTTTCCTACTGGTCCTAGCTATGTTACTTTGCCGCTACTGATGTCACTGCTGCTATTGTTACCGCTACTGATGTCACTGCTACTAGTGTTATCGTTGCTACTGTTGCTATCACACTACTTTGCTACTGAAACTTTGCTGCAGATACTAAGTATTCCAGGTGTGGTTGAATTGACAACTCAACTGCTAATACTCGAGAATATTCTTTGGCTTCCCCTTGTGTTGAATCAACAAATTTGGGTTGAATACTCTACCCTCGAAAACTGTTGCGATCCCCTATACTTGTGGGTTATCACGCTTCGTCGTGCCATACCGAAATAACCTATGGGGTGTCACAAAGTAGTGGAGGGAGAGGGGTTGCATCGTGGTTTGAGGTGTAAAAAGCCTCTCTACCCTCCACTATATATAGGAGGGAGGGAGGGGTGGCGCCCTAGGGAAAACCGTAGGGTTTGGCCGGCGCACAAGGAGGAGGGAGGAGTCCTCCAATTCAGTTTGGTGGAGGAGGAGTCCTCTTCCTAGTCGGTTTGGCCCACCTCCTCTCTCTTACTCTCTTCGGCCGAATAGGCCCACTTAGGCTGGTTGCCCAGCTCACCAGGGGCTGGTGCGCCACCCTTGGGTCTGCTTGGTCCCCTTCCGGGTGGGTGGCCCCTCCCGGTGGAACCTCGGAACCCATTCATCACTCCCGGTACTTTACCGGTAATGCCTGAAAACTTTCCGGAAGCGAAATGTGCCCTTCCTATATATCAATCTTCGTCTCCGGGCCATTCCGGAACTCCTCGTGATGTCCAGGATCTCATCCAGGACTCCAAACAACATTCGGTTACCAACACCCATAATTCAACTATACCGAAACGTCACCGAACCTTAATTGTGTAGACCCTGCGGGTTCGAGAACTATGCAGACATGTCCGAGAAACTTTGTCCTTCAGTTAATCCCGTATAATATTCCCTTTGTCCTTCGGTATGTTGCTTGCCCGAGATTCGATTGTCGGTATCTCTATACCTATTTGAACCACCTTACCGGCAAGTCTATTTAGTCATTCTGTAATACGAAATCTCATGGCTAACTCCTTAGTCACATTGTTTGCAAGGCTTATTGTGATGTTGTATTACCGAGTGGGCCCCGAGATACCTCTCCGTCATACGGAGTGACAAATCCCAGTCTTGATCCATGCTAACTCAATGGACACCTTCGGAGATACCTGTAGAGCACCTTTATAGTCACCCAATTACGTTGCGATGTTTGATACACACAAGTTATTCGTCCGGTGTCAGTGAGTTACATGATCTCATGGTCATACGAACATATACTTGACATGCAGAAAAACAGTAGAAATAAAACGACACGATCACATGCTATGTTCATAGTTTGGGTCTTGTCCATCAAATCATTCTCCTAATGATGTGATCCCATTATCAAGTGACAACCCTTGTCTACGGTAGGAAACCTTAACCATCTTTGATCAATGAGCTAGTCAACTAGAGGCTTACTAGGGACATTGTTTTGTCTATGTATCCACACATGTATCTAAGTTTCCATTCAATACAATTCTAGCATGAATAATAAACGATTATCTTGAACAAAGAAATATAATAATAACTATTTTATTATTGCCTCTAGGGCATATTTCCAACATGGAACTACTAGCAAGCATCCGTAACTACTAATGTTCATTAAGGTAAAACCCAACCATAGCATTAAGATATATTGATCCCCCTTCAATTCTGTATGAATCAATTTCTATGTTAGGAAGAATCTTATGTCACTCTCGCGCTCCAATGCATAGTCCTATCACAATACAACTAACCCCATGGTGTGATCCACACGCGCTTATCATATGGAAGGCATCAAAGTACATCACCAAAATAAAACATACAACTTAAACCAATCACGATCATCAATCAACCAATATGACAAAACAAATCTACTCAAACATCATAGGATAGCCACACCTTATTAGGTAATAATATATAGCATTAAGCACCATGTTTAAGTAGTGATTATAACAGGGAAAAGAGGAGTTACACCGCTCCATAGAGGAGGAGAAAGTTGGTGGTGGCGGTGGTGAATTTGTTTGTGTAGATCACCATCATGATGGTTGCCGCTGCGGCGTTCTGGTGCCACTGGGAGAGGGGGAGATCCCCTAACCTTATTCTTCTTCCTTGGTCTCCCCCTGGATGGGAGGAGTTTCCCCTCTGGTCCATGGCCGCCATGGCCCCCGGAGGGCAAGAACCCTTCGAGATTGGATCTCTCTCTATGTTTCTCTCCTGTTTTCGCGACTCTTTTCTGACCCCTTCACCGTTTCTTAAATATCTAAAGATTCGTAACTCCAATTGGGCTGAAATTTTGAGGAGATTTTTCTCGGAAAATTATCTTTCTTTCTGCGCAAGAAGGGACCAACCGACTTACAGGGTAGTCCCAAGCCATCAGGACGCGGCCACCCCCTCGTCGTGCCATGCTTGCTTGGGAGCACCCCAGGCACAGTGTTGCGCCGAGTCTTCTTTCCAAAATTCACATATATTTTAAAAAATCTCCAAATTTGTTTATCACGTTTGGACTCCGTTGGATTTTCTCGAAAACATGCAAAAACATCAGGAACTAACGCTGGGCACTGGAACAGTAAGTTAGTCCCAAAAATATTATATAATGTTGCCAAAAGTATATGAAAATTATAAAGTATTTGCATAAAACATTCAAAAATTATAGATACGATGGAGATGTATCACCCCCTCCCCAGTATGCACATAGCTTTAATTACCTCTGGTTGTTTGTACAATCTCATGCTATCTCGCAATTATAACGCTGAAAAGAGAATATGAGTATCATACCACATATAATAGATACATAAACACTGAAGGGAAAATACATACTGGTTGAATAAAATTATAAAAACCACTTTACACATGTTTCAAACAAAGTAGTCAAATGAACAATTTTGTGGTTTCCTGTCAACTAATTAGGCCTTCCTGGTAAAAAATGGCTTGATTATTTCTTAAGTTATAAATAAGTACAATTAAGCCAAACATGTAGAGTCACTAATATTTCATTTATGTTCTAAATAGATCAGCCACATCATCATTACTATTTACTAACGGTAATATATCTCTCATCCAATAGCATATTAGAAAATAACTCATGGATTGATCACCCATTTTATCACATGTTACTTTATTGACAATAATCATAGATCAAAAGCATCTCTCAATTGATTATGTGCAAATCGGCAATATTTGTAGCGACCCGACTCAAAACGAGTCAAGCCTCTATGTTTCCGTGCCATCCCTGGATCAGTATGCTGGCACACACAGTACATCAATGTATATATCAAAGTGCAATCACATGTAAATAGCGTAAAACTGATACATACCTTAAATATCTCAGCGGAAGCATTCAAGGGAGTGGAGTCCCAATAAACACCAACGGCAAGTTGAGTGTAGACCGTAACCCTGAATCATACTCTTAATCGTCGAAGAAAAATATCTGCAACATAAGACATTGCACTCGTGTAGGTCAGCATATTGAATATGCCAGCAAGTCACATATGAGAGGGGATAAAATATCATCTATACTATACGCTTATATGGCAGGTGGTGTTGTAAGTTTTAGCGTAAAGCAAATTTTCTCCTACAACAAGAGGGCCTAAAAGCAAAATTTTACTACGCTGTTGGTTGTTAATGAGATGGTTCCGCCAACCAGTTCTCATACCCAAGTTATCAATATTACCCTCATCAAGTATTTATAATGGTGTTGAGAATTTCAGATAGCTTCAGTTCCTTTGGCTCAAGTTGTCCATGACCGTGGACACGGCAAATCGATTAGGTT
The DNA here is from genome assembly GCF_904849725.1 of Hordeum vulgare subsp. vulgare. Lineage (NCBI taxonomy): Eukaryota > Viridiplantae > Streptophyta > Magnoliopsida > Poales > Poaceae > Hordeum > Hordeum vulgare. The sequence continues at coordinate 422,958,216 of NC_058518.1, forward strand.
TGAGTACTCTGCAGAGTTTTGCACACGTTCCCCACAAGATTTGATCACCTCCGAGTATGTCCTCGCACTTCAGGGTGTTTGAAGACCGGATGATCGAAACATGGTCTTTCAACGGGTCCCTCTGAATCCCTGTCGGTGCCCATCCAATCCTACCGTTCTTCTACATCTGCTAGCACCGCCTGTCCAAAGTCGCCGCGTTGTCCAACCAAGCCAGAGCCCATAATGACTTGTGGCTGTGCAGGTAAGCCTTTGGTCTTGAAAATATCCATCCGTCTCTTTGAGCCTGGGTGAAGCTTTCCGCAAGATGTCATGGCCGTCTCCAGCATCCCGGGTCATCCACTAGTTTCTCCAAGGAGCCGATCAACCGTCCTTCACCCAGAGTTGCATTGCATCACGAGGTCTTGAAAAGTCTTGACTTAACCGGTCTTGGTTATTAAAGTATCCTCGCATCACTCGTGATAAACTCTCAACCAGAATCCTGTCTACTCAAGCATAGCAATATGAAATTTGTCGTCCCGGGCCTAGTAACGGGGTTGTTGTGTGCCTACCACATGATACTACAATATGTAACCATAATTTCCAAGTACCTAGTCAGCATGCAATTGGGCATAGGATGGTAGAACTACGATGCATAAAACATAGGTGATACATGATCAAATGACTTGCCTGGTGATGTTGACGAAGAAGAATTTTCCTTCTCGGGAAATACGTGATAGAACTATTCGTCACTCTCCGATGAAATCTATATAATCAAACATAGTATTCACATAAGCACTCACACTAGCAATCATTCTAGCAATCAATTAACAAACAGCAATAAAAGTTGATGCAATCAAAAATCAATAAGAGAGAGCGGATAAAAATCCAAAGGAAACTTCAAAGAAGCTAGGAAGCCTTCTACTACATCAAACACTATATAGTTTTTGTTCTAACTGAAAATAACACACTAAAATAGAAAAAATAACAGAAAACAAAATATAAAATAACTAAGATAACAGAAGTAAAATTTACAAAACAATATTATTTTATAAGTATTTTCAAAATAGGAAATCAAACTAGCAATGCAATCAATTCGCAAGTTAGTATAGAACTAGAATTGATTCCATGCAAACACATAAGAATAAATAAAATAAAATTTTGTTGTTGTTGAAAAGTTACTCGTAAATATCAGAAAACAAAATATAACTTGTCACAATTACAAAAATAAACAAATTAAGAACAATTAATACAAAAGAAATAGCAAGAAAACAAAAAAGGCTAAAACATAATCTGTTTTGCTTAAAACCCTAAGTAAAAATATTTAAAAAAATTGAAACTTAAACTACTGAAAGATATGATCAATAGGAAAGAGTAGCAAAAAAATTAATTTAAAAGCTATTTTTAAACTCCCTGTATAACCAAAACAAGCTTTAAATAAAATCTGATCTAATTCAAATTTTATAAATCTAAACATAGACAAATTATATAGCTACAGAAACTACATAAAATTTGTGATCCAACGCAAAAAGAATCACCTAATTCTAAGTTATAGACTAATAGATATGAATTTTCTAAGATTGCATTTTTCTGAAAAAAACTGCAATACGGGATTTCGTGAATCTCACCATGGCTGACAGAGAGGAAGAACTCCGGCGAGGTAGCTGCTCCGGCGAGGTGGGGAGGTCGCCGTCGGGGGTGGGGATGCGATGGAGGAGGGTGGAGGCGAGTTAGGGAAGTCGCGGGAGGTGGTGCAGGGGGGCTGGAGGTGGCGCAGGGGCGACAGGGGAGAGCTCCCTGGTGCGTTCTTGACAGGGAAAAGGGGAGGTGGTGGAGAGATGCTACGGACATGGGAACGGGACGTTTCTCGAGGGGAATGGAACGAGAAGGATGAGGGGATCCTTTATAGGTGGCGAGGAGGTGCTGGGAGGGAAGGAGATTCGCGAATTCCGGAAGGGGAGGATCTCTTGGTTCCTGCCATGGAAGTTCCTGGTAACGTGAATGACCACAGGAAGGAGAAGATACTAAACGGGCCAGATTTGGAAACTCCTTAATGGGCCAGCTCTTTATTTCCTATTAACGTGATTTATTTCCTTTTTTCAAAACTAGGAAACTAAAACGATAAAAGGGAAATCAAATCAATTCGGAATATAGAGTTTCTATACACTAAAATTATCAGAAAAATAAAATCTAAATGATGGGCATTTTTCCACGGCCAAAATAAAAACTTAAAAAAATGTTTTTGCAAAAAATCCCTAAAAGCATTATTTCTTTTTGCAATTATTTTTCTCAAATTAAATTTTGGTTTCTTCTTGGCTCAAAATATTTCAATGAATGCCCCTGGTTTTTGGAGGTTCATGTTCCTCCTCTCTTTCTTGCTTGGCAAGAATTTATTCCTCGCATTTCTTGAGTGGAGAAAAAATATAATTGCAAAACAAAAATTGAAAGAAATTCAAATGCCACCTTCATTCAAATTATTTATAGTTGAAGAAGTCATGCTATCTCCTCTCATTGATTTTAAATGGGTGAATTTGAATTCACCGGGAAAGGGGAAAGTCATTTTATTTCCTCTCATTCAAATTTTTTTTTTTGAAAAGTTTCAAATTTCACTCAAGTTTCAATCACACAAACAGACAAACAATCATTCTAATAATTATATTAACATTCCAAAATTTGGGATGTTACAAACCTACCACACTTAAAATGAATCTCGTCCTCGAGATTCGAAGAGGCTAGAAAGAAAGGTTAGGGTTTGGGGGTCTTCTAACAAATCCAATCTCCGGCAAGGTCGGATGCTACCACACTTAAAATGAAGATTACTGGTCCCTCAAAATGTTTTAACGATCCTCTGGGGTTTTGGCAGATGACTTCACACAGTCTTCATATTAAATCCTTTGGTGATGCTCTCCCGTTATATTCATAACTTTTCCATCAAAATCGAGTGCTCTTCCGGTTATATAAGCTTCTTCCGTTACTGGGTCTTCTTTAACTCACAGTCTCGTGATCAATTCTAAATAACCTATCGGTGATTCTCATGGTGGTCTACCATTTGTGGTTATCCTGCAGAGAGAGGGGTCTTGTCTTCATCCTCACCGTAAAATTTCCTACGTGTGACAACAAGTGCCATGTACATTGGGCTTTCATCATACCATTCTAAGGCTTAAACAAAAGCTTCAAAGAACGTCGTCTCTCACTATGGGTAAGTCTCTCAGATTTACCATTCTGAATAGCAAGAGAATGGTAATAGTAAGTCGTCATGGTGGCCAAGCCATGTCGCACTGAAATCATTACCTTGTATAAGGCTTAGTGAATCTCGTATTCTAACACTTGGGCATCCTCACAAGAGTTGCAAAATTTCTCTTGTCCACGAACGAATTTCGGATAATCCATTGGTTCTGCAAGCTGAACAAAACATCTATTGTATCTTCACAACTCTCTGGCTTTCGTATGTTCCTAAGAAAACGTTTGCTGATCCATCATAGCTTCTTTCATAAATCATATTCATTTCATAATCAATCCTTTATTACATCCTTAATTCCTTCTCAAAAACTTCAATTCAAAAGTACTCTATTACAAATGCTGCCATCCACATTGTTCGGTATGGTCGAGCATTTCTGCCAACTTTATTCATCTGCCTCTCTTGGAGGTACTTTAGTTCCACTCGAACTTTCCGAGGTGCTCCTTGAAATCATCTATCTTTTGCTTCATCATGGTGGCCATGAGCTTCATCTCCATCATCTCCGCATGCACTTCACTCAGGTATTCCTGGGTATGACGGAGTCTTGCTTCAAGTATTTCTCCAATCTAACGTATGGCTTCCATGGTAGCTTCATGAACAGCATCAAAGAAGGTTGCTCGTGGTACACGTGAAATGAAAAAGTATTGCCCCATAGTCTTTGGACAAACTCCTTTCACATGGTGGAGGTGTACTTCCACATACCAAAGTTCTACTCCACTTTCCATGAATGGGTAGCCTTTGTAGACTGCATCTCCTTCAAGATGAATGTGCTTCATCATGTCCTTCAGGATTTTCGGGTAATCATGATCACTGGTCAGGGTCATGATCGTTTTTGGGCCCTTGAGGAATGACTCGTAGAGAGTTGTCATCTGCAGGTGTCAGTAAATAGGCACTGAGAGGAATGTATATGTCTCCTTGGTAGTTATGGTACATTCCTACTCAGTTGATCCTCTAGGTTTACCGATTACTACCACACTTAAAATGAATTATACTCATGCCTGCATAGACCATATTTTCTCATATCCTCATATATGTTCAGAGATCTTTGTTCGTAGAGAGAACAACGCATACAGTTTCAACATAGGCAATCATGAGACAACAAATTCCATTGATTCATGAAGTTATTACAATCTCACGGACTTCTGTTAAAAAAATTTCAACTCCATGATCTCATGAAAAACAAGAGTGCTTCAGATTACACTTATTGCCATGGTCAAAACTTAACTACTCCATTCTAGCTTTCTTCCCATGTGGACAATCATTAGCATAATGTCCTGCTTCCTTGCAACGAAAGCAAATGAGTTGTGACAAGTCTCGAGGCGTCTTAGTGTTTGCTTTTGCTCCTTGGGTTTCCGGCTTCCTTCCTGAGCACGTGTATTTGTGGTGGCCAAACTCCATGCACTTGTAACATCTGACATGACTCAGGTCTATATCTGCAGAGATTCGGCTCTTCTGAGGGTATTTTTTTCTTCTTTCCGGACTCCTTCATTTTGGCCAGTTCTTCTATTTCAAGTGGATCAAACTCCACTTTTTCCGTCGGGAAGTTTCCGAGATACTCTTGGCTTATCTTCATGCAATCCTGTGAATAATGTCCTTCTTCTCCACATGAGTAGCATGCATTGGAGAAAAATCTGGTCAGACCTTGTCCATCAGGGTCTTCAATATATTCGTTCATCACAGGTTCTTCTAGAATCTTCTTCTTGAGTGTTTCCTTCATTGCTTCCTTCTGCTGCTGGACAACTTGTTGTACCTTGGGGTAAATGTGACATTGAGGTGGGTAGTGGGTGGTTCCTTCACAAAGGAAACAAGTCACCTGACTACTTGGGCACTCCTCAGCTGGGTGATTTTCTTCACAATGAGTGCATCCATCCTTGTGTTCTTCCTGGGTGTGTCCTATTTCTCCACAGATCTTGCATGCACAAGTCTTATCCTTTGGATTGTCATAGCACTTCTGAATAAGTCAGGATCTTAATAGGGTGTTCTTGAATTCGTCCCAAGATTCTGCTCCACTAAATCCTTGTATGGCATGGTGCATTTTCCACCATATTGCAGCACTTTGGGTAAAGTACTGGAGAGCGTGTTCCACTTCATATTTCCTTGAGATCAAGTTGCTCCCGAAGTGGTTCTCCATGTTCTGAATCCATATTTCAGCCTCCAGCTGGGTCATTGGTCCAGAGACTACAAGTCCAGCTTCATACTCCTTCTGGTAGGGTTGAGGTTTTGGGGATGAGACGGGTAAGAGAGGGAGGGAGATACACAGAGTACAAACAATATTTTTGAGAATAGGTTTTATTTGTGGCCGTCAGAAAACACACACCAATGACGGCTCACAAATCATCGTATCTACCATGGGTATATAAAAGGGGTTTGGACTTCTAATGGTCATATAATTATTCGAACACTTCAGGGTCTTCGAGTTCTTCGGGTCTTGAGAGTCTTCTGTTGGTGTAGCTTCAATTCTTCAAACGCGTGGTGAAATTCTCTTTACTTTGAAGTAGAACTTCGTTGATTCTTCATGAGGTCAAAGGGGTAAGGGTATTGTCTAACTATTGGAGGTGAGAGAGAACATTTGATGAAATCAGAAGAGATGAGAAGTAAAAGGTGTTCTTTGAAAATAAAATTTTGAGAGATCCTTTCGTAAGAGATTTCCAGTTTCTAGGGTCACGTCCTACAGTCAACATGTGCTCTGATACCATTTATGTATCGACCCGACTCAAAACGAGTCAAGCCTCTGTGTTTCTGTGCCATCCCTAGATCAGTATGCTGGCACACACAGTACATCAATGTATATATCAAAGTGCAATCACATGTAAATAGCGTAAAATTGATATATACCTTAAATATCTCAGCGGAAGCAGTCAAGGGAGTGGAGTCCCAATAAACACCAACGGCAAGTTGAGTGTAGACCGTAACCCTGAATCCTACTCTTACTCGTCGAAGAAAAATATCTGCAACATAAGACGTTGCAGCCGTGTAGGTCAGCATATTGAATATGCCAGCAAGTCACATATGAGAGGGGGTAAAATATCATCTATACTATATGCTTATATGGCAGGTGGTGTTGTAAGTTTTAGTGTAAAGCAAATTTTCTCCTACAACAAGAGGGGCTAAAAGCAAAATTTTACTATGCTGTTGGTTGTTAATGAGATGGTTCCGCCAACCAGTTCTCAAACCCAAGTTATCAATATTACCCTCATCAAGTATTTATAATGGTGTTGAGAATTTCAGATAACTTCAGTTCCTTTGGCTCAAGTTGTCCATGACCGTGGACACGGCTAATCGATTAGGTTTGAGTACTCTGCAGAGTTTTGCACACGTTCCCCACAAGATTTGATCGCCTCCGAGTATGTCCTCGCACTTCAGGGTGTTTGAAGACCGGATGATCAAAACATGGTCTTTCAACGGGTCCCTCTGAATCCCTGTCGGTGCCCATCCAATCCTACCGTTCTTCTACATCTGCTAGCACCGCCTGTCCAAAGTCGCCGCGTTGTCCAACCAAGCCAGAGCCCATAATGACTTGTGGCTGTGCAGGTAAGCCTTTGGTCTTGAAAATATCCGTCCGTCTCTTTGAGCCTGGGTGAAGCTTTCCGCAAGATGTCATGGCCGTCTCCAGCATCCCGGGTCATCCACTAGTTTCTCCAAGGAGCCGATCAACCGTCCTTCACCCAGAGTTGCATTGCATCACGAGGTCTTGAAAAGTCTTGACTTAACCGGTCTTGGTTATTAAAGTATCCTCGCATCACTCGTGATAAACTCTCAACCAGAATCCCGTCTACTCAAGCATAGCAATATGAAATTTTTCGTCCCGGGCCTAGTAACGGGGTTCTTGGGTGCCTACCACATGATACTACAATATGTAACCATAATTTGCAAGTACCTAGTCAGCATGCAATTGGGCATAGGATGGTAGAACTATGATGCATAAAACATAGGTGATACATGATCAAATAACTTGCCTGGTGATGTTGACGAAGAAGAATTTTCGTTCTCAGGAAATACGTGATAGAACTATTTGTCACTCTCCGATGAAATCTATATAATCAAACATAGTACTCACATAAGCACTCACACTAGCAATCATTCAAGCAATCAATTAACAAACAGCAATAAAAGTTGATGCAATCAAAAATCAATAAGAGAGAGCGGATAAAAATCCAAAGGAAACTTCAAAGAAGCTAGGAAGCCTTCTACTACATCAAACACTATATAGTTTTTGTTCTAACTGAAAATAAAACACTAAAATAGAAAAATAACAGAAAAAAAATATAAAATAACTAAGATAACAGAAGTAAAATTTACAAAACAATATTATTCTATAAGTATTTTCAAAATAGGAAATCAAACTAGCAATGCAATCAATTCGCAAGTTAGTATAGAACTAGAATTGATTCCATGCAAACACATAAGAATAAATAAAATAAAATTTTGTTGTTGTTGAAAAGTTACTGGTAAATATCAGAAAACAAAATATAACTTGTCACAATTACAAAAATAAACAAATTAAGAACAATTAATACAAAAGAAATAGCAAGAAAACAAAAAAGGCTAAAACAGAATCTGTTTTGCTTAAAACCCTATGTAAAACTATTTAAAAAAATCTAAACTTAAACTACTGAAAGATATGATTAATAGGAAACATTAGCAAAAGGAATTAATTTAAAAGCTATTTGTAAACTCCCGATATAAGCAAAACAAGCTTTAAATCAAATCTGATCTAATTCAAATTTTGTAAATCCAAACATAGACAAATTATATATCTACAGAAACTACATAAATTTTTTGATCCAAAGTAAAAAGAATCACCTAATTCGGAGTTATATACTAATAGATATGAATTTTCTAAGATTGCAATTTTCTGAAAAAAAACTGCAATACGGGATTTCGTGAATCTCAACATGGGTGACAGAGAGGAAGAAATCCGGCGAGGTAGCTGCTCCGGCGAGGTGGGGAGGTCGCCGGCGGGGGTGGGGGTGCGATGGAAGAGGGTGGCGGCGAGGTAGGGAAGTCGCGGGAGGTGGTGCAGGGGGGCTGGAGGTGGCGCACGGGCGACAGGGGAGAGCTCCCTGGTGCGTTCTTGACAGGGAAAAGGGGAGGTGGTGGAGAGATGCTACGGACATGGGAACGGGACGTTTATCGAGGGGAATGGAACGAGAAGGACGAGGGGATCCTTTATAGGTGGCGAAGAGGTGCTGGGAGGGAAGGAGATTCGCGAATTCCGGAAGGGGAGGATCTCTTGGTTCCTGCCATGGAAGTTCCTGGTAACGTGAATGACCACAGGAAGGAGAAGATACTAAACGGGCCAGATTTGGAAACTCCTTAATGGGCCAGCTCTTTATTTCCTATTAAACGCGATTTCTTTCCTTTTTTCAAAACTAGGAAACTAAAACGATAAAAGGGAAATCAAATCAATTCGGAATATAGAGTTTCTATACACTAAAATTATCAGAAAAATAAAATCTAAATGATGGGCATTTTTCCACGACCAAAATAAAAACTTAAAAAAAATGTTTTCCAAAAAAATCCCTAAAAGCATTATTTCTTTTTGCAATTATTTTCTCTAATTAAATTTTGGTTTTTTCTTGGCTCAAAATATTTCAATGAATGCCCCTGGTTTTTGGAGGGTCATGTTCCTCCTCTCTTTCTTGCTTGGCAAGAATTTATTCCTCGCATTTCTTGAGTGGAGAAAAAATAGAATTGCAAAACAAAAATTTAAAGAAATTCAAATGCCACCTTCATTCAAATTCTTTATAGTTGAAGAAGTCATGCTATCTCCTCTCACTGATTTTAAATGGGTGAATTTGAATTCACCGGGAAAGGGGAAAGTCATTTTATTTCCTCTCATTCAAAAGTTTTTTTTTGAAAAGTTTCAAATTTCACTCAAGTTTCAATCACTCAAACAGACAAACAATCATTCTAATAATTATATTAACATTCCAAATTTTGGGATGTTACAATATTGGTACTAGCTTTAAAGGTTGATAGGCCAAAGGAAAAGTAGTGTGATTATCTATCCTACACCATTAATTTAGCAAGATCAGGAACTTCACCATGACAAAGATCGTGCAGTTTATTTGGATCAAAATCATATGGATAAAACTCAACTAGCCTCAGTAAACTCCACAAATATAAGCAGCATATAACTCTTCTCCTAATCTGAGTCTTGCTTTATCAAGAAATTGTATGTATTCTGGAATTCCCTTACAATCAATCAAAAATGGCAGTTCATACAACATGAACATTGTTAGCACTTCAAATCAACACGAACATATTCCAATCAGTAGTACATCAATGATGCGGAGACAAAGGATTGTGATGTTTTCACTAGCTCAAAAGTTTTCTCATGGTGATCAAAGGGTGTGAAGTTTAAATTGTGACAACGAGCATAGTTTTCCTAGTTATTGATTGATGCCTTATACTTGCACTGAGAAGGCTAGGTGTGTAGGTGCATCAATGGAGGACTTGTTCTAACCTATCCATTCAGGTTAGTTGATGCCAAAATTCACATGGCAAAGGTTCCTTCTTGCTAAACTAGAGTACGTCCTTAAACTTGATCAGATTGGAGGATGGCAAGTGATTATCTGTCCGGTCCTTTAATTTAGCTCCAAGCATCATCATACTCATTCGGCTCATACGCACCTTGAGATATGAGTTGTGCACACTCTAGTTGACGAGATCAAGAAAAGAAAACCAGAGTGGTGGCACTCTTTGCAGTGCAGCAAGGGCAGCCGGAGCGATCTCCAATCGTAGACAACAACTACTCTTCGGGCTTCCTGGTGGTATCATTATTGTACAACTTGACTAAGGTGATCAGCTAGTTATTATTGGACTCCTGACGCATCCAAGTCCTAAGAACATATCCAGTAACAACCGAAGGCAAGAAACTCTTGAGAACACAAACACAAGATACGTACCCTAGCAACTTAATACTCTCTCCGTCTTAAAATAAGTGTCTTAACTTTATACTGGCTCTAATACAAAATTGCACTGAGCTTGAGACATATATTTTGGAACGAAGGGAGTATGTTTCTACATAGAGGAAGCATCCTTGTGGTGGTTTCGGATGGGTCTTAAGGCCGGAGAGATGGGTCTTTTAAGGCTTGAGAACTGGGAGCGGGGAGGAAGGCAAGGTGGAGAGACTACTCTTTATGTCTCTTGCCCAACTTGCGATGCAAGGTACATCTTCCTTTATATAGCAAGAATAAATACAATGTACTCCCTTCATTCCTAAATATAAGTCTTTTTAAAGATTTCGATACAAACTACATTTAAAGCAAATGAGTGAATCTACACTCTAAAGTATGTCTATATACATTCGTACGTAGTGAGTACTCAAATCTTCAAAAAGGCTTATATTTAGAAACAGAGCAGTAATGAACAGTGTGTTCTACTATAAATTTTGATTCTACACAAATTTTAGAGTTTTTTACAGATATCTAAATATATAATGGTGCTTCTTAACGAGTGTAGGGGTCATTCTGGGTGTCGGTGAGTGTTGGAGGTGATAAATAGTGTTTAACTCGTGCTAATTTAATCTCAGATGTCAATCTGTTGCTCATAAAACGTGAACATGGTCAGCACATCGGTTAGCAGCACAACATGCAGCGCATAGCTCATTAATTAATCAAGCATTCAAGCGTTACCAGAAGCAAGCAAACAAGCTTGTATTTTCTCATGGCTCTTTGATTCTGCACCAATGACGAAGAGACAAAGGGTATGAAGTTTTCATTATCTCAAAAAGAGTAAATTGCTCAAAACCACCACAATTGTGGCAAGGGTACTCCAAAACCATCTTTTTTGTCGAATATCATGAATAATCACCAAATATGTGGCAAGTGAGTAAAAAAACATTAAACCAACGTCTAGCCGCGTCTAACACAAAAACTGTCAGGTGGGACCCATCTGCTGGAATTTTGTTCAAATATGGGTCAGCCCAATATATATGATTTCAGAAAATTCCTAATAAATCCTAGAGGCCCACGCAGCCCATTTGTGAAATGCAAGAGATGGAAATGTTTAGTCCCGCATTGCTAGTTTAGTGGGAGTTGGACCTCCTTATAAGGGAGAATGTTTGCACACATGTATGAGCTTGAGAACAAGAGAGACATACACGCGCGCTCCTCCTCCTCCGCCGCCGCCTCGCCTTGTCACGATGCGTTGAGGGAATGAGCCGAGCCGAAGTAAATTTTTGCCACGCACGACTGGTATACGAAAGGCCACTCAGAGAAGCTAAACATTTTTGCTAGTGGATATTGAAAGCGAACGCTGCAGTTTCGTCGTTGTTGTTTGTTCGTTTCATATCCCGTCGCTCTCTTCGGCTCCCGTCGCCGGCCTCTCGCCTCCTTCTCCTGCGCCTATAAAAGAGAGGTCGCTCCTCTCGAGAGAGGACGCATCAGAGGTTCCCACTCGCCACCGGTTCCTTTCTGTGTGCTGCTGCTACGTTCTTCCCCATCCCGTCTTGCGGCGTGCACCGTTCGTCGGGACAGTAGGCCTCTGAAACTCTGTCTCTTCGAATCCTGTACGGAAGAAGGGATATAAGGTTTTTGGGGAGCGCTCAGCACGACTACTAGCTTCCATCACGGACACCGACGATCTCTTCCCGAACGACGACTACTTTCCCGACGTCGACCACCTCTTCGGTAACATGGCCAATGACAACGCCAACGCCAACACCAATCCTACTGCTGCTGCAACTCAGTACGTACTCATGTTCTTCTTCTTTCAGTTCCTACCGCACCTTTTTGCTATAGTATCACTTCTAGATATGTTCCGTTTCTGCTCATCACTCCATATGATACCTTGTCTATATAGAACGGTTACACATATGCTCTTTTCTAGATCATACGTGCACATGTCTTTTGTCATCTCATCTCTATATTGCATGCCTTCTTCCGGCTTTATTATGATGGTTATGTTTATCCTAGCTTTTCTTTTAATAAAATCCTATGGTAAATTGCTCATATTTCCAACAATCCAAAAACCTTATTATAGGCAATTTACCCCGAGTGGTTTTGCTGCCTCCATGAGACCTCCTGTGTTTGAGGGTGTTCACTACAAGAGATGGCGCGTGAGAGATATTCTATGGTTTCAAACCATGAGCTGCTATGACGCCACTCTTGGCAAACCTGAAGGAGATCATGATGCTCAACAGGAGCTAGCTTTTCAGAAAATGGATACCTTGTTTAAGGCTGCTATCTTGAGCGTTCTTGGTGAGAACATAGTTGATGCTTATGCGTCAATTGATAATGGAAAAGATATGTGGGATGCACTCAAGACCAAGTTTGGGGTCTCGGATGGTGGCACTGAGATGTACATCATGGAATAATTCTATGACTACAGGATGACTGAAGAGCGCTCCGTGGTTGAGCAAGCTCACGAAATACAGTCATTTGCAAGAGAACTTGAGCACTTCAATTGCATGTTACCGGACAAGTTTTTTGCCGGAGGCATCATCACTAAACTTCCTCCTTCATGGACGAACTTTGCTACCTTACTGAAGCATAAGAGACAGGAGTTTTCCATTCCGGATCTCATAGGTACTCTTGATGTGGAATAAAAGGCGAGAGCAAAAGACACACGTGCTCGAGCTATTGAGGGAGGTTCTAGTGCCAATCTGGTACAGAAGAAAGACTTCCAGGCCCACAATTTCAAGAACAAGGGCAAGTTTGATGGTAAAGCAAAGTTCGATGGGAAGAACAAGGCTGTACAGCACACCAACTTCAAGAAGAAGAATGACAAGAAGAAAGGTGTTTGTCATGTGTGCGGAGATCCTGATCATTGGGCACCTAACTGCCCTCATCGTTATGACGAGCGTCAAAATGGGAAACGCGGCAAGTCTGCTAACGTCGTCATTGCTGACACTGACGTGGAGTATGTTGGGTATGGTATATTACCCACTATTCTTTCAGTATGTCATTTTCCTGATTGGTTGATTAACACGGGTGCTAATGTGCATATATGCGGTGATATTTCCATGTTTTCATCTTATCAGTCCGCAGGGACTTCCACCGTCCTCATGGCAACGGTTCACCTGCTTCTGTTTGTGGTGTTGGCACGGTCGATCTGAAGTTTACTTCGGGGAAGGTCGTGCGGCTGAAGAACGTGCATTATGTCCCCTCCGTCAATAAAAATCTTGTTAGCGGATCTCTTTTGTGTAGAGATGGCTACAAGCTTGTCTTTGAGTCTAATAAATTTGTAATATCCAAGTATGGAACTTTTGTTGGTAAGGGCTACGAGACACGAGGTCTGTTGCGTTTATCCTTGGCAGACGTTTGCAATAAAGTTGTTAATCATGTTTACAACAATAGTGAATCAAATGTGTGGCATTCACGTCTTTGTCATGTTAATTTTGGTTGCATGTCGCGACTAGTCAAATTGAACTTAATCCCTAGCTTTAACACCGTCAAGGGATCTAAGTGTCAAGTTTGTGTGCAAGCCAAACAACCTCGTAAGTCTCATACGACTGCCGAAACGAGAAATCTAGCACCACTAGAGCTCATACATTCAGATCTATGTGAAATGAATGGCATTTTGACAAAAAGGTGGAAAGAAATATTTCATGACACTAATTGATGACTCCACTAGATACTGCCAAGTGTATCTTCTAAAATCTAAGGATGAGGCTTTGAATTTTTTCAAGATCTATAAAGCTGAAGCAGAAAACCAACTTGATCAAAAGATCAAGAGGCTTAGGTTCGATCGTGGTGGAGAGTATTTCTCAAATGAATTTGATTCTTTCTGTGCGGAACATGGTATAATCCATGAGAGGATGCCTCCCTATTCACCTCAATCAAATGGGATAGCCGAAAGAAAGAACCGTACTCTAACTGATTTGGTTAACGCCATGTTGGATACATCGGGTCTCTCCAAGGCACGGTGGGGGAGGCGATATTGACTGCATCTCATGTCCTGAATCGAGTTCCCACAAAGAACAAAGAGATAACTGTATTCGAGGAATGGGGAAAGAAAAGGTTAAAACTCTCTTATCTACGAACCTGGGGTTGTTTGGCGAAAGTCAATGTGCCAATCCCAAAGAAGCGCAAGCTAGGACCAAAAACTGTGGATTGTGTTTTTCTCGGATATGCTTTTCATAGCATTGGATATAGATTCTTGGTTGTAAAATATGAGGTATCTGACATGCATGTCGGTACAAACATGGAGTCGAATGATGCGACTTTCTTCGAAGATATCTTTCCCATGAAGGATATAGCTACCTCATCTAATCAGGAGATGCCTAATTCATCAAACCATGAATTAGTCACAATTACTGAACCTATCATTTCGATGGAACACTTCGAAAATATTGTGGAGGAGAAAAATGAAGTACCTACCAGGAGCAAGAGACAGAGGACTCCAAAGTCCTTTGGTGATGATTTTCTTGTGTATCTCATAGATGACACTCCCAGTTCTATTTCAAAGGCCTATGCGTCTGAAGATGCTGACTACTGGAAGGAAGCAGTCCGTATTGAGATGGATTCCATCTTGGCAAATGAAACTTGGGACATCACTGATCGTCCTTATGGGTGCAAACCTATAGGATGCAAATGGGTATTCAAGAAGAAGCTTAGGCCTGATGGTACTATCGAAAAGTACAAGGCACGGCTCATGGCTAAGGGTTATACCCAAAAGGAAGGTGAAGACTTCTTTGATACTTACTCACCCGTGGCTCGACTGACCACTATTTGAGTACTACTTTCACTAGCCGCCTCACATGGTCTTCTCGTTCATCAAATGGATGTTAAGACCGCTTTCCTAAATGGAAAGTTGGATGACGAAATTTACATGGAACAATCATATGGGTTTGTAGTAGATGGTTAGGAAGGGAAAGTATGCAAGTTGTTGAAGTCTTTATATGGACTTAAGAAAGCACCCAAGCAGTGGCATGAGAAGTTTGAAAGAACTCTCACAACTGCAGGCTTTGTTGTAAACGAAGCTGATAAATGTGTGTACTATCGCCATGGTGGGGGCGAGGGAGTTATCCTTTGCTTGTATGTTGATGACATACTCATTTTCGGAACAAATCTGAATGTTATTAAAGAGGTCAAGGATTTCCTATCTCACTGTTTTGAGATGAAGGATTTAGGAGTGGCTGATGTCATTCTAAACATCAAGTTCTTAAGAGACGAAGATGGTGGGATTACGTTGCTTCAATCTCACTATGTGGAAAAGATCTCGAGTCACTTTGGCTATTGTGACTGCAAGTCCTCTCCCACACCATATGATGCGAGCGTGCTGCTTCGAAAGAATCGAAGAATTGCTAGAGACCAATTGAAATATTCCCAGATTATTGGCTCGCTTATGTACTTAGCCAGTGCTACAAGACCTGACATCTCTTTTGTTGTTAGCAAACTGAGTCGGTTTGTCTCAAAACCAGGAGATGTGCATTGGAAAGCTCTAGAGAGAGTTTTGCGTTATTTGAAAGGCACTGCAAATTATGGAATTGACTATACTGGACACCCAAAGGTGCTTGAAGGGTATAGTGATTCAAACTGGAACTATGATGCTGATGAGATAAAGGCCACGAGCGGATATGCATTCACTCATGGAGGTGGCGTTGTTTCTTGGAAGTCTTGCAAGAAAATGATCTTAACAAGGTCAACAATGGAAGCAGAACTCACAGCACTAGATACAGCTATGGTCGAAGCAGATTGGCTTCGTCGGCTCTTGAGTGACTTGTCGGTTGTCGAGAAACCTGTACCGGGTATCCTTATGAACTGCGACAATCAAACTGTGATCACAGAAGTGAGCAGCTCAAAGGATAACATGAAGTCATCAAGACACATTCAGAGAAGGATAAATCTGTCAGAAAAATGAGAAACTCCGGAGTTATTGCATTGGATTATATCCAAACAACTAAAAATCTGGCAGATCCTTTTACTAAGGGTCTATCACGTAATGTAATAGAGAATGCATCGAGGGAGATGGGTATGAGACCCACAATTTGAGTTGTTCACAGTGGTAACCTATTCTTTGTGATTGGAGATCCCGTGAATTAGATGTGGAAGACAAGCTATTGGTCAACTGAGAGGAAAGTATCCTTATCATTAATAATACCACTCCATGGAGATGCAATACTTTCCTAAACTGCATGGCAGGTTCATATACATCTTAATATGTTCTAAGTGGCTTATTGAAGCAAAGATGTTATCCTGCAGAACATCTTTTGAAGAACATACCTATATGAGTCTGATTGTTAACATCGCAATCTATGAGAGTAGGGTGCTCTCTAGTAAACTCATGAAAGGTCTCGGAGTATGACGCATAAGCTCCACCCACGGGGAAGTCCCACGGTAGCCTAGTATCGATCAAACCTCTGTGTGAAGCTTGTTTCGCAGAAAACCTGCAGTCCAAGGCCTAGTCCACTGTTCAAGTTGCTTACTAGTGTAGCATAGAGTTCTAGGTGGAAGTTCTGTTAGAATTATTCCCTAGAGGCAATGATAAATAAGTTATTATTATAATTCATGTGTCAAGATAATCGTTTATTATCCGTGCTATAATTGTATTGAATGAAGACTTAGATACATGTGTGGATACATAGACAAAACACTGTCCCTAGCGAGCCTCTAGTTGGCTAGCCAGTTGATCAAGGATAGTCAGGGTCTTCTGACTATGTACAAGGTGTTGTTGCTTGATAACTGGATAACATCATTGGGAGAATCATGTGATGGACTAGACCCAAACTAATAGACGTAGCATGTTGATCGTGTCATTTTGTTGCTACTGTTTTTTGCGTGTCAAGTATTTATTCCTATGACCATGAGATCATATAACTCACTGACACCGGAGGAATGCTTTGTGTGTATCAAACGTCACAACGTAACTGTCTGGCTATAAAGATGCTCTACAGGTATCTCCAAAGGTGTCCGTTGAGTTAGTATGGATCAAGACTGGGATTTGTCACTCCGTGTGACGGAGAGGTATCTCGGGGCCCACTCGGTAATACAACATCACACACAAGCCTTGCAAGCAATGTGACTTAGTGTAAGTTGCGGGATCTTGTATTACGGAACGAGTAAAGAGGCTTGCTGATAAATGAGATTGAAATAGGTATGCGGATTCTAACGATCGAATCTCGGGCAAGTAACATACCGAAGGACAAAGGGAATGACATACGAGATTATATGAATCCTTGGCACTGAGGTTCAAACGATAAGATCTTCATAGAATATGTAGGATCCAATATGGGCATCAAGGTCCCTCTATTGGATATTGACCGAGGAGTCCCTCGGGTCATGTCTACATAGTTCTAGAACCCGCAGGGTCTGCACACTTAACGTTCGACGTTGTTTTATGCGTATTTGAGTTATATGGTTGGTTACCAAATGTTGTTCGAAGTCCCGAATGAGATAACGGACGTCACGAGGGTTTCCGGAATGGTCCGGAAACGAAGATTAATATATAGGATGACTTCATTTGATTACCGGAAGGTTTTCAGAGTTACCGGGAATGTACCAGGAATGACGAATGGGTTCTGGGAGTTCACCGGGGGGCAGCCCACCCCGGGGAAGCCCATAGGCCTTAGGGGTGCCGCAAGCCCAGAGAGTCCCCTGCGCAGGAGATAATAAAATCAAAGAGAAAAGAAAAAAAGGGGAAGTGGGAAGGAAGGGAAGGACTCCACCTTCCAATCCTAGTTGGACTAGGATTGGAGGAGGAATCCTCCTCCCCCCCATCGGCCGAACCCCTTGGGGCCTCTTGAGCCCCAAGGCAAGGCTCCTCACCTACCACCTATATATACGGAGGTTTTAGGGCTGATTTGAGACAACTTTTCCACGGCAGCCCGACCACATACCTCCACGGTTTTACCTCTAAATCGCGTTTCTGCAGAGCTCGGGCGGAGCCCTGGTGAGATTAGATCACCACCAACCTCCGGAGCGTCGTCACGCTGCCGGAGAACTCATCTACCTCTCCGTCTCTCTTGCTAGATCAAGAAGGCCGAGATCATCGTCGAGTTATACGTGTGCTGAACGCGGAGGTGCCGTCCGTTCGGCACTAGATCGGAGCGGGTCGTGGGACGGATCGCAGGACGGTTCGTGGGGTGGTTCGCGGGGCGGATCGAGGGACGTGAGGACGTTCCACTAAATCAACCGCGTATGTTAACGCTTCTGCTGTACGATCTACAAAGGTACGTAGACCGGAAATCCCGTCTCGTAGATGGACATCACCATGATAGGTCTTCGTGCGCGTAGGAAATTTTTTGTTTCCCATGCGACGTTCCCCAACAGTGGCATCATGAGCTAGGTTCATGCGTAGGTGTCTTCTCGAGTAGAACACAAAAGTTTTTGTGGGCGGTGATGTGCGATTTGCTACCCTTCTTAGTCTTTTCTTGATTCCGCGGTATTGTTGGATCGAAGCGGCTCGGACCGACATTACTCGTACGCTTAAGAGAGACTGGTTTCATCGTTACGAGTAACTCCGTTGCTCAAAGATAACTGGCGAGTGTCGGTTTCTCCAACTTTAGTTGAATCGGATTTGACCGAGGAGGTCCTTGGATGAGGTTAAATAGCAATTCATATATCTCCGTTGTGGTGTTTGCGTAAGTAAGATGCGGTCCTACTAGATACCCATGGTCACCACGTAAAACATGCAACATCAATTAGAGGACGTCTAACTTGTTTTTGCAGGGTATGCTTGTGATGTGATATGGCCAACGATGTGATGTGATATATTGGATGTATGAGATGATCATGTTGTAATAGTTAATATCGACTTGCACGTCGATGGTACGGCAACCAGCAGGAGCCATAGGGTTGTCTTTAAACTAACGTTTGTGCTTGCAGATGCGTTTACTATATTGCTAGGATGTAGCTTTAGTAGTAATAGCATGAGTAGCATGACAACCCCGATGGCGACACGTTGATGGAGACCATGGTGTGGCGCCGGTGACAAAGAAGATCGTGCCGGTGCTTTGGTGATGGAGATCAAGAAGCGCGTGATGATGACCATATCATGTCACTTATGAATTGCATGTGATGTTAATCCTTTTATGCACCTTATTTTGCTTAGAACGACGGTAGCATTATGAGGTGATCTCTCGCTAAAATTTCAAGATGAAATTGTGTTCTCCCCAACTGTGCACCGTTGCTACAGTTCGTCATTTCGAGACACCACGTGATGATCGGGTGTGATAGACTCAACGTTCACATACAACGGGTGCAAAACTGTTGCACACGCGGAACACTCGGGTTAAGCTTGATGAGCCTAGCATGTGTAGACATGGCCTCGGAACACATGAGACCGAAAGGTCGATCATGAATCATATAGTTGATATGATTAGCATAGGGATGCTTACCACTGAAACTATCCTCAACTCACGTGATGATCGGACTTGAGCTAGTGGAATTGGATCATGAACCACTCAAATGACTAGAGAGATGTACTTTTTGAGTGGGAGTTTAGCAAGTAATTTGATTAAGTTAAACTCTAATTATCTTAAACATTGTCTAAGTCCACTTTGAATATATTTGTGTTGTAGATCATGGCTCACGCGAGAGTCACCCTGAATTTTAATACGTTCCTAGAGAAAGCTAAGTTGAAAGATGATGGAAGCAACTTTGTAGACTGGGCTCGTCATCTTAAGTTGATCCTACAAGCTGGGAAGAAGGATTATGTCCTTGATGCTGCGCTAGGAGATGAACCACCCGCTACGGCTGACCAAGATGTTAAGAACGCTTGGTTATCACGTAAGGAGGACTACTCAGTAGTTCAATGTGCAATCCTGTATGGCTTGGAACCGGGACTTCAACGTCGCTTTGAGCGTCATGGAGCATATGAGATGTTCCAGGAGTTGAAGTTTATCTTTCAGAAGAACGCCCGGATCGAGAGGTATGAGACCTCCGATAAATTCTATGCTTGCAAGATGGAGGAGAATTCGTCTGTCAGTGAACACGTGCTCAAAATGTCTGGGTATTCAAACCGTCTAGCTGAGTTGGGGATTGAACTCCCGCAAGACGCTATCACTGACAGAATTCTTCAATCACTGTCCCCAAGCTATAAGGGCTTTGTGTTGAACTACAACATGCAAGGGATGAACAAGTCACCCGGCGAGTTGTTCGCGATGCTGAAAGTCGCAGAATCAGAACTCCGTAAAGAACATCAAGTGTTGATGGTCAATAAGACCACTAGTTTCAAGAGAAACGGCAAAGGAAAGAAGGGTAATTCAAAGAAGAGCGGCAAACCTGTTGCCAATCCAACGAAGAATCCCAAAGCTGGACCTAAGCCTGAAACAGAGTGTTATTATTGCAAGGGTATGGGTCACTGGAAGCGCAACTGCCCCAAGTATCTGGCTGATAAGAAGGCGGCCAAAGAAAAATCAGGTATATTTGATATACATGTTATTGATGTGTACTTAACCAGCTCTCGTAGTAGTGCCTGGGTATTCAATACCGGTTCTGTTGCTCATATTTGCAACTCGAAACAGGAACTACGGAATAGGCGAAGGCTGGCAAAAGATGAAGTGACGATGCGCGTGGGAAATGGTTCCAACATTGATGCAATCGCCATCGGCCCAGTTTCACTTCAGTTACCATCAGGATTAGTTATGAACTTGAATAATTGTTATTTAGTGCCTGCGTTGAGCATGAACATTATATCTGGATCTTGTTTATTGCGAGACGGTTACTCGTTTAAGTCAGAGAATAATGGTTGTTCTATTTCTATGAGTAATATCTTTTATGGTCATGCACCCAATGTGAGAGGATTGTTCATATTGAATCTTTATAGTGATAATACACATATACATAACATAGAGACCAAAAGAGTAAGAGTTAACAATGATAGCGCCATGTTTTTATGGCACTGCCGCTTAGGTCATATTGGTGTAAAGCGCATGAAGAAACTCCATACCGATGGACTTTTGGAGTCACTTGACTTTGATTCACTTGACACGTGCGAACCATGCCTCATGGGCAAGATGACTAAAACTCCGTTCTCCGGAACAATGGAGCGTGCAATTGACTTGTTGGAAATCATACATACCGACGTGTGTGGTCCAATGAGCGTGGAGGCACGCGGCAGATATCGTTATTTTCTCATCTTCAGTGACGATTTGAGTAGATATGGTTATGTCTACTTAATGAAGCACAAGTCTAAAACATTTGAAAAGTTCAAGCAATTTCAGAGTTAAGTTGAAAATCATCGTAACAAAAAGATCAAATTCCTATGGTCTGATCGTGGGGGTGAATATCTGAGTTTTGAGTTTGGTGCTCACTTAAGACAATGTGGAATTGTTTCACAGTTAACACCGCCCGGAACACCACAGCGTAATGGTGTGTCCGAACATCGTAATCGTACTTTATTAGAGATGGTGCGATCTATGATGTCTCTTACTGATTTGCCGTTATCGTTTTGGGGTTATGCATTAGAAACAGCTGCATTCACTTTAAATAGGGCACCATCAAAATCCGTTGAGACGACACCATACGAACTGTGGTATGGCAAAAGACCAAAGTTGTCGTTTCTTAAAGTTTGGGGATGTGATGCTTATGTCAAAAAGCTTCAGCCTGAAAAGCTGGAACCCAAAGCGGAAAAGTGCATCTTCATAGGTTACCCAAAAGAGACAGTTGGGTACACCTTCTATCTCAAATCCGAGGGCAAAGTGTTTGTTGCTAAAAACGGAGCTTTTCTCGAGAAGGAGTTTCTCTTGAGAGAATTGAGTGTGAGGAAGATAGAACTTGATGACGTAGTCGAACCTCTCATCCCTCTGGATGGTGGCGCAAGGCAAGGGGAAACCCGTGTCGTTGCGACGCCGGTTGAGGAGGAAGTTAATGATGATGATCAGAAACTCCGGATCAAGTTCCTATCTAACCTCGCACGTCGACGAGACCGCGTACTACTCCAGAGTGGTAGGCTAATCCTGTCTTATCGATTATGTTGTTAGACAACAATGAGCCTGCGAATTATGAAGAAGCAATGGTGGGCCCGGATTCCAACAAATGGCTGGAGGCCATGAAGTCCGAGATAGGATCCATGTATGAAAACCAAGTGTGGACTTTGGAAGTACTACCTGAGGGCCGCAAGGCTATTCAGAACAAATGGATCTTTAAGAATAAAACTGAAGTTGGCGGTAATGTGACTGTTTATAAAGCTCGACTTGTGGCAAAGGGTTTTTCACAAGTTCAAGGAGTTGACTACGATGAGACGTTCTCACCCGTAGCGATGCTTAAGTCAGTCAGAATCATGTTAGCAATAGCTGCATTTTTTGATTATGAAATCTGGTAGATGGATGTCAAAACGGCGTTCCTTAATGGTTTCCTTAAGGAAGAGTTGTATATGATGCAACCCGAAGGTTTTGTCGATCCTAAAAATGCTAACAAAGTATATAAGCTCCAGCGATCCATTTATGGACTGGTGCAAGCATCTCGGAGTTGGAATAAACGCTTTGATGAGGTGATCAAAGCATTTGGGTTTATACAAGTGGTTGGAGAATCTTGTATTTACAAGAAAGTGAGTGGGAGCTCTGTGGCGTTTCTAATATTATATGTGGATGA
Organism: Hordeum vulgare subsp. vulgare; assembly: GCF_904849725.1. Classification (NCBI taxonomy): domain Eukaryota; kingdom Viridiplantae; phylum Streptophyta; class Magnoliopsida; order Poales; family Poaceae; genus Hordeum; species Hordeum vulgare. The sequence continues at coordinate 422,980,911 of NC_058518.1, forward strand.
CATGTTGCTGATTGGAAACAACTTGGAGTTTTTGGAGAGCATAAAGGATTACTTGAATAAAAGTTTCTCTATGAAGGACCTAGGAGAAGCTGCTTACATTCTAGGCATTGAGATCTATAGGGATAGATCAAAACGCCTGATAGGACTTCCACAAAGCACATACCTTGATAAAGTTTTGAAGAGGTTCAAAATGGAACAGTCCAAGAAGGGGTTCTTGCCAGTTTTACAAGGTACGAGATTGAGTAAGACTCAGTTCCCAGCAACTGATAAAGATATAGAGCATATGAGCACCGTCCCCTATGCTTCAGCCATAGGTTCTATCATGTATGCAATGTTGTGCACTAGACCGGACGTTAGTCTGGCCATAAGTATGGCAGGCAGGTTCCAGAGTAGTCCAGGAGTGGATCACTGGACGACGGTCAAGAATATCCTGAAGTACCTGAAAATTACTAAGGAGATGTTTCTCGTGTATGGAGGTGACGAAGAGCTCGCGTAAAAGGTTACGTCGATGCAAGCTTTGACACAGATCCGGACGACTCTAAGTCGCAAACTAGATACGTATTTATTCTTAATGGGGGTGCGGTAAGCTGGTGCAGTTCCAAGCAAAGCGTCGTAGCTAATTCTACATGTGAAGCGAAGTACATGGCTGCCTCGGAGGTGGCTAAGGATGGTGTCTGGATGAAGCAGTTCATGACGGATCTTGGAGTGGTGCCAAGCGCACTGAATCCAATAACCTTGTTCTATGACAACACGGGTGCCATTGCCTTAGCAAAGGAACCATGGTTTCACAAGAAGACCAGACACATCAAACGACGCTTCAACCTCATCCGCGACTACGTAGAAGGGGAGGACGTAAATATATGCAAAGTGCACACGGATCTGAATGTAGCAGACCCGCTGACTAAACCTCTTCCACAGGCAAAGCATGATCAACACCAGAACTGTATGGGTGTTAGATTTATTACAATGTAATTCGCATGGTGATGTGACGGCTAGATTACTGACTCTAGTGCAAGTGGGAGACTGTTGGAATTATGCCCTAGAGGCAATGATAAATAAGTTATTATTATAATTCCTGTGTCAAGATAATCGTTTATTATCCGTGCCATAATTGTATTGAATGAAGACTTAGATACATGTGTGGATACATAGACAAAACACTGTCCCTAGCGAGCCTCTAGTTGGCTAGCCAGTTGATCAAGGATAGTCAGGGTCTTCTGACTATGTACAAGGTGTTGTTGCTTGATAACTGGATCACATCATTGGGAGAATCATGTGATGGACTAGACCCAAACTAATAGACGTAGCATGTTGATCGTTTCATTTTGTTGCTACTATTTTCTGTGTGTCAAGTATTTATTCCTATGACCATGAGATCATATAACTCACTAACACCGGACAAATGCTTTGTGTGTATCAAACGTCACAACGTAACTGGGTGGCTATAAAGATGCTCTACAGGTATCTCTGAAGGTGTCCGTTGAGTTAGTATGGATCAAGACTGGGATTTGTCACTCCGTGTGATGGAGAGGTATCTCGGGGCCCACTCGGTAATACAACATCACACACAAGCCTTGCAAGCAATGTGACTTAGTGTAAGTTGCGGGATCTTGTATTACGGAACGAGTAAAGAGACTTGCCGATAAACGAGATTGAAAGAGGTATGCGGATACTGCGATTGAATCTCGGGAAAGTAACATACCGAAGGACAAAGGGAATGACATACGGGATTATATGAATCCTTGGAACTAAGGTTCAAACGAGAAGATCTTCGTAGAATATGTAGGATCCAATATGGGCATCCAGGTCCCGCTATCGGATATTGACCGAGGAGTCCCTCGGGTCATGTCTACATAGTTCTCGAACCCGCAGGGTCTGCACACTTAAGGTTCGACGTTGTTTTATGCGTATTTGAGTTATATGGTTGGTTACCGAATGTTGTTCTGAGTCCCGGATGAGATCACGGACGTCACGAGGGTTTCCGGAATGGTCCAGAAACGAAGATTGATATATAGGATGACCTCATTTGATTACCGGAAGGTTTTCGGAGTTACCGGGAATGTACGAGGAATGACGAATGGGTTCCGGGAGTTCACCGGGGGGCAGCCCACCCCGGGGAAGCCCATAGGCCTTAGGGGTGCCACACCATCCCTTAGTGGGTTGGTGGGTAAGCCCAGAGAGGCCCCTGCGCAGGAGATAAAGAAATCAAAGAGAAAAGAAAAAAAGGGGAAGTGGGAAGGAAGGGAAGGACTCCACCTTCCAATCCTAGTTGGACTAGGATTGGAGGAGGAATCCTCCTCCCCCCCCCCCATCGGCCGAACCCCTTGGGGCCTCTTGAGCCCCAAGGCAAGGCTCCTCCCCTCCCACCTATATATACGGAGGTTTTAGGGCTGATTTGAGACAAGTTTTCCACGGCAGCCCGACCACATACCTCCACGGTTTTACCTCTAGATCGCGTTTCTACGGAGCTCGGGCGGCGCCCTGCTGAGATTAGATCACCACCAACCTCCGGAGCGCCGTCACGCTGCCGGAGAACTCATCTACCTCTCCGTCTCTCTTGCTGGATCAAGAAGGCCGAGATCATCGTCGAGCTGTACGTGTGTTGAACGCGGAGGTGCCGTCTGTTCGGCACTAGATCGGAGCGGATCGTGGGACGGATCGCGGGACGGTTCGTGGGACGGTTCGCGGGGCGGATCGAGGGACGTGAGGATGTTCCACTACATCAACCGCATTTATTAATGCTTCTGCTGTATGATCTAGAAAGATACGTAGATCGGAAATCCCCTCTCGTAGATGGACATCACCATGATAGGTCTTCGTGCGCGTAGGAAATTTTTTGTTTCCCATGCGACGTTCCCCAACTAGTTCAACTTAACAGTCTCCACTGCAGTATCGGTATATAAAACAGTGTTTTGGAACCAAAGGCAAATTTTGTGTGCCTCTGGGATCTGGTGGGGGATTGCTGGAATTTTGTTCAAATATTGGCCAGCCTGATATATATGATTTCAGAAAATTCCTAATAAATCTTAGAGGCCCATGTAGCCCATTTGTGCAAGGCAAGAGGTGAAAATGTTTAGTCCCACATTGCTAGTTTAGTGGGAGTTGGACCTCCTTATAAGGGAGGATGTTTCCACACATGTATGAGCTTGAGAACAAGAGAGACATACATGCACGCTCCTCCTCCTCCGCCGCCCACCTCGCCTCGTCACGACGCGCCGCGGGTTGCGGGAATGAGCCGAGCCAAACTAAATTTTTGCCACGCACGACTGGTATAGGAAATGCCCCTCGGAGAAGTTGAACGTTTTTGCTAGTGGATATTGAAAGCGAATGCTGCAGTTTCGTCGCTGCTGTCTGTTCGTTTCATATCCCTTCGCTCTCTTCGGCTCCCGTCGCTGGCCTCTCGCCTCCTTCTCCTGGGCCTATAAAAGAGAGGTCGCTCCTCTCCAGAGAGGACGCGGAAGAAGTTCCCACTCGCCACTGGTTCCTTTCTCTGTGTTGCTGCTACGTTCTTCCCCATCCCGTCTTGCAGCGTGCACCATTCGTCGGGATAGTAGGCCTCCAAAACTCCGTCTCTTCGAGTCCTATACGGGAGAAGGGCGATAAGGTTTTTGGGGAGCGCTCAGCGCGACTACTGGCTTCCATCACGGACACCGACGATCTCTTCCCGGACGACGACTACTTCCCCGACGTCGACCACCTCTTCGGTAACATGGCCAACGACAACACCAACGCCAACATCAATCCTACTGCTGCTCCAACTCAATACGTACTCATGTTCTTCTTCTTTCAGTTCCTACCACACCTTTTTGCTATAGTATCACTTTTAGATATGTTCCGTTTCTGCTCATCACTCCATATGATACCTTGTCTATATAGAACGGTTACACATATGTTCTTTTCTAGATCATACGTGCACATGTCTTTTGTCATCTCATCTCTATATTGCATGCTTTCTTCCGTCTTTATTATGATGGTTATGTTTATCCTAGCTTTTCTTTTAATAAAACCCTATGGTAAATTGCTCATATTTCCAACACCGTCTGCCTGGGCTGATGTGGCGAAGACTAGTCATAGTCAAAGTTTGACCTGCTGAGGTGGACTAGGTCCCACATGTCTGTCTCACACCTCCTTCTTCCTCAAATTTCTTTCTCCCTCCCATTCTCACCACCGGCGGCTGGAGGTCGAGCTGAAGGAGGGGCACCCACCGGCTAGCCCCGTTGAAAGTGCATGCTATGCCCCTAATCGACTTTTGGTGTTAATGACAACACATACATAGGAAACTAATCCTATTTGTTGAGTGTATCTTAGGATGGCAAGTACTTTAGTAGATTGAGAATTATGTGCCAAAGGTGGTCTGAGAAGATCGGGATTTATATTTCGGGAAGGCTCGGGATTAAGAAAAGATGTTGTAGACTATTCTTCTGAGTTTACTCATATTGATTATAGGGATCCCGCACTATTAAGAGGGGATCACAGGTTTTGCGATGAACTTGCTCGTACCACATCTTCACTATCATACCCAATACCACATATTCTCCACTCTGTTCTTATCTCAATACAGGTCTATTGCCTCAGACGTCCGGCTCCCTCCGGACGTCCGAGGGCCGGACGACCGGCAGGCTTCGAAAATTCGGAGCCCTCCACCAGAAGTTTGTGAGTCATATAACTCGGATTTCCGGCTCCCTCCGTACATCCGAGGGCCGGACGTCCGACCAGCCTCGGAAATCCGGAGCCCTGCACCAGAAGAACATGAGCTCTATAACTCAGATTTCCGGTTCTCTCCGGACGTCCGAGGGCCGGACGTCCGTTCCCCTTCGGAAATCTGGAACCTCCCACCAGAAGAAGTTGAGTCGAATAACTTGGATTTCCCGTCTTCTCCGGACGTCCGGTCGCTGTTGAATTCCCAGTATTTTCATTCATATCTACAGTCCTCGCACGACCGACCCCTGTCGGACGTCCGACCCCTCACGGATGCCCGGACTTCCGGCAACTGTCGGACGTCCGGACCCTGTGTGCCTTAAAGTGTCCCCAACAGTTGTTTCTCACTCCCCACTATATATACTCTTCTCCCACCTCGTGAAAGGGTGTTCAACACAGCTAGAATACATCCAAGAACACCTTTCTTCTCACTCACTCTTGTCTACACCAAATCCTAGGTCCCAAGAGCATTTGTGAGTCGCTTTGAGTGTTGTTCCAATCAAAAGATAGATCGTCTCCCTCTCCACCTTCCCACCAAAGTGATTTGTGATTTGAGAAAGTTTTGAGCAATCCCCGTGATCTTGTTACTCTTGGAGGTTGGAGACTCCTAGGCGGTAGGAGTCTTCGGAGAGGAATCAAACCATTGTGATTTCCCCCGGAAAGTTTGTGAAGGTTTGGAAGCCACCTCAAGGCTTACCAGTAGTGGTTGAGAAACGCCTTCGTGGAGTTATCTCAAAGGGAGAATAGGGTGAGCCTTCGCGGCGTAGGTGTGCCTTCATGGTAACATCCGCCCCTCTAACGGTGACGTAGCTTCCCTCCAAGGAAGTGAACATCGGGATACATCCTTGTCTCTCTTGGAGTTTCGGTTATTCCTAACCCTAACTCTCTACTTGTGTTAATCCTTATTATGTACTTGTATTTGATTATTGTTTACCGCTTGTCTTACTTCACTCTAAATAGTTTACTCCTTGTCGTAGAAATTATTAGGCCTACACTCATATTCCGCACTTTTGCCTAAAATTGCTAAGTAATTATTAAAATTTGGATTTGTACCTATTCACCCCCCTCTAGGTCCATCTCGATCCTTTTCAATTGGTATCAGAGCCTCGTGCTCTATTCTTGTGGCTTAACCGCCCTAGAGCGAGATGGACGGGGTTCCAGCTACGGTAGCTCCAGTGCAGAGGGACGGGACTTCCTCGGAAGTCAAGTCTTTCAACTCTGAGGACCTGGAACGGGCCCTTGCCAAGCAAAAAGAGGAGCATGATGCTTCTCTTGAGGCCATGGTCCAAATGAGACTAGCATCACTAACCACGGGGACAACCACGTCCCCGAGGGCCTCAGGGCCACATGTGCACGGTACTTCATTTGGCCAACAACCTACGGAAAGGAACCAAACCAGTGTTCCATGGCTTTATGCTAGATCTCAAATTGAGAAACCTAAGTACAATCCTGGAGGAAAACCTCCCTTGCTTGATGACAATTCCGATTTTGCTTTGTGGAGAGTTGGTATGCAGGATCATCTTAGGTACGCCAATGATGAGATGTTGGACATCCTCGAGCATGGGTACAATCCTGTAGATCCAAGGTGCCTCACTCCCAGAGAAACTTATGACAAGCATCTCAATGACACTGCGATCATGTGCATAAGAAAAGTAATGAATGACAAGCAACGAAGACCTTACATTCACATCACAAGTGCCAAGGAACTGTGGGATAGCATTATAAGGACCAAGACCGGTACCTCCACTCTTCGGCTTGCTCAATATGAAATTGCCAAGGGGCAATTACAGAATTTCTGTATGGAAAAGGGTGAATCTCCCAAGCAACTACTAGAACGGCTCATGACTCTCGCCGCAGACATTGAGTCATGTGACTGTGACAAGACGCAAGATGGTTTCAATCTGACCAAGAGATTTCTTGTGGACAAGTTACTTCATGCTCTTGCTCCGTATCACCATCAAATGGTATGGGACATGAGGCAGCACCATGGGTTCAAAGAAATGACTCCAGATGACATCATATCCACTTTCCAATTATTTGAAGAGTCAAAGGCAAATGCAATAAAGCACCTTGCCATGCATGGCACTTCAACATCAAAGATCAATCTTGCTTTGAAAGCCAAGCATGAATGTGACGAAGAAGAAAGTAAAGAAGAAGAGGGTGATGATGACTGCGAAGATGATGATGACTGCGAAGATGATGTTGACTCTGATGAAAGCCCATCTTATGAGAACATTGCTCTCTTTGTAAAGAAGTTCAGTGCAGGAAAGTTCAAGGGAAGATTCCCAAAGAAGAAGGTAAGGAAATGCTATAACTGTGAGGAAACCAACCACTTCTCCAATGACTGCCCTTATGAGAAGATAGAAGACAAACCAAGGTTTCCAAAGACCTTTGTAAAGAAGAAGTTGCCAAACCCTATGAACTCCAAGTTCAAGAGGACAGATGGAAGAGCAATGGTTGCGCAAGAAGAATCGGATCCAGAAGATGTTGGTGGAGTTGCAGGAGTAGCTCAAGATACACAAAACACCTTGAGGCTAGTCAACAAAAGTGGTGATGTTGTTCACTACAACTATATGAAGGACTACAAGGGCAACGCTCACAAGTGTTTGATGGCAAAGACTGCCATGGGAGATGAGGAAGACCAAAGCTCCCATGATAAGGTTAAGGTAACTCCACGGTTAAACTCTTTCAGTCTAGCTTCTACTCCATCTGATGAGTATCTTGATGGGGAAGATCACTATGAGGATAATGACTTAGATCATCCCATGTTTGCTAAAATAAACAAATTTATGTGCTCTCTTAGAGGAAAGAAGCTCACTATGTTTCGCATACTTATGGAAATGGTGAGTAAGCAGACCAATACCATCAAGGAACTTGAAACCCTCGTCACTGAGGAGAAGGAAAGAAATGAAATCCTTGAGCAGAAAGTCTTGTATGAGGAAGCACAGAATGATGCACTATGCTCAAAAGTAGGTGAAAACCTTGATAAACATACTAATGATCTTGCCTCCTTGAAAAAGGCTGAATCTGTGTGCAAAGAATTACTAAATGATAAAAATCGACTTGTGAACTCTCATGCTTCCCTTTCTAAGGACTATGAGCGTCTATCCTTGTCTCTCAAAGACAAGGAAGAGAAACTCACTGTTCTTACAAAGAGCTTTGAGGCACTTAAGGTTACTTATCTTGACACTCTAGCTAAGGCCTACTCCTCACCTAGAATTAATGTTGATACCTGCACTACTAACTCTAGTAGTGAACTGACATCTATCCTTGAGGAAAACTGTTCGCTAAAGGCACAGTTAGACAGAGGTCTCATGACATGTGCACAAGGACAAAAGACTCTCAATGAGATCTTAAGTCGACATAATGGAGGCTTCGCCAAGGAAGGGCTTGGGTTCAACCCAAGCACTGCCAAGAAAAGTGCATCTCCTCTCAAGTGTACCACTCCGCTTAAAGAAATATTTGTGCGAGAGGGACACAAGGAGAAAGGTAAGGTTGTGAGTGGATCGGCCACTAGGGGTTCGCCTACTCACAACAAGACAACCGAATTCATGCCTCCATCCTATGTACTACGCAAATCAAAGGAAGGAGAGGTCTATGCTAAATTCGTTGGTCCCCGTAATGCATTCCGATTCTATGCTATTTGGGTCCCTAAGACTCTTGTAACTAATGTGAAAGGCCCCATGACAAAATGGGTACCTCAAACCAAGTCCTAATTCGTTATAGGCTGTTTTCTCCGGAGGAGCCAAATGGGTGATCGACAGTGGATGCACCAATCATATGACCGGAGATAGTAACTTGCTGAAAAGACCTCGATGACGCCTAAAGGGGGGGTGAATAGGCTATTTAAAAAAACTTTTTCGGATTTGGCTTGAAACTAATGCGGAAATAAACTAAAAGGGTACTTGTCAAGCACAAATCCTAAATGCACTAGGCACTTCAAAGTGTATCAACAACACGATCTACCAAGATGGACACAATATAGTTACTAACAAGCACAAGTAAGTTACACCAACTTACTTGAGCTATATCACACGACAAGTAGGTGAACGACACAAGATACTAGATCACACTATATCACATGATATATCAAAAGCTGTAAGTGTGAACGTGTGGATATAGATGGTATGCTTGAATGATTAATCTTGTACAAGAAATGGCCAACACAATATAATGAACACAAACAATATGCAGTGTATGTATGCTCAAGTAACACAAGTAAAGGAGTTAGGGTTAAGGATAACCAAGGTCACTGAGACGAAGATGTATCCCGATGTTCACTTCCTTGGAGGGAAGCTAGTCACCGTTAGAGAGGTGGATGTTACCACGAAGGCACACCAACGCCACGAAGGCTCACCCTATTCTCCCTTTGAGATAACACCACGAAGGCGTTTCTCAACCACTAGTGGTAAGCCTTTGAGGTGGCTTCCAAACCCTCACAAACTTTTCCGGGGGGTAATCACACGGATTGATTCCTCTCCGAAGAACTCCTACCGCCTAGGAGTCTCCAACCTCCAAGAGTAACAAGATCACGGGGAATGCTCAAAACTTGCTCAAATCTCAAATAGCTTGGGTTGAGGGGAGGAGAGGGAGACGATCTATCTTTTGATTGGAACAACTCTCAAAGGGGCTCACAAATGCTCTTGGGATCTAAGATTTGGTGTGAGCAAATGTGTGTGAGGTAGAAGTGTGTTCTTATGAGGATAAGGCTGTGTTGGGCAACCCTCTCACGAAGTGGGAGGGGGGTATTTATAGTGGGGAGAGAAAAACAGCCGTTGGGGACACTTTAAGTCACACAGGGTCCGGACGTCCGACAGTTTCCGGAAGTCCGGGCGTTCGCGAGGGGTCGGACGTCCGCGAGGGGTCGGTCGTCCGAGGCTTGTAGATATCACTGAAAATACTGTGAATTGAACAGCGACCGGACGTCCGGAGAAGGCCGGAAATCCGAGTTATTCGACTCAACTTCTACTGGTGGGAGGTTCCGGATTTCCGAAAGGGGACGGACGTCCGGAGGGAGCCGGAAATCCGAGTTGTAGGGCTCAAGTTCTTGTGGTGCAGGGCTCCGGATTTCCGAAGCCTGTCGGTCGTCCAACCCTTGACCGGCCCTCGGACGTCCGAAGAGAGCCGGAAGTCCGGGTTATATGGCTCAAGTTTCTCTGGTGCATAGTTCCGGAATTCCGAAGCTGGTCGGATATCCGGGCCTCGGACGTCCGGAGAGAGCCGGAAGTCCGAGTTATATGGCTCTGATTTCTCTGGTATAGGATTCCGGATTTCCGAAGCAGTCGGTCATCCGGCCCTCGGACGTCCGGAGGAAGCCGGATGTCCGAGGCACTGGTTCTGTTTTCAGATAACAGCAGAGCAGTGGAGATGTGGTCTGAGCAGAACAGTGGAGATGTAGTTTGAGCAAGTTCATCGCAAAACCTGTGATCCCCTCTTAATAGTGCGGGATCCCTAACGACTCAAGAATCATAAAAGGGGTACTGATGATCCATACTTGAGTGTATACTTTTATTCGCTGATCATCACTCCGCACAACTAACGTCAAAGGAACTGATACCTTTGAGTTAGCCCTTTCATTTGAGCTTGATGTTGTTGTTGTTCCTTCTTGGCTCAAGTTGAAAGCAAGACATGATGAAGTCTTCAAGTAGCTCTCCCATACACAGTGTGGAAAACGTAGCTTGTGTATTCATCTTCATTTGTCCACCATGTGAACATCCACAAGAATCAAGCATGTAGTGCTCAGGAATGCTTATCTTGATCTTGTCTTTGTTAGCACATGAGCTTGTCCTTATCAACACATGATCATTGACAATAGTTTCAATGATATATTTGTGCTGCTCCACTTGAACTTGCACACCACAATCTTGATGACGATCACCACTTGACGTCATCCTTCATGGGTTGTATGAGATCTTCCTTTTGACACAAGCCCGATGGAAGCACACCTAACCCCCACATAGGAGTCTCACAAAGACCATGGGTTAGTACACAAACACGTAATGGACAATGCTTACCATACCATGGGATCACTTGATCCCTCTCAGTATGTCTTATATGCTTTGTGTGTTGATCATCTTGATTTACTCTTTGTCTGAGATCTTGATCAACCTAGTGTCTCTATGACCATTCTTTGGATAATACCTTGAATAACATCTTGGTCATCATATAAACTCCTTGAACCCAACAGATGGACTTCAAGAAGTGCCTATGGACAAATCCTATAAATATAACTTAAGGCAACCATTAGTCCATAGGTATTGTCATCAATTACCAAAACCACATATGGAGATATATGCTCTAACAATCTCCCCCATTTTGGTAATCAAAGACAACCACTTCAAGAGAGTTTATAATAGGGAATAAACATAACCAAGCACACACATACAAGGTAATAATGCATGTGTGCAAGATGTAAATGCTTACGCAATAAAAGCAAAACCCTCTAAACATATCCAAAGTAAACTCTCTAAACTTCTCCCCCATTGGCATCGATTGCCAAAATGGACGAAAAGTTTAGAAAGCCAATATAGTAGGTGGTCCTCCAAAAAGTGTGTACTTCTCAGCAAATGAGTGCAGAAAAATACACAAATACAATGATAAGTAGTTGGAGGAAAACAAACTATATTGAGGACCCAAAGAGTGCAAATAAAAGGATCGTATGCCACAAAGACATACAAAGATAGAGGCAAGCAATCAAAAGATTCCAGATGGAACAAACAATCATATGGTCCTTCGAACCACATGAATACAAGATATTATGATAAAGGCAACATAGTGCTTTATCAAAAACTAGAGAAGCTCCCCATGATTTGTGCACTAATATGAGATTTTTGTATTTGACACAGGTGCACAAAATAGGATCGTTGCTCCCCCAGAATTTATAAAACACACAACGAGTGCAAGAAGATAGATGAGACAATAAGCATATCAATTGCACAAAACAAATGGTTGAGCAACATGTAATAGAAGCAACTTAAGAATAGGCTCAAACAAAGTAATGTGTATGAGTCATGGCAAAGCACTTGAGAAGACTAAGATAAGGATGAGAATTACTCATCAACATAGTCTTGATGAAATGAGTACAAAGTGCAAGACATATCATTACCACACACACATACTAGAAAATGGGTTCACAAGCTTACTAATAAACAAAATAAGAACCAACGCTTGTGACAACCCATTGTGAAGATAGGAAGTAAGAACCTTCTCAAGAGGAGGGATACTAATTGAAAATGGCAAAACCCTCATCAAGACAAGCATGAGGAAAAATAATCTTCACGGCCAAAGAGCGCATCAAGATGTAGGAAAATAAGATACGCACTCAAAACAAATCCTTTCACGAAGTCACCAAAAACTGAAAAAAGGAAATGCAACGATGGACGTGAAAGAAAAGAGGATATCAATTAGAGATGTAACTTCTCTTATGTGTAAAAGATTCTAAGTAGAAGACAATCATGATGATATATATCCACAAAGAAGGATATACACACAAAATGGTTACAAGAAGGAACAAACTAGATATCTAAAAAGGAAGTCATAAATATATCAATGAGATTTTTTGCTTGGAAGCATAGCACATGGCCTAATATTTTCTTATTGTATAATATGAACTTCCAACATACGAACATCAAAGACATCCCAACTAGTAGTAAGACATCATCGTTCGGATGCTTTGAGAAAGAAAACAAGTACTACAAGAACGAATCAAGAGATTCATGCTATGATGCAACCTGGAAAAGAATGATAGGTTGGGGCCTTTGCAAGAAACGAATGCATGAAGTGGATACTCGTTACCGAGACGACATTGGATTGATGTAGTAGATAGTTGTTCTTTGATCATCCTAACTTGGCTCCAATAATCACATGGTATCAACACCTTCCTTATAGGTGAGCCGAGCATCCAATGCATCTCCAGTTGTTCCTGGAACAACAAAACAAACAAAATGGTGCCCAACCTCATTGGGACCAAAGAGTTAGAAAACCAGCAATACATAGGACAAACTCCACATACATATGTGCATATAGATATGAATTTGAATTTCATGCACACTTTAGCCAATTTATGACAAGGTGGAGTTTCCCCTATATATTGGGTCAAAGAAGGAAAGCAAGCAAAAGAAGTTGTATATAGTAGATATGCATGCTCAAGACTCTCAAGAATCAACTCAACACAAAGTTGATAAGTCACCAAAAGACAAGGTATCAAGTGATAATAAGATCCTAAACAAAAAGAACTATCACTTGAAAGATATCAATTAAAAGATACCTCAAGGAATGAGATATCCATTGACACATGCCAAATAGAAGGCAACAAGAAACCAATTGAAGGAAAACAAACACGAGGTATCTAGTTTCCAAAAGAGAGCTAGGTTCCAACAAACCAAGCCCTCGACAAATTTTCATGATGGCACAAAGCATCATAAAGAGCAAGACTTGCCTCCCATCAACACACACTTGATGGGGATCAAAAGATTTTATGATGGGTGAATAAAGGGAGTGTTCTAAAGAAAATAGGATCGCTCCCCCAAGGGACGTGCATTATATAGAATTTGCATTTAGATACAAAATGCACATGATGGGATCATCACTTTCTCTATATCTATAAAAACACTAGACATGTTAAAATGGATCCATAAGAGGCAAGGAGGACAAACGAAACACAAAATCCAATGTAAAGATGGTTAGCAATTCCTATCACATGATGGGAATACCAATTGTCAAGGACAAGAAGTATTTTCGAAGTGATACTCATTGGTAGATCACAAATATATCCAAGATCATCTTTACCCATAAAACGCAAGCAAATGACACTTGTAGAGCTAACATGGCACCTAGGAACAAGATAATTTACAATATCAACACTAAGTGGCAACACCTCAAATGTACACATTTTCTAGGTTTGTAATATGCACATAGCATATTGCTCCCCCATAATGTGATAAACCAACAATATTAACAAGTGGCAAATTTAAACCAACAAGAGATAATTAATGGACCATATAGAACTTGAATTTCTCATGAGTAAGACATACCACATAGAAACTAGATAATCTTGAAATATCAAAACTAAGTGGTATTCCCCATGTATACACATTTATAGGATTGTGAGGTGTGCAAAGCACATCACTCCCCCACAATGGGATAATCCATTAGTCTCTCACAAGAGCCAACAAAAATACAAACAAGATGGAAAAGGCTCAATACAAGACTCACATGTACATGATATGCAAACCAACATACACATACTCGATTACTCGAGATAAGCAAGTTGGAAGCACAACATATACAAACGCATGCAAGGTACAAAACCACAACATGCAAAGGGGCAAGCACCTAACAATGTAAACAGTTTAAGTATAAGTTACCGTAAGGAGGCACATTGGATATAAGATAGAAACTCGATAATCCAAATGAATTGGCTTGAGATAATATGAATGATGAAGACCCCTTAATTCTTCATTGTGTATCCAAGTCTCTAATGTCCTCCATAGTCACCTATTGATCAAGTTTGAGCTTGTTGGTCCCCAACTACGTTGGGTCCTAAGAGGTTAATCACAATAGGCTTGTCAACCCAAATGGTTCTTTTCTTGACACCATTTTGAGTACCAACAAACTTGGCAAACACATTGCCAACCTTATCCTTCCCAAGGGAATAGATATCACCAATAGTGATTGGGTTGGGTAAGTTACCTCTTGTTCAAGACAAAGCGACGTGACCCTTCTCACGACATAAGTAGCAACATCTACCCTTTGCTTTCTTCCCACTTGATTTCTCACCTCGGGGAGTGTTGGCTTGGGTCTTATTGGGAAGAGGCCTTCCTTCAACTTGTAGCTGAATATGTGATTGAGTTTGTGGCCGCTTCCCTTGTTGCTTGTGACTTTGAGACTTCGTCTTTAGAGGGAAAGATCTAACATGGTGCCCTTTAACTTTGCACTTGAAGCAAATGATTTTGGCTAAATTCTTGACTTGTTCTAGGCCCTCTTGTTCTTGTTTGAGTTTACTCCAACATCATTTTTGTCATTCGGAGATGTTTGCTCACACAGGACGTTGTTGAGTGTGGACATCCCTTCATGACACTGTTCCAAGTCTTTCTTCAAGGAAGTGACTTGGGCCTTGAGCTCTTCGATTTCATCTGCACGGTTAGTACCAATGCAAGTACTAGAGGAAGTGTAAGCTTCAATGTTAGAGCAACAAGGCAAGGAAAGTAATTCATCACACGAGGTAGCAACATTATGAGTAGACGAATTACGAGGACTAGCACATGGAAATATAGTACTTTGACTAGAAGTAGTGCCATTGTCCACATGAGGCTCACTTGATGTTACCTTGGTGATGATAGCCTCATGAGCTAACTTTTGCACATTATGGGATGTTAGAAGATCGGCATGAGAGCTTGTGAGCATTACATGGTTTTCTTCCAACTTCCCATAATTGCTAGTTAGTTAATCAAGTTGAGCACGTAGCTCAACATTCTCCTTCAATGTTGATACTTCAAAAGAGATAGGATTAGATGTACAAGTATCATCAACAATATGAGAGGAGTAAGTAGCGATTAGAGACTTCTCATGAGTAGATTGAAGCTCCTCATAGATCTTAGAGGTTTTGACGAGCTCTCCCTTGACATTCTTGCATTCAAGGAGAAGGACCTCAAAATCCCTTTTAAGTTTATCATGAGTAACTTCAATCTCTCCTTTTGAAGATCTTAAGTCTCTACATGCTTGATGACTATTCTCAAGTTCATGTTCAAGTTGTTCACTTTTAGCTTGTTCATGATTAAGTGAATCATTACAATTTTCAAAGTAAGCAAGAACATCTTGGAACCTTTGAAGAGCGTTATTTTTAGCTTTATGAAGAATTTTACTAATCACATAGATATTTTCAGTCAAGTCATCATCATCATCCTCATCGCAAATATCATCGTTATTGCACAGGGAAGATGATACCTCATTATTACCTCTTGCCATGAGGCACATGTGAACTGGAGGAGTTGATGATGATTCTTTTGGTGAATCAGATTCTTCATTAGTCAAAGGTACTTCATATTTCTTGATTTCCCCTAAATGATTAGTCATAGAGCAACTAGGGAGAAAAAAGATATTTTGATCAAGAGGAACGAGGAAGCGGGCATATCACCACAGACATTTTTCGAGGGATCTTTAGGTGAAATGCATGACCTATCAGCACAATAATTTACACTATGTGTGGTGTTGGATATGCTCGTGTCCATAGAGGCTATGACATTTTCATCAACATATATTTCTTCACTCACCATGTCATTACCTTGTGAGATTGAAGATGCTGAGGTGTGCAAGCAATCGGATATGGAAGTAGTGGTTGACTCTTTAAGATCGAAAAGAGTGAAGAGATCATGCACCAACTCCTTCATCATAATACCGTCTTCATCAAGATTGGACCCACCATATATATCTTCAAGTTTAGTCCAAACTTCATGAGCTGACTTGCAAGTCAAGATAGACTTAAACACTTCAGGACTTATGGTTCGATGAATGGCAAGAAAAGCCTCACAGTCAAGATACATCTCATTAGTAGATGAAGACGCATCATCCTTTTTGTCGGCAATCCCTACAAGAACAATTCGTAAAATATTTGGGCCTATGGCCCGAAAGTGATGAAGCATACGAATTTTCCATAGGGTATAATTTGTGCCATCAAAGTCAAAGATGCCATTGTGCACTAATCCAATAGTCGACATCGATACTCTCTAGGTCGTGAAACCTAATTAAAGAGAGACCTAGCTCTGATACCAATTTAAAAGACCTCGATGACGCCTAGAGGGGGGTGAATAGGCTATTTAAAAAAACTTCTTCGGATTTGGCTTGAAACTAATGCGGAAATAAACTAAAAGGGTACTTGTCAAGCAAAAATCCTAAATGCACTAGGCACTGCAACGTGTATCAACAACACGATCTACCAAGATGGACACAATACAGTTACTAACAAGCACAAGTAGGTTACACCAACTTACTTGAGCTATATCACACGACAAGTAGGTGAACGACACAAGATACTAGATCACACTATATCACACGATATATCAGAAGCTGTAAGTGTGAACGTGTGGATATAGAGGGTATGCTTGAATGATTAATCTTGTACAAGAAATGGCCAACACAATATAATGAGCACAAACAATATGCAGTGTCTGTATGCTCAAGTAACACAAGTAAATGAGTTAGGGTTAAGGATAACCAAGGTCACTGAGACGAAGATGTATCCCGATGTTCACTTCCTTGGAGGGAAGCTAGTCACCGTTAGAGAGGTGGATGTTACCACGAAGGCACACCAATGCCACGAAGGCTCACCCTATTCTCCCTTTGAGATAACACCACGAAGGCGTTTCTCAACCACTAGTGGTAAGCCCTTGAGGTGGCTTCCAAACCCTCACAAACTTTTCCGGGCGGTAATCACACGGATTGATTCCTCTCCGAAGAACTCCTACCGCCTAGGAGTCTCCAACCTCCAAGAGTAACAAGATCATGGGGAATGCTCAAAACTTGCTCAAATCTCAAATAGCTTGGGTTGAGGGGAGGAGAGGGAGACGATCTATCTTTCGATTGGAACAACTCTCAAAGGGGCTCACAAATGCTCTTGGGATCTAAGATTTGGTGTGAGCAAATGTGTGTGAGGTAGAAGTGTGTTCTTATGAGGATAAGGCTGTGTTGGGCAACCCTCTCGCGAAGTGGGAGGGGGTATTTATAGTGGGGAGAGAAAAACAGCCTTTGGGGACACTTTAAGTCACACAGGGTCCGGACGTCCGACAGTTTCCGGAAGTTCGGGCGTCCGCGAGGGGTCGGACATCCGACAGGGGTCGGTCGTCCGAGGCCTGTAGATATCACTGAAAATGTTGTGAATTGAACAGCGACCGCACATCCGGAGAAGGCCGGAAATCCGAGTTATTCGACTCAACTTCTACTGGTGGGTGGTTCCGGATTTCCGGAATGGGACGGACGTGCGGCCCTCGGACGTCCGGAGGGATCCGGAAATCCGAGTTATAGGGCTCAAGTTCTTCTGGTGCAGGGCTCCGGATTTTTCGAAGCCTGTCGGTCGTCCGACCCTTGACCGGCCCTCGGACGTCCGGAGAGAGCCGGAAGTCCGGGTTATATGGCTCAAGTTTCTCTGGTGCATAGTTCCAGAATTCCGAAGCTGGTCGGATATCCGGGCCTCGGACGTCCGGAGAGAGCCGGAAGTCCGAGTTATATGGCTCTGATTTCTCTGGTATAGGATTCCGGATTTCCGAAGCAGTCGGTTGTCCGGCCCTCAGACGTCCGGAGGAAGCCGGATGTCCGAGGCACTGGTTCTGTTTTCAGATAACAGCAGAGCAGTGGAGATGTGGTCTGAGCAGAACAGTGGAGATGTAGTTTGAGCAAGTTCATCACAAAACTTGTGATCCCCTCTTAATAGTGCGGGATCCCTAACGACTCAAGAATCATAAAAGGGGTACTGATGATCCATACTTGAGTATATACTTTTATTCGCTGATCATCACTCCGCACAACTAACGTCAAAGGAACTGATACCTTTGAGTTAGCCCTTTCACTTGAGCTTGATGTTGTTGTTGTTCCTTCTTGGCTCAAGTTGAAAGCAAGACATGATGAAGTCTTCAAGTAGCTCTCCCATACACAGTGTGGAAAGCCTAGCTTATGTATCCATCTTCATTTGTCCACCATGTGAACATCCACAAGAATCAAGCATGTAGTGCTCAGGAATGCTTATCTTGATCTTGTCCTTGTTAGCACATGAGCTTGTCCTTATCAACACATGATCATCGACAATAGTTTCAATGATATATTTGTGTTGCTCCACTTGAACTTGCACACCACAATCTTGATGACGATCACCACTTGACGTCATCCTTCATGGGTTGTATGAGATCTTCCTTTTGACACAAGCACTACTGAAATTCAGAAATTTGTCGTCTGCCAAAGTAGACGGCAAAAGGTGCAACCACGGACGGCAAAGGCTTTGCCGTCGGTCAGCAGACGGCAAAGTAGACGGTAAAAAAAATCCGGTGAATAGGTTCTTTGCCGTCTGCTTTCCCAAAGCGGACGGCAAAGAATTTTTGCCATGAGGGGGCAGACGGCAAATTAACTAGGACGGCAAAGGGTGCAACGTCCCCGTTAAGTGTTAACGGCAGGCCTCCTCCCTTTGCCGTCTGCCTCCCCCCTTTGCCATGTGGGGGAAGACGGCAAAGAGGGGAGAAAGAGGGGGCAGATTCCCCCCTTTGCCGTCTGCCTCGCCCCCTTTGCCATGTGGGGGCAGACGACAAAGAGGGGAGAGAGAGGGGGCAGATTCCCCCCTTCGCCGTCTGCCTCCCCCCCCTTTGTCATGTGGGGGCAGACGGCAAAGAGGGGAGAGAGAGGGGGCAGATTCCCCCCTTTGCCGTCTGCCTCCCCCCTTTGCCATGTGGGGGCACACGGCAAAGAGGGGAACCAGCCCCTTTTTTATTTATTTTTTGTTATATCCAGCATTTTTAACAATAATCAGGATATATATATATATATATATATATATATATATATATATATATATATATATATATATTACATAATAAATTTCTTTCCGTACTCATAACCATATTAAAATAACCTCTTATATCCAGCTTTCAAGTTGCATCCACGTGCATACAAAGTTTCATATATTACACCAGTTTCATCCACGTGCATACAAAGTTTCATATATTCATATACTACAATACTTTCAATACAACCCATGGTACAAGAAATCATCTCCAAGCATTCCATCAATATTTTCCAAGCTTCTCGTGAAGTGAAGGTGATCTGCAAAATGACAAATAAAAAAGTTAGAAGAATAATACTAGATGAAGTAGTGTATATATAGGTTATTTCGGAGAGAAAATAGCTAAGTATAGACCATTTAGGAGCTAACTAAGCTAATTATGTCATTTAGGTGGAACCCTAGCTAATTATAGGTCGTTTCGGAGCTAACTTGGGTAAAATAGGTCATTCCGGAGCAAACTATACTTATTAAGCCATTTTTGATCTAGCTAGGCTAATTATAGGCCATTTAATACCTAAGTTAGGGGGAATAGGTCATGTTGCAACTACGTAAGCCTTATTATGTCATTTAGGAGAGAACTTAGCTAAGTATAGGTCATTTTTTATTAAATATACCATTTAGGAGCTAACTAAGCTAATTATGTCATCTAGATGGATAATTAGCCAATTTAGGCTTTGTTGGATGAGTCTAAGCTACGTAGAGGAAGAGAAAGAGAATAAGAAGTAAAAGAAGGAGGAGGAGGAGGAGGAGCAGAAGGAGAAGGAAGAGGAGAAGAAGAAGAAAAGAAGAAGGAGAAGGAGAAGGAGGAAGAAGGAGGAAGAAGAAGGAGAAGGAGGAGCTCCTTCTCCTTCTTCTCCTCCTTCTTCTCCTTCTTCTTATCCTCCTCCCTCTCCTTCTTCTTCTTCTCCTCTTCTTCTTCTTTCTTCCTTTCATTTTTCCTCTTTCTTCTCCTCTCATCCCCTTCTTCGGGCTAAATTGGCTAAGAATGCCTTTTTGGAGCTAATTATGTAATTTTGAGGATAATTAGCTAAGTATAGGTCATTTTTTATTAAATAGACCATTTAGGAGCTAACTAAGCTAATTATGTCATTTAGATGGATAATTAGCCAATTTAGGCTTTGTTGGATGAGTCTAAGCTACGTAGAAGAAGAGAAAGAGAAGAAGAAGTAAAATAAGGAGGAGGAGGAGGAGGAGGAGAAGGAGAAGGAAGAGGAGAAGAAGAAGAAAATAAGAAGGAGAAGCTCCTCCTTCTCCTTCTTCTTCCTCCTTCTTCTCCTTCTTCTTATCCTCCTCCCTCTCCTTCTTCTTCTTCTCCTCTTCTTCTTCTTCCTTCCTTTCATTTTTCCTCTTTCTTCTCCTCTCGTCCCCTTCTTCGGGCTAAATTGGCTAAGAATGCCTTTTTGGAGCTAATTATGTCATTTCGAGGATAATTAGCTAAGTATAGGTCATTTTTTATTAAATAGGTCATTTTGGAGCTAACTAAGCTAATTATTTCATTTAGATGGATAATTAGCCAATTTAGGCTTTGTTGGATGAGTCTAAGCTACGCAGAAGAAGAGAAAGAGAAGAAGAAGTAAAAGAAGGAGGAGGAGGAGGAGGAGAAGGAGAAGGAAGAGGAGAAGAGGATGAATGGATGCATTAGCCGCAAATTAGACCAATAAATCAAATGGGCCCTTAATGTTAATAAATTACCCTTTGTTTGAACCAAGAGATGAAACCGGGATAGTCGCCACCATGCTTTGCGAGAAGCTCATACTCTTCGACGGAATCCTTTTCGATGACCGCTCCATCCGAGAATTCGGCAACGTATCGACTATATCAAATATCCGGGAATAAGAGTAGTTCAAAGCAATTAGAAGTTGCGGAACAATAAATTACCGAGAACTTACTCGATGTACGGCCGCACTTCTGTTAGGTTGGTGAAGATATACAATGAAATGGTCCGCCATTCTTCGACATCCAACGATTTCCCTTTCGAAGCACCGGATGGTGCGAGCTTACCTTTGAATAGGCTGAGGTTGGATCGAACTTTTTCTCGATCGCCATCATTGTACCGAGGCTTCGGGTTATGCAAATGATGATTTTTGGCTTCGTAGTGTGCTGTCACGAAGTTTGCCGCCTCCTCAGTAATGAATGCCTCGTCCATCGATGCTTCAATTCTACGTTTATTTTTACACTTAGCTCGAAGCGTCTTCTGCATCCTCTCAGTTGAGTAGCACCATCGATTTTTAACGGGCCCCCCCATTCTTGCCTCGGTCGGGAGATGCAAAATCAAATGTTGCATTGGATTAAAGAAGCCCGGGGGAAAGATCTTTTCTAATTTGCAGATCAACTCCGGCGCCAACTCTTCCATTTCATCTAGCACGCCAGGCGATAGTTCTTTCACACAAAGAGAACGGAAGAAATAGCTCAGCTCTGCGAGTACTAGCCATTCATCCTCAGGGATAAAGCCACGCAACATCACCGGCATTACCCGCTCAATCCATATGTGCCAATCATGACTCTTGAGCCCAAATATTTTCAATTTCTCAAGACTCGCTCCCCTCTTTAGATTCACAGCATACCCATCGGGGAACATCAACCGCATTTTCACCCACAATAGCATTTCCCTCATAGCTGGCCTTTCAAGATTGAACCATGCCTTTGGCTTCGCTATGCTTTGCTTTCCTTTCCGTTGTCGCAAGTTTTGCAACGGTCTATCACATAGGGCCTCTAGGTCGATTCTAGCCTTAGGATTATCTTTTGACTTCCCCTCTATGCCGAACAATGTACCAAAAATGGCCTCCGCAATATTCTTTTCAGTGTGCATCACATCAATGTTGTGTGGGCAAAGGAGGTCTTTGAAGTAAGGGAGATCCCATAAACATGACTTGTGATTCCAGGCGTGTTCCGTATTATACCCTTTGAAGTATCCTGGACGCAAAGGATCAGGCTCGAGAGCGTTTAACTGATCAAGGGTCTGTTGGCCTGTCAACGCAGCTGGTGCAGTGTTTTTGACAACTCTACCTTTGATGAAATTCTTCTTGTCTTTTCTGAACTTATGGTCAGGATCCAGGAATTGTCTATGCATGTCGAAGCAAGAATACTTGCGACCAGCCTGCAGCCAACGGAACGGAAGAGCTGCCTTGCATGTGGTGCACGGGAACCTTCCATGCACACACCAGCCAGCGAATAGCGCAAACGCCGGATAATCATGTGTCGAGTACATGTACCACACATGCATTTTGAAATTTGTTTTGGTAGCCGCGTCGTAGGTCTTGATCCCATTATCCCAGGCTTCTTGCAACTCATCCTTAAGCGGCTGCATGTACACATTCATATTCTTCCCCGGATAGTTGGGCCCTGGAATTATCAACGTCAGGAAAATGTTCTTTCTTTTCATAATCTCTCCGGGTGACAAATTTAGTGGAATGACAAATACAGGCCAACAACTGTATTGTGCTGCCGTCATACCATACACATTGAACCCATCCGTGCTGATGGCAACTCTAGGTTGCCTTGGATCTTCCGATTTATCCTTATGTAATGCATCGAAGTGCCTCCACGCAAAACCATCTGAAGTGTGTACCAGCATCTTGTTCCCATCCCCCATCTAGTTCGGTTCTTTTGCCCAATTTGTGCCATGTCATCTGTCTGGCCGTCTCTTCGACCATGAAAAGACGTTGAAGTCTTGGTACGATTGGCAGATATCGAAGAACACAAATGGGGATTTCGGTCTGATTCTTCTCACCCATGCCGTTGTCTACCACAATATACCTGGAAGAATTGCAAATGGGGCAATAGTTCAAGGCCGCATACTCAAGCCTAAATAAGGCACATCCATTCTCACAGGCATGTATCTTATCATAGGGCATCTTAAGTACACGGAGGATTTTCTCTGACTGGTACAGGTTTGCAGGCAGTACATGGCCTTTGGGTAGAAAGCGTCCAAATATCGTCATCATCGCTTCGTAGCATTCTCTGCCTAGGTTGAATTGAGCCTTCAGAGCCATTACTTGTGCGATGGCATCCAGCTGACAAAGCTCAGTCTGCTCGTGGAGAGGACGTTTTGAAGACTCCAGCATTTCATAGAAGGCCTTTGCAGATTCCTCCATCTCATCGTCCGAATCACGAGCATCATCAAAGTCTTGCACCATGTCTTCAATCCCGGTACCATGTTCGTCGGTGCGACGATGAATCACCTCAGCTCTAGCACGTTGGTCAGACTCACCATGAAAAGTCCACACCGTATAATTAGGCATAAAACCCCACTTCTGCAGGTGTTTACCCATTTCAAACTCTGTCTGCTTTTTCCAGTTGTCGTAGTTGGGACAGGGGCACCATGTTTTATGCTGGCCATTTGCAAATGAGGCTCTCACAAACCCCCTGGTTTTTGTTAACCATTCATGGGTCATGTCTTTCTGACTAGGGTGACCAGTGTACATCCAAGCACGATCACTCATGTTGCCTAGCTACCTATGGGGGCACAAGAAATAAATATATAATTCATCATCTATATTCATACGCTAATCAAGTTTATCAGTTTTATTACGTCCATGCAACCTACACGCTAATAGGTAAAGATAGGTCCTAATCCCACCCGAGTATGTGTAGACTAGGTTCGTTTTCCCATGCTCTG
This sequence comes from Hordeum vulgare subsp. vulgare, assembly GCF_904849725.1. Lineage (NCBI taxonomy): Eukaryota > Viridiplantae > Streptophyta > Magnoliopsida > Poales > Poaceae > Hordeum > Hordeum vulgare. The sequence goes on from NC_058518.1 coordinate 423,004,766, forward strand.
CTCCAAATGCGACGCAGAATTTCGGCAACACCTCCCCGCTGTTCTCCTGATACACGTCTCGGCAATAAGCAGAGAGGATGTGTACCCGGAGAACAACAGGGGAGGCACTGACGAAATTCTGCATCGGATCCGGAGCACAGCATACGGGAAAACAAACCCAATCTACACATACTCGGGCTGTCCATGGATAATGTTGGACAATTCGAAAGGATGGCGGTCATAAATATGCAAAGAAATGCATATTTATAGATGTCGCCCTTTCGAACGGGAGACGCATACTGGTCACGCATACTCATGATTGAAGAAACCTATAGCTAGCAAGTTTCATCGGCACGAAGACCGGGACAGAGCAAATAAGGGGGTAGGAGGAGAAGTCATTTGTGCTCACCAACAAACGCAAGGGCGGAGCTCGTCCAACGCACGTGGAGGTCGTCGAACAACTGCACATTGAAATTCACCCGATCAACACAAATATGATGTTTTTATAATTAACATAATCGGAAAATATGTGACCTAACTCATAGTTTACAAAATTATGACCCCGTCGGCTTAGTGGCGTCGATGGTCGGTGGTGTCGGGTGTCGGTGGCGTCGATGGTCGGTGGTGTCGGGTGTCGGTGGCGTCGGCGATCGGGGGTTAGTTGTGTCGGTGGTCTGGGGTTAGTGTTGTCGGGGGTCGAGGATCACTGGCGTCGGCGGTTGCGGTCTCTTTGTTCAACAACAGGCCGAAGAGGTGTCGGGGGTCGGGGGTTGGGGGTCAATGGTGTCGGGGGTCGGGGGTAGGGGGCCGGGGGTCGAGGGTCAGGGGCGTCATGGGTCGGGGGTCGAGGGTCAGTGGCGTCGGGAATCGAGGGTCAGTGGCGTCGGGCGCCGGGGGTCGAGGGTCAGTGGCTTCTGTAGTCGAGGGTCAATGGCGTCGGGCATCGGGGGTCGGGGGTTAGTGGAGTCGGGGGTCGGGAGTCGGGGGTCGGGGGTCAGTGGTGTCGGGGGTCGGGAGTCAATGGTGTCGGGGGTCGGGAGTCGGGTCTCAGTGGCGTCGGAGGTCGGGGGTCGAGGGTCGGGGGTTGGTGGCGTCGGGCGTCGGGGGTCGTGGGCCGGGGGTCGGGGTCGGGGTCCTTTTCTTTCTTCTTCTCCTCTCTCCTCTTCTTCTTCTTCTTCTTCTTCTTGATCATCATATTATTATTCTTCTTCTTCTTTCTCATCCTCCTCCTCCTCCTCCTCTTCCTCTTCTTCTTCTTTCTTTTATCTTTCTCATCCTTTCCTCTTTCTTCTTCTTCTTCTTCTTCTTCTTCTTCCTTTTTCTTCTAGTTTATTATTCTCTTATTTTCTTCTAAGTTTTTTTCTATCTATTGTTTTCTTCTCTATCTACTTTTTCTACCTAATAAACTAACTATCTAATTTCACATAAAAAACAGAAAAAAACTAACTATCCAATTTAACAGACACACTATATGTCATGTGCAGCCTAAACATGACATGTGAAGCCTAAATAAATGACACACTATATGTCATGTGAAGCCTAAACATGTCATGTGAAGCCTAAACATGACATGTGAAGCCTAAATAAATGACACACTATATGTCTATACTATATACTATCTATTGTGTAATGTAAAATCAAAAGTGTCATTTAACTGACACACTATATGTCTATACTATATACTATCTACTAGTTTAAAAGAAAAAACAGGAAATAAAGAAAAAAAGAAAAAAAAACTTACCTGCAGTGGGAGGCGGGCAGTGGGAGGAGGGGAGGGCGAGCTCCGGCCCTGGGCGGCGGGGAGGAGGGGCGTGGGGAGGACGTGCGCGGGGAGGAGGGGCAGGCGAGCTCCGGCCGTGGGGTGGTGCCCCTCTGCGGGGAGGAGGGGAGAGGGGAGAGCCGGTCGTGGGCGGCGGGGAGGAGGGCCGCGGAGAGGAGGGCCGCAGGGAGGAGGGACGCAGGGAGGAGGGGAGCGGGGAGCTCCGGTCGTGGGCGGCGGCGGTGGGCCGGAGCAGTGAAGGGGGTGGTGGCGGCGGCGCTGTAGTGGGCAGGGGCGCGAGCGAGAGAAGGCAGGAGATCGAGGGGAGCGGGGGTGGAGCGTGCCGTTAGGGGAGCGGGGGTGGGGGCTGGGTGCCGTTAGGGGGAGCCCCCATTTGCCATCTGCAGAAGCTGGGAGGCGGACGGCAAAGGGGTGGGTGGGGTGGGGCGGGCTTCGAACGTTAGGGTGGCGCCCCTTTGCCGTCCGGGTTCTCTTTGCCGTCCGCCTCTGGGGCCTTTTCCATGCGTCAGCAGACGGCAAAGAGGTGGCCGACGGCAAATAAAACCTTTGCCATCAGCAACCTCTTTGCCGTCTGCTTTGTGCCAGCTGACGGCAAAGAGGATCTTTGACATGCGTCAGCACACGGCAAAGGCATGGCAGATGGCAAATTTCTCAATTCCAGTAGTGAAGCCCGATGGAAGCACACCTAACCCCCACATAGGAGTCTCACAAAGACCATGGGTTAGTACACAAACACGTAATGGACAATGCTTACCATACCATGGGATCACTTGATCCCTCTCGGTATATCTTATATGCTTTGTGTGTTGATCATCTTGATTTACTCTTTGTCTGAGATCTTGATCAACCTAGTGTCTCTATGACCATTCTTTGGATAATACCTTGAATAACATCTTGGTCATCATATAAACTCCTTGAACACAACAGATGGACTTCAAGAAGTGCCTATGGACAAATCCTATAAATATAACTTAAGGCAACCATTAGTCCATAGGTATTGTCATCAATTACCAAAACCACATATGGAGATATATGCTCTAACACTTTCTCTATGACTTCATGCAAGCCATTCGACCATACATGAGCATTGTATTTGGTGGAGGGTCGAAAGGGCTGGTAATTGGGTTGGGCAAGGTGGCAATCACTAATGACATGTCTATTGCAAATGTCATGCTTGTCCAATCTCTTCAATATCATTTACTTTTAGTTCGCCAATTGGCTTCCGTCGGTTATGACACATTATTTGGACTAACGGATGTGAAAGTCTTTAAGAGAGACACTCTCGAAGTGGCCTTTGTTGGAGAGTTGGATGGCAACCTTTACACGGTTGATTTCTCGAAAGAGAGCACCTTCCATACAACTTGTCTAATGGCCAAGGCCGACATGGGATGGCTGTGGCATCGCCGGCTCGCCCATGTTGGCATGAAAAATCTTCAAAATCTCTTAAACGGCAATCACATCCTTGGACTAACAAATGTATCTTTTAAGAAAGATCGTGTGTGTAGTGCATGCATAGCTGGGAAACAACATCAATCAAAACATCCACCCAAGAACATTGTATCCACTTCGAGGCCGTTAGAGCTCCTTCATGTGGATCTGTTTGGGCCTCCTTCATGGGCAAGTCTTGGAGGGAAAAGTATGGCCTAGTCATTGTTGATGATTACTCAAGATATACATGGGTGTTCTTTCTCAAGTCCAAGGACGAGACGAAGATCACCTTCATTGATTTTGCCAAACAAGCCCAGCGGAAGTTTGACAAGGACATCAAGGCAGTAAGAAGTGATAATGGTTCTGAGTTCAAGAACTACACCCTAGAAGAATTTCTTAGTGATGAGGGAATTGAACATCAGTACTCCGCACCTTACACCCCTCAACAAAATGGTGTGGCAGAGAGGAAGAACCGGACACTTGTGGAAATGGCAAGGTCCATGTTAGACGAATACAAGTCACCACATAGTTTTTGGGCTGAGGCCGTCAACACAGCATGTCATGCATCAAACCGGCTCTTCCTTCGATCAATATTGGAGAAGACTCCATATGAGCTCCTAACTGGGAACAAGCCCAATGTTAAGTACTTTCGTGTGTTTGGATGCAAGTGTTTCATCCTCAACAAACGGGAACGGTTAGTAAAATTTCAATCCAAAACAACTGAAGGGATTTCTGCTGGCTATGGGTCAAACTCTCACGCCTACAGAGTCTACAACAAATCCACTCGATGTGTTATAGAAACCTGTGACGTGACGTTTGATGAATTTAACCGCTCCCATGGGGAGCAAGTTGATCTAAATGATGCAGGTGAAGAAGACTCCCCACAAGATATCTTAAACATGGGTGTAGGTGCACTTCTTCCCATGGAACAAAGACCCCATGATGATGATGAAGATGATGAGAGTATTTCTCATCCTCAAGACAGTTCACTGCCCGTACCTCCACAAGATACTAGCACACACATCATGCCAATTGTTGAGGATCAAGTGGGAGAACATGTCTCTCACCCTGATCACACTCAAGAACAAGTTGATCTTCAAGAGGTAGACCAAAGTATGGGTATGTTTGATGATGAACCTCAACAGGTGCAACGTGAAGAGGAATATCTTCCTCCGCACATAAATGATCCATATGTTGAGGACGTTGATGATGGAAACGAAGTCGAACCTCGTGAAACCTTGACCTCCATCATGCCACGTGTGGCCGGTCGTGTTGATATTGATCAAATCCTCACTGGCGTGTCGGAAGGTAGAGTGACTCGTAAAAAATTAACAAACTTTTGTGCTCACTTTTCGTTTGTCTCTAGTACCGTGCCACACAGGGTTCAGGATGCATTGTGTGACAATGACTGGCTCCTTTCTATGCAAGAGGAGCTAAACAGTTTTACATGCAATGAAGTGTGGTCATTGGTAGAACGACCAACTGAGGAACATAATGTCATTGGAACTAAATGGATTTTCAAGAACAAGGAAGATGAGAACGGGACTTTCCTACGCAACAAGGCAAGGTTAGTAGCACAGGGGTACTCCCAAGTTGAAGGTTTGGACTTTGGTGAAACTTTCGCCCCTGTTGCTCGTCTTGAGTCCATTCACATTTTATTGGCCTATGCTACTTTCAATGGTTTTACTTTGCATCAAATGGATGTGAAAAGTGTTTTTCTTAATAGTCCTCTACAAGAAGAGGTATATGTATCACAACCACCTGGGTTTGTTGACCCTCACCACAAAGACCATGTATATAAACTTCACAAGGCTTTGTATGGCCTCAAACAAGCACCCCGTGCTTGGTACGATCATCTTAAGAAGTTCCTACTCGATGATGGCTTTGTGGTGGGGGTGATCGATCCCACTCTTTTTACTAAGAGGGAAAATGGTGATTTGATCTTATGCAAAATCTATGTAGATGACATCATTTTTGGTTCCCCTAACATACATTTATGCAAGAAGTTTGCGGCTTCCATGACCAAGACCTTTGAGATGTCACTCAACACGGACTTGAAGTTCTTTCTTGGTTTTCAAATACAACAATTTCAAGAAGGGATTTTCTTGTCTCAAACTAAGTACCTCAAGGACATTCTTGAAAAATTTGATATGACAAATGCTAAACCAATGAAGACACCCATGGCCACCGATGTAGTTCTAAATGAAGACACAAACGGTATTCCTTTTGACCCATCTACTTACCGCTCCATGATTGGTTCGCTACTTTATCTTTGCGCATCTAGACCGGACATCATGTTAAGTGTACGCATATGTGCTAGATTTCAAGCTTCCCCTAGGGAAAGCCATCACACGGCGGTTAAGCACATTCTTAGATACCTTGTTCACACCCCAAAGTTAGGCTTATGGTATCCTAAGGATGCAAAGTTTGATCTTATTGGGTATTCCGATGCGGATTGGGCCGGTGACAAAGTGGGACGGAAATCCACTTCCGGTGCATGTCAGTTTCTTGGACGCTCCTTGGTAAGTTGGTCCTCGAAAAAGCAGAACTGTGTTTCTCTCTCCATGACCGAGGCCGAATATATTGCAACCGCAAGCTGTGCAACCCAACTGCTATGGATGAGGCAAACACTAAAGGATTATGGTATCACGTATCGACACGTTCCTCTTCTCTGTGATAATGAAAGTGCCATAAAGATCTCCGAGAACCCCATTGACCACCCTCGCACAAAACATATTGATATTAGGTATCATTTCTTGAGAGACCATGTGCAAAAGGGTGACATTGATATTTCCCATGTGGGTACCGACATGCAATTAGCCGACATTTTCACCAAGCCACTTAGCGTAGCTAGGTTTTGTCAACTTAGGCGTGAACTTGGTATCTTGGAGCTTGACAACATATCTTGAAACCTTGCACACATACACACACTCACATTATGTTTGTGTCTTGATGTGAGCATGCATTTAGGGGGAGTGAGTCTTAATTTTCTGTTTTTAAGCTTACAAAGTACGCATAAATCAATTTCTGTCTCCAAGTAGTACATGTAATGCTTGTAGGCAACTATATTCGTACTTTTTGTGAGAAACCATGCAAGTCATCATCTCATCATCAAAAAAATCCAGAATCAGCCTCTGCCTCCTCCTCCTTCTCGGACGTCCGACATGTCTCGGACGTCAGGCGGCAAATCCCCTTCCGGTCGTCCGACCAATGTCGGTCGTCTGACGCCACAATCCCCTCCGAACGTCCGACGACTGTCGGACGTCCGACGCATCGGGCCTATAAATAGCTGGGCGCGGGGCTGGGCTTTGCCCTAGCCCTCACGCGCCCCTTTTCTCCCCTACAGCTGCCGCCGCCACCTCTAGGAGCTCCCGCCAGCGCCGCCAGACTCGAGATCGGGCCGATCTCCTCCGCGGATCCTCCTATTCTTCCTCCTCTTCCTTCGCGGGATCCGTCTACAGGTTGCTCCTCCGTTCCCTTCGCGTTTGTTTTGGTTCCCTCTCTCTCCCAAGTTTCCATGTTCGTTCCTTATTTGGGATTTTTTCATCCGCGTAGGATATTGTGCACCATGCCGAAGACCAAGCACGCCGCTCGGAAGAACGTGGCTGGCTCATCATCTCGCGCCCCTCCTAGCACGGGGTCGGACTCGGATGGGCCACGCCGTCCCTTCAAACGGACTGCCCGGCGTTCTCCGGCCCGGCGTTCTCCGTCTCCACAACTCCCCTCGTCGTCTGATGGTGATGACCCCGACTTCGAGGAGGAGCTTGCCGCCGAGGACTTTGCTGACCAGCACGCCGATCGGAGGTCCAAGCCAAAGCCCGGGACTCGTAGGGCGTCCTACATGCCACCACCTCCTCCTGCCCAGCCCGCAGGTGAAGCTCGTCACATCTCACTAGAACCCCCTGCTACCTTAGGTCGTGCAATCACGAACTTCACCACACTTGCCAAGTCGTCATACCTCACTTTCCGCCGCGACATTGATCAATACGCTGTCGTACGTGACTCTACGGACTCACGTTTCCGCACACACGTCCAGGCGGACATTTTTACTACAGTCATAGTTCCTAAGGGTCTGTCTGTTCATCTCTACATAGATCTTGAGCATATTCGCATGCACCCGGCGAAATACCCGGGTGCCATTGAGCTTATTGAGGCATCGGGGCTTGCCGCCCCGTTTGCTTTTCATCGCGATTTTAATGTTGCTGCCATTCACCAGTTCTATGCCACATGCTACTTTGCTCCAAACCACACTGTCAGCTGGATCACCTCTGACGTTCGCTTCATAGCTACTTATGATACATTTGTTGCCGCACTTGGTTTCCCCAACTCCGGCTTCAAAATACATAGGGATGATCCTAACCATGCGCCTAAGTCCATTGAGGCGTGTGGGTATCTTCTCAAACCACTAAGTGAGCTTGATGCGGATGAACGCATGAAGTACCTTAACCAGGTATCCATCTGGCGCTCACCTTACTTCATCATTTTTCAGTGTCTCATCCGCACCATCTATCCCAAGATGGGTGATAAGGGTTCTTGCAGTGGCTATTGTATTGACATCATGTCTCACTTGTACGAGCACCCCAAGAGCAAAATTAATGTGCCCCATTTTCTCTGGCATGAGATTCGGCTTGCTAGCTTTCAGTACAAGCGAGCCTTTCCTCATGCCCCCTACATCCAGGCTCTTATTAACCATGTTGTTGATTTCTCTGTGGCTGTCACTCACACACATCGCAAGTGAGTCATTCCCGCTCACATGGCGGATAACTATGCTCCCAAGAAAACCCCCTCATCCTCCACATCCACTCGCCGCACTGCTGCCCGGTCAGCCACCCCCTCATCTAGCTCCGCTCCTCTCGGTCGCATTGCCAAATTCCTTGGCAACGCACATTCTGCTATGATGAAGGCCGTCTCTTTCCAGTGTGGTCAAACCCATGATGTGGTTTCTCGCTTAGTCTCCTCCAAGAATGCCCTCAAGGCTCGTCTGAGAGCCTCGGGCGCTCTTGATGTGAGTGATGATGAGGCCCCTCCTGCTGCTCCTCCTACTGACTTTGGCTTCCCATCTGGTCCTGAGTGGGCTGATTTCCTTGACGAGGCTGGTGGCAGTGGCTTGCGTGATGATGCTGATGAGCTCTGAGCGTGGTTGGTGCTGTTGGTGCCTCCCATTTTGGTACTTGGTGCCGAAGGGGGAGTAATGTATCGTAGTTTTTAGTCTTTGGAGATTTAATGTAATGGATAAACTCATGTATGGCTACTTATGAATGATTGTGATTGCTATGGATTGCTATGATATCATCATAGACTATTATGTTTTGCTCCACTACTTCTATCATGATCTATTTTCTTTCTATGATGATCTATTATCTTTACATGTTGATCCATTATATGTTCGATAAACACATTAAAGGGGAGCTTCGATATTTTATCATGCATATACTAAGGGGGAGCTCCGTACCAAATATCTCCTAGACTATAATGTATGTTAAATCTTTTTGAGACCTATGTATATGTTGTCATCAACTACCAAAAAGGGGGAGATTGAAAGTGCATGCTATGCCCCTAATCGACTTTTGGTGTTAATGACAACACACACATAGGAAACTAATCCTATTTGTTGAGTGTATCTCAGGATGGCAAGTACTTTAGTAGATTGAGAATTATGTGCCAAAGGTGGTCTGAGAAGATCGGGATTTATATTTCGGGAAGGCTCGGGATTAAGAAAAGATGATGTAGACTATTCTTTTGAGTTTACTGATATTGAGTATAGGGATCCCGCACTATTAAGAGGGGATCACAGGTTTTGCGATGAACTTGCTCGTACCACATCTTCATTGTCATACCCAATACCACATATTCTCCACTCTGTTCTTATCTCAAAACAGGTCTATTTCCTCGGACGTCCGGCTCCCTCCGGACGTCCGAGGGCCGAACGACCGGCAGGCTTCGAAAATTCGGAGCCCTCCACCAGAAGTTTGTGAGTCATATAACTTGGATTTCCGGCTCCCTCCGGACATCCGAGGGCCGGACGTCCGACCAGCCTCGGAAACCCGGAGCCCTGCACCAGAAGAACATGAGCTCTCTAACTCGGATTTCCGGCTCTCTCCGGACGTCCGAGGGCCGGATGTTCGTTCCCCTTCGGAAATACAGAACCTCCCACCAGAAGAAGTTGAGTCGAATAACTCGGATTTCCGGTCTTCTCCAGACGTCCGGTCGCTGTTGAATTCACAATATTTTCAGTCATATCTACAGGCCTCGGACGACCGACCCCTGTCGGACGTCCGACCCCTCGCGGACGCCCGGACTTCCGGCAACTGTCGGACGTCCGGACCCTGTGTAACTTAAAGTGTCCCCAACGGTTGTTTCTCACTCCCCACTATATATACTCTTCTCCCACCTCGTGAAAGGGTGTTCAACACAGCTAGAATACATCCAAGAACACCTTTCTTCTCACTCACTCTTGTCTACACCAAATCCTAGATCCCAAGAGCATTTGTGAGTCCCTTTGAGTGTTGTTCCAATCAAAAGATAGATCGTCTCCCTCTCCTCCTTCCCACCAAAGTGATTTGTGATTTGAGCAATCCCCGTGATCTTGTTACTCTTGGAGGTTGGAGACTCCTAGGCGGTAGGAGTCTTCGGAGAGGAATCAAACCATTGTGATTTCCCCCGAAAAGTTTGTGAAGGTTTGGAAGCCACCTCAAGGCTTACAACTAGTGGTTGAGAAACGCCTTCGTGGAGTTATCTCAAAGGGAGAATAGGGTGAGCCTTCGTGGCGTAGGTGTGCCTTCGTGGTAACATCCGCCCCTCTAACGGTGACGTAGCTTCCCTCCAAGGAAGTGAACATCGGGATACATCCTTTTCTCTCTTGGAGTTTCGGTTATTCCTAACCCGAACTCTCTACTTGTGTTAATCCTTATTACGTACTTGTATTTGATTATTGTTTACCGCTTGTCTTACTTCACTCTAAATAGCTTACTCCTTGTCGTAGCAATTATTAGGCCTACACTCGTATTCCGCACTTTTGCCTAAAATTGCTAAGTAATTATTAAAATTTGGATTTGTACCTATTCACCCCCCCCCCTATAGGTCCATCTCGATCCTTTTCACCCGCCCCGAGCCCACCTCGCCCCGTGCCTTGTCGCGCCGCCGGCAAGCCTTGCCCCGCGCCCGCCTCTCCCAGCGTTGTCGCCTCGCGCTTGCCTCGTCATCAAGCTGGCTCTTGTAGCGTCGCCTCCCCGCGGCCACCAGCAAGCCAGTGGTTGTTGCGCCACCGTCCCCCGCCCGCACTTGCGGCGTTGCCGTCCGATGCATGGGCCTGCATCACCGCCGCCCCGCCACCGTCCCCGTCCGCGCTTGCGGCGTCGTCGTCCGATGCCCGCGCCTACATCGCCGCCGCCCCGCCCCCGCCCCGGAGCATCACCGTCTTGCATCCCGCGCCCGTCAACAAGCCAGTGCTCACCGCGCTGTCATCCCGTGTCCACGCATGCAGCGCCCGTCGCCTCGCCCATCGCACGCTCTCTTTGCAGCGCGGCTGCCCCGCGCCATCACCGTCGTCTGCTGCCTCCCCTTCCCCGAGGCACGCCACTGCCCTGCGCCATCACTGCCGCCTCCCTTCCCTTGAGGCACGCTGCTACCCATCGTCGCCGTGGAGCTCGGGCTCGCAGCCCACCGCAGACCCACGCCGCCGCTGCCTCCAGTCGCCATTGACTGTTAAGGAAAAGAAAAAAAATGAAAATAGATGATAGGTTGGCTGGTGGGGCCATATTCCACCTCAACATATTGTCTATGGAGGCATGCTAAATCAGCCTGACAAGTGGGTCCCACACGTCAGTTTCACCGTTAGACGCGGCTCAATTCCGGATTAGTGTTTTTTGTTACTAACTTGCCACGAAAATGGTGGTTATTCGTGATTTTCGACAAAAATGGTGGTTTTGAAGTACCCTTGCCACATTTGTGGTGTTTTTAGCAATTTACTCTCTCAAAAGCAGTGGCAAAGACTCCTTCGTGCTAAACTGGAGCATGTCCGTATTAGAATTTGAGGATGCCAAGTGATTTACTACTATCTAGTCCTTTAATCTAGCTTCATTCAACCTCATCTTCATTTTTGTTGTACACACCTTGAGATTCGAGTTGTACATGTTGTAGTTGACGAGATCAACGAATGAAAACCATAGTGGCAGAACTATATGCAATGCAGCATAGGCAGTGAGAGTAATCTCCAATCATAGGCAACAAACTCTCGAGGGCTTTCATGTTGGTGCCATTATCCTATAACTTGGTGGAACTAAACTTCCGGTTATTGTTGGGTTCCTAACGCATCCAAATCCTAAGAACATGTCTTCTTTTACAGGAAACTAGTACACATGCACATGCAACACACGTCTCGACTGAAAGCATAATATCACCATTGTTTTCGCTCTGGATAAAAATAAAGGTCTCCACTAAAACTAAATTTACCAACTTCTTGTAGTTATCATCGAGTTATCTAGGAACAACCATATTGAAAAGCTTCACCATATGTACAATGCCACGACAAATATATGCTTGCCTAAACCGCAATTCATGTTGTTGTCTAAAATTCTGCAATGCATACTTCTATGTTTCGTATTATGTAGACTGGAACTTACCGGTGACCATTAAGGGCAACCAAAAAAGAAAAAGATAAAAAATCAAAGTATGCATTGAAAATATAAGGAAGCGAGCCCTTGGTCTACAACCAGGGGGTTACTCAAAGCATTAGCAATAGTTTCTTTACAGGATTAAGAAAACATCAAGATATGAAATCAACATCAATTCTGCCCTCATCTGTAAAGCATTCGACATCAGCCTACTTGGTCATACCATTCATTATTCAACTATAAATAAGCACAACTGCAGAAATTACATAAGAAATAAGGCTACAAAAGTAAAAACATTTTCCCATCAAGCAATCCTTTCAAGGGAATAGGAGAAGCAAAACAACTGATGTAGTCGGTTCATATGTAGATTTTTTGAATTAATGTGAACACACAACTGAGCCTTAATGTGTTACCGCCATACGATGCAAAAAAAATTGTAGCTACATCCAAAAACCACATGCAAGATTCAGGTTACAAACAAATATAAATTTTGATGCATTTAAAAAACCTTAGACCAAAGCCAGCCCACTCACAACTTTGGCCTTATGCCTGTGGATCGTGCAGGCTACCGAGCACTACAACACGTCCTAGCATCGCCACATGCCTTATCAAACTTTGGTCTGAAGTGAATTTGCTTGCTGTTGCAATTGTTTGCTATAATATTCTTTGCCTTTGGTTGACCAAACACCACCTCAAATTGTGATTTGAGAAGCGGTAATTTAACACCACAATATCCCAAAGTAGCATGCATATTCATAAGCTTCTATACACGCTTTGGTAATAATTTTTATAACCCATCTAGAGTTGTCTGAGAAGAAGTACTGATTTCAGATTGCAGCAGAAACATCAGCATATCGTCCATTGTTTGCATAATGCACCCGTATGTCATATGTTCTCTCTATCAAGCACCTGAAACATTGGAAGCTTGGTCAAATCACTTCTCAACATCTTGAAGATACATTGGGAGCTTGGTCATCCAATCAGGAAACATATTAAGCTAACAATTGATTGAAGATGCGAAATAATTGAATTGAATTGAAGAGAAAAGACAGAGCAAGGTGGCTCACGGGAGGATTCAGTATAGTATGTAGTATGCAGCAACAGTAACCCCAACCACAGGGCAGCCAGCAACCTCAGCGACGCCGGTGTCCGCGACGGGTGTCAACCCAAGGTAGGCAGCAACCCAACCCCAGCACCGGAGGCCCCCCGTTGGCAGTCCTAGGTTGAGGCGTCTTGAAAGGACCTGAGTTTCTAACATAGATTACAATGGAATGTCCAAAGCATTCTCCAACTTCTTGAAACGATGCTTGTCCTCGCAACCTCTTTCAGTGGCAGCATTGAGATTATAAGAGTCTGAATCTCCTGCGACAAGAAAGGACTTGAGTTTCTAACTGGTAGACACAATGAGCTGAATGTGCAGGTATTTGAAAGAGAAATCTTGAGATGGAAGCTGTAGTTTCTTTTTCAGTGGCTTCACTGCATGCTTCGTGATGTTTTTAAGCAAGATAACATTCCAATTCATACAGAAACCAAGTTAAGCAAGGAATCTAAAATGTCGAGCCCCACTTAGGAACAAGATGATATTTTTATGCACAAAATAATTTAAGCGAGACCTAAACATTGAGCCTCACATTTTGCCATAGGGTTCCACATCCATGGTTCGTGGAGACACACGTGCATCACATCAAGCAACGATTTAATTTCCCTTGTTGTAATGTAAGGAAGATTAGGAGAGAGAGAGAGAGAGAGGAAAAAAGGAGGAACCAACAGAAGGTGAGTTACCGCAGGCAGGTCCAACTTCCGGAAGGACGACGTGTCACCGGTGGCTACACCGTGGAGGTGCTCAGTTCTGCCCAGCTTGCCCGTCGCCGCATCTTCCATAGACTGCTGCAGTGAGGGAGGTTCCACAGGTTAGTTAATGGCGAAAGGAACTCTGCGCCCGCAAATTTGTCAGAAACACGTACGGGAGAGGAGAGGATGCTAGCGCAACTTACTTTCTAATATAATAGAGGAGGAGGTGCAGGTGCAGGAGGGGGATCTGCTTCGTCCTCCTTGGCTCAGGCCATCCACAAATCCATCTACTCCGACAGATGATGCTCCTGGTCGGCCGGCGTCGGGGCTGCTCACCGCGGCATCGCGGCCGGTGTCCTGCGCCTCGCCCATGTCCTTTTCCGAGCGGGCGGCAACCGGTGAGGGTGGGGCGAGCGAGCGGCGGCGTGGAGGGGAGGCGGCGCCCGCGACGAGCAGGTGAAGGCGGGGCGGGCGGGGCGGAGCGGTTGGCGAAAAGGACGTGCGAGGATTAGCGTTAGCGTTAACGAAGACTTCGTTATTTCGTTAACAAAAGTTTTAGTCCATTGATTACGTGATTGGATGGTTGAGATTGTAAGTTGAATCTGCCCTCTCGTGCTTTTTATAGTGTAGATGATATCTAGTAACAAACAAAGACAACAATCTCTTGCCAACACAAACACAAGACACGTCCATGTCGTCCTCCCCACCGACGGATCTACTTAATCTATGGGGCCCTCAACTCTCCAACAAGACCGGCTCCACATTCATCATTGATGTCCTATGGAACATCTGGAAGAGAAGAAATGCCAAAGTCTTCCGATGGGACCTACAGCCCATTCACCTTATCGCTCGCTTTGCGGCGGATGACGTTATGCTCTGGTCAAATAGGTGTTCGCATGAGCAACCCATGCTCACTTTGCGCGACTGGTGTACCATGTTGTTTCACTTGTCTGAGAGATTGTAACTCTTTATAACCCTCTCTCTCGAACTCTCAACCCTCCCCCCCCCCCCCCTTGTGTACATGTAGTTTTCCTCTTATTAATGAAAAGGTTCAGGCCGGCGTAAGCCCGCCGTAGCACCGTTAAAAAAAAGACACGTACATAGAGGAAGGATACGTGTGGTTATGGTGGTTCTGGATGGGTCTTAAGGCCGAAAAAAGGGAAGCTACAGAGAATACTTTACAATGCAAGCGTATATCTGCTTTTATATACCAAGACTGCAAGCTAATGTACAATGACTTCTACTTTTAAACTCTGATTCTCATGAACTTTAGAGTTCACTACAAATATATAAATATATAATAATGCTTCTTAGGCCCTGTTTGGAACCACCCAGATTATATAATCCAGTTTTTATAATCTATTATGTCTCCAAACAGGACAGCTTATGGTGTAGATTATAAAAACTAGATGGCTAGATTATTAAAAACTCATAATCTACTCTATACCAGCTAAAATCAGATTATGAATTGCTAATGACCCATTACCCTTATAAAGTTGGAGATAATTACATTCCTACCACCGCCACCCTTCTCTTTTTTCAAAAAAACAAACAAGGGGCAGACAGGTCATTATGCAATGTAAAACCTGGATTACAGTTTATATAATCTGGCCTCCAAACATGTCCACCTAGATTATTTTTATAAACCAGATTATATAATCTATCTTCATAATTCAGATTATCATAATCTATTATGGTTTCAAACAGGGCCTTAATAGCTGTGGGGTATTGTGGGTAAATTGACCCCACAAATACTGAAGCTTGGCGAACCTGGACTGTGCTCCAAAATGTACCCAGCATTACATACATATATGAGCAACACACTCCAGCGACTATGGTATATATTTTGGAACGAATGTACTATTAATTGCATATTTACAATGCATAAGTGTGACCGTGTGAGAAATAACATGGCGAGCGTCAACATATTGGCCATCGAACCACCGCCCCTTGTCGACCACACTAGAAACACGCCGCTTCCATAAATACCCACATGGCCACATAGGAAGGAAACAATATATTTAGGGAAAAGAGGCAAAAGGGCAACATTGAAAAATACTGGTACATCTCCAAGGTTTTATTTATTTCTTTGACAGTCTATTATTATTGCAGCGTTTATCAATATTTTTGTTGAGATTCAGAGGGTGATTGGATTCAAAAGACTAAAACTAGTCTGACTAAAACTAGTCTCTTTAAGAGGCTAAAGTTCCAAGCACCCCTGACTAAAGAGAGGCTAAAACTAGTCTTGAGGCTAAAATCTTTTAATCAGGGGTATCCTTAGAGGGTGCTTGGATACGTTTTAGTCCCATGACTAAAAGTAATGAGACTAAAACTTGCTAGCCTCATCCATGCTTGGATCCAAGTACTAAAGAGACTAAAATCAAGTTAATGAGCATTTATTATCCTCCAAACCCTCCAATCCAGAACTTGCATGAGAAGTTAAATGAGGAGAGAGAGGACTAATGCACATTTTAGTAGGGGTACCCTGACTAAAAGATTTTAGCCTCAAGACTAGTTTTAGCCTCTCTTTAGTCAAGGGTGCTTGGAACTTTAGCCTCTTAAAGAGACTAGTTTTAGTCAGACTAGTTTTAGTCTCTTGGATCCAAGCACCCTCTTACTAGAATGTGCATTAGTCCTCTCTCTCTTCATTTAACTCCTCAAGCAAGTTCTGGATTGGAGGGTTTGGAGGATAATAAATGATCATTAACTTGATTTTAGTCTCTTTAATATTTGGATCCAAGCATGGATGAGGCTAGCAAGTTTTAGTCTCATTACTTTTAGTCATGAGACTAAAACGTATCCAAGCACCCTCTCAGAGAAACCCGTCTAACAATACAATTATGGTGCAACCACTTGTGATTGATGCATCTTTCATTGGAAGTATTATTCAACAAATACTCCATAGCAGCCTAAGCAGCATTTGTTTAACGGACTTCTGTTCATCGCACACCTCCTTCCAGGGAAGAACCTTGCGTGCCCCTGAAACCATCAAAGATCAAAAGTGAAACGGGAAGTGGTTAGTCTCATGGGAATGTAAAACTGAAGTACATGCGTACTTAGGTCCTGTTATAAGTATTCTAAACAAAGCCGTTAAACTCGATGCATGCCAAAATTCTTACGGCGAAGAGTCCATCGAGCAAATGCCGAACCTTCCGATGAAAGGGTACATCTCCCTTTATATAGCAAGGATAGATGCAAGGTAATGAACGGTCGTGTTCTACTTTAATATTGATTCTTCACAAATTTAAGTGTTCTCTACAAGCATCTAAATATATAATGGTCTTCTACTCTGCTTAAAAGATGTGGGGTCATTGTGGGTGTCAGTGTGTGTTGGAGCCTGATAAATAGTGTTTACCTCGTGTTAATTTAATCTCAGATAGTGTTTAACTCATGCTACAAAGCACAGTTCTAGCAATTGATCGATGTGTTATACTTGCACTGAGAAGGCTAGGTGCGTAGGTGCAGCAATGGAGTACCACTTGTTCTAACCGGGACATTTGACTCATCGATGCCAAAATTACCACGAGAAGCAGTCATTCGTGCTAAACAGGAGTATGTCCTTTATCTCGAATTTTCGATCGTATTTGAGGATGGCAAGTGATATAATGTCCAGTCCTTTGATCTAGCATCATTCAATTTCATCTTCATTTTGATTGTCAACTAAACTTTGAGATATGAGTTGTACAAGCTTTAGTTGACGAGACCAAGAAAAGAGAACCAGAGTGATGAAACTACTTGCAATGCAGCAAGGGCCACCGGAGCGATCTCCAATCGTAGACAAGAGCTACTCTACAGGCATCTCCAATCGTTATTGTTGGATTCCTGAAGTGAGGAATCTCCTATCGTTATTGTTGGATTCCTGACGCATCCAAATCCTAAAAACGTATCGAGTAACAACCAGACGAGAAACTCTTGCCAGCACAAACACAAGACACTCACCCTAACAACTTAATATGTTTCTGCATAGAGAAAGGATCCTTCTTGTTGTTCTTGATGGGTCTTAGGGCCGGAGAGATGGGAGCAGGAGACGAAGACAAGCTGGGGAGACTACTCTTTGTGTTCCTTGCCTACCTCTCGATGCAAGAGTATGTCTGCTTTCATATGCCAAGGCTGCAACAACGCACACCGACTTCTACTTGAAATTCTGATTCTTACAAATTTTAGAGTTCTCTACAGCTATCTAAATATATAATGGTGTTTCGTACTAGATGTGGGGTAGTTGTGGGTAAATTGACCCCACACATAGTGAAGCTGAGTGTGCTCTAAAATGTACCCAGTGTTGCAGAGATCAGCAAAAAATGCATGTACTACTCCAGTAATCAACTAAAGATGTGTGGCACATGGCAGCTAGACTCTGATCTATATTTTGGAAAGAAGGCACTATTCATTGCAAATTTGCAATACACAGGTACGAGAAAAAACATATCGAGCTGCCATGACCATGATGGCATCTTAACTTGTTCCTCTTTTTCAACATTGATGATATCACAGGCCCGCAAAACATCCACATGGCGGGGAACAAATTATTGAGGGAAGAGAGGCAAAAGTGCAACATGACAAATACTGGTACATCTCCAACGTTTTATTTTCTTTCTTTGACAGTCTATTATTATTGCAATGTTTGTCTCATATCGGTGTTTCTGTTGAGATTCAGCGAACCCCATCTAACAATACAATTATGGTGCAACCACTTGTAATTGATGTATCTTTCATTGGAAGTATTATTCAACAAATATTCCATGGCAGCCTAGGCAGCATTGTTTAACAGACTTCTGTTTATCGCACCCCTCCGTCCACTGAAGAACCTTGCGTTCCCCTGAAACCATCAAAGATCAAAAGCCAGCAGGAAACTAGTTAGTCTCGTGGAAAAGCAAAACTGAAATACATGTATACTTAGAACATGTTAAGGATTAAGCTAGCTTTTCAAAAAGACTTGTGCATATGTTGGATGTAGCCGCTATCTGAAAGTGTCTTCTTTGAAGTTGACCGCAAATTTAACTGAAATTGGTGAAAAGTCCTCAAACTAACTAGATAGATACCTAGCAAGCCGCCCTTAAATATTTTCAACCACAGGACAAGATTAACAGCACATTAACAGAAACACATAGCATTCGAGCCAAGAATGCACTCTCACAGGTCACAGCATTGCTGATTGCTAACAAGGAACATTAATTGGGAAACACTTAAAACAGACATTAATTGGGCAACCTATTCTGGCAAAGGGGATGGGTCAGTTCACAACATCTGAGTTACTAAATAATAATAATTTGCATAGAAAATTTCCATTAACAAAAGGTGTAGACCAAACATGAAGGTTCAACAAGCAAGAGCATGCAAAATAAGTACTCTTTTCAGAGAGAAAACCTAACTAACGGTTACCTCATAACATATTAGCATTTTTCTTGAACTCTTTTCAGAAGTTATGGTGTATATATCGCAATAAACACATCAATACACAAGTTCCAGTACTGCAGTGTACTCAGGTAAAGTCCAATTAAAACAAGTGAAGCAGGGGTTAGAAGACTTAACGTAACTGAACACTGGCAAATTTTTAACTGAACTAAAAGAAGTGTCTAGTTTAACAAGTCATGATGCAACATAGCCAAAAACATCCCTTGCATGGATGCAATAGCTGGGGCCACTATTAAGGATTTCCACATGCTACATATAAAAGCTGTATATCAACTAACTTCATCATACAGAAACTAATCGGTATACAAGGATAGTCAGTTCTATGAAAATAAATGTTACACTAGCTGTTGACAGTTAAATTAGTAAGTCACCGCGGTCCCCTCGGTGCAAACTGCAAACCATATGAATGCATATCCTAGTGACCACAATTTAAGGTTATTTGCAGGTTATTCTGGGGTCCAGTATCCACATCTACCATGTGTGTCTTTACAAACAGCTTTCTTTAGTACTATAAAAGGAGAGATTAGATGTGGTTTTATGCCTTAGAACTCCTTGATAGTTAGTTGCAACAGGATTAATGGGCTTGACTCGATTGAGGATAGATTTTATCTAGACCCTAAGCAATTGTGGGGATTTCATGGTAATTATGTCCCATGATTAAGAAAACAAGCATTTTGTATTACTTGCATGGCCAGCATCTTTTGTATTACTTGCATGGCCAGCATCATCTGCTCGTGATGAACGAAATTCTAGCACTTATGGTTTCCTCCGCAGTTCACTAAGAAATATGTTCCATAATTTATCTATTTTAGATTATTTTTTATGAGAAGTCCCTGCATGGAATTTGATTCTAACTGATTGTGTAGGCTGAAAGCTAGATGTGCTAAGGATTTAGTACATGAACACAACTTACACCCCCTTCAAGGAAATGAGAATAGTACAAGGCTCAGTAAGAACGTGGGGAATTGGAAGAGATAGCTTTTGAGTCCTCTGAGGTGATCATGGATTCCTTCAGCAATCAAATCTCCGACTAGACGAACCATGCTTAGAGCAAGTGTAAGAAAATGGTGAGGCACCTAAGTGTAAGAAAATGGTGAGGCACCAGAGGCAAGTGTAAGAAAATAGTGAGGCACCAGAGGCATAGCGATTGGTGACATTAGACCTCCTCGACCATTACTGGCAGTGGATAGAAGCAACAACTGGACTTAACAATCATGATTCATCGTGTCCGGCCCGGGTACCTTATGTAACATTTATGGTCCTCTTAACTTTAAGTATTGAACCGCATTGTGTGTGAAGTGGTTGTGCTAGTGTGGTCTATCATAATGCAGTAAGTAGTTGAACTATTATTTACTTCTTCCCACACTACTACTCATTTCTACATTGCTACTTCTCTCACGTCTGCAGTATTTCTGTTGCTTCCGTTGTGCGAACTCTCTTCTTGGTTGCCAGTTCATCGTATTGACTTCGTCAACTCATAATTTCGTGTAGATACATGTAGCAGATGGCAAGGAGTTCATTTGTTACATGTTGTATTGGATTTTTCTCCATGCATGTGCCGTCATGGTATCGGTGTTATTCAGACAACATAGCTATGATTACGCGGGCAGTGGGTTATGATCACAAACAGAGAAGTACTCTAGGTCCAGAAACCAAACTAATTGTAAATTAAACATGAACCACCTCAACCACAGTACAACATAGTGGCCCTGCCACACCATGTTAATCAAAAAGACAAATGCCAATGACAGATAACATCACCTCTCCTGGAGTCAAGACAGTAGCGCCTATACTTCCAATTGTCCCAATCATTATTAAAAAAACGGAGGCATTTTCACATTGATAAACTAAGATGAGCACCTACAGAATCATATGTCTCCCTACTTGTCATCCTAGAAACGTGTTTCCTGCCGAACATGTGATATGAGATTCTTTAGTTTTTTCTGTTTCAAATAAGGATGTGTGTTCAATGCGAGAAGTGAGGAGAAACTGTGTGGAAGTAAATGTGATAATTAAGGTTTGATTAGAAATAGTACGAACATGCTAAAAATATGTGTCACTACAAAATAGACAGTAAAGATCAACTGAGTAAACAAACTCAATTCATGCAACTGATAGAAACAAATAGGTGGTTGTTAGTAACGACATAGTTAAACCATGGATGGCACAAAATACTATCATGTCATGCGGTAGTGGAACCTTTTCAGCCTAGCAGAAACAATTGCCCCAATCCCAAGAGGCACTCCTAGATAGTGAATTATGTGAGTGACACCAAAACTATATCCTCTCAAACGTACTTCCTAATAACACAGATAACCTGGTTAGGTGACCAATTTCTTCTGACTGGCTTAGCAAGTCAAAAGCATAAAATCCTTAACTTGCTAGTCCCACAAGCTCCTAACCTGAGCTTAAGTTTATCTAGTTAGAAATAGGCTTAATCTTCTAAAATAATCCACCCCAGAAAAATAGAATCAGTGAACATTTAATCCCATATTTAACATTAGCCATAAACAAAAATGTAGCATAAATGTCACCAAAGGTCATCAATGTCAAAATTAATCTCATATGTAACATCTGCCGTGAGATGTCACCAAAGGACGTTGAATTTGATTAACAATCGATGCTTTCCTTCAACATTTGCATAACTTATCCAAATTTTCAAACACATTTGCAAAGAAGGGACAGGAAGTTTACAGTTGGAAAATATCTTTTTATGAGCAAAATGCATCTGCTCAAGCAACAAATAGAGAATAAAAGTGGTTATGAACATTTACATCCCCTTCAACTGAGAATGGTAGTTGAGTATTTAACTTGTGTCCCAGTGGCAGATGAACTACCACAAAGAGGACATAACATAATTCACTGGCTTCGGAGAAAAATGCTAACTAAATTAAAACTTCCAGCCAGCATACTTCCTAAATCATACTCCCTCCGTCCGGAATCACTTGTCACAGAAATGGATGTACCTAGACGCATTTTTAGTTCTTGATACATCCATTTCTGCGGCAAGTAACTCGGGACGAAGGGAGTATAAAACTAGATGATCATACACACAGAAACAACGTATAACTCCTGCCAAAGACACAGATCAGAGATTAATCATTTGTATTGACGATGTGGAACCTGTATATCTGCATCGCGCCCACAGAAATCGTGACACCCTTAGCAGTTTAGAGCATAGTAACTAAACTTATTTCATGAAGTTGCAAGGGAAGGGGAAATGGTGAATGAGGTCTCACTTCTTATTCCGCCTCTTGCTTTTGGGGGTGCCCCATCCCTCGAGCTTAGCCACCGGGCAGCCACAGCGGTTGCGGAAGAGCAGGACAGCGCGGCCGTTGGGCGGCGCCATCCGGCGCAGCTCTGCGCGAAGGCACTCGTAGTCCGGGTTGTTCCCGCTCTGGCCCCCTTTCCACGGCAAGGTCTCGATCTCGCGCCACATGGCGGCGTCGGCGCCGCCAACGGTGCTCCCCCCGCCAGCCCGCACGGCGTCCTCGCTCTGGAGCTGGACGTCGAACTCGAGCGCCTTCCGGAGGCCGCGGCAGCGCGGGTTGCGGCAGCGGCGGCGAGGGAGGCGGCGGCAGGAGAGGAAGGCGGCGGTGGCGAGCACCGCGGCGGCGGCGACGTAGGGGAGGCCGGCGGCGAGGTAGGGCAGGGCGGCGGCGGCGGAGGCGAGCGCGGCGGCGGCGGGCGGCGACGCGAGGAGCGGGGAGAGGGAGCGGGAGACGTGGGCGAGCGAGGAGGCGAGGAGGAAGGCGAGGGAGAAGAGCACGAGCAGGAGGATGAGGAGATCGAGCGTGGCGGAGGAGGGCGTGTGCCTGCAGGAGGAGGGCGAGAGGGAGAGGGAGACGTGGCCGGCCCCGCCGCCGGAGTGGGCGTGGGAGCGGGAGGAGGACGGCGCCATGGCCGCGGCCGCGGGGGCGGGGGGCGGGCTGGCGGCGGAGGGCGTGCGGTGGGGGCAGGGGAATGGCCGGAGCATGACGCGGCCGGCGGGGCTGGGGCTGGGGTGGGGAATTAATCTGCAGATTTGGGTGACTTGATTAGCCGGGATCCGATACTTTGCTTGCCTTGTTTACCTTCGGGTTGGGGTTTTGGCCTTTCTGCTCCCTCTTTCTTTTTCTAATACTAATACTCCTGATCGGGATTAGCTTCTTAAGTAGGGGTAGTATTATTTCTGGGATTAATTAGGGAGGGCTGGTACTGCCATTCGTAGGCAGATGAGGTGCGGTGGGTGGATCAGGATCGGTCAAGATCGATCGATCCAACCCCTGCCTGCCTGCCTGCCTGCCTGGCTGAGATTGTTGACCTCACAAAAACAGGCTCACTGGTTAGCAGCAACAATCCTTTGTGACAAATCCTGATTAGCAGAGGCCGGGAGCTGCAGAAGAGTGCATTGGAAAATAAGAAATGAAGGATGTGACTAGCCGGCGACACGGACATGAAACATGCCATCTTGTCCGAGTGCTCCGCGCACTAGCCCAAAATATCTGTGCTGTCAAGTGTCAAATCCTAGACCTTAATGGGGTGACTTTGACTTGAAGTGGAGGTAAAAAAGATATGTATGACTTTTGCTGTGGGTAAAAAGAAGAGAAGTATTGCCTGTTTTTAACAGCGTGAACAACCTATACGGTGCTAATAACAACAATAATACAAGCAAGCAAACGATACAACACAACACTAGCTTACACAAGGTAAAGGTAAAGTAACCACAATTAAAGCTGATGAAGACGAGGATGTGTTACCGAAATTCTTTCCCTTTAGGATGAAATACGTCTCCTTTGGAGTGGCGTGGAGGCACGATGTTCCCCAAGAAGCTACTAGGCCACCGTATTCTCCCCACGTCCTCGCGTAATGCAAGAAGTCGTGATTCCACTAGTGGTGCCCTTGAAGGCGGCAACCGAACCTTTACAAACAAGGACGGTGCTCTCTCCACAGCTTACTTGAAGGCTCCCAACACCACCACGAAGCTTTACCAGAATGGATTGTGTCTTCGAGGTGACATCTTCCGTCTAGGGTGCCCAAACACCCAAGAGTAACAAGATATGTAAGGGATTAGTGGGGGAACTGAATTTCTCTTGGTGGAAGTGTAGATCGATGCCCTCTCCTCCAAATCCGAGAATATCAACAAGTTTTCGATGGCTAGGAAGAGAGATCGGACGAGAATGAGCTTAGGGGCAACAATGGAGCTTGGGGGCATAAGAGGTAAGTCTTCTTAGGAAAGGAGACCCCTATAAATAGTGGAGGGAAATCCAACCATTTTCTGCCCTCAGCCCACACTCGGGCGGTACTACCGCTCCTAGAAGTGGTACTACCACGCCCTAGCCATGGAGTACAAGTAGTACAGGAGCGGTAGTGCCGCTTGAGCGGTATTACCATCCACTCCAGCAGTACTAGCACTTGGGGCCACATAAACCTCGAGAGGTAGCGGTAGTAGAGGGTACTAGGGCGGCACTACCACGCCAAGCGGTACTACCGTGCTAGTGTCGCTCTACTATCGCTCAAGAGAACAAACCAACAGAATGTAGCACAGGGGGAATCGCCCGATTGGTACTAGTTGTGGTAGTAGGAGTGGGAGTAGCGCTTTTGCGGTACTACCGAGCTACTACCGTAAATGGGAAACCGGCAACTGAAAGTTGTACACGCGGGAATCCCCAAAGTGATGTGGTAGTACACAGCAGTACTACCGTCGCAATTGTACTATTGTTGGCATTGGCGGTACTACCGCTTGTGTGCTGCCAACTTGACCACACAAAACAAATGAAGAGCTCCAGGTTACGAAAAAGGAGTTTGTGGGTGCAAGTGGGGTTGTGTACGTGTTGATTCCATCCATACCTTTCCAAAGTTGACCCCTTCTTAATAGTACGGATGTCCTATGACTCAAAACCACCAAAAAAGAAATCGAGAGAGACAACTGTCTTCACTCTTTATCACCAATACGTTTGGGACGTATCAAGGCGCAATAACCAGCACTGGCATCAGCATCCGAGGTTGTCATGGCAGTGGACCACCATTGCTGCCCCCAAGGGACTAGTCGCCACCAACCAAAGTGAACCATGTCGGGCTCCACCACCACCCTACGCTAGTTGTAGACCACCAACCACCAGAATCGGGATGAGCGCAAGCAGCCGCTACTCCAGATCCAATGAACGAGCCACCATCCTGCACCCAAACTATCCCACAACTACCACAACCCCATTGCCTGTCAACATCGCGTCCCCATCGGGCTACCACTCCCCATGCTACACGACCTGACCGAGGAGGAAGAAGTCCACATCACCGATCACCACAAGGGGCTTTGCCCTGGCGGCTCCGGCCAACTGCGAGAGGAGGAGGGAAGGATCCGGAGGAGAGGTAGACATGAGGCTTTACCACCACCCAAGCCACCCGCGGGTAAATGACACGGGGATGAGGGTTAGGGTTTGGAGCATTATTTTACTCCTTCTATCAACGAGCATGTGGTGAATGTGGGTGTTCTTGGGAATCTAGGTTATCGATGGAAGGCTTCTCGATGTTATTATCAAGAGCGGGAGGGCGATGTGGAGGGGATTCAACCACATGGTGGGTGTTGTCACCATCTCCAGATCTAGAGGAGAGATAGTTCTTTTCCACCCAAGCCCTCCATGCATCGAGTTTTACAGCTCCCCCGCCGTCGAGTCCCAATGAGCCAACACCGGTGTGTTGCTGGAGGAGTCAAGGCCACCTTTGTTGTTTTCTTTCCAGGAGAAACAACCATTTGCCTGATAGAGTGGTGATTGATAGAGGCAAAGTTGTCCCTGTCTTTCGATGAGATGGTGGTGCTACCTCTTGAGCTTGCGTTGGTTTTTTCCTTTGAAGAGGAAAGGGTAATGCAACATAGTAGCAATAAGTATTTCCCTCAGTTTGAGAACCAAGGTATCAATCCAGTAGGAGTATCAAGCCAAGTCTCCACCGTACCTGCGCAAAAACAGCAAACTTGCACCCAACGCTACAAAGGGGTTGTCAATACCTTCACGATTGATTGCAAGGTGAGATCTGAAGGCGGAAAGTGCAACAAAGTAAAAGTGTAGGGCTGAAAATATGACGTGAAGTAGACCCGGGGGCCATAGTGTTCACTAGAGGCTTCTCTCAATATAACAAATATTACGGTGGGTGAACGAATTACTGTCGAGCAATTGATAGAACCGCGGAAAGTCATGACGATATCTAAGGCATTGATCATACATATAGGCATCACGTCCGAGACAAGTAGACCGATACTTTCTGCATCTACTACTATTACTCCACACATCGACCGCTATCCAGCATACATCTAGTGTATTGAGTTCATGACAAACAGAGTAACGCCTTAAGCAAGATGACATTATGTAGAGGGATAAATTTATGCAATAGATATAAACCCCATCTTTTTACCCTTGATGGCAACAACACGATGTGTGCCTCGCTACCCCTTCTGTCACTGGGTGAGGTCACCGCACGGTATGAACCCCAAACCAAGCACTTCTCCCATTGCAAGAATCATAGATCAAGTTGGCCAAACAAAACCCACAACTCGAAGAGAATTACAAGGATATGAAATCATGCATATGAGAGATCAGAAGAAACTCAAATAAGATTCATAGATAATCTGGTCATAAATCCACAATTCATTGGATCTCGACAAACACACCGCAAAAGAAGATTACATCGGATAGATCTCCATGAAGATCATGGAGAACTTTGTATTGAAGATCCAAGAGAGAGAAGAATACATCTAGCTACTAGCTATGGACCCGAAGGTCTATGGTGAACTACTCACGCATCATCGGAGAGGAAATGGTGTTGATGAAGAAGCCCTCCGTGTACGAATCCCCCCTTCGGCAGGGCACCAGAACGTGCCCCAGATGGGATCTTGCGGAGACAGAAGCTTGCGGCGGCGGAAAAGTATTTTCGTGGCTCTCTCCCGTGGTTTTGGATTTTTCGGGGATTTATAGGCGGAAGAAGTAGGGCAGAGGAGCCACAGGGGGCCCACAAGCCTGCTAGGCGCCCCCCAGGCCGCGGCTAGGGGGCTTGTGGCCTCCCCTGGCGCCCTGTGCCTTGGTTCTCAAGCTCCGTGTGTATCTTCTGTTCCGGAAAAAATATTTTTGGAGGTTTTATTCTGTTTGGAATCCGTTTAATATTCTCCTCTGAAAAGGGTCAAAAACACGGAAAAAACAGGAGCTGGCACTTGGCACTGAGTTAATAGGTTAGTCACAAAAAAGATGTAAAAGACATACAAAACATCCAAAGTTTGACAACATAATAGCATGGAACCATAAAAAATTATAGATACATTGGAGGCGTATCAGGTGGTTATCGTTTTGGTGGAGTAGACTTTGACGATCCGACTACGAACATGTGAGGACGTCGCACCTTAGCAATCGCTAAACCAACTCCAAGAGATTAATGACCACGTCACAGCACGATCAACCTGACCATGAGGGTCTGTTTCCTGCACGCAAACGAAGAACAAGCAAGAAACTAAGATTGCAATCTGGATATTGCGAATATAAGAGGAAAGCTTTATTGATGAAAGTTGGGTTTTGTGACGCCTTTGTTTGTTCGTGGAACACAAACAAAGAACGCGAAGTTGCAGCTATGGCGAACTTGTAATCTAAACAAAACCCAAGTCTCAATGGCGCCCTAAGGGTTGTATGTATGGGGGAATAGAGGAGGAATTTTGTGACCCCTTGGAGGAGGGGTCCGAAACCGACCCTAACTCAGTTTCCCCACACATACAGACTCGAAAAATACCCTATAATATGGTATTTCAAAATTACATGGGTCTGGCCCAAAAATAAGGTGGCGCACCACCTATAATAGCCTATGGACGAAATTTATAAAGTGGCGTCTTGAATATTTCGTCCAAGCCTTCGTTCTCTCCTTATGGTGGCTTCAAAGTGCGAAAAGTACCAGTGGAAGCTCCATTGTTCTTTCCCACGCGTGCACCTTCTTCTCCATGCTTGATCCCGCTCCAACGGATATCCTTCTTGTCCATGCTAGGTCCTTCATTCATAAGTACAACAGAAGTATCTAACTTAGCTATCATCATATGTTCATGAACATTAGAAGGATTTCCAAGAAACATAAGTACCTGGTAATTTAATTGGCGTGCACGAGGCTCTAGTAATTGGTCCAGTATGTATAGCAGCTGGGTCTGCGGGTATAACAATGGTGTTGATGTGCTCATTATCCTCCCCTTCTTGAACTGAAGTCGTCCTCGTCGGAAGATCGTCTTCCTCACCCAAATATGGCTTAAAATCTGCAATGTTAAAGTGGGACTAGCCCCAAAATCTGCAGGCAGATCAAGTCTATATGCATTATCATTTATTTTCTCTAGCACCTTGAAAGACCATCAACACGTGGCATTAGCTTTGACTTGCGCAAATCAAGAAACCTATCCTTACGTAAATGCAACCAAACAAGATCTCCCGGTGCAAATACAACATGTTTTCTACCCTTATCTATAGCAAGTTTATATTTAGCATTCGTATGCTAAATGTTTTCCTTAGTTAACTCATCCATCTTTGATATCAAATCAGCACATTCTTGAGAATCAGAATTAACCTTCTCCAAAGATGGAAGAGGTAACAAATCAATAGGTGCACGAGGTAAGAAACCATACACAACTTCAAAAGGGCACATCTTAGTAGTAGAATGCAGTGCACGGTTATAGGCAAATTCACCATGAGGCAAGCATTCTTCCCACATTTTCAGGTTTTTCTTCAAAACAGCCCTAAGCATATTAGACAATGATATATTGACTACTTCAGTCTGTACATCACTTTGGGGTGACATTTAGTCCTAAAAGGCAATTTTGTCCCCAAGTTGCTGATACGTCTCCAACGTATCTATAATTTTTTATGGTTTCATGCTATTATCTTGTCAAACTTTGGATGTTTTGCATGCCTTTTATATATTTTTTGGGACTAACTTATTAACTCAGTGCCAAGTGCCAGTTCCTGTTTTTTCCATGTTTTTGACCCTTTCAGAGGAGATTTTGAAACGGAGTCCAAACGGAAGAAAATCCCCGAAAAGATTTTTCTAGAACGAAAGAAGATCGAGAAGCTTGAGAGCCAAGGCAGGGGAGCCTCAGGGGCCCCACAAGCCCCCACCCCGCGGCCAGGCGGGTAGGCCGCGGCCCACAGGCTTGTGGGCCCCCTGAGCGCCCCCTGACCTAGGGGTTGCGCCTATAAATTCCCTAAAAATCCCAAAAAAATCAGGAGATCATCGAAAGTACTTTTCCGCCGCCGCAAGCATCTGTCTCCACAAGATCCCATCTGGGGCACGTTCTGGTGCCTTGCCGGAGGGGGGATTCGGATACGGAGGGCTTATTCATCAACACCATGACCTCTCCGATGATGCGTGAGTAGTCACCATAGACCTACGGGTCCATAGCTAGTAGCTAGATGGCTTCTTCTCTCTCTTGGATCTTCAGTACAAAGTTCTCCATCATCTTCATGGAGATCTATCCGATGTAATCTTCTTTTGCAGTGTGTTTGTCGAGATCCGATGAATTGTGGATTTATGATCAGATTATCTATGAATCTTATTTGAGTTTCTTCTGATCTCTCTTATGCATGATTTCATATCCTTGTAATTCTCTTCGAGTTGTGGGTTTTGTCTGGCCAACTAGATCTATGATTCTTGCAATGGGAGAAGTGCTTGGTTTTGGGTTCATACTGTGCGGTGACCTCACCTAGTGATAGAAGGGGTAGCGAGGCACGCATCGTGTTGTTGCCATCAAGGGTAAAAAGATGGGGTTTTCATCATTGGTTTGAGATTATCCCTCTACATCATGTCATCTTGCTTAAGGCGTTACTCTGTTCGTCATGAACTCAATACACTAGATGCATGCTGGATAGCGGTCGATGTGTGGAGTAATAGTAGTAGATGCAGAAAGTATCGGTGTACTTGTCTCGGACGTGATGCCTATATGTATGATCATTGCCTTAGAAACCGTCATGACTTTGCGCGGTTCTATCAATTGCTCGACAGTAATTTGTTCACCCACCATGATATTTTCTATTATGAGAGAAGCCTCTAGTGAACACTATGGCCCCGAGGGTCTACTCCACACCATATTTTCAGCCTTACACTTTTCACTTCGTTGCACTTTCCGCCTTCAGATCTCATTTTGCAATAAATCTTGAAGGGATTGACAACCCCTTTGAAGCGTTGGGTGCAAGCTTGTTTGTGTTTGCTCACATACTCTAGACTTGACGAGGCCCTCCTTCTGGATCGATACCTTGGTTCTCAAAATGAGGGAAATACTTACTGCTCCTGTGCTGCATCACCCTTTCCTCTTCAAGGGAAAAACCGACGCAAACCAGAGAAGTAACAAGAAGAATTGGGCCTAGGAAGGACTTTTGTTGCCGCAGCAGTTGCCCATAAACATCTCCAAAAGTGTCTAAGAAATTTAGCATCATGATCTGAAACAATTGTATTTGGCACACCATGCAAGCGAATAATTTCACGCAAGAACAATCAGCTGTTGGAAATATGCCCTAGAGTCAATAATAAATTGGTTATTATTATATTTCTTTATTCATGCTAATCATTTATTGTCCATGCTAGAATTGTATTGATTGGTAACTCAAATACATGTGTGGGTACATAGACAACACGCTGTCCCTAGTGAGCCTCTAGTTGACTAGCTCGTTGATCAAAGATGGTCAAGGTTTCCTGACCATAGACAAGTGTTGTCACTTGATAACGGGATCACGTCATTGGGAGAATGATGTGATGGACAAGACCCAAAACTATGAACGTAACATATGATCGTGTCAGTTTATTGCATGTCAATGTATCTGTTCCTATGACCATGAGATCACGCAACTCCCGGACACCGGAGGAATACCTTGTAGGTTATCAAACATCGCAACATAACTGGGTGACTATAAAGGTGCTCTACAGGTATCTCCAAAGGTGTCTGTTGGGTTGGCATGGATCAAGACTGGGATTTGGCACGCCGTGTGGCGGAGAGGTATCTTGGGGCCCACTCGATAATACAACATCACAACAAGCCTTGCAAGCAATGTGACTAAGGAGTTAGTTACGTGATCTTGTATTACGGAACGAGTAAAGAGACTTGCTGGTAACGAGATTGAACTAGGTATGGAGATACCGATGATCAAATCTCGGGCAAGTAACATACCGAAGGACAAAGGGAACAACATACGAGATTAAATGAATCCTTGACATAGACGTTCAACCGATGGAGATCTTCGGAGAATATGTGGGAGACAATATGTACATCTAGGTTCCGCTATTGGTTATTAACCAGAGAGTGTCTCAGGTCATGTCTGCATAGTTCTCGAACCCGCAGGGTCTGCACACTTAAGGTTCGGTGACGTTTCGGTATAGTTGAGTTATATGTGTTGGTGACCGAAGTTTTGTTTGAAGTCCCGGATGAGATCCCAGACGTCACGAGGAGTTCCGAAATGGTCCGGAAACAAAGATTGATATATAGGAAGTTGGTATTTGGATTCCGGAAGGTTTTCGGGCATTGCCGACAGTGTACCGGGAGTGATGATAGGGTTTTGGGGGCCCACTCGGTGGGCCCACCATGCCCCAAGGGGTCCACATGGGTTTATTGGATGGGCAATAAGGCTTAATGGGCTGGCAAGTCATCCAAGGAAAGCCCGTGAGGAAAAAGGTGGAAAATCCAAAAGAGGTGGGCAATTTAGGAAGGAGTCCTTATCCAAGTGGGATTGGAGGAGGACTCCTCCCTCTTCCACTTCGGTCGACCCAAGGGCTCCTCCCTTGTGGCGCAATGCCTGCCCCCTCCCTCCTCCTATATATACTAGATGTTTAGGGCTTTTTGAGACATAACTTTGCCACGTGCAACCCTAAACCTCTACTTCGTAGTTCTTTCTCTAGATCGGATTTCTGTGGAGCTCGGGTGGAGCCCTGCAGGAATAGATCACCACCACCACCAGAGCGTCATCACGTTGCCGGGGAACTCATCTACATCCCCGTATCTCTTCCTGGATCAAGACGACGGAGATCGTCGTCGAGCTGTACGTGTGCGGAACGCGGAAGTGCCGTCCGTTCGGCACTTGATCGGGAAGGATCGTGGGACGGTTCGTGGGACGGATCGTGAAGACGTACCACTACATCAACCGCGTTTATTAAGGCTTCCGCTTAGCAATCTACAAGGGTATGTCGATCTGATCTCCCTCTCATAGATGATTGATACGTCCATTTTGCATCATGCTTTCATGTTGATATTTATTGCTTTATGGGCTGTTATATTACTTTGTGGTACCATATTTATGCCTTTTCTCTCTTATTTTGCAAGGTTTATTTGAAGAGGGAGAATTCAGGCAGATGGAATTCTGGACTCGAAAAGGAGCAAATCTGAGTCCTCTATTCTGCACAACTCCAAATGCGCTGAAAATTTACGTGGAATTTTTTGGGAATATATAAAAAATACTGGGCGAAAGAAGTACCAGAGGGGAGCTACCAGGGCGCCACAAGCCTGGTAGCCACCACCCCCTGGTGGCGGCTACAGGGCTTGTGGGCTCCCTGACGGCCCACTGGCCCCCCTCTTTTGCTATATGAAGGGTTTCGTTCCAGAAAAAATCAATCGGGAGCTTTGCCGTGGTTTCGTTGCCGCCACGAGGCGGAACTTGAGCAAATCCAATCTAGAGCTCCGACAGGACGATCCTGTTGGGGAAACTTCCCTCCCAGAGGGGGAAATCGTCGCCATCGTCATCACCAACACTCCTCTCGTCGGAGGGGAGGCATCTTCATCAACATCTTCATCAGCACCATCTCCTCTCCAATCCCTAGTTCATCTCTTGTAACCAATCTCCGTCTCGCGATTCCGATTGGTACTTGTAAGGTTGCTAGTAGTGTTGATTACTCTTTGTAGCTGATGCTAGTTGGATTACTTGGTGGAAGAGTTTATGTTCAGATCCTTGATGCTATTCATTACATCTCTGATCATTATTACAATTATGCTTTGTGAGTAGTTACTTTTGTTCCTGAGGACATGGGATAAGTCATGCTAATAATAGTCATGTGAATTTGGTACTCGTTCGGTATTTTGATATGTTGTATGTTGTCTTTTCCTCTAGTGGTGTTATGTGAATGTCGACTACATAACACTTCACCATACTTGGGCCTAGAGGAAGGCATTGGGGAGTAGTAAGTAGATGATGGGTTGCTGGAGTGACAGAAGCTTAAACCCCAGTCTATGCGTTGCTTCGTAAGGGTCTGATTTGGATCCACTAGTTTAATGCTATGGTTAGACGTTGTCTTAATTCTTCTTTTGTAGTTGCGGATGCTTGCGAGAGGGGTTAATCATAAGTGGGATGCTTGTCCAAGTAAGGGCAGTACCCAAGCGCCAGTCCACCCACATATCAAACTATCAAAGTAACGAACGTGAATCACATGAACATGATGAAACTAGCATGACAGAAATTCCCGTGTGTCCTCGGGAGCGTTTTTCCTCCTATAAGACTTTGTTCAGGCTTATCCCTTGCTACAAAATGGATTGGGCCACTTGCTGCACCATTGCTACTACTTTTTACTTGTTACTTTTCACTTTCTACGTTTCACCTCGCTACATCATCACTTGTTACCGCTACTTTCAGTGCTTGCAGTTTTTACCTTGCTGAAAACCGTTTATCAGAGCCTTCCGCTCCTCGTTGGGTTCGACACTCTTACTTATCGAAAGGACTATGATTGATCCCCTATACTTGTGGGTCATCAAGAATCTTTTCTGGCGCCGTTGCCGGAGAGTGAAGCGCCTTTGGTAAGTGGAAATTGGTAAGGAAACATTTATATACCGTGCAGAAATTTATTGTCACTTGTCACTATGGAAACTGTTCCTTTGAGGAGTTTGTTCGGGGTATCTTCACCACGAACGAAAGCACGAGGAGTTGTTCCTCAACCTGAGGTACCTACTGAAAATATCTTTTATGAAATTCCTTGGGGTATGCTTGAGAAACTGCTGGCTAATCCTTTTACAGGAGATGGATCTTCACATCCAGACTTGCATCTGATCTATGTAGATGAAGTTTGTGGTTTATTTAAACTTGCAGGTTTGCCCGAGGATGAGGTAAAGAAGAAAGTCTTTCCTTTATCTTTGAAGGATAAGGCGTTGACATGGTATAGGCTATGTGATGATACTGGATCATGGGACTACAATCGGTTGAAATTGGAATTTCATCAAAAGTTCTATCCTATGCATTTAGTACATCGTGATCGAAATTATATTTATAACTTTTGGCCTCGTGACAGGGAAAGCATAGCTCAAGCTTGGGGGAGGCTTAAATCAATGCTATATTCATGCCCCAATCATGAGCTCTCGAGAGAAATTATCACTCAAAACTTTTATGCTCGACTTTCTCATGAAGATCGTACCATGCTTGACACTTCTTGTACCGGTTCTTTTATGAAGAAGGATATTGACCACATGTGTAATTTATTGGAAAGAATCAAACGTAACTCTGAAGATTGGGAGCTGGAAGAAGGTAATGAGCCAGGTATGAATTTCCAATTTGATTGCGTTAAATCTTTTGTTGAAACAAACACTTCTAGAGATTTTAGCGCTAAGTATGGACTTGACTCTGAGATAGTAGCTTCTCTATGTGAATCTTTTGCTGCTCATGTTGATCTTCCCAAAGAGAAGTGGTTTAAGTATCATCCTCCTGTAGAAAGCAACATAGTCAAAAACACCTATGTGAGGAGAAAGTCATTGCTTTTAGTGATCATGTTGTTCCTTGTGCCTACGGTGAGAAACCACCATACCTTGCTAGGATAAAGGATTATTCTAAAGCTCCAACTGTGATACGTAGGGGTTACATTATACCACTTGCACCCCCTGAGGAGATTAGAGTTGAACCTAGTGTTGCTATTATCAAAGATCTCTTAGCCGAAGACATAGATGGGCATGTTATCAAATTCTGTGAGGACTCCGCTAGAATTGCTAAACCTCACGCGAAAGGCAAATACGGACCTGTAGTTGGCCTGCCCGTTGTTTCTGTCAAGATAGGAGATCACTGTTACCATGGTTTATGTGATATGGGAGCTAGTGTTAGTGCAATACCCCATTCCTTATATGATGAAATTAAATATGAGATTGCACCTGCTGAGCTAGAACCCATTGATGTCACTATTACGCTAGCTAATAGAGACACTATCTGCCCTCTGGGAATTGTGAGAGACATAGAAGTCCTGTGTGGTAAGACGAAGTATCCTACTGATTTCCTCGTCCTTGGTACTGCACAAGATAGCTTTTGTCCCATCATATTCGGTAGACCCTTTCTCAACACTGTCAATGCTCACATTGATTGCATTAAGCAGACTGTTACTGTTAGTTTCGAGGGTGTGTCTCATGAATTTAACTTCTCCAAGTTTGGAAGACAACCCCATGAAAAAGAGTCGTCTGATAGGGATGAAATCATTGCTCTTGCCTCTATTGCCGTACCTCCTACGGATCCTTTAGAGCAATATCTGCTTGAGCATGAAAATGATATGCATATGGATGAAAGAGATGAGATAGATAAAATTGCTTTAGAACAATATCCTATTCTCAAGAATAATCTGCCTGTTGAACTGCTTGGGGATCCTCCCCCACCAAAGGGTGATCCTGTGTTCGAGCTTAAACAGTTGCCTGATACTCTTAAGCATGCCTATCTTGATGAGAAGGAGATATATCCTGTTATTATTAGTGCTCTCCTCTCAGAGCACGAAGAGAAGAAGTTACTAAAAACTCTGAGGAAGCACTGTGCTGCTATTGGATATACTCTTGATGATCTTAAGGGTATTAGTCCCACTCTATGTCAGCACAAGATTAAAACCGATCCTGATTCTAAACCAGTTGCTGGTCATCAAAGGAGATTAAATCCTAAGATGAAAGAGGTCGTTAGAAAAGAGATATTAAAGCTTCTGGAAGCAGGAATCATTTATCCTATTGCTCATAGTGATTGGGTAAGTCTAGTACATTGCGTACCTAAGAAGGGAGGTATCACCGTCATTCCTAATGATAAGATTGAATTAATCCCACAAAGGATTATTACTGGCTATAGGATGGTGATGGACTTTCGGAAACTGAACAAGGCAACCAGGAAAAACCATTATCCTTTGTCGTTTATCGACCAAATGCTAGAAAGGCTATCCAAACACACACACTTCTGCTTTCTAGACGGTTATCCAGGTTTCTCGCAAATACCTATTGCACAATCTGATTAGGAGGAAACCACTTTCACCTACCCCGTCGGTACCTTTGCTTATAGACATATGCCTTTTGGCTTATGCAATGCACCTGCCACCTTTCAAAGATGTATGATGGCTATATTCTCTAACTTTTGTGAAAAGATTGTTGAGGTTTTCATGGATGACTTCTCCGTTTACGGGTCTTCCTTTGATGATTGCCTCAGCAACCTTGATCGAGTCTTACAGAGATGCAAAGATACCAACCTCGTCTTGAATTGGGAGAAATGCCACTTTATGGTTAATGAAGGCATCGTCTTAGGACACAAAATCTCCGAAAGAGGCATTGAAGTTGATAAGGCTAAGGTTGATGCAATTGAGAAAATGCCTTGCCCCACAGATAACAGAGGTATACGAAGTTTCCTAGGTCATGCTGGTTTCTATAGAAGGTTCATTAAATACTTCTCTAAGATTTCTAGGCCTCTTACCAACCTCTTGCAGAAGGATGTTCCTTTTGTTTTTGATGAGGATTGTGAGGAAGCTTTCGAAATACTTAAGAAGGCTTTGATAACCGCACCTATTTTTCAACCACCTGACTGGAACTTGCCCTTTGAAATCATGTGCGACGCTAGTGATTATGTTGTTGGTGATGTTCTAGGATAAAGAGTTGACAAGAAGTTGAATGTTATTCACTACGCTAGTAAAACTCTAGACAGTGCCCAAAGAAACTATGCCACTACGGAAAAGGAGTTTTTAGCAGTCGTGTTTGCATGTGAAAAGTTCAGATCTTATATAGTTGACTCTAAAGTCACTATTCACTCTGATCATGCTGCTATTAAGTACCTTATGGAGAAGAAGGACGCTAAGCCTAGGCTAATCAGATGGGTTCTCCTGCTACAGGAATTTGATTTGCATGTTGTTGACCGAAAGGGTGCTGATAACCCTGTAGCAGATAACTTGCCAGGCTAGAGAATGTCCTTGATGACCCACGACCTATTGATGACAGCTTTCCTGATGAGCAATTAAATGCCATCCGCACTTCACATAGTGCATCGTGGTATGCCGATTACGCAAACTATATCATAGCCAAATACATACCACCCAGTTTCACCTATCAGCAAAAGAAGAAGTTCTTCTTTGATTTGAGACACTACTTTTGGGATGATCCTCACCTTTATAAGGAAGGAGTAGATGGTGTTATTAGACGTTGTGTGCCTGAACATGAACAGGGGCAGATCCTGCAAAAGTGTCATTCCGAAGCCTACGGAGGACACCATGCTGGAGATAGAACTGCTCATAAGGTATTGCAATCAGGTTTCTATTGGCCCACTCTCTTCAAGGATGTCCGTAAGTTTGTCTTGTATTGTGGCGAATGCCAAAGAATAGGGAACATCAGTAAGCGTCAGGAAATGCCTATGAACTATTCACTTGTCATTGAACCGTTCGATGTCTGGGGCTTTGATTATATGGGACCCTTCCCAAGTTCTAATGGGTACACTCACATCTTAGTTGCTGTGGATTATGACACCAAGTGGGTAGAGGCTATCCCCGCTAAAAATGCTGATCACCACACCTCTATTAAGATGCTTAAAGAAGTCATTTTCCCAAGATTTCGAGTCCCTAGATATTTGATGACAGATGGCGGTTCACACTTCATTCATGGTGTTTTCCGCAAGATGCTCGCTAAGTATGATGTCAACCATAGAGTTGCATCTCCTTATCATCCTGAGTCTAGTGGTCAAGTGGAGTTGAGTAATAGGGAGATCAAATTGATCCTACAAAAGACTGTCAATAGATCTCGAAAGAATTGGTCTAGCAAACTTGACGATGCACTATGGGCTTATAGGACTGCTTATAAGAATCCCGTGTGCATGTCGCCGTATAAAATGGTTTACGGTAAGGCCTGTCATTTACCTCTTGAGCTGGAACACAAAGCTTATTGGGCAATCAAAGAGCTCAACTTTGATTTCAAACTTGCCGGTGAGAAACGGTTGTTTGATATCAGCTCACTAGATAAATGGAGGGCCCAGGCATATGAGAATGCCAAATTGTTCAAGGAAAAGGTTAAGAGATGGCACGATAAACGAATACAGAAACGAGAGTTCAATGTAGGTGATTATGTCCTGCTATATCGCTTAAGATTCTTCGCAGGCAAGCTTCTCTCTAAATGGGAAGGTCCTTACGTTATCGAGGAAGTATATCGTTCCGGTGCCATCAAAATCAATAACACGGAAGGCAATTTTCCTAGAGTGGTAAATGGGCAAAGAATCAAGCATTATATCTCAGGTACTCCCATAAATGTTGAGACCAATATCATCAATATCATAACTCCAGAGGAGTACATAAGGGATGTTTATCAGCCTGTTTCAGACCCTGAAAATGAAGAGGTATCTGTTTCGGTAAGTAATTGGACTCCGAAGCTTTTCCAATAGGAAATTTCCTCCGTTTTGGAATTTTTGGAAAATTAGGAAAATAAGAACCAGTCCGGAGAGCGCACGAGGCGGCAGAAGCTTGGTAGCCGCCACCTACCCCCCTGGCGGCGGCTAGAGAGCTTGTGGGTACCTCGTGTGCCTCCCGGACTCCGTTTTCGTGCGGAGCACTCCTTCTGGTCCAGAAAAAATCATTATATATACGCCCGAAGGTTTTGATCTCTGTATCACGCAGTTTTCCTCTGTTTTCGTTTCGAGCTTGTTTCTGTGGCAGATCTAGATCATCATGACTTCCTCAAACGCTTCTAAGGACAAGATCTTCGAGAAGGTCATCAATCCCTACCTCACGGAAGTGTTGAAACACCCTCAATCTATCAAGATGAGCGAGGGGATGTTGCACATCCGTGATGTTGAGGGGCCTAAGAAGACCGGAAGCGTGGAGACGAGGCTCGAAGCAATGGAGCAACAAGTCTTCAAGTGCCAAGGGATGGTGGAGCGTGGACTCAACGCCAACCACATGATGATCACGGAGTTCATCAGGAAGCACAAGATGGATGCCATTGACATTGGGAAACACCTCTCCAAGCTCTATGACAGGGTTGACCAACTTCAGGGCCAGATCTATGACCTGCAAAACCAAAATTGTGAGTATGAGTATAGATTTAAATCAATAAGGTTGGCTGCAGATTTGAGGATTCCGGCGACTCGTTCATCCTTCCATGATGGAGTACCTATGCCTTGGAAGACGGAGGATCAGACTACTTCAACAACTCCACCACCATCACCACTAAAGGAAGACAACTAAGCATTGGTATGGGCACTCCCCTTGGCTTTTGCCAAGCTTGGGGGAGTTGCCCTGGTATTGTATCGGCTTTATATCTTTTGCTTTTACCTTTGTTTTAGTTCTTTCCTTTTCAGTTTTTATTTCTTCACTTAGAGGAATAAGTCTTTAGTGTTTAGTTTGAGTCTTTTGCCTTTGTCTCTCCCCCTTTGTATTCAAGCTTGCGAGCTATATAATAAAGAGTATCTTAGACAAGGGCTTTGTTTTGTGCTGTGATCAAAAGTATGAAAAGAACGATAGCATGAAAGATCATGAGATGATCTTATGGAAAGTGATAGCTTCACATAGGACACGTATGATGATTGAAACTTGTTGAGAATAAATCAACATAGACCTCAGTCATTGTTGCAATTATTAAGAAGTAATAAGGAAAGAGAGGTTCACATATAAATATATCATCTTAGACACTTTTTACAATTGTGAGCACTCACCAAACTATTACATGCTTAGGAGTAGATGCTGGACAAGGAAGACAACATAATGAATTGTGTTTGCTTGGTTCCAAACAATGTTATAAGAGTAGAGATCCCTTAGCATGTGACGATCGCTTCCACCTCATATTAGCCAAAACTCCCGCACCAAGTAGAGATACTACTTGTGCATCCATAAACCTTCAACCCAGTTTTGCCATGAGAGTCCACCATACCTGCCTGTGGATTGAATAAGATCCTTCAAGTAAGTTGTCATCGGTGCAAGCCATAAAAATTGCTCTCTAATATGTATGATCTATTAGTGTGTGGAAAATAAGCTTTGTACGAACCTTTGATGAGGAAGACATAAAAGCGATAGACTGCATAATAAAGTTCTTTATCACAGGAGGCAATATAAAGTGACGTTCCTCCACACTAAGAGGACATGCATTCCAACCTCAAAAGCGCATGACAACCTCTGCTTCCCTCTGCGAAGGGCCTATCTTGTACTTTACTTTTTTTGCCCTTGTAAGAGTCATGGTGATCTTCACCAATTCCCTATTTTTGCCTTTGTCTTGGCTACCGTCACATGCTTGGGAAAGATCTATATTCATATATCAACTTGGAGTTGAGTACCTATGCTTTATTATTGTTGACTTTACCCTTGAGGTAAATGGTTGGGAGGCAAAACTATAAGCCCCTATCTTCCTCTGTGTCCAGCTGAAACTTTTGATACCATGAGTACCACGTGAGTTGTAACAATTGTGGAAAATAAAAGAGATGATTGAGTATGTGGGTTTGCCTTACAAGCTCTTATTTGACTCTTTCTGATGTTATGATAAATTGCAATTGCTTCAATGACTTTGGACTGTTGTTGGTTACTTCTCGGTAAGGTTTTTGTTTCATGCTTTGCTTTGTGAAGGAATTGTTACTTTCCCATAAGAATCTTTATGATGTATTGCTGTTCTATGTGTGATCATGATGCCCTCATGTCCGTATTATGTTTTATTGACACCTTCGTCCCTAAACATGTGGACATGTTTATGGAACTTGGTTTTTGCTTGAGGACAAACGAGGTCTGAACTTGGGGGAGTTGATACGTCTATTTTGCATCATGCTTTCATGTTGATATTTATTGCTTCATGGGCTGTTATATTACTTTGTGGTACCATATTTATGCCTTCTCTCTTATTTTGCAAGGTTTATTTGAAGAGGGGGAATTCAGGCAGCTGGAATTCTGGACTCGAAAAGGAGCAAATCTGAGTCCTCTATTCTGCACAACTCCAAATGCCCTGAAAATTTACGTGGAATTTTTTGGGAATATATAAAAAATACTGGGCGAAAGAAGTACCAGAGCGGAGCTACCAGGGCGCCACAAGCCTGGTAGCCGCCACCCCCAGGTGGCGGCTACAGGGCTTGTGGGCTCCATGACGGCCCATTGCCCCCCTCTTTTTCTATATGAAGGGTTTCATTCCAGAAAAAATCAATCGGGAGCTTTGCCATGGTTTCGTTGCCGCCACGAGGCGGAACTTGAGCAGATCCAATCTAGAGCTCCGACAGGACGATCCTGTTGGGGAAACTTCCCTCCCAGAGGGGGAAATCGTCGCCATCGTCATCACCAACACTCTTCTCGTCGGAGGGGAGGCATCTTCATCAACATCTTCATCAACACCATCTCCTCTCCAATCCCTAGTTCATCTCTTGTAACCAATCTCCGTCTCGCGATTCCGATTGGTACTTGTAAGGTTGCTAGTAGTGTTGATTACTTTTTGTAGTTGATGCTAGTTGGATTATTTGGTGGAAGAGTTTATGTTCAGATCCTTGATGCTATTCATTACACCTCTGATCATGATTATGATTATGCTTTGTGATTAGTTACTTTTGTTCCTGAGGACATGGGATAAGTCATGCTAATAATAGTCATTTGAATTTGGTATTCGTTCGGTATTTTGATATGTTGTATGTTGTCTTTTCCTCTAGTGGTGTTATGTGAACGTCGACTACATAACACTTCACCATACTTGGGCCTAGAGGAAGGCATTGGGGAGTAGTAAGTAGATGATGGGTTGCTGGAGTGATAGAAGCTTAAAGCCCAGTCTATGCGTTGCTTCGTAAGGGGCTGATTTGGATCCACTAGTTTAATGCTATGGTTAGACGTTGTCTTAATTCTTCTTTCGTAGTTGCGGATGCTTGCGAGAGGGGTTAATCATAAGTGGGATGCTTGTCCAAGTAAGGGCAGTACCCAAGCGCCGGTCCACCCACATATCAAACTATCAAAGTAACGAACGTGAATCACATGAACATGATGAAACTAGCATGACAGAAATTCCCGTGTGTCCTCGGGAGTGTTTTCCCTCCTATAAGACTTTGTTCAGGCTTGTCCCTTGCTACAAAAGGGATTGGGACACTTGGTGCACCATTGCTACTACTTGTTACTTGTTAATTTTCACTTGCTACGTTTCACCTCGCTACATCATCACTTGTTACCGCTACTTTCAGTGCTTGCAGTTTTTACCTTGCTGAAAACCGTTTATCAGAGCCTTCCGCTCCTCGTTGGGTTCGACACTCTTACTTATCGAAAGGACTACGATTGATCCCCTATACTTGTGGGTCATCAATGATCATCACCATGATATGTCTTCGTGTGCGTAGGAATTTTTTTGTTTTCCATGCAACGTTCCCCAACAGTGTCATCATGAGATAGGTTCATGCGTAGATGATATCTTGAGTATAACACAAAAGAGTTTTAGGGTGTTGATGTTCAATTTGCTGCCCTACTTAGTATTTTATTGATTCGACGGTATTGTTGGATTGAAGCGGCCCGGACCAACCTTACTCGTACGCTTACGAGAGACCGGTTTCATCGACTAACATGCGACTTGTTGCATAAAGATGAGTGGCGGGTGCTTGTTTCTTCAACTTTAGTTGAATCGGATTTGAACGAGGCGGTCCTTGGAGAAGGTTAAATAGCAATTTTCATATGACCATTGTGGCTTTGCGTAAGTAAGATGCGATCATACTAGATACCCATAGCAGCCACGTAAAACATGGAACGACAAATTAGAGGACGTCTAACTTGTTTTTGCAGGGTATGCATGTGATGAGATATGGCAAAAGACATGATATGATATATTGGATGTATGAGATGATCATGTTGTAATTGTTAAATATCGACTTGCACGTCGATGCTACGGCAACCGGCAGGAGCCATAGGGTTGTCTTTAAACTAACGTTTGTGCTTGCAGATGCGTTTACTATATTGCTAGGTAGTAGCTTTAGTAGTAATAGCATAGATAGCACGACAACCTCGATGGCGGCACAATGATGGAGATCATGATGATGGAGATCATGGTGTGGCGCCGGTGACGATGAATATCATTGATACGTCTCCAACGTATCTACAATTTTTTATGGTTCCATGCTATTATTATGTCAACTTTGGATGTTTTTTATGCATGAATATGCTATTTTATATCTTTTTTGGGACTAACCTATTAACTCAGTGCCAAGTGCGAGTTTCTGTTTTTTCCGTGTTTTTGACCTTTTTCAGAGGAGAATATTAAATGGAGTCCAAACAGAATAAAACCTGCGAAATGCTTTTTTCCATAACAGAAGATACGCAGGAAACTTGAGAACCAAGGAAAAGGACCTCGGAGGAGGTCACAAGCCCACCATCCCTGACCTAGGGGGGGCCTAGCAGGCTTGTGGGCTCCTCGTGGCTCCTCTGCCCTACTTCTTCCGCCTATAAATTCTCCAAAAATCTAAAAACACCACAGAGAGCCACGAAAATACTTTTCCGCCACCGCAAGCTTCTGTCTCCGCAATATCCCATCTGGGGCACGTTCTGGTGCCCTGCCGGAGGGGGGATTCGGACATGGAGGGCTTCTTCATCAACACCATTGCCTCTCCGATGATGCGTGAGTGGTTCACCATAGACCTTCGGGTCCATAGCTAGTAGCTAGATTGCTTCTTCTCTCTCTTGGATCTTCAATACAAAGTTCTCCATGATCTTCATGGAGATCTATCTGATGTAATATTCTTTTGCGGTGTGTTTGTCGAGATCCGATGAATTGTGGATTTATGATCAGATTATCTATGAATATTATTTGAGTCTCCTCTGATATCTTATATGCATGATTTCGTATCCTTGTGATTCTCTTCGAGTTGTGGGTTTCGTTTGGCCAACTTGATCTATAATTCTTGGAATAGGAGAAGTGCTTGGTTTTGGGTTCATACCGTGCGGTGTCCTCACCTAGTGACAGAAGGGGTAGCGAGGCACGTATCATGTTGTTGCCATCAAGGGTAAAAAGATGGGGTTTATATCTATCGCATGAATTTATCCCTCTACATCATGTCATCTTGCTTAAGGCATTACTCCGTTTGTTATGAACTTAATACACTAGATGCATGCTGGATAGCGGTCGACGTGTGGAGTAATAGTAGTAGATGTAGACAGAATCGGTCTACGTGTCTCGGATGTGATGCCTATATGTATGATCATTGCCTGAGATATCATCATGACTTTGCGTGGTTCTATCAATTGCTCGACAGTAATTCGTTCACCCACCGTAATACTTGCTATCATGAGATAAGCCTCTAGTGAACACTATGGCCCCCGGGTCTACTTCACATCATATTTTCAGCTCTACACTTTTACTTTGTTGCACTTTCCACCTTTAGATCTCACCTTGCAATTAATCGTGAAGGGATTGACAACCCCTTTATAGCGTTGGGTGCAAGTTTGTTTGTTTTTGCGCAGCTACATTGGTGACTTGTCTTGATACTCCTACTGGATTGATACCTTGGTTCTCAAACTAAGGGAAATACTTACTGCTACTATGCTGCATCACCCTTTCATCTTCAAGGGAAAAACCAACGCAAGCTCAAGAGGTAGCAATCATGCCGGTGCTTTGGTGATGGAGATCAAGAAGCACAAGATCATGGCCATATCATGTCACTTATGATTTGCATGTGATGTTATCCTTTTATGCACCTTATTTTGCTTAGAACGACGGTAGCATTATAAG
Organism: Hordeum vulgare subsp. vulgare; assembly: GCF_904849725.1. Lineage (NCBI taxonomy): Eukaryota > Viridiplantae > Streptophyta > Magnoliopsida > Poales > Poaceae > Hordeum > Hordeum vulgare. Next base: position 423,049,632 of record NC_058518.1, read on the forward strand.
GTGATCCCTCACTAAAATTTCAAGATAAAATTGTGTTCTCCCCGACTGTGCACCGTTGCGACAGTTCGTCGTTTTGAGACACCACGTGATGATCGGGTGTGATAGACTCAACGTTCACATACAACGGGTGCAAAACAGTTGCACACGCGGAACACTCGGGTTAAACTTGATGAGCCTAGCATGTACAGACATGGCCTCGCAACACAAGAGACCGAAAGGTTGAGCATGAATCATATAGTTCATATGATCAACATGGAGATGTTCACCACTGAAACTATACTCAACTCATGTGATGATCGGACTTGAGTTAGTGAATTTGGATCATGCGCCACTCGAATGACTAGAGGGATGTCTATTTTGAGTGGGAGTTATTAGTAATATGATTAGCTAAACTCAATTATCATTAACATAGTCAAAACGTCTTTGCAAATTATGTTGTAGCTTGCGTTGTAGCTCTACAGTTTTTGATATGTTCCTAGAGAAAATTTAGTTGAAAGATGATAGTAGCAATTATGCATACTGGGTCCGTAAACTGAGGATTGTCCTCATTGCTGCGCAGAAGGCTTATGTCCTTAATGCACCGCTCTGTGTGCTGAACCTAGAGCGTCGTCTGTCGATGTTGCGAACATCTTACATACACATTTTTTTATGACTACATGATAGTTCAGTGTGTAATGCTTAAATGGCTTAGAATTGAGGCACCGAAGACGTTTTGAACGTCACGGAACATGCGAGATGTTCCAAGAGATGAAATTGGGATTTCATGCTCGTGCCCTTGTTGAGAGGTATGAGACCTCCGACAAGATTATTTGTCTATAAAGTAAGGGAGAAAATCTCAATCATTGAGCATGTGCTCAGATTGTCTGAGTGCTACAATCACTTGAATCGAGTGGGAGTTAATCTTCCAGATGAGATAGTGATGGTTCTCCAAAGTCACTAACACCAAGCTACTAGAGCTTCATGATGAACTATAATATATCAAGGATAGTTATGATGATCCTTAAGCTATTCACGATGTTTGACATCGCGAAAGTAGAAAACAAATAGGAGCATCGATTGTTGATGGTTAGTAAAACCACTAGTTTCAAGAAGGGCAAGGGAAAGAAGGGATACTTCATGAAACGGCAAACCAGTTGCTGCTCTAGTGAAGAAACCCAAGGTTGAACCCAAACCCGAGACTAAGTGCTTCCATTATGAGGGGAACGGTCACTAAGGCGGAACTACCCTAGATACTTGGTAGATGAGAAGGCTGGCAAAGTCGACAAAAAGTATATTGGATATACCTGATATTGATGTGTACCTTACTAGTACTCCTAGTAGCACCAGGGTATTAGATACCAATTTAGTTGCTAAGTGTTAGTAACTCGAAATTATAGCTATGGATTAAAAGGATACTAGCAAGGATGAGGTGACGATTTGCGTTGGAAGTAATTCTAAGGTTGATGTGATGAAACATCGCACGCTCCCTCTACCATCGGGATTGGTGTTAAACCTAAATAATTGTTATTTGGTGTTTGCGTTGAGCCTGAACATAATTCGATCGTGTTTATTGCAATACGATTATTCATTTAAAGAGAATATTGGTTATTCTATTTGCTTGAATAAATACCTTCAAGGGTTTACTGAATCTCGATCGTAGTGCTACACATGTTCATAATATTGATGCCAAAAGATACAAAGTAGTAATTATAGTACCACTTACTTGTGGCACTGCAGCCTGAGTCATGTTGGTATAAAATGCATGAAGAAGCTCCATGTTGATGGATCTTTGTACTCACTCATTTTTGAAACGTTTGAGACATGCAAACCATACCTATTGGTATAAACGCATGAAGAAACTCCATGCAGATGGATCCTTTGGTCTCACTTGATTTTGAATCACTTGAGACATGCAAATCATACCACATGGGCAAGATGACCGAAGGCCTCGTTTTCCAGTGAGATGGAACAAGAAAGTAACTTGTTGGAAGTAATGCATTTTTTATGTGTGTAGTCCATTGAGTGATGAGGTACGCAGTGGATATCGCTATGTTCTTACTTCACTGACGATTTGAGTAGATACAAGAGTATTTACTTGATGAATCACAAAGTCTGAAATATTGAAAAGTTCAAAGCTATTTCAGAGTGAAGATCGTCGTGACAAGAGGATAAAATGTCTACGATATGATCACAAAGATGAATATCTGAGTTGCGTGTTTGGTACACAGTTAAGACAATGTGGAAATTGTTTCGCAATTCATGCCACCTAGAACACCATAGTGTGATGGTGTGTCGGAACGTCATAGTCGCACCCTATTTGATATGGTGCATATTATGATGTCTCTTATCGAATTACCACTATCGTTTATGGGTTATGCATTAGAGACAACCACATTCACTTTAAATAGGGCACCACGTATTTCTGTTGAGATGATACCGTATGAACTATGGTTTGGAGAAACCTAAGCTGTCGTTTATTAAAAGTTTGGGGTTGCGATGCTTATGTGGAAAAGTTTCAGCATGATAAGCTCGAACCCAAAGCGGATAAATGCATCTTCATAGGAGACCCAAAATAGTTGGGTATACCTCCTATCTCAGATTCGGAAGCAAAGTGTTTGTTTCTTGAAACGTGTCCTTTCTCGAGGAAGGGTTTCTCTCGAAAGAATTGAGTGCGAGGGTGGTGGAACTTGATGAGGTTATTGAACCGTCACTTCAACCAGTGTGTAGAAGGGCGCATGAAGTTATTCCTGTGGCCTCTACGCCAATTGAAGTGGAAACTAATGATAGTGATCATTAAGCTTCGGATCAAGTTACTACAAACCTCGTAGGTCGACAAGGTCGCGTACTGCTACAGAGTGGTACAGTAACCTTGTCTTGGATGTCATGTTGTTGAACAATAGTGAACCTACGAGTTATGGAGAAGTGATGGTGGGCCCGAATTCTGGCAAATGGTTGGAGGCCATGAAATCTGAGAGAGGATCCATGTATAAAACAAAGTGTAGACTTTGGAAGAACTACTTGATGGTCGTAAGACTATTAAGTACATATGGATCTTTAAAAGGAAGACAGACGGTGATGGTGAAAAGTCACCATTAAGAAAAGCTCGACTTGTCGCAAAGATGTTTCCGACAAGTTCAAAAGGTTGACTATGATGAGACTTTCTCATAGCGATGCTAAAAGTCTGTTGGAATTATGTTAGTAGTTTCTGCATTATTTATGAAATATTGCACATAGGATGTCAAAACATTGTTTCCTCGACGGTTTCCTTGAGGAAATGTTGTATGTGATACAACCAGAAGGTTTTGTCGATCCTAAGGATGCTAATAAGTATGCAAGATCCAACAATCCTTCTATGGACTGGTGCAAGCATCTCGGGGTTGGAATATACGCTTTGATGAGATGATCAAAGCTTTTGGGTTTGTACAAGGTTTATGAGAAACTTGTATTTCCAAGAAAGTGAGTGGGAGCACTATAGAATTTCTGATGAGTATATGTGGTTGACATATTGTTGATTGGGAATAATGTAGAATTTCTGGAAAGCATACAGGGTTGTTTGAAAGGAGTTTTTCAAAGGAAAACCTGGTATGAGCTACTTGAAACATTGAGCACCGAGATCTATGGAGATAGATCAAAACGCTTAATAGAACTTTCAGTGAAGTGCATGCCTTGACAAGTTTTTGAAGGAGTTCAAAAATAGATCGGTAAAGGAGTTCTTGGTTGTGTTGTAAGGTGTGAATTTGAGTAAAGACTAAAAGCTCGACCACAACAGAAGAAAGAGAAAGGACGAAGGTCGTCTCCTATGCATTAGCCGTAGGCTCTATAGTATGCTATGCTGTGTACCGCACCTGACGTGTGCCTTGCCATGAGTTTGTCAAGGGGTACAAAGAGTGATCCATGATTGAATCACTGAACAATGGTCAAAGTTATCCTTAGTAACTAGTGGACTAAGGAATTTTTCTCGATTATGGAGATGATTAAAGAGTTCGTCGTAAAGTGTTACGTCGATGCAAGCTTTGACACTAATCCGAATAACTATGAGTAGTAAACCGGATTTGTATAGTGGAGCAGTCATTTGGAATAGTTCCAAATGGTGCGTGGTAGCAGCATCTATAGGATGACATAGAGATTTGCAGAGCACACACGGATCTGAAAGGTTCAGACCCATTGACTAAAACCTCTCTCACAAGAAAGATATGATCAAACCCCATGGGTGTTAGGTTCATTGCAATCACATAGTGATGTGAACTAGATTATTGACTCTAGTGCAAGTGGGAGACTGTTGGAAATATGCCCTAGAGGCAATAATAAATTGGTTATTATTATATTTCTTTATTCATGATAATCGTTTATTATCCATGCTGGAATTGTATTGATTGGAAACTCAAATACATGTGTGGATACATAGACAACACAATGTCCCTAGTGAGCCTCTAGTTGACTAGCTCATTGATCAAAGATGGTCAAGGTTTCCTGACCATAGACAAGTGTTGTCACTTGATAACGGGATCACGTCATTGGGGAGAATGATGTGATGGACAAGACCCAAAACTATGAACGTAGCATATGATCGTGTCAGTTTATTGCTACTGTTTTGTGCATGTCAATGTATCTGTTCCTATGACCATGAGATCATGCAACTCCCGGACATCGGAGGAATACCTTGTGGGTTATTGATATGTCGCCATCGTATCTAATTTTCCAAACTCTTTTGCCCTTTTTTAGACTCTAATTTGCATGATTTGAATGGAACTAACCCAGACTAACGCTGTTTTCAGCAGAATTGCCATGGTGTTGTTTTTGTGTAGAAATAAAAGTTCTCGGAATGACCTGGAAACTTACGAGGATTTTTGTGGAATATATAAACAATACCAGCGCAAGAATTAGCTGAAGACACGGAGCCAGGGGCCCACAAGCCCAGAAGGCGCGCCCCCCCTAGGGCACGCCTGGCAGGCTTGTGGGGCCCACGTAGCTCCGCAGCCTCCAATTCCAACTCTATAAATTCTCTCTCGCCCAGGAAAAATTAGGAGAGAACAGTTCATCGCGTTTCACGACACGGAGCCGCCGCCACCACCTGTTCTTCCTCGGGAGGGCAGATCTGGAGTCCGTTCTGGGCTCCGGAGATGGGAAATCGACGCCGTCGTCATCACCAACCATCTTTCATCGCCAATTCCATGATCCTCTTCATCATTTGGGAGTAATCTCAAAGTAGGCTTGCTCGACGGCAATGGGTTGGATGAGATCTATCATGTAATCGAGTTAGTTTTGATGGGGTTTGATCCCTAGTATCCACTATGTTCTAAGATTGATGTTGGTACTACTTTGCTATGCTTAATGCTTGTCACTAGGGCCCGAGTGCCATGATTTCAGATCTGAACCTATTATGTTTTCATCAATATATGTGTGTTCTTGATCCTATCTTGCAAGTTGTAGTCACCTACTATGTGTTATGACCCGGCAACCCCGGAGTGACAATAGCCGGAACAACTCCCGGAGATGACCATAGTATGAGGAGTTCATGTATTCACTTTGTGCTAATGCTTTGTTCCGGTTCTCTATTAAAAGGAGACCTTAATATCCCGTAGTTTCCATTAGGACCCCGCTGCCACGGGAGGGATGGACAAAAGATGTCATGCAAGTTCTTTTCCATAAGCACGTATCACTAAATACGGAATACATGCCTACATTACATTGACGAACTTGAGCTAGTTACATATCACCCTATGTTATAGCTGTTACATGATGAATGTCATCCAACATAATTATCCATCACCGATCGAATGCCTACGAGATTTTCCTATACTGGTCCTTGCTAAGTTACTTTACCGCTACTGCTGTCACTACTTCTACTGTTACTGCTGCTACCGTTACAATCACACTACTTTGCTACTAAAACTTTGCTGCAGATACTAAGTCTTTCAGGTGTGGTTGAATTGACAACTCAACTGCTAATACTCGAGAATATTCTTTGGCTCCCCTTGTGTCGAATCAATAAATTTGGGTTGAATACTCTACCCTCGAAAACTGTTGCGATCCCCTATACTTGTGGGTTATCAAGACCTTTTTCTGGCGCCGTTGCTGGGGAAGCATAGCTCTATTCTCTGAGTCACTTGGGATTTACGTCTGTTGATCACTATGAGGAATCCGAGAGATCCAAAAACTAAAGTCTTGCCCTCAACTACGAGGACAGGTAAGGAACTGCCATCTAGCTCTGCACTTGATTCACCTTCACTTATGAGTAAATTTGCGACACCACCACCTACTAGTAATCCTGATATGTCGCATGTGCTTGACGATGCTACTTATGCTATCCATGATGCTTATGATGATGCTTTGCTTGATAATGATTTGCCACTGGGTGCATTTCTTGATGCACAAATTGCTAGAGTTACTGCTAAATGTGATGATACTTCTGAAACTGATGAAATTATTGAAGTGGAACCTGCTATTACACCTGTTAGACCTGGGTCTCCTAGATATGAATTGCCTGATATACCTAAGGGTTATGTTATGGAGGAAAAGGTAGGTGAATACTTTCTTGCTTGTAAGGATAGCTATGATCTTGAGAATTTATTGCGCAAGTGGAAAGAAAAATCTCTGAATGCTAGAATGAAATATGATCCTAAGTTTGCTACTTCGCCCATATTTGTTACTGATAAGGATTATGAATTCTCTGTCGATCCTGAGTTTATCACTTTGGTTGAATCTGATCCTTTTCATGGTTATGAATCTGAAACGGTTGTAGCACATCTTACTAAACTGAATGATATAGCCACCCTATTCACGAATGAGGAAAAAATTCGCCATTACTATATCCTTAAGTAGTTTCCTTTGTCACTAAAGGGTGATGCTAAAACTTGGTTTACTTCTCTTGCTCCTGGTTGTGTTCATAGTCCCCAGGATATGATATACTACTTCTGTGAGAAATATTTTCCTATCCATAAGAAACAAGCTGCCTTGCAGGATGTATATAACTTTGTGCAAGTTGAAGAAGAGAGTCTCCCACAAGCTTGGGGGAGGCTTGTCCAGTTACTTAATGCTTTGCCTGATCACCCTCTTGAGAAAAATGAAATACTTGATATCTTTTATAATGGACTAACCGACGCTTCTAGGGACCACCTAGATAGTTGTGTTGGTTGTGTTTTCAGGGAACGGACTCTGGAACAAGCTGAAATTCTATTGAATAATATCTTGAGCAATGATAATGCTTGGACTATTCCTGAACCACCTCAAAAGCCAACTCCGAAGAAAAGAGGTATTTTATTCCTCAGTCCTGAAGATATGCAAGAAGCCAAGAAATCTATGCAAGACAAAGGTATTAAATCTGAAGATGTTAAGAATCTACCACCTATTGAAGAAATACATGGTCTTGATAACCCGACACAGGTAGTAGAGGTAAATTCTCTTCGTAGATTCAATGAGAGTGATAATCCTTATGATAAACCTGCAAGCTTATGCTTAGATGAATTTGATAACTTTGTTGCCAAACAACAAAGTTTTAATGATTATGTTAGCAGACAATTGAAACAAAATGCTTGTATGATTAATCATATAAGTGCTTGTGTGGATAGAAATGTCAATGATCTTAAGCTTTTGGGTAAACATGCTTCTATGGTCACTACTCAAGTAGAACAAGTACTTAAGGTTCAAAATGACTTGCTCAATGAGTTGAATGACAATTCTGTTAGAGTTGTCACTAGAGGTGGTAGAATGACTCAGGAACCTTTGTATCCTGAGGGCCATCCTAAGAGAATTGAACAAGATTCTCAAGGAGTTAACACTGATGCACCTAGTCATCCTGGTAATAGGAAGAAAAAGAAAGATGATAGAACTTGCATGCTAGCAAACCTACTGTTGTTACACCCGAGAATCCAAATCATGTCTCTATTTCTGATGCCGAAACACAATCTGGTGATGAACATGAGCCTAGTGATAATATTGATAATGGTGTTCATGTTGATGCTCAACCTAGTAATGATAAGGATGTGGAGATTGAACCTGATCTTGATAACCCACAACCTAAGAACAAGAGATATGATAAGAACGATTTTATTGCTAGGAAGCATGGTAAAGAAATAGAACCATGGGTTCAGAAACCCATGCCCTTTCCTTCCAAACCATCCAAGAAAAAGGACGATGAGGATTTTGAGCGCTTTGTTGAAATGATTAGACCTGTCTTTTTGCAAATGTGTTTGACTGGTATGCTTAAAATGTCTCCTTATGCCAAGTACATGAAAGATATTTTGACTAATAAAAGGAAGATACCCGAGGTTGAGATTTCCACCATGCTTGCTAATTACACCTTCAAGGGTGGGACTCCTAAGAAACTAGGTGATCCCGGAGTGCCCACTATACCTTGCTCCATTAAAGGAAATTATGTTAGAATTGCTTTATGCGATCTTGGAGCCGGTGTTAGTGTTATGCCTCTCTCTTTATATCGTAGACTTAAATTGGATAAGTTGACACCTGCTGAAATGTCTTTGCAAATGGTCGACAAATCAACTCCTGTTCGTATCGGCATTTGCGAGGATGTGCCTGTTGTGGTTGCTAATGTTACTATCTTAACAAACTTTGTTATTCTGGATATTCCTGAGGATGATGCCATGGCGGTCATCCTTGGAAGACCCTTTTTAAACACTGCAGGGGCTGTTATTGATTGCAACAAAGGCAATGTCACTTTCCATGTTAATGGTAATGAGCACACGGTGCACTTTCCGAAGAAGCAATATCGAGTTCATTGCATCAATGCTATTGAGAAATCTTCACCGATTATTATTGGAGGCTTTGAATGCCCTATACCCACTGTCAAGATGAAGTATGATTTACTTGGTGGGGATATGCACACCCCCGTTGAGGTAACCTAGTGATTATTCGAAAATTCTCTGGTTTTATGTGATTCAAAAAAAGTTTGTCAAGGAGACTTGATCAACCTCATTGACGGATTTCTTTTGTTGACCATGAGATGGAAGAATCTAGGAGTCACAACCTTCTGTTCCCAACTTTTACTTTCTGTTGTTTAGAAGAAAACTAATAATTTTAGCTTTATTTTCCTATTTTCCGTGTTTTCTGTTCAATAGAAAAGTGACCCGAAAATAAAAGTTCTCCAAATGCCCTGAAATTCAAGTATGATTTTTTCTGGAATATTTGAAAATTTCTGAGATAAAAAGCTAGTCACGGGGATGCACCAGTGGGCCACAAGCCCAGGAGGCGCGCCTACCCCCCTGGCCGCGCCTGGCAGGCTTGTGGGCCCCATGTGGCCCCCTCTACTTATTCCAGCTCCCAGCTCCTTTGTCTACCTCCAGAAAAAATCATTCCACAACTCAAACCTATGTTCTTGCTCTTTGTGTTGTATTTTTTGATCTCCTTGTGCAAAGCCCCATTGATCAAACTGTTTTGGGGAATTGTTCCTTGGTATGTGACTCCTCCATTGATCCAATTATTTTTTGTTCTAGTGCTTTATTCGTTGCAATTTTTGCTGCCTTGGTGACCCTGTTCTTGAGCTTTGCATGTTAATTTTAGTTGGTCCCAAGTAGTTTTGATGCATGATATGGCCTCTAGACACTTGTAGGAGTAGTTGCTATGAGTTTTGTTGAGCCTAGTTCACTTTTATTTTGAGTCACTAAAAATTTCAGAAAAAGAAGATGTTCAGGAAAAACTATCATGGTGGTTCCTCAAGCAAAAGGGGTCCCCGTCTCGCGATTCAGGAGCCCGATCCTTATCAGCCGAGGAACGCACAAGTACAACCATGTGAATGGCCTTCCGATGAATTCATGATTGATGCAAGTTTCAAGGACGAGTTTGATACATTTGTTCACAACGCCAGACTCGAAGAATTCATCTCCAATAAATGTGAACAGTATACTACACTCACTACCTCTTTTGTTCATAGATTCAAATTTTCAGTTGGTCGTGACACATCCATACTGTTTGATCTTTATGATAAATTGTATACCATGGACTTAGAGGATTTTAATAGAATTTGCAACATACCTGATTGGGTAGTCCCAATGACCCTCCTAAATCTTCGGTTAGAGATTTTATTTCTAGTATAACTGTTGGAGAAACTAGAGATATTACACAGGCTACCATGGGGAGCATTCATTTTCCTGCCTTCAATTATTTTGTCCTCTTCATAGCTAGATTTATTAACGGCAAGCATGAGCATTGTCACATCTGCGCACCCGACCTTAGTATTCTTAAGAGCGCAGTAACGGGTGATAGAAGTTTCAACATGGGAGCTATAATTGCGAGGAGTCTAAATAATAATGCTAATGAAGGGGACTTGTTTGGTGGGATCTATGCCACTCGCATATCAATGGAATACCCATCCGCACAAGAGATCCCCCGCTCCATACAGCTTTCCTTGATCGCACCGCTATGATACTTATCAGTTCCTTGATAGGGATAATGAATCCCTCCTATACCGGTTAGTATTTAACCCACAACGTGTTTTCCATATTACCCTTCCTGCTCCTGCCTTCTTTGACTTTGAGGGAAAACGGAGATATTACATAACCAGAGGAGAGGCAGAAGAGTATGAGAGGGAGGTGAAGGCTGCTCACCTCCGTGAGGCAGCTATTCAGGCGGTAGCTGCCGCGTTCCCGTACAACCCCCATTATGATTTTGGATATCGCCCGGACCAGCCGTGGGAGTAGACCAACTTAGGCCAAAAGCCTAAGCTTGGGGGAGTACGTGTTTCTCACCGACTTTATATTCATGCTCACACATTCACTTTGATAGTCGGTGTTCACACTTTGCCATTGTATCATCCATGGTAGTTTATTTCTTTTTCTCGCTTTCTTCTCGTGTGTTTGTTTAAATTGAGAAAAAAAATAGTTGTAAGTTTACTTTCCAGCTTGTTTAGTGGTATTTAAAAAGAAAACCCAAAAAGATTTCCCATTCTTCTTTTGCTTATTGGGAGCTTTCCCGTGTGAATAGTTTTTCTTTGGGTCAAGGTAGAAGACCATGATTAAAATGTTTAGTGGCTCTCATATGCATAATTGTTTATCCGTCAGAGAGCCCGTATTACTTTGTCTTCTTCTCTGAGTTTGCTTGCAGATTCGAGCTTAGTCCAATGCACGAACACTCTCATTATTATTCACATCATTCGGTAGTGCAAGTGAAAGGCAATAATGACGATATATGACGAAGTGACTGAGCCTGGAAAATCTGGTATGAACTCAAACTATTTTGTTTTTGTAAATATGACTAGCTCATTGTTCCTAATTCAGCATTGTTATGAGAGAAACATGTTTGCAATGACAACTTAGAGACCATAGTTTCTGATGCCATGCTCAATTAGCTAGGAGCTTATAATGGTTTGTCTTGGATATCAACATGAATTTCAAGATGATTATGATGTAGTATGATAGGATGGTATCCTCCTTTGAATGATTCAAGTGGCTTGACTTGGCACATGTTCACGCATGTAGTTGAAACAAAATCAACATAGCCTCTATGATATTAATGTTTATGGTGATTTATATCCTACTCATGCTTGCACTCAACATTGGTTAATTTCAATGCATATTAATGACTGTTGTCACTCTCTAGTTGGTCGCTTCCGAGTCTTTTGCTAGCCTTCACTTGTACTAAGCGGGAATACTGATTGTGCATCCACTTCCATAAACCCAAAGTTGTTCCATATGCATCCACCATACCTACCTATATGCGGTATCTACCTGCCGTTCCAAGTAAATTAGCATGTGCCACTCTCTAAACCTTCAGATAATAATCTGTTTTGTATGCCCGAACCGCTCATGTGGTGACAAGGGGCGGTCAGTATCTTCCATGCTATTTGTGTTATCCTCGATACGTGTTTATTCACTATCACTCACGAGAAAGGGGCTGGTAATCGGAATGCCGAGTTCCATGCTCAAATCGAAAATATAATTGCAAACAAAACTCCCCCTGGATTGTTGTTGGTATGGACGGCACCCGAGGATTCGGCTAGTCGTGGAGTGTGATTGATTGGTGGTGGGGGAGCCAAAACTTTACTTTTCTGTTTGGGAACCGCCTATAATATGTGTAGCATGGAAGATGGTGAAAACTCTTGGTCATCACGTTGACAATGAAAGCATGCCACCCAAAATTATTTACCTATGTTTTAAAAAGCTTGAGCTTTGGCACCTTTGCAAATCAATGCTTCCCTCTGCGAAGGGCCTATCTATTTACGTTTCTGTTGAGTCATCCTCTTCTTATTAAAAAGCACCAGTTAGAGAGCATCTCCGTCATTTTTATGCTTTGCTATTAATTGATATTGAGTATGACTGTGACTGGATCTTCTTAGCCATAAATTACAATGTTCAGTCAGCCCTTGGTCTTTGAAGGTGCTCTGCATTTATGTTTTGCAGTCTCAGAAAGGGCTAGCGAGATACCATCTGTTCATATTGTATTATGATTGTTTTGATTGAAGTGTTGATGTTTGAAACTTATTATTATTGCTCGCTAGTTGATTATGCCATTGATATGAGTACATCATGAGACCTAAATGTTATTGCTTATGTGGTTAGCTTATGATCTTGCTGAAAATCTGAATATGAGTTAGTCATAATTACTACAACAAAGTCAAACGGAGTTCGTAAAAGTTTTTCTTTTGTTTCTTTCAGTTTGCCAACTGAACTGCTTGAGGACAAGCAAGGCTTTAAGTTGGGGGAGTTGATACGTCTCCATCGTATCTACTTTTCCAAACTCTTTTTCCCTTGTTTTAGACTCTAATTTGCATGATTTGAATAGAACTAACCCTGACTAACGTTGTTTTTAGCAGAATTGCCATGGTGTTGTTTTGTGCAGAAATGGAAGTTCTCGGAATGACCTAGAAACTTACGAGGATTTTTTGTGGAATATATAAAAAATACTGGCACACGAATTACCTGAAGACACGGAGCCAGGGGCCCACAAGCCCAGGAGGCACGCCCCTAGGACGCGCGTGGCAGGCTTGTGGGGCCCACGTAGCTCCGTAGCCTCCAACTCCAACTCTATAAAGTCTCTCTCGCCCAGGAAAAATTAGGAGAGAACAGTTCATCGCGTTTCACGACACAGAGCCGCCGCAACCACCTGTTCTTCCTCGGGAGGGCAGATCTGGAGTCCGTTATGAGCTCCGGAGAGGGGAAATAGACGCCGTCGTCATCACCAACCATCCTTCCTCGCCAATTCCATGATGCTCTTGATCGCTCGTGAGTAATCTCATTGTAGGCTTGCTGGACGGTGATGGGTTGGATGAGATCTATCATGTAATCGAGTTAGTTTTGATGGGGTTTGATCCCTAGTATCCACTATGTTCTAAGATTGATGTTGCTACTACTTTGCTATGCTTAATGCTTGTCACTAGGGCCCGAGTGCCATGATTTCCGATCTGAACCTATTATGTTTTCATCAATATATGTGTGTTCTTGATCCCATCTTGCAAGTTGTAGTCACCTACTATGTGTTATGACCCGACAACCCCAGAGTGATAATAGCCGGAACCACTCCCGGAGATGACCATAGTATGAGGAGTTCATGTATTCACTTTGTGCTAATGCTTTGTTCCGGTTCTCTATTAAAAGGAGACCTTAATATCCCTTAGTTTCCATTAGGACCTCGCTGCCATGGGAGGGATGGACAAAAGATGTCATGCAAGTTCTTTTCCATAAGCACGTATGACTAAATACGGAATACATGCCTACATTACATTGACGAACTGGAGCTAGTTACATATGACCCTATGTTATAACTGTTACATGATGAATGTCATCCGACATAATTATCCATCACCGATCCAATGCCTACGAGCTTTTCCTATACTGGTCCTTGCTAAGTTACTTTACCGCTACTGATGTCACTACTGCTACTGTTAGTGCTCCTACCGTTACTATCAGACTACTTTGCTACTAAAAGTTTGCTGCAGATACTAAGTCTTTCAAGTGTGGTTGAATTGACAACTCAACTGCTAATACTTGAGAATATTCTTTGGCTCCCCTTGCGTCGAATCAATAAATTTGGGTTGAATACTCTACCCTCGAAAACTGTTGCGATCCCCTATATTTTTGGGTTATCAGTTATCAAACGTCGCAATGAAACTGGGTGACTATAAAGGTGCTGTACAGGAATCTCCAAAGGTGTTTGTTGGGTTGGCATGGATCAAGACTGGGATTGGTCACTCCGTGTGGTGGAGAGGTATCTCGGGGCCCACTCGGTAATAGAACATCGCAACAAGTCTTGCAAGCAATGTGATTAAGGAGTTAGTTACGAGATCTTGTATTACGGAACGAGTAAAGAGACTTGCCGGTAACGAGATTGAACTAGGTATGGAGATACAAACGATCGAATCTTGGGCAAGTAACATACCGAAGGACAAAGGGAACAACATACGTGATTAAATGAATCCTTGACATAGAGGTTCAACCGATACAGACCTTCGCAGAATATGTGGGAGCCAATATGGACATCCAGGTCCCGATATTGGTTATTGACCAGAGAGTGTCTCAGGTCATGTATGCATAGTTCTCGAACCAGCAGGGTCTGCACACTTAAGGTTTGGTGACGTTTCAGGTGTTTGTTGGGTTGGCATGGATCAAGACTGGGATTTGTCACTCCATGTGGCGGAGAGGTATCTCGAGGCCCACTCGGTAATACAACATCGCAACAAGCCTTGCAAGCAATGTGACTAAGGATTTAGTTACGTGGTCTTGTATTATGGAACGAGTAAAGAGACTTGCCGGTAATGAGATTGAACTAGGTATGGAGACACAGACGATCAAATCTCGGGCAAGTAACATACCGAAGGACAAAGGGAACAACATACTGGATTAAATGAATCCTTGACATAGAGGTTCAACCGATAAAGATCTTCGTAGAATATGTGGGAGCCAATATGGACATCCAGGTCCTGCTATTGGTTATTGACCAGAGAGTGTCTCAGGTCATGTCTGCATAGTTCTCGAACCCGTAGGGTCTGCACACTTAAGGTTCGGTGACGTCTCGGTATAGTTGAGTTATATGTGTTGGTGACCGAAGTTTTTTTCGGAGTCCCGGATGAGATCCCAGACGTCACGAGGAGTTCCGGAATGGTCCAGAAATGAAGATTGATATATAGGAAGTTGGTATTTGGATTCCATAAGGTTTTCGGGCATTCCAGGCAGTGTACCGGGAGTGACGAATGGGTTCCGAGGGCCCAATAGGTGGGCCCACCACGCCCCAAGGGGTCCACATGGGTTTATTGGATGCGCAATAAGGCTTAATGGGCTGGCAAGTCATCCGAGAAAAGCCCATGAGGAAAAAGGTGGAAAATCCAAAAGAGGTGGGCAATGTAGGAAGGAGTCCTAATCCAAGTGGGATTGGAGGAGGACTCTTCCCTCCTCCACTTTGGCCGATCCAAGGACTCCTCCCTTGTGGTGCAAGGCCGCCCCCTCCCTCCTCCTATATATACTAGAGGTTGAGGGATTTTTGAGACACAACTTTGCCACATGCAACCCTAAACCTCTACTTCGTAGTTCTTCCTATAGATCGGATTTCTATGGAGCTCGGGCGGAGCCCTACAGGAATAGATAACCACCACCACCGGAGCACCGTCATGCTGTCGGGGAACTCATCTACATCCCTGTCTCTCTTGTTGGCTCAAAAAGGCGGAGATCGTCATCGAGTTGTATGTGTGCGGAACGCGGAGGTGCCGTCCGTTCGGCACTTGATCGGGATGGATCGTGGGACGGATCATGAGACGGTTCGTGGGATGGTTCGTGGGACGGATCGTGAAGACGTACCACTACATCAACCGCGTTTATTAACGCTTCTGCTTAGTGATCTACAAGGGTATGTGGATCCGATCTCCCTCTCATATATGATCATCACCATGATAGGTCTTCGTGTGTGTAGGAAATTTTTTGTTTCCCATGCAACGTTCCCCAAAATCAGCCACATGAGAAGCATCATCACTTTTATGACATGGTATAAAGTGTGCCATTTTTGAAAAGTTGTCCACGACAACAAATATGATATCCCTCCCCTTCTTTGTTCGAGATAAACCTAAAACAATGTTCATAGATATATCCTCCCAAGGAACACTAGGTACAGGCAAAGGCATATGTAAACCATGAGGAGTTATTCGTGACTTAGCTTTTTGACATGTCGTGCAGCGAGCAACAAAACGCTCAACATACTGTCGCATCTTTGGCCAAAAGATATGTGTAGAAAGTACGTCCTCTTTCTTCTTTACGCCAAAGTGTCCCATCAATCCTCCTCCATGCACCTCCTGTAACAACAAAAGACGAACGGAGCTAGCTGGAATGCATAGCTTATTAGCATGGAACACAAATCCATCATTAATGATGAACTTGTTCCATGTTCTCCCTTCTTTACAGTTCTCCAACACATCTTTAAAATCAGCATCATGCACATATTGATCTTTGATCGTCTCCAAATCAGCATCGTGCATATATTGATCTTTGATCGTCTCCAAACCAATTTGTGAAAGCATAGTATAACGATGAGACAATGCATCATCAATAACATTTTCTTTACCCTTCCTGTGTTTAATGATGTAGGGGAAAGTCTTAATGAATTCAACCCATTTAGCATGTCTATGGTTTAGTTTTTCTTGACTCCTAATATGTTTCAAAGATTCATGATTAGAATGTATGAAAAATTCTTTGGGACATAAATAATGTTGCCATGTTTCAAAAGTCCCAACAAGAGCATATAATTCCTTCTCATAAGTAGAATAATTCAGACTAGGCCCACTCATTTTTTCAAAAAAGTATGCAATAGGTTTACCATCTTGTAATAACACACCTCCTAATCCAATTCCACTAGCATCACATTCAAGCTCGAAAGTCTTATTAAATTCAGGAAGTTGGAGTAAAGGAGCATGTGTTAACTTATCTTTCAAAACCAGGATGGCTTCTTCCTGTGCGGTACCCCAAGCATAAGGCACATCCTATAGGAATGGTGCTCATTGAGAGGTGCAGCAATGGTGCTGAAATCTCTCACAAAATGCCTATAAAACCCGGCAAGTCCAAGAAAACTCCTCACTTGTGTGACCATTTTGGGCTGCGGCCAACTCTCAATAGCTTCAATCTTGTCTTTATCAACTTCAATCCCTGTGGAGTAACAACATAGCCAAGAAAAGATACTCGGTCGGTGCAAAAGGTGCACTTCCCAAGGTTACCAAACAAACGTGCATCACATAGAGAAATAAAAACAACACGCAAATTATCCAAGTGTTCCTCCAAAGATCTACTATAAATCAGTATATCATCAAAGTAGACTACCACCAATCGTCCAATGAAAGCACGTAAAACCTCATTCATTAATCTCATGAAAGTGCTAGGTGAATTAGTTAACCCAAAAGGCATAGCTAACCACTTAGTTTCAAATGTTTTTTTCCATTCATCTCCCAATCTCATGTTAATTTGATGGTATCCACTACGCAAATCAACTTTGGAGAAAATTGTAGAGCCACTTAATTCATCAAGCATATCATCTAGCCTAGGAATAGGATGACGATAATGAATAGTGATATTATTAATGCCTCTACAATCGACACACATACGTGATGTACCATCCTTTTTCGACACTAGAATAATAGGGACAACACAAGGACTAACAAATTCGCGTATATGACCTTTGTCGAGCAACTCTTGTACTTGATGCATAATCTCCTTCGTCTCCTCTCGATTGGTGCGGTATGGTGCACAGTTGGGTAGCGATGCACCAGGAATTAAGTCAATCTAATGCTCAATCCCTCTAATAGGTGGTAATCCCGGTGGCATGTCTTGTGGAAAGACGTCAGTGAACTCCTGCAAAATGTTAATGACAGCAGGAGGCAAAGAGGGAGGCATGTCCTCGAATGAAAATAATACCTCTTTGCATACGAAAGCATAGCAAATAGATGTAGTAACATCCAAATTAGTAATATCAGATTTAGTGGCAAGTAAACAACCACTCTTCAGTTTTATTTCAGATGCAACACTAGATGATGGTTTATTAGGCTTGTTGTGTTGCTCAAATTATTTTGCTACAATATGATTTTCACTCTTATCTAGGTCATGTTTTTCTTTACTAGCTCTAGCAATATAATCTTTCATAATATGTTCAGGAGACATAGGAAGCAAAGTTATAATTTGATCCTTATGAATAAGAGTATACTGATTTTTCCTACCATGTTGTACAATTTTTTTATCAAATTGCCATGGTCTACCAAGTAAAGCGGAGCATGTTTGCATGGGTACCACATCACAATCAACAAAATCAGAATATGTAGCAATGCTAAAATGCACACGAACAATACGTGTTACCTTAACCTTGCTAGTGTTGTTGAATCACTGGATGTAATAAGGATGAGCATGTGGTCTCGTGGTGAGAGGCAACTTCTCCACCATCTCCATGCTAGCTAAGTTGTTGCAATTCCCTCCATCGATGATTACATGAACAGAACCTTACTTCAATACTCCCTTTGTTTGGAACAAGTTGTGCCTCTGATTTTGCTCAGCCTGTGTTACCTGCACACTTAAAACACGTTGAGCAACTAAGCTTTCATACCGTCAGCATAGTCAGCAACCATGTATTGTGTCTGTTGTTTAGTATCATCTACACCTTGTTCTTCATTTGAAATAAGAGCCAGAGTCTCCTCATCATAATCACTACCGGAGTCATATCCACCATCCTCAGTAACAATCATCAACACTTGGATGGGTACTCTCTCGCATAATGACCTCCACTCTTGCAACGACGACAGACAACGTCATGTGTTTGCCCTGTGGATACCATGGATGAAGAAGATATCTGTGCTGACCCGGAAGGTGTGCTCTTGGCGGAAGTGATGGGTAACGTAGCATAAATTCAAAATTTTCCTACGCATATTCAGATCTTCCTATGGAGAGACCAGCAACGAGAGAGGGGCAAGAGCATCTTCATACCTTTGAAGATCGCTAAGCGGAAGCGTTACTAGAACGCGGTTGATGGAGTCGTACTCGCAGCGATTCGGATCGCGGTGTGATTCCGATCTAGTGCCGAACTACGGCATCTCCGCGTTCAACACACGTGCAGCCCGGTGACGTCTCCCACACCTTGATCCAGCAAGGAGGAGGGAGAGGTGGGGGAAGAATTCCAGCAGCACGACGGCGTGGTGTCGATGGAGTGACGAGGTCTCCCGGCAGGGCTTCGCCAAGCACCGGCAGAGAGGAGGAGAAAGAAGGGCAGGGCTGCGCCGAGGGAGAGGGAGAAGTCTGTCTCCCAAGGGCCAAAACCCCTCTCTATTTATAGGAGGAGGGGGAGGGGCTGCATTACCCCTAGGGTTCCCTCCCTAGGGCCGGCGGCCACTAGATGGGAAAGGGGGGCGGCGGCTAGGGTGGGGAGGGGGTGGCGCACCACCTGGTGGGCCTTAGGCCCACATGGCTTAGGGTTTGCCCCCCTTTTTCTCTCCCCCACACATTGGGCTGAGTGGGGAGGCGCACCAGCCCACCTAGGGGCTGGTTCCCTTCCCCACTTGGCCCACCTTACCTCCCGGGGTCGTTGCCCCCCTTCGGTGGACCCCCGGGGCCACCTCTGGTTGTCCCGGTGGTCCCGGTACGTTACCGGTGATGCCCGAAACACTTCCGGTATCCGAAACCATCCGTCCTATATATCAATCTTTACCTTCGGACCATTCCGGAGCTCCTCGTGACGTCCGGGATCTCATCCGGGACTCCGAACAACTTTCGGTAACCTCGCATAACAATTCCCTATAACCCTAGCGTCATCGAACCTTAAGTGTGTAGACCCTACGGGTTCGGGAGACAGACAGACATGACCGAGACGCCTCTCCGGCCAATAACCATCAGCGGGGTCTGGGTACCCATGGTGGCTCCCACTTGCTCCACGATGATCTCATCGGATGAACCACGATGTCAAGGACTCAATTAATCCCGTATACGATTCCCTTTGTGTGTCGGTATAGAACTTGCCCGAGATTCGATCGTCGGTATACCTATACCTTGTTCAATCTCGTTACCGGTAAGTCTCTTTAATCGTTCCGTAGCACGTCATCGTGTGACTAACTCCTTAGTCACATTGAGCTCATGATGATGTTCTACCGAGTGGGCCCAGAGATACCTCTCCGTCACACGGAGTGACAAATCCCGATCTCGATTCGTACCAACCCAACAGACAGTTTTGGAGGTACCCGTATTGCACCTTTATAGTCACCCAGTTACCTTGTGAAGTTTGATACACCCAAGCACTCCTACGGTATCCGGGAGTTGCACAATCTCACGGTCAAAGGAAAAGATACTTGACATTAGAAAAGCTTTAGCATACGAACAATACGATCTAGTGCTATGCTCAGGATTGGGTCTTGTCCATCACATCATTCTCCCAATGATGTGATCCCGTTATCAATACATCTAATGCCCATGATCAGGAAACCATGATCATCTATTGACTAACGAGCTAGCCAACTAGAGGCTTGCTAGGGAGACATTGTGATCCATTTATTCACACATGTATTACTGTTTCCTGTTAATACAGTTATAGCATGAACAATAGACGATTATCATGAACAAGGAAATATGATAATAACCATTTTATTATTGTCTCTAGGGCATATTTCCAACAGTCTCCCACTTGCACTAGAGTCAATAATCTAGTTTACATTGTGATGTATCGAACACCCATAGCATTATGGTGTTGATCATGTTTTGCTCGTGGAAGGGGTTTAGTCAACGGGTCTGCAATATTCAGATCCGTGTGTACTTTACAAATATCTATCACTCCACTCTGGACATGGTCCTGGATGGAGTTGTAGCGGCGTTTGATGTGCTTCGTCTTCCGGTGAAACCTGGGCTCCTTGGCTATGGCAATGGCCCCAGTGTTATCACAGAAGAGTGTCATTGGACCCGACGCGCTTGGAACCACTCCAAGGTCGGTGATGAGCTCCTTCATCCAAATTCTTTCATGAGCTGCTTCTGAAGCAGCTATGTACTCCGCTTCACATGTATTACTGTTTCCTGTTAATACAATTATAGCATGAACAATAGACGATTATCATGAACAAGGAAATATGATAATAACCATTTTATTATTGCCTCTAGGGCATATTTCCAACAGGAAGGTGGGAAAGGGCCTGTTTCCTGGTATCTCTGTTGGAGTTGGTGGCTAATGTAGGCGGTGCTGATGCAGGAGGACATGTGGAAGTAGATGAGGTCCGTGGCATCCATGAGGAAGTGCGACCTGTAGAAAAGTTAGTTATAGCAAATGCATGTCGATCCTGCACTTCACGTTCAGCTTTGCAAGCAAGATGGAATAAACGAGTGATAGTGTTATAATCCTTATATCCTAGAATACTCCGAATATCTCTATTTAATCCACCCATAAAACGTGCAAGGATAGCTTCATTGTCCTCAACAATACCACATCTAATCATGCTAGTTTGTAATTCCTGATAATATGCTTCTACATAATTCTTTCCTTGTCTTAAACACTGCAATTTTTGAAGTAATTCACATTGATAATATGGTGGAACCCAACGAGTACGCATAGCAGTTTTCAAAGCACCCCAAGTAGTTGGAATATTAGCATGATGTATTCGACAATGCTCAGACCACCAAACACAAGCAAAACTAGTGAATGAACAAACAGCAGCAGCAACACGTCTATCCGTAGGAAATTGTAAGCATGTAAAATGTAGCTCTGTTTCTAACTCCCAAGTAAGATATATATCAGGAACATATCGACCATCAAATGTAGGAATATCCCATACCTGAGGGGGTGGAGCAGCCCTACCACTGTGATTGTATCCATGTGGACGACCCGGTGCTTGTGGTGGTGGTTGTTGTCCCTGGTGCTTATTTGGAGCAACCTCTCCCTCATCATCGTCATCACCATCATAATCCTCATTCTGCTCATCCACGGAAACCTCAGTAGTAGCAGTAGGAGCAGCGACAGGAGCAACAACACCAGAATTTTGTGCTTGGTCAGAAGGCAGATGTCACGCTCGTCCCACAAAATCCGGGCCTCATTGTTGTTGTTGTTGTTGTTGTTGAAGAGGGAGGAAAGCTACAACTGGTGGTGGTAGACGGGCAAGCACCTCATTGAACTTGGCGTCCATCTTGGTGTCGAATGTCTTCTCCAAACCATCTAGCTTCTCCATGGCCTCTCCAAGGCTGGTCATGAAGTCTTGTACCTGGTCAGTCATCATTTGCTGAAATTTATAATGGAGCTCCTCGTTGGTCGGGCTCTCCTAGTCGATCTCGTCGTCTTGTGATCCTGGCATGGTTAGTAGCAATAGGAACACAGAAGAATATGATCCTACAGACTACTAGGAAGTGGTGGTGGTTGTGGTGGTGGTGTGCCACAAATCCGTCAAGCAAATCTCAAATTCTTACCAATTCTTACCGAGCAGCAGGTGGTGATCGGCAATCGATGTAGTCAAAACTCTCAAAGTTTGGATAAAACGATTGCTAGGTGGTGTCAAACACACGATGTAGATATATGTGGAGCTAGGAAGGCTTATAATATGGTAGAAAAAAGGGTCAACAATAATCAGTTCAGAGAAGCAAAGTTGAAAGGACGCTCAGTGACGGTATCGTGCTGGTCCTAGGCTAGACCGTACTAGAGATGTGAGCCTAGAACACCAACAAAATCACGACGCTACATGTAATCAAGGGAAGATACACTCTAATTTTCTTTCTTTTTTTGCGCTCATTTTTTAGAAAATCACTATAATGGCGAGTGTCTCACAACTCTTCTGAAGGACTTGATGACGAGTTGATGGATATCTTCTCGCCCCTCGTTGGTTACCCCAAGTGGAAGGTGGAGATGTAGTCAGCAGCAGATTTCCCTTACACAGGGACTGTAAGGTTTATCGAACCAAGAGGACTCCGAGGATCAACAAGTAGGTGTCCGCTGCTATGGCGCTAGCAGAAGACGTGGACCTGCACACACAACAAATAACTTTGCTCCCAACGAGTTCAGAGAGGTTGTCAATCTCCCCGACCTTGTAGTTTGCAAAGGATCAAAACACAAGCGGGAATAGTGATAGTGATTGCAATGGAAAAATAAATAAAAGTAGTAAATGGTGGAGGCGTAAACAATGGTGGTAATATGGACCCGAGTCACATGATGTTCACTAGTGATGTCTCTCTCCCAAAAGATGATAAACAACTATGCCAGGTAAACAAATTACAGCTGGGCAATCGACAGAATTATAAACGCACCGCAATGCTAATCATGCTACAAGAAAGTTAGAGGCTCAAAAGTAATGGGCAATATGCCAAGACAAGTAGACCGTTTATTCATCAGCATCTACTCTCTAATCATCTACCTTGAGATATCTATCCAGAACATCTCGTTGGTATTAAGTTGCGAGCCCCACCCAAAGTGTAAACTCAAAGCAACGGACAACTGCATTAACGAACTTTGCGTAAGGTAAACAATCCTTGCAACCGCGGTCACAAGCACCGTTGTTTTCTCCCTGGTGGCAACAACACATCCCCTAGTCTCATGTTTCTGTCACTCAAGCTAGACATCAGGCGGCATGAACCCACAATCATGCATAACGCTCCCTCTTGGAGTTACAATCTACTACTCGGCCAAACCAATAAAAAGCAACGGAGAACATGCATGAATTACTCAAGAACATAATATAAAAGGAGAACCAAATATATAAATCATCACAATCTGAACATGATCTCATAATCCATTGGATCCCAGCAAACCAAGCATAGCAATAGCAGGAAAATTACATAGATGCCTTGATCATGTAGGGAAACTCACAAGGGCTAAGCATTGAAGCACAAGATTGGAGAGAAGACATCACATAGCTAGTGGTCATGGACTCATGGTCCAAGGTGAACTACTCACGGCACATCCGGGAAGCGTCCATGGCGGTGGAGAAGCTCCCGCAGGTCAATCCTCCCTCCGGCAGGGTGCCGGGAAGAGGTCTTCTGACGCTCCCGATCTCGGGAGCGCTGCGGTGGTGGAACGATGGAGAAATTCGCGATTCTAGATCCTCCCGTAGGGTTTTCTATCGGAGAGGTAAATATAGGCCAAAGGAGGGCGCCAAAGGAAGTAGGCCCCACCCAGGTGACCTGGTGGCGCGACTAGGAAGGGTGTGCGCAGGGAGGTCATCCGCGCAGGCCGTGGCTCCCCTCTGGCCCACCTTGGTGCCTCGTGAAGCTTCCGTCAGGGTGATTTTTATATATTTTTCTCGGGATTTTTGGGGCTCTGGAAATTGTGGTAAAAGTCCCTGCAAAAAAGACATCAACACACAAAAACTGGCACTGGGTGCACTGAGTTAGTAGGTTAGTCCAAATATGTGTAAAAAGGTATGAAAGTGTAGCAAAACATATAACAATGTCATCCAAAAGATCATCGAACAAACATAAATTATAGATACGTTTGGGACGTATCAGGACTAAAAACAGGATAGGCAGAAAAAATTGACTAGTTTTTATTTCTGGAGAAATTCGGGGCTGCGACGACCAAAAATTGCAACAAAAATCACGATGGTGGCGAGTGTCTCAAAACTCTCTAAAAAGCCTAACAACACGATAGGAAAAAAATCACCCTCCGAAATTCGGGCCTAAAAAGTGTTGTGAAAAGCGTGTCACACTCTTATTTTAAACCTACTCAGGTAAGGAATCGCGAAACAGAAAACAAGAGGATCTCGAAATTAACCTAATATGTAAAGGACTGGGACTAGATTGGTGGTGGATATGTGGTGGTGATATAGGGCAGCAAGGATGATGGTGGCGTGGTGATGGTATATGTGAGTAGCGATGATGGTAGCATGGTGGTGGTATATGGTAGCGATCAAAGATGGCGCGGTGGCGGCGTGATAACCTGTGAATAGAACTCGAAACCATAAAGGACTAGACACTAAGACCAGCAACTCGACACGATGATGTAACCGCAAATTCGTCAAAGCAAAATATTGAAAAGACTATGCAAAGGCTCAGATTGGTTTGAATATGATGAGCTAACCCTAAAATTTATTTGTGGCTTTTCCGTGGACTATAGGTATGAAGAATATATGCGATCTAACTACGAAAAACTGGTAAAATCTCACTGAGCCACCTGGAAATCTGATACCACTTGATAAAGGTAAAGTTGTCCCTGTCTTCTGATGAGATGGTGGTTATCGTTTTGGTGGAGTAGTCTATGACGATCCGACTACGAACGTGTGAGGTCGTCGCGCCTTAGCAACCACTAAACCAACTCCGAGAGGTTATTGACCATGCTGGAGCACGATCAACCTGACCACGAGTGTCTGTTTCCTACACGCAAACGAAGAACAAGCAAGAAACTAAGATTGCAATTTGGATATTGCGAATATAAGAGGAAAGCTTTATTGATGAAAGTGGGGTTCCGTGATGCATTTGTCTGGTCGTGGAACACAAACCAAGAACACGAAGTTGCAGCTATGGCGAACTTGTAATCTAAACAAAACCCAAGTCTAAACGGCGCCCTAAGGGCTGTATATATGAGGTAATAGAGGAGAAATTTCATGACCCTTTGGAGGAGGGGTCTGAAACCATCCCTAACTAAGTTTCCCACACATAGACTCTAAAAATAGCCTATAATATGGTATTTCGAAATTTCATGGGCCTGGCACAAAAATAAGGTGGTGCTGCTCCTATAATAGCCCATGGAAGAAATTTATAAAGTGACGTCTTGAATATTTTGTCCAAGCCTTCATGCTCTCCTTATGGTGGCTTCAAAGTGCGAAAATCACCAGTGGAAGCTCCATTGTTCTTTCCCGCGCGTGCACCTTATTCTCCATGCCTGATCTCGCTCCAACGGATATCCTTATTGTCCATGCTAGGTCCTCCATTCATAAGTACAACAAAAGTATCTAACTTAGGCAGCATCATATGTTCATGAACATTAGAAGGATTTCCGAGGAACGAAAGTACCTGGTAATTCAATTGGCGTGTGCGAGCTTTAGTAACTGGTCCAGTATGTATAACAGCTAGGAATGTGGGCGTAACAATGGTATTGATGTCCTCATCAGTGATAGTTCTCTTGATCTATTCTCTCAATCAATAGTGATTACAGGAACTACAACCAAATCAAAGATAGTTCTTGAGGAGGAAGATAGGAAAAGCAAAGGGTTGGTAGCCGCCGCCGGGTATCGTGATCCACTGGATGTGTTCTCTTCTCTTCCTCGATGGCTTGAGTATTATGGTGTGGTCGTGTAGCTAGATAACCCAGTCCGGTCCAACGACTCTATGATTGGGCCGCGGTGCATGCTTGGGTCATGCATCGCATGGCCTACTCCTGCCACCTGGTGGGCCTATAGTGTCAGGGGTGCCAACATCCCCTTCTTCTTGATAAGCGGCTTAACCCCAAGTCGGTGCATGAGGAAAACGTGCTTGTAGAGACTAACGATCTTCCCACGTCATGCCCATTTGCTGCAAGCCTTACCATCTGACTTGCACCTATTCAAGTATGGCATCGTTCTTCCATTACCACTTGGACTGAAGGACCTCCACCGGAACATCTAAGTCCTCAGAATAGATAGATAACTTAGAATTAACTTGCGTACCCGAAAGAAGAGCGTAACGCAGCTGCGACACATGAAACACCGGGTGGACCGATGCGTGTGGAGGTAACTGCAGTTTATAAGTCCCTACGTTGATCTTCTATGTCACTTGAAAGGGTCCATAGAACTTGAATGGGAGCATGTGACTGGTGCATAGGTCCAGTGAAGATTGTAAGTAGGGTTGGACCTTCAAGAATACTTGATCACCAAAGTCAAATTCTCTGAAGGTGCACTTCTTATCTGCGTGTGTCTTCATGTAATTCTTGGCCCTATGCGAATGTTGTTGCATCAAGTCTTGCATTATAGCACATTCTTCCACCCAAGTCTGTAATGAAGACACTCTATAGGTGGATGTTGTTGTGATTTCCAGGTGCTTAGGCTCATGCCCAAATAGAGCCTTGAAAGGACTCATACCAATTGCTGAATGATGAGCGGAGTTGTACCAAAACTGCGCTAAAGGTAACGAGAACCTCCAGCGACGCGAGCAAGCATGTGTAAAGAACCGTAAATATGTTTCCACACACTAATTTACTCTCTCGGTCTGGCTGTCCGTCCGAGGGCGATTAGTAGTGCTCAATCTTAGTTCTGTACCAGCATACTTGAATAGTTCCTGCCATAAGTGGCTTGTGAAGATGGGATCACGATCTGATACTCTAGATTTGGGAAATCCATGAAGCTTGTAGATACTATTGATGTAAAGTTGAGCATCTTTGGGAGCTGTCTAAGGATGTGCCAGAGACGAGAAGTGTGCATACGGTGTCCGCTTATCAACAATCACCCATACGCAGTTGAATTTGCTGGACTGTGGAAGTCCGTAAAAAATCCATC
Source organism: Hordeum vulgare subsp. vulgare (assembly GCF_904849725.1). Classification (NCBI taxonomy): domain Eukaryota; kingdom Viridiplantae; phylum Streptophyta; class Magnoliopsida; order Poales; family Poaceae; genus Hordeum; species Hordeum vulgare. Next base: position 423,076,933 of record NC_058518.1, read on the forward strand.
GTGATTAGATCCCAGGGCTCCTTAGGATTAGGCAAGGGGGCGAGAAAACCCGGGGTGGCTGTTCTGTCCGGCTTTGCTTGTTGGCACACTTGGCAACATCGTACATACTCGTGTACATGAGCCTTCATCTTGGGCCAAGCAAAAAGGTGACGAATGCGTCGGTAAGTCGCTGGTGAAAGGATGTGGATGTCACATAGAGGGGGGGGGGGGGTGAATAGGTGCTTTAAAATAATTATAGTTTAGGCTTTAACAAATGCAGAATAAAACTAACGTTTAATTTGTCAAGCACAAAACCTAAAACAACTAGGCTTGCACCAACAACTTATACTAAGCAAGATAAACAACTAAGTGATAGCAAGATATATAACAAGAAACAATATGGCTATCACAAAGTAAAGTGCATAAGTAAAGGTCTCGGGTAAGAGATAACTGAGCCACGCGGAGACGATGATGTATCCCGAAGTTCACACCCTTGCGAATGCTAACCTCCATTTGGAGCGGTGTGGAGGCACAATGCTCCCCAAGATGGCACTAAGGCCACCGTAATCTCCTTACGTCCTCGCACAATGCAAGATGCCGTGATTCCACTGAGGGACCCTTGAGGGTGGTCACCGAACTCGTACAAACAAGGTTGGGAAAATCTCCACAACTTAATTGGAGGCTCCCAACGACACCACGAAGCTTCACCACAATGGACCGTGGCTCCGTGATGACCTCAAATGCTTGGGGCAATCTCCATAACTTAATTGGAGACCCCGATGCTTTCCCGGAGCTTTACACCACAATGATTGAGCTCCAAGGCACCACCAAGCTTCTAGGACGACAAAGCATCCACAAAGAACAATTTCTAGGGTACCAAGTACCCAAGGATAATAAGCTTATCAAACTTCACTTCCACGTATCACCGTGGAGAATTCAAACCTATGCACCAAATGCAACGGCAAGGGAACACGGAGTGCCCAAGTCCTTCCATCCCAAATCCCACCACAACAACTAATGCTATGGTGGAAAATGATAGGAAGAACGAAGAAGAACACCAAGAAGTCCAAGAACTATATCCAAGAGGTTTCCCTCACATAGAGGAGAAAGTGACTGGTGGAAATGTGGATCTAGATCTCCTCTCTCTTTCCCCTCAAAAAGGAGCAAGAATCATTGGAGGGATTAACAGTTAGCAAGCTCTAATAAGGTCAACAATGGGGGAGGGTGATACATCTCCATCGTATCTACTTTTCCAAACTCTTTTGCCTTTGTTTTGGACTCTAGTTTGCATGATTTGAATGGAACTAACCCGGACTAACGCTGTTTTCAGTAGAATTGCCATGGTGTTGTTCTTGCACAGAAATAAAAGTTCTCGGAATGACCTCAAAATTTACGAGGATTTTTTGTGGAATATATAAAAAATACCAGCGCCAGAATTACCTGGAGACGTGGAGCCAGGAGCCCACAAGCCCAGGAGGCGCAGGCCCCCCTCGTCGCGCCTAGCAGGCTTGTGAGGCCCTCGTGGCCCCGCAGCCTCCAACTCCAGCTCTATATAGTCTCACTCGCCCAGAAAAAATTAAGAGAGAAGAGTTCATCGCGTTTCACGAACGGAGCCGCCGCAACCACCTGTTCTTCCTCTCGAGGGCAGATCTGGAGTCCGTTCTGGGCTCCGGAGAGGGGAAATCGACGCCGTCGTCATCATCAACCATCCTTCATCACCAATTCCATGATGCTCTTCATTGTTCATGAGTAATCTCATCGTAGGCTTGCTGGACGGTGATGGGTTGGATGAGATCTATCATGTAATCGAGTTAGTTTTGATGGGGTTTGATCCCTAGTATCCACTATGTTCTAAGATTGATGTTGCTACTACTTTGCTATGCTTAATGCTTGTCACTAGGGTCCGAGTGCCATGATTTCAGATCTGAACCTATTATGTTTTCATCAATATATGTGTGTTCTTGATCCTATCTTGCAAGTTGTAGTCACCTACTATGTGTTATGACCCGGCAACCCCGGAGATGACCATAGTATGAGGAGTTCATGTATTCACTATGTGCTAATGCTTTGTTCCGGTTCTCTATTAAAAGGAGACCATAATATCCTTTAGTTTCCATTAGGACCCCGCTGCCACGGGAGGGATGGACAATAGATGTCATGCAAGTTCTTTTCCATAAGCACGTATGACTAAATACGGAATACATGCCTACATTACATTGACGAACTGGAGCTAGTTACATATCACCCTATGTTATAACTGTTACATGATGAATGTCATCCGACATAATTATCCATCACCGATCCAATGCCTACGAGTCTTTTCCTACTGGTCCTTGCTAAGTTACTTTACCGCTACTGCTGTCACTGCTGCTGGTGTCACTACTGCTACCGTTACTATCACACTACTTTGCTACTGAAACTTTGCTGCAGATACTAAGTCTTTCAATTGTGGTTGAATCGAAAACTCAACTGCTAATACTCGGGAATATTTTTTGGCTTCCCTTGTGTCGAATCAACAAATTTGGGTTGAATGCTCTACTCTCGAAAACTGTTGCGATCCCCTATACTTGTGGGTTATCAAGACCTTTATCTGGCACCGTTGCCGGGGAGGCATAGCTCTATTCTCCGAGTCACTTGGGATTTACGTCTGTTGATCACTATGAGGAATCCGAGAGATCCAAAAACTAAAGTCTTGCCCTCAACTACGAGGACAGGTAAGGAACTGCCATCTAGCTCTGCACTTGATTCCCCTTCACTTATGAGTAAATTTGTGACACCACCACCTATTGGTAATTCTGATATGCCGCCTGTGCTTGATGATGCTACTTCTGCTATCCATGATGCTTTGCTTGATAATGATTTTCCATTGGGTGCATTTCTTGATGCACAAATTGCTAGAGTTACTACTGAATTTGATGATACTTCTCAAACTGATGAAATTATTGAAGTAGAACATGCCGTTACACCTGTTAGACCTAGCTCTCCTAGATATGAATTGCTTGATATACCTAAGGGTTATGTTATGGAGGGAGAGGTAGCTGAGGACTTTCTTGCTTGTAAGGATAGCTACGATCTTGAGAATTTATTGCGCACGTGGAAAGAAAAATCTCTAAATGGTAGAATGAAATACGATCCTAAGTTTGCTACTTCGCCTATCTTTGTTACTGATAAGATTATGAATTCTCTGTCGATCCTGAGTTAATCACTTTGGTTGAATCTGATCCTTTTCATGGTTATGAGTCTGAAACGGTTGTAGCACATCTTACCAAACTGAATGATATAGCCACCCTATTCACGAATGAGGAAAAGATTCGCCATTACTATATACTTAAGTTGTGTCCTTTCTCACTAAAGGGTGATGCTAAGACTTGGTTCACTTCTCTTGCTCCTAGTTGTGTGCGTAGTCCCCATGATATGATTTACTACTTCTCTAAGAAATATTTTCCTCCCCATAAGAAACAAGTTGCCTTGCAGGATATATGTAACTTTGTGCAAGTTGAATAAGAGAGTCTCCCACAAGCTTGGGGGAGGCTTGTCCAGCTACTTAATGCTTTGCATGATCACCCTCTTGAGAAAAATGAAATACTTGATATCTTTTATAATGGACTCCCAGTTGTGTTGGTTGTGTTTTCAGGGAACGAACTGTGGAACAAGCTGAAATCCTATTGAATAATATCTTGAGCAATGATAATGCTTGGACTATTCCCGAACCACCTCCGAAGCCAACTCTGAAGAAAAGAGGTATTCTATTCCTTAGTCCTGAAGATATGCAAGAAGCCAAGAAATCTATGCAAGAGAAAGGTATTAAATCTGAAGATGTTAAGAATCTACCACCTATCGAGGAAATACATGGTCTTGATAACCCGACACAGGTAGTAGAGGTAAATTCTATTCGTAGATTCAATGAGAGTGATATTCGTTATGATAAACCTGCTAGCTTATGCTTAGATGAATTTGACAACTTTGTTGCCAAACAACAAAGTTTCAATGATTATGTTAGTAGGCAATTGAGACAAAATGCTCGTATGATTGATCATATAAGTGCTTGTGTGGATAGAAATGTCAATGATCTTAAGCTTTTGAGTAAACATGCCTCTATGGTCACTACTCAAGTAGAACAAGTACTTAAGGCTAGCAAACATAATCAATGAGTTGAACGACAATTCTGTTAGAGCTGTCACTAGAGGTGGTAGAATGACTTAGGAACCTTTGTATCCTGAGGGTCATCCTAAGAGAATTGAACAAGAGTCTCAAGGAGTTAACACTGATGCACCTAGTCATCCTGGTATTAAGAAGAAAAAGAAAGATGATAGGAACTTGCATGCTAGCAAACATGTTGCTGTTACACTCGAGAATCCAAATGATGCCTCTATTTCTGATGCTGAAACACAATCTGGTGATGAACATGAGCCTAGTGATAATATTGATAGTGGTGTTCATGTTGATGCTCAACCTAGTAATGATAAGGATGTGGAGATTGAACGTGTTGTTGATCTTGATAACCCACAACCTAAGAACAGGAGATATGATAAGAACGACTTTATTGCTAGGAAGCATGGTAAAGAAAAAGAACCATGGGTTTAGAAACCCATGCCCTTTCCTCCCAAACCATCCAAGAAAAAGGATGATGAGGATTTTGAGCGCTTTGTTGAAATGATTAGACCTCTCTTTTTGCAAATGCGTTTGACAGATATGCTCAAAATGTCTCCTTATGCTAAGTACGTGAGAGAAATTGTGACCAATAAAACGAAGATACCTCAGGTAGAGATTTCCACCATGCTCGCTAATTACACCTTCAAGGGTGGAACTCCTAAGAAACTAGGTGATCCCGGAGTGCCCACTATACCTTGCTCCATTAAAGGAAATTATGTTAGAACTGCTTTACGCGATCTTGGAGCCGGTGTTAGTGTTATGCCTTTCTCTTTATATCGTAGACTTGAATTGGATAAGTTGACACCTACTGAAATGTCTTTGCAAATGGTCGACTGATAACCCACAAGTATAGGGGATTGCAACAGTTTTCGAGGGTAGAGTATTCAACCCAAATTTGTTGATTCGACACAAGGGGAAGCAAAATAATATTCTCGAGTATTAGCAGTTGAGTTGTCAATTCAACCACACCTGAAAGACTTAGTATCTGTAGCAAAGTTTCAGTAGAAAAGTAGTGTGATAGCAATAGTAGCAATGGTAACAGTAGCAGTGACAGCAGTAGCGGTAACAACAGCAGCAGTGACAGCAGTAGCAGCAAGTAACATAGCAAGGACCAGTAGGAAAAAACTCGTAGGCATTGGATCGGTGATGGATACTTATGCCGGATGACATTCATCATGTAATAGTTATAACATGGAGAGATATGTAACTAGCTCGAGTTCGTCAATGTAATGTAGGCATGTATTTCGTATATAGTCATACGTGCTTATGAAAAGAACTTGCATGACATCTATTGTCCATCCCTGCCGTGGCAACGGGGTCCTAATGGAAATTACGGGATATTAAGTTTCTCCTTTTAATAGAGAACCAGAACAAAGCATTAGCACTTAGTGAATACATGAACTCCTCATACTATGGTCATCTCCGGGAGTGGTTCCGGCTATTGTCACTCCAGGGTTTCCGGGTCATAACACATAGTAGGTGACTACAACTTGCAAGATAGGATCAAGAACGCACATATCTTGATGAGAATATAATAGGTTCAGATCTGAAATCATGGCACTCGGGCCCTAGTGATAAGCATTAAGCATGGCAAAGTAGTAGCAACATCAATCTCAGAACATAGTGGATACTAGGGATCAATCCCCATCAAAACTAACTCGATTACATGATAGATCTCATTCAACCCATCACCGTCCAGCAAGCCTACGATGACATTACTCATGAACGGTGAAGAGCATCATGGAATTGGCAATGAAGGACGGTTGGTGATGACGATGGCGATGATCTCCCCTCTCCGGAGCCCAGAACAGACTCCAGATTTGCCCTACAGAGGAAGAACTGGTGGTGGCGGCGCCTCCGTATCGTAAAACGCGATGAACTCTTCTCCTTGATTTTTTTCGAACGAAAGGGACTAAATAGGGCTGGAGTTGGAGGCAGCGGAGCCCCGAGGGCCCCACAAGCCTGCTCGGCACGGCTAGGGGGGTCGCGCCTCCTGGGCTTGTGGGCTCCTCGCTCCACGTCTCCGGTTGATTCTTGCGCCAACATTTTTATATATTCCACACAAAATCATCGTAAATTTCCAGGTCATTCCGAGAACTTTTATTTCTACGCAAAAACAACACCATGGCAATTCTGTTGCAAACAACATTAGTCTGGGTTAGTTCCATTCAAATCATGCAAATTAGAGTCCAAAATAGGGGCAAAAGAGTTTGGAAAAGTAGATACTATGGAGACGTATCAACTCCCCAAGCTTAAAGCCTTGCTTGTCCTCAAGCAATTCAGTTGACAAACTGAAACAGACAAAAGAAAAACTTTTACGAACTCTGTTTGATCTTGTTGTTGCAATTATGTCTAATTCATATTCAGATTTTCAGCAAGATCATAAGCTAACCACATAAGCAATGACATTTAGGTCTCATGGTAAACTCATATGAATGGCATAATCAACTAGCAAGCAATAATAATAAGTTTCAAACGTCAACGCTTCAATCAAAACAATCCTGAAGGAATATGAACAGATGGTATCTCGCTAGCTCTTTCTGAGACCGCAAAACATAAATGCAGAGCACCTTCAAAGACCAAGGGCTGACTGAACATTGTAATTCATGGCAAAGAAGATCCAGTCACAGTCATACTCAATATCAATTAAAATCAAAGCATAAAAATGACGGAGGAGCTCTATAATTGGTGCTTTTTTTAAAGAAGAGGATGACTCAACAGAAACATAAATAGATATGCCCTTCGCAGAGGGAAGCATTGATTTGCAGAGGTCCCAGAACTCAAGCTTTGAAGATAGAGATAAATAATTTTGGGTGGCATGCTTTCATTGTCAACGCGATGACCAAGAGTTTTCACCATCTTCCATGCTATACATGTTATAGGCGGTTCCCAAATAGAAAAGTAAAGTTTTGACTCCCCGACTAGCCGAATACTCGGGTGCCGTCCATACCAACAACAATCTAGGGGGAGTTTTGTTTGCAATTATCTTTTCAATTTGAGCATGGAATTGGGCATTCCAATTACTGGCCCCTTTCTCGTGAGTGATAGTGAATAAATACGTATCGAGGACAACACGCCTAGCATGGAAGATATTGATCGCCCCTTGTCGCCACATGAGCGGTTCGGTCATGCAAAACAGATTATTACTTGAAGCTTTAGAGAGTGGCACATGCAAATTTACTTGGAAGGACAGGTAGATACCGCATATAGGTAGGTATGGCGGACTCATATGGAACACGTTTGGGTTTATGGAAGTGGATGCACAAGCAGTATTCTTGCTTAGTACAAGTGAAGGCTAGCAAAAGACTGGGAAGGGACCAACTAGAGAGCGACAACAGGCATCGATATGCATTGAAACTAACCAACTATGAGTGCAAGCATGAGTAGGACATAAATCACCATAAACATGAATATCATAGAGGCTATGTTGATTTTGTTTCAACTACATGCGTAAACATGCGCCAAGTCAAGCCACTTGAATCATTCAAAGGAGGATACCATCCTATCATACTACATCATAAGCATCTTGAAAATTCATGCTGGCATCCAAGACAAACCATTATAAGCTCCTAGCTAATTAAGCATGGCATCAGAAACTATGATCTCTAAGTTGCAATTGCAAACATATTTCTCTCACAACAAAGCTGAATTAGGAACGATGAGCTAGTCATATTTACTAAAACAAAATAGATCGAGTTCATACCAGCTTTTCCAGGCTCAGCCACTTCATCATATATCGTCATTATTGCCCTTCACTTGCACGACCGAATGATGTGAACAATAATAAGAGTGTTCGTGCATTGGACTAAGCTGGAATCTGCAAGCAAACAGAGAGGAGAAGACAAAGTAATATGGCTCTTTGACAGATAAACAGATATGCATGCGAGAGCCACTGAACTTTGTAACCATGGTCTTCTACCTTGACCCAAAGAAAAAGAAAACTATTTACACGGGAAAGCTCCCAATAAGCAAAAGAGAACAAGAAATCTTTTTGGGTTTTCTCAAACAAGACAAACACACGAGAGGAAAACGAGAAAAAGAAATAAACTAGCATGAATGATAAAGTGGCAAGGTGTGAACACCGACTAACAAAGTGATAGTGTGAACATGAATATAAAGTCGGTGAGAAACACGTACTCCCCCAAGCTTAGGATTTTGGCCTAAGTTGGTCTACTCCCAAGGCTGGTCTGGGCGATATCCAAAATCATAATGGGGGTTGTACGGGAACGTGGCAGCCACTGCCTAAATAGCTGCCTCACGGAGGTGAGTGATACGTCTCCAACGTATCTATAATTTTTTATGGTTCCATGCTATTATCTTGTCACTTTGGATGTTTTGTATGCCTTTTATATCTTTTATGGGACTAACTTATTAACTCAGTGCCAAGTGCCAGTTCCTGTTTTTTCCGTGTTTTTGACCCTTTTCAGAGGAGAATATTAAACGGAGTCCAAACGGAGTAAAACTTCTGAAAAGATTTTTTCGTAACAGAAGATACGCAGGGGGCATGAGAACCAAGGCAGAGTCCACCAGGGGAGGCCACAAGCCCCCTAGGCGCGGCCAGGGGGCGCGCCTAGCAGGCTTGTGGGCCCCCTGTGGATCATCTGCCCTACTTCTTCCGCCTATAAATCCTCGAAAAATCCAAAACCACGAGAGAGATCCACGAAAATACTTTTCCACCGCCGCAAGCTTCTGTCTCCGCAAGATCCCATCTAGGGCACGTTCTGGTGCCCTGACGGAGGGGGATTCAGATACGGAGGGCTTCTTCATCAACACCATTGTCTCTCCGATGATGCGTGAGTAGTTCACCATAGACCTTCGGGTTCATAGCTAGTAGCTAGATGGCTTCTTCTCTCTCTTGGATCTTCAATACAAAGTTCTCCATGATCTTCATGGAGATCTATCCGATGTAATCTTCTTTTGCGGTGTGTTTGTTGAGATCCGATGAATTGTGGATTTATGATCAGATTATCTATGAATCTTATTTGAAATTCTTCTGATCTCTTATATGCATGATTTCATATCCTTGTAATTCTCTTCGAGTTGTGGGTTTTGTTTGGCCAACTTGATCTATGATTCTTGCAATGGCAGAAGTGCTTGGTTTTGGGTTCATACCATGCGATGACCTCACCCAGTGACAGAAGGGGTAGCGAGGCACGCATCGTGTTGTTGCCATCAAGGGTAAAAATATGGGGTTTATATCTATTGCATGAATTTATCCCTCTACATCATGTCATCTTGCTTAAGGCGTTACTCTGTTCGTCATGAACTCGATACACTAGATGCATGCTGGATAGCAGTCGATGTGTGGAGTAATAGTAGTAGATGCAGAAAGTATCGGTCTACTTGTCTCGGACGTGATGCCTATATGTATGATCATTGCCTTATATATCGTCATGACTTTGCGCGGTTCTATCAATTGCTCGAGAGTAATTTGTTCACCCACCGTGATATTTGCTATTTTGAGAGAAGCCTCTAGTGAACACTATGGCCCCCGGGTCTACTCCACACCATATTTTCAGCCTTACACTTTTACTTCGTTGCACTTTCCGCCTTCAGATCTGAGTTTGCAATCAATCTTGAAGGGATTGACAACCCCTTTATAGCGTTGGGTGCAAGCTCGTTTGTGTTTGCGCACGTACTCTGGACACTTGGCTTGATTCACCTACTGGATTGATACCTTGGTTCTCAAACTGAGGGAATACTTACTGCTACTGTGCTGCATCACCGTTTCATCTTCAAGGGAAAAACCAACGCAAGCTCAAGAGGTAGCAAGAAGAATTTCTGGCGCCGTTGCGAGCGAGGATCAAGTCAAGAATAGTCTCCCGTCAACGTGTCAATTTCTGGCACCGGGGATTATTCTAAGTGAAGCTTATCCAAGTAAGTGTCGCAAACTCATCTCTTGCCTTTACTTTTTTTGCCTCTCGTTTTCCTCTCCCCCACTTCTGAAAAAACAAAAATTCACAAAAATATTTGCCTTTTTCGTTTGCCCTTTTCTTTCGCTTGCTTTCTGTTTGCTTGTGCGCTTGTCTGCCTGCTAAGACCTGTATGGCCCAACCAAAGGATTATGTTGCTTACTACACAAGGTTGGAAGATATTGAAACTAGTGTTCAAGGCTTCATGTCTACACAGTTTGATTATAATAGTTACTTCCGTAGAGAACTAAGGGAGCAAAATTCTTTTTTGGATTTTATAAATAAAGAAGTTGATGATATGGCCAAAGAATTCCTTGCGCTAAATTCTCAGTTTGCTCATTTTGAAAAATTGGTAGGCCAGATTTCTGATAAACAGGCTACCTTAGTCAATAAAATGGTTGCTAAACCTGAAATTTGTGATGAGAATGACGAAGATCTTAAAGTGCTTGGTGTGACTCCCATTGAATCCTTGTTTTCTAGTGTCAAACCTAGATGATGGGGATGGATATGAATCCACCTTGGTTGAAAAACGCCCCAATAATTCGGAGTCTATCTATCTTGATGCTAAAAGCATTGAAAGTGGAGTAGAGGATATCAAAACTTTGAGTAGTAATGAAACTACTACTTTGGATTTCAAGGAATTCAATTATGATAGTTGCTCTTTGATTGAATGTATTTCCTTGATGCAATCCATGCTAAACACTCCACACGCTTATAGACAAAAAAGGCCTTTACTGATCATATCGTCGATGCTTATGGTTTGAGCACCAAAGACGACGTTGTGTGATTCTATCACCTTATGCCTAGCTAAGGGCGTTAAACAATAGCTCTTGTTGGGAGGCAACCCAATGAATTTATCTTTCCTTTTTGCTTTCTGTTTTGTTGCGTCCACACCATCATAATTCTGTTATGATTGTGTCTTTTGTGTTTCTTTTTGTGTTTGAGCCAAGTAAAACCTTTATGACTAGTTTGGTGATGGTTGTTTGATCCTGTTGGAAAAAGACAGAAACTTTTTGCTCACGAAATTATTTTTTATTTTTATCCAGAAATAGATTTTGAGTTGATTCTTTTTTCTTCTGGTTGATATGCCAATTTCCCAAACTATCGTAAGTTTTCAGAATTTTTGATATACCAGAAGTATACGAAGTATACAGATTGCTACAGACTGGTCTGTTTTTGACAGATGCTGTTTTTGTTGTGTTGGTTGCTTGTTTTGATGAAACTATGGATAGTATCGGGGGTACTAGCCATGGAAAAGTGAGAATACATTAATCTAACACCAATATAAATAGAAATCAAGTTTGCTACAGTACCTCAAGAGGTGGTAGTTTGTTTTCTTGTGCTAATGATATCACGAGTTTCTGTTTAAGTTTTGTGTTGTGAAGTTTTCAAGTTTTTGGTGATGTTCTCATGGACAAAGGGATAAAGAGTGGAAAGAGCTCAAGCTTGGGGAGCCACCCCAAGCCAAATTCAAGGACACCAAAAAGCCTAAGCTTGGGGATGCCTCGGGAAGGCATCCCCTCTTTCGTCTTCAATCCATCGGTAACATTACTTGGAGCTATATTTTTATTCACCACATGATATGTGTTTTGCTTGGAGCATCTTGTATCGTAGGAGTCTTTTCTTTTTGTTGTGTCACAATCATCCTTGCTGCACACCTTTTGAGAGAGATATGCACTCATCGTGATTTTACTAGAATACTCTTTGAGCTTCGCTTATATCTTTTGAGTTAGGCAATTTAGCTCACATGTGCTTCACTTAGATCTTTTAGAGAACGAGGTGTCATATTTTGGAGAAATAAGAACTCTCGATGTTCACTTATATCTTTTTGATAGTGATCTCTCTGAGTAACTTGGTAGTTGGCTTGTGGTATGAAAGTAGTCCCAAAGGTGATAGGAATCCAAAGAGGATACAATGAAACTTCCATCTTCTTGTGCATTGATTAGAAAGAGAAGTTTGATTCCTCTCAATTAGTTTTGAGATATGGATTTGGTGATACTAAGAGTTATGTTAGGAGGGTGTTGTGAATCTAGAAATACTTGTGTTGAAGTTAGTGATTCCCGTAACATGCACGTATGGTGAACCGCTATGTTAGGAAGTCGGAGCATAATTGATCTATTGATTGTCATCCTTTGTGTTGCGGTCGGGACCGCGCGATGGTTAACACCTACCAACCCTTCCCCTAGGAGTATGCGTTTAGCACTTTGTTTCGATTACTAATAAAAACTTTCGCAGTAAGTATGTGAGTTCTTCATGACTAATGTGAGTCCATTGTATAGATGCACTTTCACCTTCCACCATTGCTATCCTCTTTAGTGCCGCGCAACTTTCTCCGGTGCACAAACCCACCATATGCCTTCCTCAAAAAAGCCACCATACCTACCTACTATGGCATCTTCATAGCCATTCCGAGATATATTGCCATGCAACTCCCACCGTTTCGTCTCATGACTTGTGTCGTCACTTTCATATTGCCATTGCATGATCGTAAGATAGCTAGCAAGTCATATGCCAAGCTAGATCGTTGCACATCCCGGTACATCGCCGGAGGCATTTCCTATAAGAGTCATCATTGTTCTAAGCATTGAGCTTTGAGTGAATTAAAGTGTGATGATCATCATTATTAGAGCATTATCCCATGTGAGGAAATAAAAAAAAGAGGCCAAAGTTGCCCACAAAAAAAAATATATATGGAAAAAGGCCAAAGAGCCCAAACAAAAAAAAGAAGAGAGAAAAAGAGAGAAGGGACAATGCTAGTATCTTTTTCCACACTTGTGCTTCATAATAGCACCATGTTCTTCATGATTGAGAGTCTCTTTATTTGTCACCACCATATTCTAGTGGGAATATTCATTATATAACTTGGCTTGTATATTCCAATGATGGGCTTCCTCAAAATTGCCCTCGGTCTTCGTGAGCAAGCAAGTTGGATGCACACCCACTAGTTCTTCTTTTGAGCTTTCACATACTTATAGCTCTAAGTGCATCCATTGCATGGTAATCCCTACTCTTTCACATTTATATCTATTAATGGGCATCTCCATAGCCCTTTGATACACCGAGTCGATGTGACCATCTCCTCCTTTTTTGTCTCACAACCTCCACCACACTCTATTCCACCTATAGTGCTATATCCATGGCTCACGCTCATGTAGTGCGTGAAAGTTGAAAAAGGTTTGAGAAAGTAAGAGTGCGAAAACAATTACTTGGCCAATATCGGGGTTGTGCATGATTTAAATTAGTTGTGTGGGGATGATGGAGCATAGCCAGACTATATGATTTTGTAGGGATAACTTTCTTTGGCCTTGTTATTTTGAAAGTTCATGATTACCTTGCTAGTTTGCTTGAAGTATTATTGTCTTCATGTCAATAGCAGACTATTGTTTTTAATCTTACGAATCTGAACATTCATGTCACATGAAAGAAGTTACAAAGGACAAACATGCTAGGTAGCATTCCACATCAAAAATTCAGTCTTTATCACTTCCCTACTCGAGGACGAGCAGGAGTTAAGCTTGGGGATGCTTGATACGTCTCCAACGTATCTATAATTTTTGATGGTTCCATGCTATTATCTTGTCAAACTTTGGATGTTTTGTATGCCTTTTATATCTTTTTTGGGAATAACTTATTAACTCAATGCCAAGTGCCAGTTCCTGTTTTTTTCGTGTTTTTGACCCTTTTTAGAGGAGAATATTAAACGGAGTCCAAACGGAATAAAACTTCCGAAAAGATTTTTCTGGAACAGAAGATACGCAGGGGGCGTGAGAAGCAAGGCAGAGGCCACCAGGGGAGGCCACAAGCCCCCTAGGCGCGGCCAGGGGGGCCCGCGCCTAGCAGGCTTGTGGCCCCCCTGTGGCTCGTCTGCCCTACTTCTTCTGCCTATAAATCCCCGAGAAATCCAAAACCACGACAGAGATCCTCGAAAATATATTTCCGCTGTCGCAAGCTTCCTTCTCCGGAAGATCCCATCTGTGGCACGTTCTGGTGCCTTGCCGTAGGGGGGATTCGGATACGGAGAGTTTATTCATCAACACCACTGCCTCTCCGATGATGCGTGGGTAGTTCACCGTAGACCTTTAGGTCCATATCTAGTAGCTAGATGGCTTCTTCTCTCTCTTGGATCTTCAATACAAAGTTCTCCATGATCTTCATGGAGATCTATCCGATGTAATCTTCTTTTGCGGTGTGTTTGTCGAGATCCGATGAATTGTGGATTTATGATCAGATTATCTATGAATCTTATTTGAGTTTCTTCTGATCTCTTATATGCATGATTTCATATCCTTGTAATTCTCTTCGAGTTATGGGTTTTGTTTGGCCAACTTGATCTATGATTCTTGCAATGGGAGAAGTGCTTGGTTTTGGGTTCATACCGTGCGGTGACCTCACCAAGTGACAAAAGGGGTAGCGAGGCACGCATCATGTTGTTGCCATCAAGGGTAAAAAGATGGGGTTTATATCTATTGCATGAATTTATCCCTCTACATCATGTCATCTTGCTTAAGGCGTTACTCTGTTCGTCATGAACTCAATACACTAGATGCATGCTGGATAGCGGTCGATGTGTGGAGTAATAGTAGTAGATGTAGAAAGTATCGGTCTACTTGTCTCGGACGTGATGCCTATATGTATGATCATTGCCTTAGATATCGTCATGACTTTACGCGGTTCTATCAATTGCTCGACAGTAATTTGTTCACCCACCTTATATTTGCTATTTTGAGAGAAGCCTCTAGTGAACAGTATGGCCCCCGGGTCTACTTCACATCATATTTTCAGCCTTACACTTTTACTTTGTTGCACTTTCCGCCTTCAGATCTCACTTTGCAATCAATCTTGAAGGGATTGACAACCCCTTTATAGCGTTGGGTGCATGCTCGTTTGTGTTTGCGCAGGTACTCTAGACACTTGGCTTGATTCTCCTACTGGATTGATACCTTGGTTAGCAAGCTGAGGGAAATACTTACTGGTAATGTGCTGCATCACCCTTTCCTCTTCAAGGGATAAACCAACGCAAGCTCAAGAGGTAGCAGTGAGCAGCCTTCATCTCCCTCTCATACTCCTCTGCCTCTTCTCTGGTTATATAATATCTCCGTTTTACCTGAAAGTCAAAGAAGGCAGGAGCAGGAAGGGTAATATGGAAAACACGCTGTCGGTTAAATATTAACCGGTATAGGAGGGATTCATTATCCCTCTCAAGGAACTGATAACGTGTCATAGCGACACGATCAAGGAAAGATGTATGGAGCGGGGGATCTCCTTCGCGGATGGATACTGCAAGAAAATTTGCTATACGAGTGGCATAGATCCCACCAAAGAAATCCCCTTCATTAGCATTAATATTTAGCCTCCTCGCGATTATAGTTCCCATGTTGAAACTTCTATCACCCGTTACTACGCTCTTAAGAATACTAAGGTCAGGTGCGCAAAGGTGACAATGCTCAGTCTTGCCGTTAATGCATCTACCTATGAAGAGGGCAAAATAATGCAAGGGAGGAAAATGAATGCTCCCCATGGTAGCGTGTGTAATATCTCTAGTTTCTCTCACGGTTATACTAGAGATAAAATCTCTAACCGAAGACTTAGGAGGATCATTTAGACTACCCCAATCAGGTATCTTGCAAATTCTATTGAAATCCTCTAAATCCATGGTATACGATTTGTCATAGAGATCAAACAGTATGGATGTGTCACGGCCAGCTAAAAATTTGAATCTACGAACAAAAGAGGCAGTGAGAGAAGTATACTGTTCACATTTATTGGAGATGAATTCTTCAAGTCCGGCATTGTGAACAAGTGTATCAAACTCGTCTTTGAAACCTGCATCAATCATGAATTCATGAGAAGGCCATTCACATGGTTGTACCTGTGCGTTCCTCGGTTGGTAAGGATCAGGCTCCCGAATCGCGAGACGGGGACCTCTTTTGCTTGAAGAACCACCATGGTAGTTTTTCATGAACATCTTCCTTTTTCTGAAATTTTTAGTGACTCAAAGGAAAAATGAATAAGGCTCAACGAAACTCATAGCAACTACTCCTACAAGGGCCTAGAGACCATATCGTGCATCAAAACTACTTGGGACCAACTAAAATTAACATCCAAAGCTGAAGAACAGGGTCACCCAGGCAGCAATAATACACAACGAATAAAGCACTAGAGCAAAAACTAATTGGACCAATGGAGGAGTCGCATACCAAGGAACAATTTCCCCAAAATAGTTTGGTGAATGGGGCTTTGCACAAGGAGATCGAAAATCGCGGCAAGAAGAGCAACAACACGGGTTTGAGCTGTAGAATGATTTTTTCTGGAGGTAGGAGAAGGAGATGGGAGCTGGAATAAGTGGAGGGGGGCCACGTCGCCCCCACAAGCCTGGTAGGCACGGCGAGGGGGGTGCCCGTGCCTCCTGGGCTTGTGGCCCACTGGTGCATCCCCCTGACTAGCTCTCCGTCTCAAAAAAATTCAAA
This sequence comes from Hordeum vulgare subsp. vulgare, assembly GCF_904849725.1. Lineage (NCBI taxonomy): Eukaryota > Viridiplantae > Streptophyta > Magnoliopsida > Poales > Poaceae > Hordeum > Hordeum vulgare. Next base: position 423,093,443 of record NC_058518.1, read on the forward strand.
AATTCCAGAAAAAATCATACTTAATTTTCAGGGCATTTGAAGAACTTTTATTTTTGGGACACTTTTCTACGGGACGGAAAAAGCAGAAAACAGGAGAAACTAAAGCTAAATCGATCATTTTTCTTCTAACAACGAAAAGTAAAAGTTCGGAACAGAGGTTTGTGACTCCTAGATTCATCCATCTCATAGTCATCAAAATAAATCCGTCAATGAGGTTGATCAAGTCTCCTTGACAAACTTTTTTCGAATCGCATAAAAACGGAGAATTTTCGAATAGTCACAAGGTTACCTCAATGGGGATGTGCATATCCCCAACAAGCAAATCATACTTAATCTTACCAGTAGGTATAGGGCATTCAAAGCTCCCAATAAGAATTGATGAAGTTTTTTCGATAGCATTGATGCAATGTACTCGATATTGTTTCTTCGGAAAGTGCACCATATGCTCATTACCATTGACATGGAAAGTGACATTGCCTTTGTTGCAATCAATAACAGCCCCTGCAGTGTTTAAAAAGGGTCTTCCAAGGATGACCACCATGGCATCTTCCTCGGGAATATCCAGGATAACAAAGTCCGTTAAGATAGTAACGTTAGCAACCACAACACGCACATCCTCGCAAATGCCGATAGGGAAAGCAGTTGATTTGTCGGCTATTTGCAAGGAGATTTTAGTGGGTGTCAACTTATCCAATTCAAGTCTACAATAAAGAGAGAGAGGCATAACACTAACACCGGCTCCAAGGTCGCATAAAACAGTTCTAACATAGTTGCCTTTAATGGAGCAAGGTATAGTGGGCACTCCGGGATCACCTAGTTTCTTAGGAGTTCCACCCTTGAAGGTGTAATTAGCGAGCATGGTGGAAATCTCAACCTCAGGTATCCTCCTCTTATTAGTCAAAATATCCTTCATGTACTTAGCATAAGGAGACATTTTGAGCATGTCTGTCAAACACATTTGCAGAAAGACAGGTCTAATCATTTCAACAAATCGCTCAAAATCCTCATCATCCTTTTTCTTGGATGGTTTGGGAGGAAATGGAATGGGTTTCGGAACCCATGGTTCCCTTTCTTTACCATGCTTCCTAGCAGTGAAGTCGTTCTTATCATATCTCCTATTCTTAGGTTGTGGGTTATCAAGATCAACACTAGGTTCAATCTCCACATCCTTATCATTGCTAGGTTGAGCATCAACATGAACATCACTATCGATATTATCATTAGGCTCATGCTCATCACCAGATTGTGTTTCGGCATCAGAAATAGAGATATCGTTTGGATTCTCAGGTATAACAGCAACAGGGATGCTAGCATGCAAGTTCCTATCATCTTTGTTTTTTTCCTAGGATGACTAGGTGCCTCGGTGCTAACTCCTTGAGAATCTTGTTCAATTCTCTTAGGATGACCCTCAGGATACAAAGGTTCCTGGGCCATTCTGCCACCTCGAGTGATGACCCTAACAGAATTGTCATTCAACTCATTGAGCAAGTCATTTTGAGCCTTAAGTATTTGTTCTACTTGAGTAGTAACCATAGAGGCATGTTTACTCAAAAGCTTAAGATCATTGACATTTCTATCCGCACAAGCACTTAAATGCCTAAGCATACGAGCATTTTGTTCCAATTGTCTGCTATCATAATCATTGAAACTTTGTTGTTTGGCAGCAAAGTTATAAAATTCATCTAAGCATAAGCTAGCATGTTTATCAAAAGGAATATCACTCTCATTGAATCTACGAAGAGAATTTACCTCTACTACCTGTGTCGGGTTATCAAGACCATGGATCTCTTAGATAGGTGGTAGATTTTTGACATCTTCAGATTTAATGCCTTTCTCTTTCATAGATTTCTTAGCTTCTTGCATATCTTCAGGACTGAGGAATATGATACCTCTTTTCTTCGGAGTTGTCTTCGGAGGTGGTTCGAGAATAGTCCAAGCATTCTCATTGCACAAGATATTATTCAATAGAATCTCAGCTTGTTCCACAGTTTGTTCCCTGAAAACACAACCAACACAACTATGTAGGTGGTCCCTAGAAGCATCGGTTAGTCCATTATAGAAGATATCAAGTATTTCATTCTTCTCAAGAGGGTGATCAGGCAAAGCATTCAGTAGCTGGACAAGCCTCCCCCAAGCTTGTGGGAGACTCTCTTCTTCAACTTGCACAAAGTTACATATTTCCTGCAAGGCAGCTTGTTTCTTATGGGCAGGAAAATATTTTTCAGAGAAGTAGTAGATCATATCCTGGGGACTACGCACACAACCAGGAGCAAGAGAAGTGAACCAAGTCTTAGCATCATCCTTTAGTGAGAAAGGAAACAGCTTAAGGATATAGTAGTGGCGGATCTTTTCCTCACTCGTGAATAGGGTGGCTATATCGTGCAGCTTAGTAAGATGTACTACAACCATTTCAGACTCATAACCATGAAAAGGATCAGATTCGACCAAAGTGATTAACTCAGGATCGACAGACAATTCATAATCCTTATCGGTCACAAAGATAGGTGAAGTAGCAAACTTAGGATCGTATTTCATCCTAGTGTTCAGAGATTTTTCTTTCCACTTGCGCAATAAGTTCACAAGATCATAGCTATCCTTACAAGCGAGAAAGTCCTCAACTATCTCTCCCTCCATAACATAACCCTCAGGTATATCAGGCAATTCATATCTAGGAGAGCTCGTTCTAACAGGTGAAATAGCAGGTTCTACTTCAATAATCTCAGCAGTTTCAGAAGTATCATCACATTCAGCAGCAACTCTAGCAATTTGTGCATCAAGAAATGCACCTAGTGGCAAAGCAGTATCAAGCAAATCATCATCACAAACATCATGGATAGCAGAAGTAGCATCATCAAGCACAGGCGACATATCAGAATTTTTAGCAGGAGGTGGTGTCGCAAACTTACTCATAACTGAAGGTGAATCAAGTGCAGAGCTAGATGGTAGTTCCTTACCTGTCCTCGTAGTTGAGGGCAAGACTTTAGTTTTTGGATCTCTTGGATTCCTCATAGTGATCAACAAACATAAATCCAAAGTGACTCAGAGAATAGTGCTAGGCCTCCCCGGCAACGGTGCCAGAAAATAGTCTTGATAACCCACAAGTATAGGGGATCGCAACAGTTTTCGAGGGTAGAGTATTCAACCCAAATTTGTTGATTCGACACAAGGGGAAGCAAAAGAATAATCTCGAGTATTAGCAGTTGAGTTATCAATTCAACCACACCTGAAAGACTTAGTATCTGTAGCAAAGTTTCAGTAGCAAAGTAGTGTGATAGCAACAGTAGCACTGGTAACAGTAGTAGTGACATTAGTAGCGGTAACAATAGCAGCAGTGACAACAGTAGCAACAAAGTAACATAGCAAGGACCAGTAGGAAAAGACTCGTAGGCATTGGATCGGTGATGGATAGTTGATACGTCTCTCTCGTATCAACTTTTCAAAACTCTTTTGCCCTTGTTTTGGACTCTAATATGCATGATTTGAATGGAACTAACCCGGACTAACGCTGTTTTCAACAGAATTGCCATGGTGTTGTTTTTGTGCAGAAATAAAAGTTCTCGGAATGACCTTGAAATTTACGAGGATTTTTTGTGGAATATATAAAAAATACTGGCACAAGAATCAACCGGAGGGGTGGAGCGAGGAGCCCAGAAGCCCACTAGGCGCGGGCCCCCCTGGCCGCGCCTAGCAGGCTTGTGGGGCCCTCGGAGCTCCACCGCCTCCAATTCCAGCTCTACTTAGTCCCTTTCATCCGGAAAAAAATCAAGGAGAAGAGTTCATCGCGTTTTACGATACGGAGGCGCCGTCACCACCTGTTCTTCCTCTGGAGGGCAGATCTGGAGTCCGTTCTAGGCTCCGGAGAGGGGAGATCATCGCCATCGTCATCACCAACCTTCCTTCATCGCCAATTCCATGATGTACTTCACCGTTTGTGAGTAATCTCATCCTAGGCTTGCTGGGCGGTGATGGGTTGGATGAGATCTATCATGTAATCGAGTTAGTTTTGACGGGGATTGATCCCTAGTATCCACTATGTTCTGAGATTGATGTTGCTACTACTTTGCCATGCTTAATGCTTGTCACTAGGGCCCGAGTGCCATGATTACAGATCTGAACCTATTATGTTCTCGTCAATATATGTGTGTTCTTGATCCTATCTTGCAAGTTGTAGCCACCTACTATGTGTTATGACCTGGCAACTCCGGAGTGACAATAGACGGAACCACTCCCGGAGATGACCATAGTATGAGGAGTTCATGTATTCACTAACTGCTAATGCTTTGTTCCGGTTCTCTATTAAGAGGAGAACCTTAATATCCCGTAGTTTCCATTAGGACCCCGCTGCCACGGGAGGGATGGACAATAGATGTCATGCAAGTTCTTTTTCCTAAGCACGTATGACTACATACGGAATACATGCCTACATTACATTGACGAACTGGAGCTAGTTACATATCTCTCCGTGTTATATCTGTTGCATGATGAATATCATCCGACATAATTATCCATCACTGATCCAATGCCTACGATTCTTTTCCTACTGGTCCTTGCTACTGTTACTTTGTCGCTACTGCTGTCACTGCTGCTATTGTTACTTTGTCGCTACTTCTGTCAGTGCTGCTACTGTTACTCTGTCGCTACTGCTACTATTACCGTTGCTACTGTTGCTATCACACTACCTTGCTACTGATACTTTGCTGCAAATACTAAGTCTTTCAGGTGTGGTTGAATTGACAACTCAACTGCTAATACTTGAGAATATTCTTTGGCTTCCCCTTGTGTCGAATCAACAAATTTGGGTTGAATACTCTACCCTCAAAAACTGTTGCGATCCCCTATACTTGTGGGTTATCAAGACTATTTTCTCTTCGTCGTATCTACTTTACCAAACTCTTTTGCCCTTGTTTCGGACTCTAATTTGCATGATTTGAATGGAACTAACCCGGACTAACGCTGTTTTTAGCAGAATTGCCATAGTGTTGTTTTTGCGCAGAAATAAAAGTTCTCGGAATGACCTAGAAATTTACGAGGATTTTTTGTGGAATATATCAAAAATACTGGCGCAAGAATCAACCGGAGGGGTGGAGCGAGGAGCCCACAAGCCCACCAGGCGCGGGCCCCCCTGGCCGCGCCTAGCAGGCTTCTCGGGCCCTCGGAGCTCCACCGCCTCCAATTCCAGCTCTATTTAGTCCCTTTCGTCCAGAAAAAATCAAGCAGAAGAGTTCATCGCGTTTTACGATACAGAGGCGCCACCACCACCTGTTCTTCCTCTGGAGGGCAGATCTGGTGTCCGTTCTGGGCTCCGGAGAGGGAAGATCGTCGCCATCATCATCACCAACCTTCCTTCATCGCTAATTCCGTGATGCTCTTCACCGTTCGTGAGTAATCTCATCGTAGGCTTGCTGGACGGTGATGGGTTGGATGAGATCTATCATGTGTCGAGTTAGTTTTGACGGGGATTGATCCCTAGTATCCACTATGTTCTGAGATTGAGGTTGCTACTACTTTTCCATGCTTAATGCTTGTCACTAGGTCCCGAGTGCCATGATTTCAGATCTGAACCTATTATGTTCTCGTCAATATATGTGTGTTCTTGATCCTATCTTGCAAGTTGTAGTCATCCGGCATAATTATCCATCACCGATCCAATGCCTACGAGTCTTTTCCTACTGGTCCTTGCTACTGTTAATTTGTCTCTACTGTTGTCACTGTTGCTACTGTTACTTTGTCGCTACTGCTGTCACTGCTGCTACTGCTACTCTGTCGCTATTGCTGTCGCTGCTGATACTATTACCGTTGCTATTGTTGCTACTGTTGCTATCACACCACCTTGCTACTGATACTTTGCTGTAGATACTAAGTCTTTCAGGTGTGGTTGAATTGAGAACTCAACTGCTAATACTTGAGAATATTCTTTGGCTTCCCCTTGTGTCAAATCAACAAATTTGGGTTGAATACTCTACCCTCGAAAACTGTTGCGATCCCCTATACTTGTGGGTTATCAAGACTATTTTCTGGCGCCGTTGCCGGGGAGGCATAGCTATATTATCTGAGTCACTTGGGATTTACGTCTGCTGATCACTATGAGGAATCCGAGAGATCCAAAAACTAAAGTCTTGCCCTCAACTACGAGGACTAGTAAGGAACTGCCATCTAGCTCTACACTTGATTCACCTTTAGTTATGAGTAAGTTTGCGACACCACCTCCTGCTAGAAATTTTGATATGCCACCTGTGCTTGATGATGCTACTTGTGCTGTCCATGATGTTTGTGATGATGCTTTGCCACTAGGTGCATTTCTTGATGCACACATTGCTAGAGTTGCTGCTAGATGTGATGATACTTCTGAAACTGCTGAGATTATTGAAGTAGAACCTGCTATTTCACCTGTTAGAACTAGCTCTCCTTGATATGAATTGCCTGATATGCCTGAGGGTTATGTTATGGAGGGAGAGATAGCTGAGGACTTTCTTGCTTGTAAGGATAGCTATGATGTTGAGAATTTACTGCGCAAGTGGAAAGAAAAATCTTTGAACGCTAGGATGAAATACGACCCAAAGTTTTCTACTTCGCCTATCTTTGTGACCGATAAGGATTATGAATTCTCTATCGACCCTGAGTTAATCACACTGGTTGAATATGATCCCTTTCACCGTTATGAATCTGAAACGGTTGTAGCACATCTTACCAAACTGCACGATATAGTGACCCTATTCACGACCGAGGAAAAGATCCGCCACTACTATATCCTTAAGTTGTTTCCTTTCTCGCTAAAGGATGATGCTAAGACTTGGTTAACCTCTCTTGCTCCTGGTTGTGTGCGTAGCCCCCAGGATATGATCTACTACTTCTCTGAAAAATATTTCCCTGCCCATAAGAAGCAAGCTGCCTTGCAGGAGATATACACCGTTACGCAAATTGAAGAAGAGAGTCTCCCACAAGCTTGGGGGAGGCTCGTCCAGCTACTGAATGCTTTTCCTGATCACCGCCTTGAAAAGAATGAAATACTTGATATCTTCTATAATGGACTAACCGATGCTTCTAAGGACCACCTAGATAGTTGTGCCGGTTGTGTTTTTAGGGAACGAACCGTAGAACAAGCTAGGATCCTATTAAATAATATCTTGTGCAATGAGAATGCTTGGACTATTCCCGAACCACCTCCAAAGCCAACTCCCAAGAAAAGAGGTATCCTATTCCTCAGTCCTGAAGATATGCAAGAAGCTAAGAAATCTATGAAAGAGAAAGGCATTAAATCTGAAGATGTCAAAAATCTACCACCTATCGAAGAGATCCATGGTCTTGATAACCCGATACAGGTAGTAGAGGTAATTTCTCTTTGTAGATTCAATGAGAGTGATATTCCTTTTGATAAACCTGCTAGCTTATGCTTGGATGAATTTGATAACTTTGTTGCCAAACAACAAAGTTTCAATGATTATGTTAGCAGACAGTTGGAACAGAATGCTCGTATGCTTAGTCATTTAAGTGCTTGTGTGGACAGAAACGTCAATGATCTTAAGCTCTTGAGTAAACATGCCTCTATGGTTAGTACTCAGGTAGAACAAGTACTTAAGGCTCAGAATGACTTGCTCAATGAGTTGAATGACAATTCTGTTAGAGTCGTCACTAGAAGCGGTTGAATGACCCAGGAACCTTTATATCCTGAGGGCCATCCTAAGAGAATTGAGCAAGATTCTCAAGGAGTTAGCACTGATTCACCTAGTCATCCTAGAAAGAAAAAGAAAGATGATAGGAATTTGCACGCTAGCACCCCTGTTGCTGTTACACCCGAGAGTCCAAACGATGTCTCTGTTTCTGATGCTGAAACGCAATCTGGTGATGAACATGAGCCTAATGATAATATCGATAGTGATGTTCATGTTGATGCTCAACCGAGCAATGATAAGGATGTGGAGATTGAACCAGTTGATCTTGATAACCCACAGCCTAAGAATAAGAGATACAATAGGAACGACTTCACTGCTAGGAAGCATGGTATAGAAAGGGAACCATGGGTTAAGAAACCCATGCCCTTTCCTCCCAAACAATCCAAGAAAAAGGATGATGAGGATTTTGAGCGATTTGTTGAAATGATTATTCCTGTCTTTCTGCAAATGCGTTTGACAGATATGCTCAAAATGTCTCCCTATGCTAAGTACATGAAGGATATTGTGACTAATAAGAGGAGGATACCTGAGGTTGAGATTTCCACCATGCTCGCTAATTATACCTTCAAGGGTGGAACTCCTAAGAAACTCGGTGATCCCGGAGTGCCCACTATACCTTGCTCCATAGAAGGAAACTACATTAGAACTCCTTTATGCGACTTTGGAGCCAGTGTTAGTGTTATGCCTCTCTCTCTCTTTATCGTAGGCTTGAATTGGAGAAGTTGACACCCACTCAAATCTCCTTGCAAATGGCCGACGAATCAACTGCTTTCCCTATCGGCATTTGCGAGGATGTGCCTGTTGTGGTTGCTAATGTCACTATCTTAACGGACTTTGTTATCCTGGATATCTCCGAGGATGATGCCATGGCGGTCATCCTTGGAAGACCCTTTTTAAACACTACAGGGCTGTTATTGATTGCAACAAAGGCAATGTCACTTTCCATGTCAATGGTAATGAGCATACGGTGCACTTTCCGAAGAAACAATATCGAGTACATTGCATCAATGCTATCGATAAAACTTCATCGATACTTATTGGGAGCTTTGAATGCCCTATACCTACTGTTAAGATCAAGTATGATTTGCTTGTTGGGGATATGCACATCCCCATTGAGGTAACCTAGTGACTATTCAAAAATTCTCCGTTCTTTTTTATGCGATTCGAAAAAGTTTGTCAAGGAGACTTGATCAACCTCATTGACGGATTTCTTTCGATGACCATGGGATGGATGAATCGAGGAGTCACAAACCTCTGTTCCAAGCTTTCACCTTCGGTTGCTTAGAAGAAAAATGATAGATTTAGCTTTAGTTTTTCTTGTTTTCTGTTTTTGCATCCTGTAGAAAAGTGTCCCGAAAATAAAAGTTCTTCGAATGCCGTGAAAATCAAGTATGATTTTTTTTGGAATTTTTGAAAAATTCTGAGACGGAGAGCTAGTCAGGGGGATGCACCAGTGCGCCACAAGCCCTAGAGGCGCGGGCACCCCGTGGCCACGCCTACCAGGCTTGTGGGGCCCACGTGTCCCCCCTCCACTTATTCTAGCTCCCATCTCCTTCTCCTACCTCGAGAAAAATTCATTCTACAGCTCAAACCCGTGTTCTTGCTCTTCTTGCTGCGATTTTCGATCTCCTTGTGCAAAGCCCCATTCACCAAACTGTTTTGGGGAAATTGCTCCTTGGTATGTGACTCCTCCATTGGTCCAATTAGTTTTTGCTCTAGTGCCTTATTCGTCGCGTATTTTTGCTGCCTTGGTGACCCTGTTCTTGAGCTTTGCATGCTAATTTTAGCTGGTCCCAAGTAGTTTTGATGCGTGATATGGCCTTTAGGAACTTGTTGGAGTAGTTGCTATGAGTTTCGTTGAGCCTTGTTCACTTTTCCTTTGAGTTACTAAATTTTTTAGAAAAGGAAGATGTTTAGGAGAAACTATCATGGTGGTTCCTCAAGCAAGAGGGGTCCCCGTCTCGCGATTCGGGAACCCGATCCTTATCAACCGAGGAACGTAGAGGTACAACCATGTGAATGGCCTTCTGATGAATTCATGATTGATGCACTTGTTCACAACTTGGACTTGAAGAATTCATCTCCGATAAATGTGAACAATATACTCTCTCACTGCCTCTTTTTTTCGTAGATTCAAAATTTCAGCTGGCCGTGACACATTTGTACTGTTTGATCTCTATGACAAATCATATACCATGGATTTAGAGGACTTCAATAGAATTTGCAAGATACCTAATTGGGGTAATCTCAATGATCCTCCTAAATCTTCGGTTAGAGATTTTTTCTCTAGTATAACTGTCGGAGAAACTAGAGATATTATCCAGGCTACCATGGGGAGCATTCATTTTCCTGCCTTGCATTACTTTGCCTTCTTCATAGGTAGATGCATTAACGGCAAGATCGAGCATTGTCACCTCTGCGCACCTGACCTTAGTATTCTTAAGAGCGCAGTAACGGGTGATAGAAGTTTCAACATGGGAGCTATAATAGCAAGGAGGCTGAATAATAATGCTAATGAAGGGGATTTCTTTGGTGGGATCTATGCCACTCTAGCAAAAAAATTTGGAGTACCCATCCGCGAAGGAGATCCCCGCTCCATATAGCTTTCCTTGATCGCGCCGCTATGACACGCTATCAGTTCCTTGAGAGGGATAATGAATCCCTCCTATACCGGTTAATATTTAACCGGCAACGTGTTTTCCATATTACCCTTCCTGCTCCTGCCTTCTTTGACTTTCAGGTAAAACGGAGATATTACATAACCAGAGGAGAGGCAGAGGAGTATGAGAGGGAGGCAAAGGCTGCTCACCTCCGTGAGGCGGCTATTCAGGCAGTGGCTGCCGCGTTCCCGTACAACCCCCATTATGATTTTGGATATCGCCCGGACCAGCCATGGGAGTAGACCAACTTAGGCCAAAAGCCTAAGCTTGCGGGAGTACGTGTTTCTCACATACTTTACATTCTTGCTCACACTTTCACTTTGTTAGTCGGTGTTCACACTTTGCCACTGTATCATCCATGCTAGTTTATTTCTTTTTCTCGCCTTCTTCTCGTGTGTTTGTCTAGTTTGAGAAAACCAAAAAAGATTTCGCATTCTTCTTTTGCTTGTTGGGAGCTTTCCCGTGTAAATAGTTTTCTTTTTCTTTGGGTCAAGGTAGAAGACCATGGTTACAATGTTTATCTGTCAAAGAGCCATATTACTTTGTCTTCTCCTTTGTGTTTGCTTGCAGATTCCAGCTTAGTTCAATGCACGAACACTCTTATTATTGTTCACATCATTCGGTCGTGCAAGTGAAAGGCAATAATGACGATATATGATGAAGTGACTGAGCCTGGAAAAGCTGGTATGAACTCGATCTATTTTGTTTTTATAAATATGACTAGCTCATCGTTCCAATTCAGCTTTGTTGTGAGAGAAACATGTTTGCAATGACAACTTAGAGATCATAGTTTCTGATGCCATGCTTAATTAGCTAGGAGCTTATAATGGTTTGTCTTGGATGCCAACATGAATTTTGAGATGACTATGATGTAGTATGATAGAATGGTATCCTCCTTTGAATGATTCAAGTGGCTTGACTTGGCGCATGTTTACGCATGTAGTTGAAATAAAATCAACATAGCCTCTATGATATTCATGTTTATGGTGATTTATGTCCTACTCATGCTTGCACTCAATGTTGGTTAATCTCAATGCATTTTGATGACTGTTGTCGCTCCCTAGTTGGTCGCTTCCTAGTCTTTTGCTAGCCTTCACTTGTACTAAGCGGGAATACTGCTTGTGCATCCACTTCCATAAACCCGAATTTGTTCCATATGAGTCCATGATGACCCACAAGTATAGGGGATCAATCGCATTCCTTTCGATAAGTAAGAGTGTCGAACCCAACGAGGAGCAGAAGGCTCTGATAAACGGATTTCAGCAAGGTAATAACTGCAAGCACTGAAAGTAGCGGTAACAAGTGATTGTGTAGCGAGGTGAAACGTAGCAAGCAAAGGGTAACAAGTAACAAGTAGTAGCAATGGTGCAGAAAGTGGCCCAATCCCTTTTGTAGCAAGGGACAAGCCTGAACAAAGTCTTATAGGAGGAAAAACGCTCCCGAGGACACACGGGAATTTCTGTCATGCTAGTTTCATCATGTTTGTATGATTCGCGTTCGTTACTTTGATAGTTTGATATGTGGGTGGACCGGCGCTTGGGTACTGCCCTTACTTGGACAAGCATCCCACTTAACCTCTCTCGCAAGCATCCGCAACTACAAAAGAAGAATTAAGACAAAGTCTAACCATAGCATTAAACTAGTGGATCCAAATCAGCCCCTCACGAAGCAACGCATAGACTGGGGTTTAAGTTTCTGTCACTCCAGCAACCCATCATCTACTTACTACTTCCCATTGCCTTCCTCTAGGCCCAAATATGGTGAAGTGTTATTTAGTCGACGTTCACATAACACCACTAGAGGAAAAACAACATACAACATATCAAAATACCGAACGAATATCAAATTCACATGACTACTATTAACATGACTTATCCCATGTCCTCAGGAACAAAAGTAACTACTCATGAGACATAATCATAATAATGACCAGAGGTGTAATGAATAGCATCAAGGATCTGAACATAAACTCTTCCACCAAATAATCCAACTAGCATCAAATACAAAGAGTAATCAACACTACAAGCAACCTTACAAGTACCAATCGGAGTCGCGAGACGAAGATTGGTTACAAGAGATGAAATAGAGATTGGAGAGGAGATGGTGCTGATGAAGATGTTGATGAAGATGCCTCCCCTCCGATGAGAGGACTGTTGGTGATGATGATGGCGATGATTTCCCCCTCCGGGAGGGAAGTTTCCCTGGCAGGATCGTCCTGCCGGAGCTCTAGATTGGATCTGCTCAAGTTCCGCCTCGTGGCGGCGGCAAAACCACGAAAAATCTCCCTCCTGATTTTTTCCAGACCAGGACGCTTCATATAGCAAAAGAGGGGGGCTAGTGGGCCTTCAGGCAGCCCACAAGCCTGTCGTGCGCCACTAGGGGGGTGGCGGTGGGCAAGCTTGTGGGGCCCTGGTGGCCCCCTCCGGTAGTTCTTTCGCCCAGTATTTTTAATATATTCCAGAAAAAATCCACGTAAATTTTCAGGGCATTTGGAGATGTGCAGAATAGTGGACTAGGATTTGCTCCTTTTCGAGTCAAGAATTCCAGCTGCCTGAATTCTCCCTCTTCAAATAATCCTTGCAAAATAAGAGAGAAAAGGCATAAATATGGTACCACAAGTAATATAATAGCCCAAAAAGCAATAAATATCAACATGAAAGCATGATGCAAAATGGACGTATCAATTCCCCCAAGCTTAGACCTCGCTTGTCCTGAAGCGAAAACCAAGTTCCATAAACATGTCCACATGTTGAGGGACGAAGGTGTCGATAAAACATAATATGGACATGAGGGCATCATGATCACACATAGGACAGCAATATATCATAAAGATTCTTATGGGAAAGTAACAATTCCTTCACAAAGAAAAGCATGAAGCAAAAACCTTACCGAGAGGTAACCAACAATAGTCCATAGTCATTGAAGCAATTGCAATTTATCACAACATTAGGAAGAGTCAAATAAGAGCTTGTAAGGAAAACCCACATACTCAATCATCTCTTTTGTTTTCCACAATTGTTACAACTCACGTGGTACTCATGGTGTTAAAGTTTCAGCTGGACACAGAGGAAGATAGGGGCTTATAGTTTTGCCTCCCAATGGTTTACCTCAAGGGTAAAGTCAACAATAATAAAGCATGAGTACTCAACTCCAAGTTGATATATGAATATAGATCTTTCCCAAGCATGTGACGGTAGCCAAGACAAAGGCAAAAATAGGGAATTGGTGATGATCACCATGACTCTTACAAGGGTAAAAAGTAAAGGTACAAGATAGGCCCTTCTGTAGCGACCCGACTCAAAACGAGTCAAGCCTCTGTGTATCTGTGCCATCCCTGGATCAGTATGCTGGCACACACAGTACATCATTGTATATATCAAAGTGCAATCACATGTAAATAGCGTAAAACTGATATATACCTTAAATATCTCAGCGGAAAGAGTCAAGGGAGTGGAATCCCAATAAACACCAACGACAAGTTGAGTGTAGACCGTAACCCTGAATCGTACTCTTCCTCATCGAAGAAAAATATCTGCAACATAAGATGTTGCAGCCGTGTAGGTCAGCATATTGAATATGCTGGCAAGTCACATATGAGAGGGGGTAAAATATCATCTATACTATATGCATATATGGCAGGTGGTGTTGTAAGTTCTAGCGTAAAGCAAATTTTCTCCTACAACAAGAGGGGCTAAAAGCAAAATATTACTATGTTGTTGGTTGTTAATGAGATGGTTCCGCCAACAAGTTCTCATACCCAAGTTATCAATATTACCCACATCAATATTATTATTTGTGTTGAGAATTTCAGATAACTTCAGTTCCTTTGGCTCAAGTTGTCCATGACCGTGGACACGGCTAATCGATTAGGTTTGAGTACTCTGCAAAGTTTTGCACACGTTCCCCACAAGATTTGATCGCCTTCGTGTATGTCCTCGCACTTCAGGTTGTTTGAAGACCGGATGATCAAAACATGGTTTTTCAACGGGTCCCTCTGAATCCCTGTCGGTGCCCATCCAAATCCTACCGTTCTTCTACATCTGCTAGCACCGCCTGTTCAGAGTCGCCGCGTTGTCCAACCAAGCCAGAGCCCATAATGACTTGTGGCTGTGCAGGTAAGCCTTGGGTCTTGAAAATATTCGTCCGTCTCTTTGAGCCTGGGTGAAGTTTCCGCAAGATGTCATGGCACGTCTCCAGCATCCCGGGTCATCCACTGGTTTCTCCAGGGAGCCGATCAACCGTCCTTCACCCAAAGTTGCATTGCATCACGAGGTCTTGAAAAGTCTTGACTTAACCGGTCTTGGTTATTAAATTATTCTCGCATCACTCGTGATAAACTCTCAACCAGAATCCCGTCTACTCAAGCATAGCAATATGAAATTTGTCGTCCCGGGCCAAGTAACGGGGTTGTTGGGTGCCTACCACATGATACTACAATATGTAACCATAATTTCCAAGTACCTACTCAGCATGCAATAGGGCATAGGATGGTAGAACTACGATGCATAAACCATAGGTGATACATGATCAAATGACTTGCCTGGTGAGGTTGATGAAGAAGAATTATCGTTCTCGAGAAATAACTTGATAGATACTCGTCACTCTCCGATGAAATCTATGTAACAACCATATCATTCATGTAAGCACTCACACTAGCAATCATTCTAGCAATCAAAACAAAAGAGAGAGTGAATAAGAATCCGAAAGAAACTTCAACTAAAACTAGGAGTCTTCTACTACATCAAACACTAAATAGTTTTTTTGTTCTAACTGAAAATAAAACATTAAATAATAGAGAACTAAGATAAAAATTTAACCAGGATAAAATAAAGTATTTCACATAAAACTATTTTGAAAGTATTTTCAAATGGGAGTTGAAACAGTAGAGAAATCAATTGCAAGTTATTAGAGAACTATAATTGATTTCATGATAACAAATAAAAATAAAAATAAAAATTTGTTGAAAACCTACTGTTAACTAACAGAAAAAAATATAAACTTTCTGAAATACAAAAGAAAATAATTTAAAAACAATTATAGAAAAAGAAATAGCTATGATCCTAAAAGAACTAAAACAGAATCAGTTTGTGTAAAAACCCCAAGTAAAATTATTTCAAAAAAGTGAAACTTAAAGTACTAAAAGATATGATCACTAGGAAACAACAGCAAAAATAATTAAATTAAAATCTATTTTTAAAATCCCAGAATAAGCAAAACAAGGTTTAAACTAAATCTGGTATAATTCAAATTTTCTAATTCCAAACATAGAGAAAATATATATTTTCGGAAACTACAAGAAATTTGTGATCTAACGCAAAAAGAATCACCTAATTTGGAGTTACACACTAATAGATGTGTATTTTCTAATTTTTCTCTTTTCTGGAAAAAAAAACTGTGACGGGATTTCTTTGAAGCTCACCATGGATGGAAGGTTGGCCGGCGAGGTGGGGCTTGTTCCGGCGAGGGGGAGGGCGATGGGCTGCTGCAGGTTGGTGTAGGGGGCGACATGGAGTACCAGGGGAGGGCTCGGCAGGGAGCTTGGGCGCTGGGGAAACTCCTGTAGAGCTCGGTGAGGTAGGGAAGTGGAGGGTGGTGGCGAGGTGGCTGCGGGCAGGGAGAGGTCGTGGTGAGGGGGAAAATGGGACGAGGGGAGTCGGGCTCTCTTATAGGGGGGTCGGGAGGCGCTGGGATGGAAAGGAGAGGTAGATCGGGCAAGTGGAGATTCCTGTCTCCATTGCCATGGAAAGCTTTTGTACATGGGGAAAGTGATGAGAGGTAGGAGATGATGCCGGTTGGGCCAAGTTGGAAAGTCCTTAATGGGCCAGCGCAAGGTTTCCAAATAAACGAGATATCTTTCCCTATTTTCAAAAACCGGAAAGGAAACGATAAAAGGGAAACTAAATAAATTCCGAATATAGAGTTTCTATATACTAAAATTATCAGAAAAATAAAATCTAAATGATGAACATTTTTCCACGGCCAAAATAAAAACTTAAAAAAAATGTTTTTTTCAGAAAATTCCTAAAAACCTTTTTTTTGCAAATATTTTCTCAATTAAATTTTGGTTTTCTTGGCTCAAAATATTTCAATGAATGTCCCTGGTTTTGGAGGGTCATGTTCCTCCTCTCTTTCTTGCTTGTCAAGAATTTATTCCCGACATTTCTTGAGTGGCGAAAAAATAGAATTGCAAAACAAAAGTCGAAAGAAATTCAAATGCCACCTTCATTCAAATTCTTTATAGTTGAAGAAGTCATGCTATCTCCTCTCATTGATTTTAAATGGATGAATTTGAATTCACCGGAAAAAAGGGAAGGTCATTTTATTCCCTCTCATTCAAAAGTTTTTGAAAAGTTTCAAATTTCACTCAAGTTTCAATCACTCAAACAAACAAACAATCAATCTAATAATTTTATTAACATTCCAAAATTTGGGATGTTACATCCCTCTTGTTACTTCTTGTACGCTTTGTGTGTTGATCATCTTGATTTACTCTTTGTCTTAGTCTTGATCAACCTTGTGTCTTTATGATCATTCTTTGGATAATACCTTGAATACCACCTTGGTCATCATATAAACTCCTTGAAACCAACATATAGACTTCAAGAAGTGCCTATGGACAAATACTTTGAATATAAGTCAATGCAACCAGGAGTCCATAGGGATTGTGATCAATTACCAAAACAATATAAGGTGAAATATGCTCCAACAACTGGAAAGCCAGAGTGCCCTCCCATCGGGCTGTCGTGGAAAGCCTTGATAATCTGTTGTTGAAGTGAGGTTGACCTCCCAGCCAAATGCGTCCACAAAAATGAAGTAGTCCTTATTGTAGAGTAAATCATCCTTTAGGATCCTCTCGGATGGCAAGCTATTCCAATAGTTTCTGCCCCTGAGGGTTACTATTATAACTGGTCATAATATCCTCGAGCCATGTTGGCTAGCATGTATACACAACCATGAGGACTTCAGTTGGGCTAGCATGGGCCAGGGCATCCGCAACAGAGTTCTCAATGCCCTTCTTGTACTTGATGCGAGAATGCAGGACCAACAACTTTGTGAATGCTTTTTGCTGCCACAGAGTGGTTATCCATTGTTGCTCGAGGTGAATGAGGCTCTTCTGATCAGTGTAGATCACAAACTCTAGATGCTGCAAGTAAGGGCACCATTGATCAACTGCTACAATGAGTGCAAGGTATTCCTTCTTGTACGTGGACAAGCCTTGGTAATGAGATTGAGTGCTTTGCTCATGAAGGCTATGGGGGTGACCGTTCTGCTACAACACTGCTCCAATACCATTGTCGGTAGCATCTGTCTCGATAACAAATTGTTGCTGAAACTTTGGCAACACAAGCACCTGTGCCGCCACAAGCTGCTGTTTCAGGACTTGGAATGTTGTTTCCGTTATGCTGGACCACACAAATGGCACGCCTTTCTTGAGCAGATTGTAAAGGGCCTCGCGATCACATCAAAGTTGCATACAATACACCTGTAGTAGCCGGCTAACCCTAGGAAGCTACGAACTCCTTTCACATTAGTGGGTGTAACCTAATTAGCTATGGGTTGCACTTTAGCTCGATCAGTTGACACACTGTTGGCACTGATGACATGGCCAAGATAAGATAGCTGGTATTGACCAAAGTCACATTTGCTATACTTCACCTTCCACTAATCATGTTTGAGTAATTCAAACACCTCCCTTGGATGCTGCATGTGCGCCTTCAGATTTTTTCTACACACGAGTATATCATCGAAGAAGACCAAAACACAGTGCCGAAGCAGCGGGTGAATCGTAGTGCTCATGGCGCCGTTAAAGGTGGTTGAGCCTCTAGCCAATCCAAAGGATATAACCTTGTACTCAAAGTGGCCAGCGTGTGTCTGAAATGATGTTTGTATTCCTCCCCTTCAGCCAACCGGATCTGGTTATAGCCAGCTCAAAGATCGAGCTTGGAGAACCACACTGCTCCATGCAATTCATCTAGCAGCTCCTCAATCACTAGCATAGGGTATTTGTTGACGATTGTGAGGGTGTTGAGGTGATAGTAGTCGATACATAACCTCCAAGTGTGACGTCCTTCTTCTTGACCAGAATGACCGGAGACGAGAAGGGGCTTGTGATATGCTGAATAATGCCTGACTGAAGCAGCTCTGCCAGTTGCCTTTCAATTTCCGTTTATTGCTCTGGCTTGTGGCGGTACGATCTGATATTGAGAGGTTGGGCTCCTGGAATCAGTGGGATTCGTTGATCACGATCACAACATGGTGGGAGGTCCACGGGCTCACCAAATACTTCTTAGAACTTGTCCACAACTTCCTGAACACAAACTTGAACATTACTTGTGGCACCCTCGACAACCTGTGCTGTTGTGAGATAGACTACATGTGAAATAGCTTCTGCCTTGCGCAAACTCTACAACTAAAGTGAATTGATGACAAAGCATGTTGATGAACTAGCTTCATGTCCACAGCGACAAGCGGTGCCAGTTAGGGTAGGAATGTCAATGCGCTTGTGGCGCCAATCAACTGTCATCGATTGTACTAGTCCAACTAATCAATGCCTAAGATGGCATCATATGTGCCCAATGCCAAAACCTTCAGATCAGCTGGCTGCGAGCTCACTTGAGTACACCAATGGCTAGCTGGAATTTCAAACGAGCATCGTAGTTCGCCCCCATCGTCAACACGCACTTTGCACTCATGTGGCAGCGCTCATATGCCTGTAAATTGTTGAGCGAGGTCTTGGTTGACAAAAGATGTGGAACTCCAGGAGTCAACCAACATCAAAACGTCGTGCCCTTGGATCCAAGCACATAGTTGGAAGGCCTTGGAGGAGACCGTCTACCTCTTGAGCTTGCGTTGGTTTTTACCTTGAAGAGGAAAGGGTGATGCAACAAAGTAGCGATAAGTACTTCCCTCAGTTTGAGAACCAAGGTATCAATCCAGTAGGAGTATCAAGATGAGGCACCAATGTACCTGCGCAAAAACAAACAAACTTGCACCCAACGGTATAAAGGGGTTGTCAATCCCTTCACGATTATTTGCAAGGTGAGATCTGAAGGTGAAAAGTACAACAAAGTATTTTTGGTATTTTCGTAGATCTGAATATATGATGTGAAGTAGACCTGGGGGGCATAGTGTTCTCTAGAGGCTTTCCTCATGATAGCAAGTATTACGGTTGGTGAACGAATTACTGTCGAGCAATTGATAGAATCGCGCAAAGTCATGATGATATCTAAGGCAATGATCATACATATAGGCATCACGTCCGAGACAAGTAGATCGATACTGTATGCATCTACTACTATTACTCCACACATCGACCGCATTCCAGCATGCATCTAGTGTATTAAGTTCATAACAAACGGAGTAACGCCTTAAGCAAGATGACATGATGTAGAAGGATAAATCCATGCAATATGATATAAACCACATCTTTTTACCCTTGATGGAAACAACACGATGCGTGCCTCGCTACCCTTTCTGTCACTGGGTGAGGACACCGCACGGTATGAACCCAAAACCAAGCACTTCTCCCATTTCAAGAATTATAGATCAAGTTGGCCAAACGAAACCCATAACTCGAAGAGAATTACAAGGATACGAAATCATGCATATAAGAGATCAGAGGAGACTCAAATAATATTCATAGATCATCTGTTCATAAATCCATAATTCATCGGATCTCGACAAACACACCGCAAAAGAAAGTTACATGGGATAGATCTCCATGAAGATCATGGAGACCTTTGTATTGAAGATTCAAGAGAGAGAAGAAGCAATATGGACCCCGAAGGTCTATAGTGAACCACTCACGCATCATCGGAGAGGCAATGGTGTTGATGAAGAAGCCCTCCGTGTCTGAATCCCCCCTCCGGCAGGGCACCAGAACGTGCCCCAGATGGGATCTTGCGGAGACAGAAGCTTGCGGCGGCGGAAAAGTATTTTCGTGGCTCTCTTCTTGGGTTTCGGGATTTTATAGAACTTATAGGCGAAAGAGGTAGAGCAAAAGAGGCACGTGGGGCTCACAAGCCTGCCAGGCGTGCACCCTAGGGCGCGCCTAGGGGGCTTGTGACCTCTCATGAGGTCTCCTGCCTTGGTTCTCAAGTCCCCTGCGTATCTTCTGTTATGGAAAAAATCATCCCGCAGGTTATATTCCGTTTGGACTCCGTTTAATATTCTTTTCTGAAAAAGGTCAAAAACACGGAAAAACAGAAACTAGCATGAGGCACAGAGTTAATAGGTTAGTCCCAAAAAAGATATAAAATAGCATATTCATGCATATAAAACATCCAAAGTTGACAAGATAATAGCATGGAACCATCAAAAATTATAGATACGTTGGAGATGTATCAAGCATCCCCAAGCTTAACTCCTGCTCGTCCTCGAGTAGGGAAGTGATAAAGACCAAAATTTTGATGTGGAATGCTACCTAACATATTTGTCCTTTGTAAATTCTTTCTTGTGGCATGAATACTCAGATCCGTAAGATTCAAAACAAAAGTTTAATATTGACATGAAAACAATAATACTTTAAACATACTAGCAAGGTAATCATGAACTTTGAAATAACAAGGCCAAAGAAAGTTATCCCTACAAAATCATATAGTCTGGCTATGCTCCATCATCCCCACACAACAAATTTAAATCATGCACAACCCCGGTATTGGCCAAGTAATTGTTTTTGCACTCTTACTTTCTCAAACTTTTTCAACTCTCACGCAATACTATAGAACTATAGGTGGAATAGAGTGTGGTGGAGGTTGTGAGGCAAAAAGGAGGAGATGGTCACATCGACTCGGCGTATCAAAGGGCTATGGAGATGCCCATCAATAGATATAAATGTGAAAGAGTAGGGACTACCATGCAATGGATGCACTTAGAGCTATCAGTGTGTGAAATCTCAAAAGGAGAACTAGTGGGTGTGCATCCAACTTGCTTGCTCACAAAGACCTAGGGCAATTTTGAGGAAGCCCATCATTGGAATATACAAGCCAGGTTATATAATGAAGATTCCCACTAGCATATGGTGGTGACAAAACAAGAGACTCTCAATCATGAAGAACATGGTGCTATTTTGAAGCACAAGTGTGGAAAAAGATAGTAGCATTGTCCCTTCTCTCTTTTTCTCTCATCAATTTTTTTGTTTGGGCTCTTTGGCCTCTTTTTTTCATTTTTTTTCTTGGTGGGCATCTTTGGCCTCTTTTTTTCCTCGCATGGGACAATGCTCTAATAATGATGATCATCACACTTTTATTTACTTACAACTCAATACTTAGAACAATGATGACTCTATATGAAATGCCTCCGGTAGTGTACCGGGATGTGCAACGATCTAGCTTAGCATATGACGTTGAAACATCTCGCAAGCTATCTTACGATCATGCAATGGCAATATGAAACTGATGGCACATGTCATGAGACGGAACTGTGGGAGTTGCATGGCAATATATCTCGGAATGTATATGAAAATGCTATAATAGGTAGGTATGGTGGCTGTTTTGAGGAAGGTATATGGTGGGTTTGTGCACCGGTGAAAGTTGCGCGGCACTAGAGAGGCTAGAAATGGTGGAAGGTGAGAGTGCATCTATACCATGGACTTACATTAGTCGTGAAGAACTCATATACTTATTGTGAAAGTTTTTATTACTAATCGAAACAAAGTGCTAAATGCATACTCCTAGGGGAAGGGTTGGTAGGTGTTAACCATCGCGCGATCCCGACCGCCACACAAATGATGACAATCAATATATCAATTATGCTCCGACTTCCTAACATAGCGGTTCACCAAATGTGCATTCTACGGGAATCACTAACCTCAACACAAGTATTTCTAGATTCACAACACCCTACTAACATGACTCTAATATTACCATATCCATATCTCAAAACTAATTGTGAGGAATCAAACTTCTTTTACTAATCAATGCACCTTAATATGGAAGTTTTTATTATATCCTCTTTGGATGCCTATCATATTTAGGACTAATTTCATAGCACATGCCAATTACCAAGTTACTTAGAGAGAGCACTCTCAAAATGGTATAAGTGAAGATCGAGAGTTTTTATTTCTTAAAAATATGACACCGCCGTGCTCTACAAAGATTTAAGTGAAGCACTAGAGCAAAATTATCTAGCTCAAAAGATATAAGTGAAGCACATGCGAGCTAAGTTGCCTAACTCAAAAGATATAAGTGAAGCTCATTGAGTATTCTAACAAATTCACGATGAGTGCATGTCCTTCTCAAAAAGGTGTGCAGAAAGGATGATTGTGACAAAACAAAAAGTAAAGACTCCTATAATACACGGCGCTCCAAGCAAAACACATACCATGTGGTGAATAAAAATATAGCTCCAAGTAACGTTACCGATGTATTGAAGACAAAAGAGGGGATGCCTTCCCCGGGCATCCCCAAGCTTAAGATTTTTGGTGTCCTTGAATTTGTCTTGGTATGTCTTGGGCATCCCCAAGCTTAAGCTCTTTCCACTCTTTATTCCATTGTCCATGAGAACATCACCCAAAACTTGAAAGGTTCACAACACAAAACTTAAACAGAAACTCGTGATATCATTAGCATAAGAAAACAAACCACCAACTCTTTAGGTTCTATAGTAAACTTGATTTCCATTTATATTGATGTTATATTACTGCATTCTCACTTTCCCATGGCTAGTACCCCCCGATACTAACCATAGTTTCATCAAAATAAGCAATCAACACAACAAAAACAGAATCTGTCAAAAACAGACTAGTCTGTAGCAATCTGTATACTTCGTATACCTATGATATCCCAAAAATTCTGAAAAAATATGATATAAATCAGAAGCAAGAAGAATCAACTCAAAAGCTCTTTCTGGATGGGAACTAAAAATAATTTCGTGAGCACAAAGTTTCTATCTTTTTCAGCATGATTAAACAACTATCACCAAAACTAATCATAAAGGTTCTACTTGTAACAAACACTAACTAAAACATAAAAAAACACAATCAAAACAGAATTATGATGGTGTGAACACAACAAAACAGAAAGTAAAAAAGTGAAAATAAATTCATTGGGTTGCCTCCCAACAAGCACTATCGTTTAACGCCCTTAGCTAGGCATTGATAATTCAATGATGCTCACATAAAAAATAGGAATCGAACACGAAGAGAGCATCATGAAACATGTGCCAAACATATCTAAGTCTAACATACTTTCTATGCATAGGCATTTTATAGGAAAACAAATTACCAAGACAAGCAATAACTACCATATGCAAGGAAGAAGAAAGAGACAATAGCAATCTCAACATAACGAGAGGTGATTTAGTGATATGAAAATTTCTACAACCATATTTTCCTCTCTCATAATAATTACATGTGGGATCATGTTAAAATTCAACAATATAACTATCACATAGGATATTCTTTTCATGATCCACATGCATGCAAAGTTGACACTCTTCAAAAATAGTGGGATTATCATCAACTGAAGTCATGACTTCTCCAAACCCACTTTCAATCTTATTGCAAACATTTTTATCAATATCATATTCATCATGAGGCTTAAACAAATTTTCAAGATCGTAATAAAAATCATCACCCCAATCATGATCATTGCAACAAGTAGTGGACATAGCAAAACTAGCATCCCCAAGATTAGGGTTTTGCATATTTTTAGCATGATTGTCATTAATAGAATTTATAGTGAAACCATTGCAATCATGATTTTCATTGAAGGAGCCCTCGTGAATCACTTCATAAATTTCTTCATCATAATTTTCAGATTCACGCATCTCAAGCAAAAGTCCATAAAGATAATCTAGTGCACAAAACTCACTAGCAATTGGTTCAACATAATTGGATCTCTTAAAGAGATTAGCAAGTGGGTGAGGATCCAGATCAATGGATTTTGAGCAAGCAAAGATGCAAGAATATTGAAGGGACATAGCACACAAGCAAAGTAAAGGCAAACGAAAAAGGCAAATATTTTTGTAAATTTTGTTTTTTAGAAGAGGGGGAGAGGAAAACGAGAGGCAAAAGGCAAATAATGTAAAT
Organism: Hordeum vulgare subsp. vulgare; assembly: GCF_904849725.1. NCBI lineage: Eukaryota > Viridiplantae > Streptophyta > Magnoliopsida > Poales > Poaceae > Hordeum > Hordeum vulgare. The sequence goes on from NC_058518.1 coordinate 423,117,802, forward strand.
GCAAGAGATGAGTTTGCGATAGTTACTTGGTATGCTTCACTTGAATACTCCCCGGTAACGGCGCCAGAAATCCTTCTTGCTACCTCTTGAGCTTGCGTTGGTTTTTCACTTGAAGAGGAAAGGGTGATGCAGCAAAGTAGCGATAAGTATTTCCCTCAGTTTGAGAACCAAGGTATCAATCCAGTAGCGATAAGTATTTCCCTCAGTTTTTCACTTGAATGCTATAAAGGGGTTGTCAATCCCTTCATGACTATTTGCAAGGTGAGATCTGAAGGTGAAAAGTGCAACAAAGTATTTTTGGTATTTTTGTAGATCTGAATATATGATGTGAAGTAGACCCCGGGGGCATAGTGTTCACTAGAGGCTTCTCTCATGATAGCAAGTATTATGGTGGGTGAACGAATTACTGTCGAGCAATTGATAGAATCGCGCAAAGTCATGAGGATATCTAAGGCAATGATCATACATATAGGCATCACGTCCGAGACAAGTAGACCGATACTGTCTGCATCTACTACTATTACTCCACACATCGACCGCTATCCAGCATGCATCTAGTGTATTAAGTTCATAACAAATGGAGTAACGCCTTAAGCAAGATGACATGACGTAGAAGGATAAATTCATGCAATATGATATAAACCCCATCTTTTTACCATTGATGGCAACAACATGATGTGTTCCTCGCTACCCTTTCTTTCACTGGGTGAGGACACCGCACGGTATGAACCCAAAACCAAGCACTTCTCCCATTGAAAGAATTATAGATCAAGTTGGCCAAACGAAACTTATAACTCGAAGAGAATTACAAGGATGCGAAATCATGCAAAGACGAGATCAGAGGAGACTAAAATAATATTCATAGATAATCTGATCATAAATCCACAATTCATCGGATCTCGACAAACACACCGCAAAAGAAAGCTACATCGGATAGATCTCCATGAAGATCATGGAGAAATTTGTATTGAAGATCCAAGAGAGAGAAGACGCCATCTAGCTACTAGCTATGGACCCGGAGGTCTGTGGTGAACTACTCATGCATCATCGGAGAGGCAATGGTGTTGATGAAGAAGCCCGCCGTGTTAGAATCCCCCCCCCCCCGGCAGTGTTGGGGATATTACATGCGGATAACCCGCCTTTAGTGGGCTGGCTCATCGAAGGGGCGACTTACCATTCAACACGTTTCTCGTGGCCCAGAAGTTGGATGGCGGTTCAAGAGGTCGTGCGGTTGACAGATTACCAGGGGAGTTCCCAATCGTGGAGAGCACGACGACTTAGAGATAAGGAAAGCCACGAGGAGTAGCATGGCAGGACTTTGTAAACCCTAGGGCCTCAACCTGTATATAAAGGCGAGTCCCGTGGTAAGGTCAGCCGAGTTAGAGAGAATCGAGAGCTAGGTTTGGCGAGTTACGCCCTCCTTGTAATCAAAATGACCATTAATCCACACAAAGCAGGACGTAGGTTTTTACCTCCTCACGAGGGGCCGAACCTGGGTAAATCTGAGTCTCGCTTTCGCTCACCCCCTTCGAGTTGCCACCAAGGTGCGATGGCTCCATCTTTAAGTCCTTTCACGAGGACATCTGCTGTGACAAAACCACGACAGTTGGCACCCACCATAGGGCTTGTGCACGGTGGATTTGAGTTCTTGAAGGGAGCCCTACCGGGGTTAGAAAGCTATGCGGTCGGCATCATGACGAAGAGCCGCCCCGGGAGGTACTACATCGACAACTCGCTGTGGGAGCCGGAAGCCGATTCGGTCGAATCTGGCTACCGAGTCCCCTTCGGCAAAATCAACATCTTCATCGGCATGATTGGGACGCCCGTACCTGAGTCGTACACCTCCACCGACATCGTCGAGCCGGCCAGGTACGTCCTCCCCATCACACGGCGGGACAGGAGCCGCCACGCCTTCGTCGGTTTTATGGAGGGAAACGACGTACAGGACGAAGTGGCGGTCCAGGAGATCACCCCGGTCAATTCCGACGGCGAGTGGTCCATGGGTGAGACAGATTCAATCCACCCTCTCCAGGAAGGACAACTCGGAGGGCTGTCGTTGGCAATGGACCCCGAAGTCTTCGAGAGGACTCGTCGGCAAATCGCCATCTACATGGCAGGGTCAGCGCAGCCTCAGCAAAGTCCAACTGGCAACAACGAGACCGGTGGGACATCCAAACCTCCAGCGCAAACCATGGTGGAGTTAGCGACGGAGGTCGCCAGCCTTATGGCAACCACCGTCACGCCCGAGATTAAGGAGTCTGTCAACTCCGAGTTAGCCAAGCTATGGGAGGCAATGGCCAAGGCAAGCGGGACATGGAAGCAAAAGCCGCGAGGGTGGAGACGCAGCAGGCCACGGTCGCAGCACATACGGAGCGGTTGAACACCGAAGGCCGGCGGCTCAAGAGATAGCAGCACGTGTCCGACGTCGTTCACCAGAGGAGGCACCATGGGTGAATCCCGGCCGACTTACATCCAACTCGCCTTTTCGACACCCCGCGCACCCCCGGGGCGGGTCCTGATCGGCCTTTACAAACTGCTCCAAGGGGAGGTCCGGTTCCGCCGCCGCCTCAACCAATGGATGCCCATGCAACTCGGTTCCAGACGCCGTGGGGTCACTTCTCGAATCTCGTAGACAGTGTGGTGGCGGCAACCCGCCACTTGGAGTCCCTCCCAATTTACAGAAACTCCCCGGCCAAGATAGAGGCCAGAAAAGCCATCGAGATGCTAAAGACGACCGTGGTCCAGTACGCGCAGTACTCTCATAGCCTCGATTGACTGCACTCCACGCCTCAGGCGAGCCACACCAGAAGTCACCACGAGGACTTACCTGCGGTAACCAGCGGGCCTCGGCGACTCCCTCAACCCAACCCGCTCGGGATGCCTGACACGCGAGCTCAAGATATTGTGGACGCGGCACGAGCTGCGCGTCAGATAGAGACAGTAGCCGCGGCGGGTCAGGTCTACCTGGCTTGCACGTCGTCACCCCATGCGCCCCCGGACGCCGGAGGCAAGCACATCGGTGTGTCATGTCTTGCGTCAGTTCTGCGCAACGAGCAAATGCCGAAGGACTTCAAAGGGCCTCGGAAGGTCCCCAATTACTCACCGGATCTTGAACCAGGGTCATGGATATGTTCGACGATGGACATGCTCGACGTAAACGAGGCGGTTTGCGCTAAGTACTTCACTATGATGCTCGAAGGGACGGCACGTGCGTGGTTGAAAAACCTGCCGCCCAACTCCATCAACACTTGGGCGGAGCTAAAGGAGCGCTTTATCAAGAATTTCAGAGGGACTTGCAAACGCCCGATGACCATTGTCGACTTACAGCACTGCGTTCAGCGGCCGGATGAGTCGGCCCACCATTGGACCTGACGAGTCGCGGAAGTTATTCACTCATCAGAAGGCATCTCGGCGGCTCAGGCGGTGTTGATCCTGGAGAGGACTGCCATTACGAACCTCTGGTACTAAAGCTAGGGCGGCTCAAGCGGAAAGTACAGGACATGGGTGAATTAATGGATACCCTTACTAGGTATGCTAAGTCGGATGACACCAAGGATCCCGGGGAGGACGATGACAAAGTTAGTACCGCCAGGAAGGGCGAGTTACACAAGGGCCATTCTTAGTTTCAGGGCTGGGGCAACCGCCATCATGGCGGGCATGGCAAAAAGAGACAACAGGAGGGTTCTACAGAATTTGTCGCTAATACTAATACCGGCAACGGAAACCCGCGCCAGAAAAAGCGGGGCTTTAGTGGGAAGAAACCGCGCAATTATCACGAGATGCTCAAAGGCCCTTGTCTGCGGCATGCCACGGCGGAGGGACCGGCGACTCACTCTTGGGAGGATTGCTACGTGATGCAGGAATTCCGAGCCGAGGCGCTCACGAGAGACCAAGGTGGTGAACAGGGCCAACGACAGGAACAACCCGGCGCAACCGTGTCACGCCAGGTCCCGTTCGGTGGTTTTCCTAACCCGGGACCGCAGGGCGGGTCTCAGTCCAACGCTGGGTAGTACCAAGTTCACAATCAGCAGTACCACCCGCCGGGAGTATTCCAGCAACCACCCCCGCAAGGGGATCCCCAACAACAGGAAGATCGTGGCGGGTTTCAGAAAAACCCCAAACAATTGAACAGCGGGCAGTATCACGTGTTCACCACCAGCACCTGCAAGCGTGATCATAAGGTGAAGCATAGAACCTTCAACATAGCTGAGCCGACACTCCCCCGGTACCTTCATTGGTCTGAACAGCCCATAACCTAGAGCAGGGAAGACCATCCCCCCTGAGTAGACAACCCCGGCGACTTGGCTTTGGTGGTGGCTCCCCAAGTCGGAGGCTACACCCTTTCCAAGGTCCTCATGGATGGGGGAAGCAGCATTAACATCTTATATTTCGACACTTTCCGGCGGATGAACCTTTTGGAGAAAGATCTGATGCCATCATCCACGGTCTTCCACGGCATCGTCCCTGCTACGGCGACAAAAATCCTTCTGTCGTCTCTTGAGCTTGCGTTGGTTTTTTCCTTGAAGAGGAAAGGGCGATGCAGCACAGGAGCAGTAAGTATTTCCCTCAGTTTGAGAACCAAGGTATCAATCCCGACGATCTCCATGACGAGGAGGGAGTAGTTCTCCCTCGGGGCTGAGGGTATGTACGAGTAGCTATGTGTTTGATCTCTCTCTCTCTTGTGTTCTTGAGATGTCATGATCTCGATGTACCGTGGGCTTTGCTACTATAGTTGGATCTTATGATGTTCTTCCCCCTCTCCCTTCTTGTAATGAATTGAGTTTCCCCTTTGAAGTTATCTTATCGGATTAAGTCTTTGAGAACACTTGATGTATGTCTTGCATGTGTCTATCTGTGGTGATCAACTTGCGGGTTTGTGACATTGGGAACCTATGCATATGGGTTGGCACACGTTTGGATATTCATGTGAGTACTCGATCTATGTTTTGGTGATCAACTTGCGGGTTTTGTGACATTGGGAACCTATGCATATGGGTTGGCACACGTTTGGATATTCATGTGAGTACTCGATCTATGTTTTGGTGATCAACTTGCGGGTTTCGTGACATTGGGAACCTATGCATATGAGTTGGCACACGTTTTGACTCTCCGGTAGAAACTTCGGGGCACTCTTTGAAGTTCTATGTGTTGGTTGAATAGATGATTCTGAGATTGTGTGATGCATATCGTATAATCATGCCCACGGATACTTGAGGTGACAATGGAGTATCTAGGTGACATTAGGGTCTTGGTTGATATGTATCTTAAGGTGTTATTCTAGTACGAACTCTATGATGGATCGAACGGAAAGAATAGCTTCGTGTTATTTTACTACGGACTCTTGAATAGATCGATCAGAAAGAATAACTTTGTGGTGGTTTCGTACCCGACAATAATCTCTTCGTTTGTTCTCCGCCATTTGTAACTTTGGAGTGACTCTTTGTTGCATGTTGAGGGCTAGCTATATGATCCAATTATGTTATCATTGTTGAGTTCACTAGTGAAAGTATGAACCCTAGGCCTTGTTTCCACGCATTGCAATACCGTTCGTGCTCACTTTTGTTACCAGTTACCTTGCTGTTTTTGTAATTTCAGATTACAAAAACCTATATCCACCATCCATATTGCACTTGTATCACCATCTCTTCGCCGAACTAGTGCACCTATACAACTTACCATTGTATTGGGTGTGTTTGGGACACAAGAGACTCTTTGTTATTTGGTTGCAGTATTGCTTGAGAGAGACCATCTTCATCCTATGCCTCCCGCGGATTGATAAACTTAGGTCACCAACTTGAGGGAAAATTGCTACTGTCCTACAAAACTCTGCACTTGGAGGCCCAACAACGTCTACAAGGAGAAGGTTGCGTAGTAGACATCATAGGGCACACGAGCCACAGGGGGCCCACAAGCCTGCTAGGCGCGGGCCCCCCTGGCCGCGCCTAGGGGGCTTGTGGGGTCCCCTGCTGGATCCTGCCTTGGTTCTCAAGTCTGGCGCGTATCTTCTGTTCCGGAAAAAATCTTTTTGGAAGTTTTATTCCGTTTGGACACCGTTTAAATATCCTCCTCTCAAAAGGGTCAAAAACACGGAAAAAACAGGAACTGGCACTTGGCACTAAGTTAATAAATTAGTCCTAGAAAAGATATAAAAGGCATACAAAACATCCAAAGTTTGACAAGATAATAGCATGTAACCATCAAAAATTATAGATACGTTGGAGACATATCAGTCCCCGGTAAGTCAGCATATCCAATTGGGCGGATTAAACTTATCGTGGCTTTTGGCACAGAGTCAAATTACAGGAGCGAGTCCCTCCTATTCGAAGTGGTCAAAATCAAGAGCCCCTATCATGCGTTGTTTGGACGACCGGCGTACGCCAGATTCATGGCCCGCCCATGCTATGTTTATCTCAAACTCAAGATGCCTGGACCTAAGGGTCCTATTACCATCAGCGGTGACAGGAAGATAGCTCAAGAATATGAAGAAGGAGACGCGGCTTATGCCGAGTCAGCTTGCGCGGCTGAGGAGCTCAAGTTTCACCAATCTAATGTCGACCCGGCGGACATGACGTCGCTCAAGAGGCCGACCATCGATTCTGAGCCGCCCCTCAAGTTTAAACCAACGGACGACACCAAGGTTATAGACATTACGCCTGGCAACTCCACCAAGCAGTTCACTATTGGGGCGGGTCTCGACCCTAAATAGGAAAGCGCGCTCATCAAATTCATCCATGAGAATCGGGACATCTTTGCATGGAAACCTTCTGACATGCCGGGTGTACCGAGAGAATTCGCTGAGCACCATCTTAATACTAACCCTAAAGTTAAGCCAGTTCGACAGTACCTTCGCAGGTTTAATGAAGAGTGTCGTAAGGCGATTGGAGAGGAAGTTGCCCGGCTCCTGGCCGCCGAGTTCATCATCGAGATTTTCCATCCTGAATGGCTGGCTAACCCGGTCCTGGTGCTCAAAAAGAATGACACTTTCCGCATGTGCATCGACTACACTGACCTCAACAGAGCCTGTCCGAAGGATCCCTTCGCCCTCCCCCGCATTGATCAAATTATTGACTCGACGACGGGTTATTCGAGATACCATCAGATCAAGATGGCAGTGGCAGATCAGGAGAAGACATCCTTCATAACCCCATTCGGAGCCTTCTCTTACGTGTCCATGTCGTTTGGGCTCAAGAGCGCGGGGGCGACTTATGAGCGTTGCATCCAAAATTGGTAACACAACAAGATAGGCCGTAATGTCCACGCTTATGTGGATGACATCGTAGTAAGGTCTCACTGGAAAGAGCCGTTCTTGGAGGATCTCAAGGAAACATTTGACAACCTGAGCGTTTACCAAATGAGGCTTAACCCCACCAAGTGCGTTTTTGGTGTCCCTGCGGGGAAATTATTGGGTTTCTTGGTATCGGAGTGTGGCATCGAAGCCAACCCGGACAAGATTGAGGCAATTACCTCACTGGGGAAACCGGCCAACATTAACCAGGTCCAGCGTATGGCGGGACGAATCGCAGCTCTGAGCCGCTTTATAAGTCGCCTCAGAGAGAAGGCCATCCCTCTCTATCAGTTGCTCAAGAAAACTCATCGTTTCATTTGGACGGACGAAGCCGACGAAGCTTTCGAAGCCTTGAAGCAACAATTAGCTAACCCGCCAGTGTTGGCGGCTCCGACAGATAAGGAACCTATGCTCCTGTACATTGCCGCCAATTCCAAGGCAGTCATCATGGCAGTAGTTGTCGAGCGGAAGGAAGAAGGAAAGGAGTATCCGGTCCAGCGACCGGTGTATTTCATCAGCGAGGTCCTCACCCTCTCCAAGTAGCGTTACCCACATTGGCAGAAGCTGGTTTTTGGGGTGTTTATGGTGAGTCGAAAGCTGAAGCACTACTTCCAGGAATACCCGATCACGATCGTCAGTTCCGCCCCTCTCGGCAGCATCATACAGAATCGAGAGGCCACTCGATGGATTGCTAAGTGGGCCATCGAGCTCGGATCCCATCATGTGTGATATACGCCTCGGACGGCCATCAAATCTCAAGCACTCGTGGACTTCATCAATGATTGGACCGACTTACAAATCCCGGAGGAGAGGCCCGATCTTACTTATTGGACCATCTATTTTGATGGGTCCAGGCAATTGGAAGGCTCGGGGGCTGGCGTGGTGATAACTTCGCCTCAAGGTGACAAGTTTTTCTATGTTCTTAGGCTCATGTTCACGTGTACCAATAATGCAGCGGAATACGAGGCTTTGCTCCATGTTTTACGACTCGCCAAAGAGATGAATCTCACGCGAGTCCGGTGTCTGGGCGATTCAGATCTGGTGGCACAACATGTTTCTAGTACCTGGGATTCACGAGACCCTTTGATGGCGGCTTACAGACGAGCTGTGTCAGATGTAGCGGGTCACTTCAATGGTTATCAAGTGGATCACATCGATCGGCGGCTTAACGAAGCCGCGGACGCTCTTTCCCGTCTCGGTTCACAACGTAAGCCAGTTCCTCCCAATGTCTTTTTGGATGTATTGCACAACCCCTCGGTGAAACTGCCTTCAGAGGAAGATTTAGCGGTGCCGGACCCCGAGTCTCAACTCATGGCGGCTCTTCACGCTACTCCAGACTGGGCGACTCCTTACATGGCATATCTCGCCAGAGGCGAGTTACCAGATGACGAGTTATTAGCTCATCAATCATCCGTCGGTGTAAATCCATGGTCATACACAATGGCGAGTTACACAAACGAAGCACCTCGGGGGTATTTCAAAGATGCGTCTCTCCTGAAGAAGGATATACGATCCTCAATGAGATTCACGCGGGCGACTGTGGCCATCATGTTGGGTCCCGATCTTTGGTCTCTAAAGCCTTCAGACATGGGTTCTATTGGCTGACAGCTGGCACAGACGCAGAGGAGATCGTTCGCCGATGTGATGGCTGCCAAGAATTTGGACGTCAGATGGACGTGCCGGCTCAGGAATTGCGGATGATACCAATCACTTGGCCGTTTGCGGTCTGGGGGCTTGATATGGTTGGCCCTTTCAAGATGTCTTCCACCAAAAAGACTCACCTATGGTGGCGGTTGACAAATTCACCAAGTGGGTGGAGGCGGAACCTGTTAGCAGCTGTGATGCAGATACGGCCGTCAAATTCTTGAAGAAACTAATTTTCAGATTCGGATATCCTCATAGTATCATTAATGACAATGGTACCAATCTATCCAAAGGTGCAATGCAAGAATTTTGTTCACGAGAGCATATCCGGCTTGATGTTTCCGCGGTTGCACATCCTAAGTCTAATGGGCAGGCGGAGAGGGCAAATCAGGAAATATTGCGAGGGATTAAGCCTCGGCTCATGGTACCTTTGGAACATACTCGAGGATGTTAGGTGGAGGAGTTGTCGTCAGTACTATGGAGTATCAGGACAACTCCAAATTGCTCCACGGGTTTTACTCCTTTCTTTCTGGTCTATGGAGCAAAAGCGGTGTTACCAAGTGACATCAAACATGATTCCCCACGAGTCGCCGCCTACGTGGAACAGGACAATGAGCTGGCGCGACAGGACTCGCTGGACGCCTTGGAGGAGGAACGTGATTTGGCCGCATCACGATCGGCGATTTACCAACAAGACTTGCGACGTTATCACAGTCGCCGGGTCAAGAGCCGGACTTTCCAAGAAGGCGACTTGGTGCTCCGTTTGATTCAAGATCACACTGGTATGCACAAGCTATCACCTCCGTGGGAAGGACCATTTGTCATCAGCAAGGCTCTTCGGAACAGCTCATACCACTTGGTGGATCTTCGCCCAGATCGGACAACTACAGAGGTTGAGACAACTCGCCCTTTGAACATAGCCCATCTGCGGCCTTACTACACTTAGAGCCATGTGCTCCCCTTTTCTTTACCAGTTTTCAAAAAATTGTAATCCATGAATTATGAAAGCAATAAAGCCGACACCCACGAATTTCGGGGTCCTTTGCCGTTTCAGCTTTTGAAAGCATGAGTCTTTATTGTTCTATAAGTCGTCCAAACATGGACGCTATCAAAGTCAAAGAGCGTAAGTCGCCATGCTACACTTACTTCAAAACTGGGCTTTGATACAGCCAAAGAGGACCAACGTTGCCACGTTGCACGGTTCAAACATAGGCGCCTTATGTGGTTTTGAGATTTAAGCCGGCTTACTTGGGGGCTACTAGTCCCCAAGTCATTTCGCAGTAAGAGCGTATACGCTTCTGTGATCCTATGCCCGGATTTTTCCTAAATCATAGGTCACTTGGGGGCTTCCACTCATTGAGTTCAACCTCAATACCCTCTTGGCTAGCGAAAAATTACCGCATTACAAATGGTTATACTGGACTATGTGTTGAACAAGTCGCTACTTGGACCTATGTACTCAGGGCGAGTCAATCCGTTATATGGACCCAGAACTCGCCTTGGTTAAAACATAAAAGGTACCTGATACGTATCAAACGTATCTATAATTTTTGATGGTTTCACGCTGTTATCTTACCTTCTTTCTATGTTTTATGTACCTCTTTATATCTTTTTGGGACTAACTTATTAATTCAGTGACAAGTGCCAGCTCCTGTTTTTGCAGTGTTTTTTACTCTTTTCAGATCTGATTTTGGAACCGAGTCCAAACGGAATAAAAACCCCGAAATGATTTTTTTCCCGAACGGAAGAAGTCCAGGGGGCCTTTGGGCCAAGCTAGGTGGGCTCCAGGGAGCCCACAAGCTCCCACCATGCCACCAGGGGGAGGCGGCAGTGGGCAAGCTTGTGGCCACACTGGCTGCCCCCTGACCTAGGTCTTTGGCCCATAAATTCCCAAATATTCTGCAAAAATTCAGGGGAGCCTCAAAAATACTTTTCCGCTGCCGCAAGCTTCCATTTCCGCCAGATCTCATCTGGAGACCCTTCCCGGCACCCTGCCGGAGGGGACTTTGGAGTTGGAGGGCTTCTTCATCATCATCATCGCCCCTCCAATGACTCGTGAGTAGTTCACTTCATACCTGCGGGTCCGTATTTAGTAGCTAGATGGCTTCTTCTCTCTCTTGGATCTTCAATACAAAGTTCTCCATGATCTTCATGGAGATCTATCCGATGTAATCTTCCTTGGCGGTGTGTTTGTCGAGATCCGATGAATTGTGGATTTGTGATCAGATTATCTATGATATATATTTGAGCCTTTCTTGATTTCTTATATGCATGATTTGATATCCTTGTAAGTCTCTCCGAGTCTTGGGTTTTGTTTGGCCAACTAAATCTATGATTCTTGCAATGGGAGAAGTGCTTGGTTTTGGGTTCTGCCATGTGGTGACCTTTCCCAGTGACAGTAGGGGCAACAAGGCACACGTCAAGTAGTTGCCATCAAGGGTAAAAAGATGGGGGTTTTATCATTGGTTTGAGATTATCCCTCTACATCATGTCATCTTGCTTAAGGCGTTACTCTATTCTTATGGACTTAATACACTAGATGCATGCTGGATAGCGGTCGACGTGTGGAGTAATAGTACTAGATGCAGAAAGTATCGGTCTACTTGTTTCGGACGTGATGCCTATAGATATAATCATTGCATAGATATCGTCACGACTTTGCGCGGTTCTATCAATTGCTCGATAGTAATTTGTTCACCCACTGTCTACTTGCTTTCATGAGAGAAGACACTAGTAAACACTATGGGCCCCGGGTCTATTCACATCCATCGTTTACACCTCCGCTTTTACTTTGCTTTGTTACTTTGTTGCTTTCAGTTCTCACTTGGCAAACAATCTATAAGGGATTGACAACCCCTTCATAGCGTTGGGTGCAAGCTTTTGTGTTTGTGCAGGATCCTGAGATACTCCTCCGCCGGATTGATACCTTCGTTCTCAAACTGAGGGAAATACTTACCACCGCTGTGCTACATCACCCTTTCCGCTTTGAGGGAACACCAACGCAAGGCTCCAAGGCCACGGGGGAAATCCTTTGCATACCTGCCTAGGAAGTCCCTTAAGGCGTAGCCGCAGCTGAAGGATTCCTGGTGCCGTCGACACGACTATTTCTGGCGCCATTGCAAGGGATACACAGCAGACATCAGAAGTATTTATGGTGCCATTGCAGGGGAGGAGAGATCAAGATCTATCCAAGTAGGTCTCACAAACTCATCTCTTGCATTTACTTTTGTTGCCAGTTGCCTCTCGTTTTCCTCTCCCCCACTTCACATTTGCCGTTTTCATTTGCCTTTCTTCTTTGCCGTTTTCTTTTGCCTTTTGCCTTTTTCGTTCGCCCTTTTCTCTCGCTTGCTTTCTGTTCGCTCGTGTGCCATGTGCCTTCAATATGCTTGCATCTTCGCTTGCTGAAAATCTAGTGATATGGATCCTCATCCACTAGCTAATCTCTTTAAGAGACCCACTTATATGGAATGAATTGCTAGTGAGTTGAGTGCACTTAACTATCTTTATGGAGTTTTGCTTGAGATGTGTGAATCTGAAAATCGTGATGAAGAAACTTATGAAGTGATTCACGAGAGCTCCTTGGATGAAAAGCATGATTGCAATGGTTTCACTATAAATTCTATTAGTGACAATCATGCTAAAAATATGCAAAACCTTAAGCTTGGGGATGCTAGTTTTGCTATGACCACTACTTATTGCAATAATCATGATCGGGGTGATGATCTTTCTTATGATCTTGAAAAAAAATTTAAACCTCATGATGAATATGATATTTGAAATAATATTGAAAGTGGATTTGGAGAATTCATGACTTTGGTTGATGATAATCCCACTATTTTTGAAGAGCGTCAACTTTGCATGCATGTGGATCATGAAAAGAATATCCTACGTGATAGTTACATTGTTGAATTCATTCATGATGCTACTGAAAATTACTATGAGAGAGGATCATATGCTTCTACTTATTACAATAGTATCAACCTTCCTCTTCATGTGTTGAAATTTTTGAAGCTATGATTGTTTTGCCTTCCTATGCTAGTTGATTCTTTCTCCAACAAGTTGTTTGTTCACAAAATCACTATGCATAGGAAGTGGGTTAGACTTAAATGTGCAAGCCATATGCTCCATGATGCTCTCCTTGTGTTTCAATCCTTACCTTTTATGTGAGCATCATTGAAATCATTGCCTAGCTAAGGGCGTTAAACAAAAGCGCTTGTTGGGAGGCAACCCAACGAATCTATCTTTTTTATTTCTGTTTTGTGTTTTCCACACTTTCATAATTATCTTACGATTGTGTTTTTTGTGTTTCTTTTTGCATTTGTGCCAAGCAAAACCATTATGATTAGTCTTGGGGATGATCGTTTGGTCATGCTGGAAAAGACATAAACTTTCTGCTCACCAAAAGAATTTTCATTTCTTTTCTGTAAGAGATTTTGAGTTGATTCTTTTTGCTATTGATTTCTACGCAAATTCTTCAGACGGTCGTAATTTTTCAGAATTTTGGAAGTACCGTAGGTATACGAAACATACAGATATCTACAGACTAGTCTGCTGTTAACAGATTCTGTTTTTTGTTGTGTTGGTTGCTTATTTTGATGAAACTATGGATAGTATCGGGGGGTATTAGCCATGGAAGATTGAAAGTACAGTAACCCAACATCAGCACAAGTAGAATTTAAGTTTGCTACAGTACCTAAGGAAGTGGTGGTTTGCTTTCTTGTACTAATGTTATCACGAGTTTCTGTTTAAGTTTCGTGTTGTGAAGTTTTCAAGTTTTGGGTGAAGTTCTTATGGAAAAAAAGATAAAGAGTGGCAAGAGCTCAAGCTTGGGGATTCCCAAGGCACCCCAAGAGATTCAAGGATGTCGTAAAAGCCTAATCTTGGGGATGCCCCGGGAAGGCATCCCCTCTCTCGTCTTCAATCCATCGGTAACGTTACCTGGGGCTATATTTTTATTCACCACATGTTATGTGTTTTTGCTTGGAGCGTCTTGTATCGTAGGAGTCTTTTTTTTGTGTCACAATCATCCTTTATGCACACCTAGAGAGAGAGACATGCACACACCATGATTTTGTCGAGCTTCACTTATATCTTTTGGTAGACAATTCAGCTCACATGTGTTTCACTTATATCTTTTGAGCTAGATACTTTTGCTCTATGTGCTTAACTTATATCTTTTAGAGCACAGCGGTGCGTGGCTTGGTAGTGGATCTATGCTTTGAAAGTAGTCTCAAAAGGGGTAGTTATCCAAAGCGATACGAAAACTTCCACCTTCATGTGCATTGAATAGTTAGAGAAGTTTGATTCATCTCAATTAGTTTTGAGTTGTGGTTATGGTAATATTGAAGTCATGCTAGTAAGGTGTTGTGGATCTAGAAATACTTGTGTTGAAGTTAGTGATTCCCGTAGCATGCACGTATGGTGAACCGCTATGTGATGAAATATGAGCATGATTAGTCTATTGATTGTCATCCTTTGCGTGGCGGTCGGGATCGCGCGATGGTTTATACCTACCAACCCTTTCCCCTAGGAGTATGCGTTGAATGCTTTGTTTCGATTACTAATAAAACTTTTGCAACAAGTATATGAGTTCTTCATGACTAATGTTGAGTCCATGGTTTAGATGCACTTTCACCTTCCACCATCACTATCTTCTTAGTGCCGTGCAACTTTCGCCGGTGCACAAAACCCACCATTAGCCTTCCTCAAAACAGCCACCATACCTACCTACTATGGCTTTTCTCAAAGTCATTCCGAGATATATTGCCATGCAACTACCACCATGATATGTGCCACCACGTCTACATTGCCTTTGCACGATCGTAAGATAGATAGCATGTGGTTTCCATTGATGTATATGCCATGCTAGATCATTGCCACGGTACACTACCGAAGGCATTCCATATAGAGTCATAGTTGCTCTAAGTTTTGAGTTGAAAGTGTGATGATCATCATTATTGGAGCATTGTCCCATGTGAGGAAATAAAAGAGGCCAAAGAAGCCCATAAAAAAGAGGCCAAAGAGCCCACCAAAATAAAAAATAAAAAATGAGAGAAAAAGATAGAAGGGACAATGCTACCACTTTTTCCACACTTGTGCATTTTGAGCACCATGATCTTCATGATTGAGAGTCTCTCGTTTTGTCACCACCATATAGCTAGTGGGAAATTCTCATTATATAACTTGGCTTGTATGTTCCAATGATAGGCTTCCTCAAAATTGCCTTAGGTCTTTGTGAGCAAGCAAGTTGGATGCACATCCACTAGTTTTCTTTAAGAGCTTTCACATACTTGTAGCTCTAGTGCATCATTTGTATGGCAATCCCTACTCATTCACATTGATATCTATTGATGAGCATCTCCACAGCTCATTGATATGCCTAGTTAATGTGACTATCTTCTCCTTTTTGTCTTGCAACCCCCACCACAATCCACACCATCTATAGTGCTATAACCATGGCTCACGCTCATGTATTGCGTGAGAGTTGAAAATGTTTGAGAAAGTAAAGGTGTGAAACAATTACTTGGCCAATACTGGGGTTGTGCATGGTTTAAATTCGTTGTGCAATGATGATAGAGCATAGCCAGACTATATGATTTTGTAGGGATAACTTTATTTTGGCCTTGTTATTTTGAAAGTTCATGATTACTTTGCTAGTTTACTTGAATTAATATTGTTTCCACGTCAATAGCAAACTATTGTTTTGAATCGAATGGATCTGAACATTCACGTCACATAAGAGGAATTACAAAGGACATCTATGCTAGGTAGCATGAAAGCATCAAAAATTCATTCTTATCACTTCCCTACTCGAGGACAAGCAGGAGTTAAGCTTGGGGATGCTTGATACGTCTCAAACGTATCTATAATTTCTGATGGTTTCACGTTGTTATCTTGCCTTCTTTGTATATTTTATGTACCTTTCTACATATTTTTGGGACTAACTTATTAATTCAGTGCCAAGTGTCAGTTCCTGTTTTTCCCGTGTTTTTGACTCTTTTCAGATCTGATTTTGGAACGGAGTCCAAACGGAAGAAGTCCAGGGGGCCTTTGGGCCAAGCCAGGTGGACTCCAGGGAGCCCACAAGCTCCCACCACGCCACCAGGGGGCGGCGGTGGTCAAGCTTTTGGCCACCCGGGCCGCCCCCTGACCTAGGTCTTTGGCCTATAAATTCCCAAATATTCTGCAAAAAATCAGGGGAGCCTCGAAAATACTTTTCCGCCACCGCAAGCTTCCGTTTCCGCGAGATCTCATCTGGAGACCCTCCCCGGCGCCCTGCCGGAGGGGACTTTGGAGTTGGAGGGCTTCTTCATCATCATCATCGCCCCTCCAATGACTCGTGAGTAGTTCACTTCAGACCTACGGGTCTGTAGTTAGTAGCTAGATGGCCTCTTCTCTCTCTTGGATCTTCAATAGAAAGTTCTCCATGATCTTCATGGAGATCTATCCGATGTAATCTTCTTTGGCGGTGTGTTTGTCGAGATCCGATGAATTGTGGATTTGTGATCAGATTATCTATGATATATATTTGAGTCTTTGCTGATTTCGTATATGCATGATTTGATATCCTTGTAAGTCTCTCCGAGTCTTCGGTTTTGTTTGGCCAACTATATCTATGATTCTTGCAATGGGAGAAGTGCTTGGTTTTGGGTTCTGCCACGTGGTGACCTTTCCCAGTACAGTAGGGGCTGCAAGGCACACATCAAGTAGTTGCCATCAAGGGTAAAAATATGGGGTTTTTATCATTGGTTGGAGATTATCCCTCTACATCATGTCATCTTGCTTAAGGCGTTACTCTGTTCTTATGGACTTAATACACTAGATGCATGCTGGATAGCGGTCGACGTGTGGAGTAATAGTAGTAGATGCAGAAAGTATTGGTCTACTTGTTTCATACGTCATGCCTATAGATATAATCATTGCATAGATATCGTCACGACTTTGCGCGGTTCTATCAATTGCTCAACAGTAATTTGTTCACCCAGTGTCTACTTGCTTTCATGAGAGAAGCCACTAGTAAACACTACGGCCCCGGGTCTATTCACATCCATCGTTTACACCTCCGCTTTTACTTTGCTTTGTTACTTTGTTGCTTTCAGTTCTCACTTGGTAAACAATCTATAAGGGATTGACAACCCCTTCATAGCGTTGGGTGCAAGATTTTTTGTTTGTGCGGGATCCTGAGGTACTCCTCCGCCGGATTGATACCTTGGTTCTCAAACTGAGGGAAATACTTACCACCGCTGTGCTACATCACCCTTTCCACTTCGAGGGAACACCAACGCAAGGCTCCAAGGCCACGGGGGAAATCCTTGGCATACTTGTCTAGGAAGTCCCTTAAGGCGTAGTCGCAGCTCATGGATTACTGGTGCCGTCGACACGACTATTTCTGGCGCCGTTGCAAGGGATACACAACAGACATCAGTACCGGCTAGAGTCACACATGGGAAATAGAGAAACCATTGGTTCATTGAACCTGCTTCACGGAAGCTTGACTCGCGCCTGATCAGCCGGTCTAAAACAACAAGGCTTTTTGCAAAAGCTTTCTAAGGGTAACACTAGAGTTTTACAAACTCGTCTTATCCTATCGTAACTCACTGAGTCGATAAAATTTTATTTCTTGATGGTAAGACCACAAGGTTTCCTAAATATCTTTGAGTCGGCTTTTGGGTATAACTCGCCCCGACTCATTTTTAACCACTATTTGCCATAATACAGGGGGCTGGTCTATTCTTTGCCATACACTCACTGAGTCGGCTCATGATTTTTGATACATAAGGCGATTCACGTATAGATTCAAGGAATAAAAGTGGTTCAGGAAAGGTTTTCATCACCAGGTACTACTGACTGCCTGTTGTTCCACAAAATCTAACACACTATTACATGGCTCGCGTGGCCAAAACGGGTGTTATCCCCCAGTGAAGAAAGGATCAGTGGATGGGTCAATCCGCCTCCGAGTCACCTTGCCTTGAGCTCTCTCCGCCTTCGATCTGTAAGTCGCCCAGTTTCCAATTACACTTGTACAGGGCAATGAACTCATCTTCATCATCAAGGAAGAGGGATAAGTCCATATCAAGATCAAAGGGGTTCTTGGGTCGACGAGGAACCAAGCTAGCGGTTTTGTATGAGGGAGGCGCCACCTTCCTTTTCTTTTCATCATAGGTGGCTTGGTATTTTCTCAGATCCAAGCTGGCTGCTAGTTGAGTCGCCGCGAAGCGAGATTCTATGATAACTCGGTGGTAGTCCACCTCGGTGAATTCTGACCCGTCATCCTTCAGCTCAGGGTAGCCGGCGGCTATTTCTTATGGTTTGAGCTCCGGGGCATATGCTAAGCACCGACTCAGGGTGTTTAGGATTCCCTTCCGGGCGGCAGATCTTTTTAGTTCCTCTATTTGAGGGGGCAATGTGGACAGATAGCCGAGCATGTGCTTGATGGTTCTGACTAGCTCCTTGATGCCCATCACCGCCTTAATCGTCAGCACGCCCCCGGTATATAGCTGCTCAGCAAAAGTATATATAGCCTTCAGCTTCAGCATGCAGTCATCTGGAAGATTGGCGGCTCGTGAACCTACAAAGGACACATCAGTATGTGATAGTTTTGGGGAAAACAGATTAATTCTTCAACAAAGCAAGGGTTAATGCTTACCAAACATAGCAACAGTCATGTTGGAAATGTGCTTTTTTAAGCCGGACAGCTCTTCCTGGGCGGCTTCCAATTTTTCCTCAGCTTGCTCAACACGCTTGCGGATGGCGGCTTGGTCAGCTTTGGCTTTCTTCTCCAGCTTTTGGTGGTAGGCCTTCATCCTCTCCAGCTCAGCTAGAACCAAGCGGTATTTTCTCTCCAACTCAGATTGTGCATCTTGTTGTTTCGCCAGATTCTTCCTTAAGTCGGCTAAAGCCGACTCAGTCTGGGTCATAGACTCCTGCACATTAAATTTGGGGAGACAAGTTTGATAACCCACAAGTATAGGGGATCGCAACAGTTTTCCAGAGTAGAGTATTAAACCCAAATTTATTGATTCGACACAAGGGGAAGCCAAAGAATATTCTCAAGTATTAGCAGTTGAGTTTTCAATTCAACCACACCTGAAAGATTTAGTATCTGCAGCAAACTATCAGTAGCAAAGTAGTGTGATAGCAACAGTAGCAACAGTAACCAGTAGCAGCAAAGTGACAGCAGTAGCAGCAAAGTAACAGCAGTAGCAACAGAGTAACAGTAGCAGAAGTGACAGCAGCAGCAGCAAAGTAACGTAGCAAGGACAGTAGGAAAAGACTCGTAGGCATTGGATCGGTGATGGATGATTATGCCGGATGCTATTCATCATGCAACAGTTATAACACGGAGAGATATGTAACTAGCTCCAGTTCGTCAATATAATGTAGGCATGTATTCCGTATGTAGTCATACATGCTTAGGGAAAAGAACTTGCATGACATGTATTGTCCATCCCTCCCATGGCAGCGGGGTCCTAATGGAAACTACGGGATATTAAGGTTCTCCTTTTAATAAAGAACCGGACCAACGCATTAACACTTAGTGAATACATGAACTCCTCATACTATGGTCATCTCCGGGAGTGGTTCCGGCTATTGTCACTCCGGGGTTGCCGGGTCATAACACATAGTAGGTGACTACAACTTGCAAGATAGGATCAAGAACACACATATATTGGCGACAACATAATAGGTTCAGATCTGAAATCATGGCACTCGGGCCCTAGTGACAAGCATTAAGCATGGCAAAGTAGTAGCAACATCAATCTCAGAACATAGTGGATACTAGGGATCAATCCCCGTCAAAACTAACTCGATTACATGATAGATCTCATCTAACCCATCACCGTCTAGCAAGCCTATGATGAGATTACTCACGAACGGTGAAGAGCATCATGGAATTGGCGATGAAGAAAGGTTGGTGATGACGATGGTGACGATCTCCCCTCTCCGGAGCCCAGAACGGACTCCAGATCTGCCCTCTAGAGGAAGAACAGTAGGTGGCGGTGCCTCCGTATCGTAAAACGTGATGAACTCTTCTTCCTGATTTTTTTTCCGGATGAAAGGGACTAAATAGAGCTAAGATTGGAGGTGGTGGAGCAACGTGGCCCCCACAAGCCTGCCATGCGCGGCCAGGGGGTGCGCCTGGTGCGCTTGTGGGCTCCACGCTCCACTTCCTCCGTTGATTCTTGCGCTAGTATTTTTTTTATATTCCACAAAAAATCCCTGTAAATTTCCACGTCATTCCCAGAACTTTTATTTCTGCGCAAAAACAACACCATGGCAATTCTGCTGAAAACAGCATTAGTCCGGGTTAGTTCCATTCAAATCATGCAAATTAGACTCCAAAACAAGGGCAAAAGAGTTTGGAAAAGTAGATACGACGGAGACGTATCAACTCCCCCAAGCTTAAAACCTTGCTTGTCCTCGAGCAATTTAGTTGACAAACTGAAAGAGACAAAAGAAAAACTTTTACGAACTCTGTTTGATCTTGTTGTTGCAACTATGTCTAACTCATATCCAGAATTTCAGCTAGATCACAAGCTAACCACATAAGCAAATGACATATAGGTCTCACGGTAAACTCAAATCAATGGCATAATCAACTAGCAAGCAAATAATTATAAGTTTCAAATGTCAACACTTCAATCAAAACAATCATGAAGCAGTACGAATAGATGGTATCTCGCTAGCTCTTTCTGAGACCGCAAAACATAAATGCAGAGCACCTTCAAAGACCAAGGGCTGACTAAACATTGTAATTCATGGCAAAGAAGATCCAGTCACATTCATACTGAATCATAGTTAAAAGCAAAGCATAAAAATGACAGAGGTTCTCTCTAATTGGTGTTTTTTATAAGAAAAGGATGACTCAACAGAAACATAAATAGACAGGCCCTTCGCAGAGGGGAGCATTGATTTGCAGAGGTGCTAGAGCTCAAGCTTTGAAAACAGAGATAATAATTTTGGGTGGCATGCTTTCATTGTCAACGCAATGACCAAGAGTTCTCAAACAGAAAAGTAAAGTTTTGACTCCACCACCACCAATCAATCACACTCCACGACTAGCCGTATACTCGGGTGCCGTCCATACCAACATCAATCCAGGGGGAGTTTTGTTTGCAATTATCCTTTCGATTTCAGCATGGAACTGGGCATTCCAATTAGCGGCCCCTTTCTCGTGAATGATAGTGAATAAACACATATCGAGGATAACACACCTAGCATGGAAGATACTGATAGCCCCCTGTCACCACATGAGCGGTTCGGGCATGCAAAACAGATTATTTCTTGAAGGATTAAAGAGTGGCACATGCAAATTTACTTCGAACGGCAGGTAGATACCGCATATAGGTAGGTATGGTGGACTCATATGGAACAACTTTGGGTTTATGGAAGTGGATGCACAAGCAGTATTCCCGCTTAGTACAAGTGAAAGCTAGCAAAAGACTAGGAAGCGACCAACTAGAGAGCGACAACAGTCATCAAAATGCATTGAGATTAACCAAAATTGAGTGCAAGCATGAGTAGGACATAAATCACCATGAACATGAATATCATAGAGGCTATGTTGATTTTTTAAACTACATGCGTGAACATGTGTGCTATGGCGACAGAAATCTTCTGTCGTCTCTTGAGCTTGCGTTGGTTTTTCCCTTGAAAAGGAAAGGGCGATGCAGCACAGGAGCAGTAAGTATTTCCCTCAGTTTGAGAACCAAGGTATCAATCCAGTAGGAGAATCTCGTCAAGTCCAGAGTACCTGCACAAACACAAAAGAGCTTGCACCCAACGCTATAAAGGGGTTGTCAATCCCTTCAAGATTGATTGCAAAGTGAGATCTGAAGGCGGAAAGTGCAACGAAGAAAAAAGTGTAAGGCTGAAAATTTGATGTGAAGTAGACCCGGGGCCATAGTGTTCACTAGAGGCTTCTCTCAAAATAGCAAATATTACGCTGGGTGAAAAATTACTGTCGAGCAATTGATAGAACCGCGCAAAGTCATAACGATATCTAAGGCAATGATCATACATATAGGCATCACGTCCGAGACAAGTAGACCGATACTTTCTGCATCTACTACTATTACTCCACACATCGACCGCTATCCATCATGCATCTAGTGTATTGAGTTCATGACGAACAGAGTAACGCCTTAAGCAAGATGACTCTTTAGGAAAAGCCTCCGGCAGTGTACCGGGATGTGCAACGATCTAGCTTGGCGTATGACGTTGAAACATCTCGCTAGCTATTTTACGATCATGCAATGGCAATATGAGAGTGACGGCACAAGTCATGAGACGGAACGGTGGGAGTTGCATGGCAATATATCTCGGAATGGGTATGAAAATGCCATAGTAGGTAGGTATGGTGGCTGTTTTGAGGAAGGCGTATGGTGGGTTTGTGCACCGGCGAGAATTGTGCGGCACTAGAGAGGCTAGCAATGGTGGAAGGTGAAAGTGCATCTATACCATGGACTCATATTAGTCATGAAGAACTCACATACTTGTTGCTAACGTTTTTATTAGTAATCGAAACAAAGTGCTAAACGCATACTCCTAGGGGAAGGGTTGGTAGGTGTTAACCATCGCGCGATCCCGACCACAACAGAAAAGATGACAATCAATAGATCAATTATGCTCTGACTTCCTAACATAGCGGTTCACCATACGTGCATGCTACGGGAATCACTAACTTCAACACAAGTATTTCTAGATTCACAACAACCTACTAACATAACTCTTAATATTACCAGATCCACGTCTCAAAACTAATTGAGAGGAATCAAAACTTCTCTTTCTACTCAATGCACATGAAGATGGAGGTTTTTGTATCCTCTTTGGGTACCTATCACCTTTGGGGACTACTTTCATAGCACAATCCAACTACCAAGTCACGCACCACCGTTCTCTAAAAGATCTAAGTGAAGCACATAGAGCAAAATTATCTAGCTCAAAAGATATAAGTGAAGCACTATGAGCATTCTCGCAAAATCACGATGAGTGCATGTCTCTCTCAAAGGGTGTGCAGAAAGGATGATTGTGACACAAAAAAAAGAAAAGACTCCTACGATACAAGACGCTCAAAGCAAAACACATATTATGTGGTGAAAAAAAATATAGCTCCAAGTAATGTTACCGATGGATTGAAGACGAAAGAGGGGATGCCTTCCCGGGGCATCCCCAAGCTTAGGCTTTTTGGTGTCCTTGAATTTGGCTTGGGATGCCTTGGGAATCCCCAAGCTTGAGCTCTTTCCACTCCTTATCTATTTGTCCATGAGAACATCACCCAAAACTTGAAAATTTCACAACACAAAACTTAAACAGAAACTTGTGATAACATTAGCACAAGAAAACAAACTACCAACTCTTTAGCTACTGTAGCAATCTTGATTTCTATTTATATTGGTGTTGGATTACTGTATTCTCACTTTTCCATGGCTAGTACCCCCCCCCCCCCGATACTATCCATAGTTTCATCAAAACAAGCAACCAACTCAACAAAAACAGAATCTGTCAAAAACATACCAGTCTGTAGCAATCTGTATACTTCGTATACTTCTGGTCCCTCAAAAATTCAGAAAAATTACGACTGCCTGGGAAAAAGGCATATCAACCAGCAGAAAAAAGAATCAACTCAAAAGCTCTTTCTGAATAAAAATGAAAAATAATGTCGTGAGCGAAAAGTTTCTGTCTTTTTCCAGCAGGATCAAACAACCATCACCAAGACTAGTCATAAAGGTTTTGCTTGGCTCAAACACAAAAAGAAACACAAAAGACACAATCAAAACAGAGTTATGATAGTGTGGACACAAAAAAACAGAAAGAAAAACATAAATTCATTGGGTTGTCTCCCAACAAGCGATATTGTTTAACGCCCTTATCTAGGCATAAAGCGATAGAATCATGTATCGTCGTCCTTGGTGCTCAAACCATAAGTAGTTGTCATCATGGATTCATAAGGCAATCTTATTTTATTTCTAGGAAAGTGTTCCATACCCTTCTTTAAAGTAAATTTAAATCTAATATTCCCTTCCTTCATATCGATGATAGCACCAATAGTCCTTAGGAAAGGTCTACCAAGAATGATAGGGCATGTAGGATTGCAATCAATGTCAAGCACAATGAAATCCACGGGTACGTAGTTCCTATTTGCAATAATAAGAACATCATTGATCCTTCCCATGGGTTTCTTGACAGTAGAATCTGCAAGATGCAAATTAAGAGAACACTCCTCAATCTCATTAAAACCCAGAACATCACATAAAAACTTTGGAATCGCGGAAACACTAGCACCCAAATCACAAAAAGTATTGCATTCATAGTTTTTGATTTTGATTTTGATAGTAGGTTCCCACTCATCATGAAGCTTTCTAGGTATAGATACTTCCAATTCAAGTTTCTCTTCAAGATATTTTATCATAGCTTCGACGATATGATCGGTAAAGGCCTTGTTTTGGCTATAAGCGTGTGGAGAGTTTAGCATGGATTGCATCAAGGAAATGCATTCAATCAAGAAGCAACTATCATAATTGAATTCCTTGAAATCCAAAGTAGTAATTTCATTACTACTCAAGGTTTTAATATCTTCTACTCCACTTTCAATGCTTTTAGCATCAAGATAGATGGACTCTGAATCATTGGGGCGTTTTTCAACCAAAGTGGATTCATATCCAGCCCCATCATTATTAGGTTTGACCCAAGAAAACAAAGATTCAATGGGAGTCACACCAAGCACTTTAAGATCTTCGTGATTTTTATCACGAGAACACGCCTTTTTAAGCCATTCATGTCTAGCACGAATTTGGGCGGTTCATTCTTTGCTCTCACTCATGCAAACACGCATAGCTTTCAAAGTTTCATCCGTATTGATCTTGGGAGGAGCACATCTAACTTTCAAAGCATCAATATCACTAGACATTCTATCAACGCTCCTAGCCAAATCGTCAATTTTGAGTAGTTTTTCCTCTATGGACGCATTGAAAATCTTTTGTGAGTTAATAAACTCTTTGGTATTACTCTCTAGATCAGAGGGTAATCTATTGTAATTTCCATGAGTATTGTTGTAGGAGTTGCCAAAGTTATTAGAGGAGTTACTAGGAAAAGGCCTAGGAACATAGTTTCCTCTAAAAGCATTGTTGTTACCAAAATTATTCCGACCAACAAAATTAACGTCCAAGCTAGCGTTGCTATTCTCAATCAAGGAAGACAAGGGCATATCATTAGGATCTAAAGGAGCACTTCTACTAGCAACCAAATTCATTAACTCATCCATATTAGCACTCAACGAGTTAATTTCTTCTATAGCGTGTACCTTCTTACCAGTAGGTGACCTTTCAGTGTGTGATACGTCTCCAACGTATCTATAATTTTTGATGGTTTCATGCTATTATCTTGTCAAACTTTGGATGTTTTGTATGCCTTTTATATCTCTTTTGAGACTAACTTATTAACTCAGTGCCAAGTGCCAGTTCTTGTTTTCTCCATGTTTTTGACCCCTTTCGGAGGAGGGTTTTAAACGGAGTCCAAACGGAACGAAACTGCCATAAAGATTTTTTCCGAAATAGAAAAAGATTGGGAAGCCTCAGAATCAGGGCAGGGGGCCACCAGGGACCCCACAAGCCCCCAAGCCATGGCCAGGGGGCCGCGTCTCCTAGGCTTGTGGCTTCCCTGGGCCTCCTCTGCCCTAGGTCTTTCGCCTATGAATTCCCTAAAATCCCAGAAAAAATCAGGAGATCATCGAAAGTACTTTTCCGCCGCCGCAAGCTTCTGTCTCCGCAAGATCCCATCTCGGACACGTTCTGGTGCCCTACCAGAGGGGGATTCGGATATGGAGGCCTTCTTCATCAACACTATGACCTCTCCAATGATGCGTGAGTAGTTCACCATAGACCTACGGTTCCATAGCTAGTAGCTAGATGGCTTCTTCTCTCTCTTGGATCTTCAATACAAAGTTCTCCATGATCTTCATGGAGATCCATCTGATGTAATCTTCTTTTGCGGTGTGTTTGTCGAGATCCGATGAATTGTGGATTTATGATCAGATTATCTATGTATCTTATTTGAGTTTCTTCTAATCTCTCTTATGCATGATTTCATATCCTTGTAATTCTCTTCGAGTTGTGGGTTCTGTTTGGCCAACTAGATCTATGATTCTTGCAATGGGAGAAGTGCTTGGTTTTGGGTTCATACCGTGCGATGACCTCACCCAGTACGTGATGCCTATATGTATGATCATTTCCTTAGATATCGTCATGACTTTGCGCGGTTCTATCAATTGCTCGACGGTAATTTGTTCACCCACCGTGATATTTGCTATTTTGAGAGAAGCCTCTAGTGAACACTATGGCCCCGGGGTCTACTCCACACCATATTTTCAGCCTTACACTTTTTCTTCGTTGCACTTTCCGCCTTCAGATCTCACTTTGCAATCAATCTTGAAGGGATTGACAACCCCTTTATAGCGTTGGGTGCAAGCTCTTTGTGTTTGTGCAAGTACTCTGGACTTGATGAGATTCTCCTACTGGATTGATACCTTGGTTCTCAAACTGAGGGAAATACATACTGCACCTGTGCTGCATCACCCTTTCCTCTTCAAGGGAAAACCAACGCAAGCTCAAGAGACGACAGAAGGTTTCTGTCGACGTAGCAGAAGGATTTCTAGCGCCGTTGTCGGGGAGGATCAAGTCAAGAACTCATCCAAGTAAGTGTCACAAACTCATCTCTTGCATTTACCTTTTTTGCCTCTCGTTTTCCTCTCCCCCACTTCTGAAAAACAAAAAAATTACAAAAACAAAATATTTGTCCTTTTCTTCGTTTGCCTTTTTCGTTTGCCTTTCCTTTGCTTGTGTGCTTTGTGCCCTCAATATGCTTGCATCTTCGCTTGCTGAATATCTAGTGATATGGATCCTCATCCACTTGCTAATCTCTTTAAGAGATCCAATTATGTCGAACCGATTGCTAGTGAGTTGAGTGCACTTGACTTTCTCTATGGAGTTTTCCTTGAGATGCGTGAATCTGAAAATCGTGATGAAGAAATTTATGAAATGATTCACGAGGGCTCCTTGAATGAAAAGCATGATTGCAATGATTTCATTATAACTTCTATTAATGACAATCATGCTAAAATTATGCAAAACCCTAAGCTTGGGGATGCTAATTTAGCTATGTCCACTACTTGTTGCACTAATATTTACAATAATATTGAAAGTGGGTTTGGAGAAGGCATGACTTTAGTCGATGATAATCCCACTATTTTTTAAGAGCGTCAACTTTGCATGCATGTGGATCATGAAAATAATATCCTTTGATAGCTATTTTGTTAAATTTGATTATGATCCCACATGTAATTGCTATGAGCGAGGAAAATATTGTGGTAGAAACTTTCTTGTTACCAAGTTACCTCTTGTTATGTGGAGATTGCTATTGTCTCTTTCTTCTTCCTTGCATATGGCAACTATTGGTTGTCTTGACAATCTGTTTTCCTATAAAATGCCTATGCATAGGAAGTATGTTAGACTTAGATGTGATTTTCACATGTTTCATGATGCTCTCTTCGTGTCCGATTGCTATCTTTTATGTGAGCATCATTAAAATCCTTATGCCTAGCTAAGGGCGTTAAACAATAGCGCTTGTTGGGAGGAAACCCAATGAATTTATCTTTTCCTTTCTGTTTTGTTGCGTCCACACCATCATAATTCTGTTATGATTGTGTCTATTGTGTTTCTTTTTCTGTTTGAGCCAAGCAATACCTTTATGACTAGTCTTGGTGATGGTTGTTTGATCGTGCTGGAAAAAGACATAAACTTTTCGCTCACGAGATGATTTTTCATTTTTATTCAGAAAGAGCTTTTGAGTTGATTCTTTTTGCTGCTGGTTGATATGCCTTTTGCCCAGGCAGTCGTAATTGTTCAGAATTTTTGAGGTACCAGAAGTATACGAAGTATACAGATTGCTATAGACTGGTCTGTTTTTGACAGATTCTGTTTTTGTTGAGTTTGTTGCTTGTTTTGATGAAACTATGGTTAGTATCGGGGGGGGGGGGTACTAGCCATGGAAAAGTGAGAATACAGTATCCCAACACCAATATAAATAGAAATCAAGATTGCTACAATACCTAAAGTGGTGGTAGTTTGTTTTCTTGTGCTAATGTTATCACGAGTTTCTGTTTAAGTTTTGTGTTGTGAAGTTTTCAAGTTTTGGGTGATGTTCTCATGGACAAAGAGATAAGGAGTGGAAAGGGCTCAAGCTTGGGGATTCCCAAGGCATCCCAAGCCAAATTCAAGGACACCAAAAAGCCTAAGCTTGGGGATGCCCCGGGAAGGCATCCCCTCTTTCGTCCTCAATCCATCGGTAACGTTACTTGGAGCTATATTTTTATTCACCACATGATATGTGTTTTGCTTGGAGCGTCTTGTATCTTAGGAGTCTTTTATTTTTGTTGTGTCACAGTCATCCTTACTGCACCCCTTTAGAGAGAGACATGCACTCATCATGATTTTGCTAGAATGCTCATAGTGCTTCACTTATTTCTTTTGAGCTAGATAATTTTTCTCTATGTGCTTCACTTAGATCTTTTAGACCACGGCGGTGCGTGACTTGGTAGTTGGCTTATGCTATGAAATTAGTCCCAAAGGTGATGGGTATCCAAAGAGGATACAAAAACCTCCATCTTCATGTGCATTTAGTAGAAAGAGAAGTCTTGATTCCTCTCAATTAGTTTTGAGACGTGGATTTGGTAATATTAAGAGTTATGTTAGTAGGGTGTTGTGAATCTAGAAATACTTGTGTTGAAGTTAGTGATTCCCGTAGCATGCACGTATGGTGAACCGCTACGTTAGGAAGTCGGAGCATAATTGATCTATTGATTGTCATCCTTTGTGTTGAGGTCGGGATCGCGTGATGGTTAACACCTACCAACCCTTCCCCTAGGAGTATGCGTTTAGCACTTTGTTTCGAGTACTAATAAAAACTTTCGCAACAAGTATGTGAGTTCTTCATGACTAATGTGAGTCCATGGTATAGATGCACTTTCACCTTCCACCATTGCTAGCCTCTCTAGTGCCGCACAATTCTCGCCGGTGCACAAACCCACCATATGTCTTTCCTCAAGACAGCCACCATACCTACCTACTATGGCATTTTCATACCCATTTCAAGATATATTGTCATGCAACTCCCACCGGTCCGTCTCATGACTTGTGTCGTCACTCTCATATTGCCATTGCATGATCATAAGATAGCTAGCGAGATGTTTCAACGTCATACGCCAAGCTAGATCGTTGCACATCCTGGTACACTGCCGGAGGCATTTCCTATAGAGTCATTTGTAAGCTTTGAGCTGTGAGTAAATAAAAGTGTGATGATCGTCATTATTAGAGCATTGTCCCATGTGAGGAAATAAATAAAAGAGGCCAAAGAGCCCAAATAAAAAAAAAGGGAAATAGAAAAATAGGAGGCCTAAGAGCCCAAATAAAAAAAAAGATAGAAAAAGAGAGAAGGGACAATACTACTATCTTTTTCCACACTTGTGCTTCATAATAGCACCATGTTCTTTGAGAGCCTCTCGTTTCGTCACTACCATATGCGAGTGGGAATCTTCATTATATAACTTGGCTTGTATATTCCAATGATTGGCTTCCTCAAAATTGCCCTAGGTCTTCGTGAGCAAGCAACTTGGATGCACGCCCACTAGTTCTCCTTTTGAGCTTTCACATACTTATAGCTCTAGTGCATCCTCTGTATGGAAATCCCTACTCATTCACATTGATATCTATTAATGGGCATCTCCATAGCCCTTTGATACGCCGAGTCAATGTGACCATCTCCTCCTTTTTGTCTCACAACCACCACCACACTCTATTTCACCTATAGTGCTATATCCATGGCTCACGCTCATGTATTGCGTGATAGTTATAAAAAGTTTGAGAAAGTAAGAGTGCGAAAACAATTAGTTGGCCAATACCTGGGTTGTGCATGATTTACATTAGTTGTGTGAGGATGATGGAGCATAGCCAGACTATATGATTTTGTAGGGATAACTTTCATTGGCATTGTTATTTTGAAAGTTCATGATTACCTTGCTAGTTTGCTTGAAGTATTATTGTTTTCATGTCAATAGCAAACTATTGTTTTGAATCTTACGGATCTGAACATTCATGTCACACGAAAGAAGTTGCAAAGGACAACTATGCTAGGTAGCATTCCACATCAAAAATTCATGATTACCTTGCTAGTTTGCTTGAAGTATTATTGTTTTCATGTCAATAGCAAACTATTGTTTTGAATCTTATGGATCTGAACATTCATGTCACACGAAAGAAGTTGCAAAGGACAACTATGCTAGGTAGCATTCCACATCAAAAATTCATTCTTTATCACTTCCCTACTCGAGGACGAGCAGGAGTTAAGCTTGGGGATGCTTGATACGTCTCCAACGTATCTATAATTTTTTATGGGTTCATGTTATTATCTTGTCAAACTTTGGATGTTTTGTATGCCTTTTATATCTTTTTTGAGACTAACTTATTAACTCAGTGTCAAGTGCGAGTTCCTGTTTTGTCCATGTTTTTGACCCCTTTCAGAGGAGGATTTTAAACGGGGTCCAAACGGAAAGAAACTGCCAAAAAGATTTTTTCCGAAACAGAAAAAGATCGAGAAGCCTAAGAATCAGGGCACGGGGCCACCAGGGACCCCACAAGCCCCCTAGCCGCGGCCAGGGGGCCCGTGCCTCCTAGGCTTGTGGGGTCCCTGGGCCTCCTCTGCCCTAGGTCTTTCGCCTATAAATTCCCTAAAATCCCAGAAAAAATCAGGAGATCGTTGAAAGTACTTTTCTGCCGCCGCAAGCTTTTGCCTCCGCAAGATCCCATCTGGGGCATGTTCTGGTGCCCTGTCGGAGGGGGATTCGGATATGGAGGGCTTCTTCATCAACACCATGACCTCTCCGATGATGCGTGAGTAGTTCACCATAGACATACGGGTCCATAGCTAGTAGCTAGATGGCTTCTCTCTCTTGGATCTTCAATACAAAGTTCTCCATGATCTTCATGGAGATCTATCCAATGTAATCCTCTTTTGCGGTGTGTTTGTCAAGATCCGATGAATTGTGGATTTATGATCATATTATCTATGAATCTTATTTGAGTTTCTTCTGATCTCTCTTATGCATGATTTCATATCCTTGTAATTCTCTTCGAGTTGTGGGTTTTGTTTGGCCAACTAGATCTATGATTCTTGCAATGGGAGAAGTGCTTGGTTTTGGGTTCATACCGTGCGGTGACCTCACCCAGTGACAGAAGGGGTAGCGAGGCATGCATCGTGTTGTTGCCATCAAGGGTAAAATGATGGGGTTTTCATCATTGGTTTGAGTTTATCCCTCTACATCATGTCATCTTGCTTAAGGCGTTACTCTGTTCGTCATGAACTCAATACACTAGATGCATGCTAGATAGCGGTCGATGTGTGGAGTAATAGTAGTAGATGCAGAAAGTATCGGTCTACTTGTGTCGGACGTGATGCCTATATGTATGATCATTTCCTTAGATATCGTCATGACTTTGCGCGGTTCTATCAATTGCTCGACGGTAATTTGTTCACCCACCGTGATATTTGCTATTTTGAGAGAAGCCTCTAGTGAACACTATGGCCCCGGGGTCTACTCCACACCATATTTTCAGCCTTACACTTTTTCTTCGTTGCACTTTCCGCCTTCAGATCTCACTTTGCAATCAATCTTGAAGGGATTGACAACCCCTTTATAGCGTTGGGTGCAAGCTCTTTGTGTTTGTGCAAGTACTCTGGACTTGATGAGATTCTCCTACTGGATTGATACCTTGGTTCTCAAACTGAGGGAAATACATACTGCACCTGTGCTGCATCACCCTTTCCTCTTCAAGGGAAAACCAACGCAAGCTCAAGAGACGACAGAAGGTTTCTGTCGACGTAGCAGTGTGCCACTGAGAGTAGTTCGTCATGATATTATCTAGGAGTTTTGTGGCTTCTCCTAACGTGATTTCCATGAACGTTCCACCAAAGGCGGAGTCCAAGATGTTTCTAGAAGCGAAATTAAAGCTAGCGTAGAAGATTTGTATAATCATCCAAAGACTCAAGCCATGAACGGGACAATTTCTAATCATCAATTTCATCCTCTCCCAACATTGTGCAACATGTTCATGATCATGTTGCTTAAAATTCATGATATCATTACGGAGAGAGATAATCTTAGCCGGCGGAAAATACTTGGATATGTAAGCATCTTTGCACTTATTCCAAGAATCAATACTATTTTTGGGCAAAGACGAAAACCAAGTTTTTGCTCGATCTCGCAACGAGAAAGGAAAAAAGCTTCAATTTAATCACATCATTATCCACATCTTTCTTCTTTTGCATATCGCAAAGCTCAATGAAGGTATTAAGATGGGATGTGGCATCTTCACTAGGAAGGCCGGAGAATTGCTCTTTCATAACAAGATTCAGCAAAGCGGCATTGATTTCGTATGACTCTGCACTAGTGGCGGGAGCAATCGGAGTACTAATAAAATCATTATTATTAGTATTCGAGAAGTCCCAAAGTTT
This sequence comes from Hordeum vulgare subsp. vulgare, assembly GCF_904849725.1. Classification (NCBI taxonomy): domain Eukaryota; kingdom Viridiplantae; phylum Streptophyta; class Magnoliopsida; order Poales; family Poaceae; genus Hordeum; species Hordeum vulgare. The sequence goes on from NC_058518.1 coordinate 423,150,293, forward strand.
GGTGTTTTCAGTCATGGTGACTTCAGCAAGCAAGCAAGCAAAAAAGCACACAAGCGAACAAAGAGCAAGCAAGAGAAAAGGGCAAACGAAAAAGGCAAACGAAAAAGGCAAATATTTTTTTGTAAATTTTTGTTTTTCAGAAGTGGGGAGAGGAAAACGAGAGGAAAAAAGGTAAATGAAAGAGATGAGTTTGCGACACTTACTTGGATGAGTTCTTGACTTGATCCTCCCCGGCAACGGCGCCAGAAATTCTTCTGCTACGGCGACAGAAATCTTCTGTCATCTCTTGAGCTTGCGTTGGTTTTTCCCTTGAAGAGGAAAGGGCGATGCAGCACAGGAGCAGTAAGTATTTCCCTCAGTTTGAGAACCAAGGTATCAATCCAGTAGGAGAATCTCGTCAAGTCCACAGTACCTGCACAAGCACAAAAGCGCTTGCACCCAACGCTATAAAGGGGTTGTCAATCCCTTCAAGATTGATTGCAAAGTGAGATCTGAAGGCGGAAAGTGCAACGAAGAAAAAGTGTAAGGCTGAAAATATGATGTGAAGTAGACCAGGGGCCATAGTGTTCACTAGAGGCTTCTCTCAAAATAGCAAATATTACGGTGGGTGAACAAATTACTGTCGAGCAATTGATAGAACCGTGCAAAGTCATGACAATATCTAAGGCAATGATCATACATATAGGCATCACGTCTGAGACAAGTAGACCGATACTTTCTGCATCTACTACTATTACTCCACACATCGATCGCTATCATGCATGCATCTAGTGTATTGAGTTCTTGACAAACAGAGTAACGCCTTAAGCAAGATGACATGATGTAGAGGGATAAACTCAAACCAATGATGAAAACCCCATCTTTTTACCCTTGATGGCAACAACATGATGCGTGCCTCGCTACCCCTTCTGTCACTGGGTGAGGTCACCGCACGGTATGAACCCAAAACCGAGCACTTCTCCCATTGCAAGAATCATAGATCAAGATGGCCAAACAAAACCCACAACTCGAAGAGAATTACAAGGATATGAAATCATGCATAAGAGAGATCAGAAGAAACTCAAATTAGATTCATAGATAATCTGATCATAAATCCATAATTCATCGGATCTCGACAAACACACCGCAAAAGAAGATTACATCGGATAGATCTCCATGAAGATCATGGAGAACTTTGCATTGAAGATCCAAGAGAGAGAAGAAGCCATCTAGCTACTAGCTATGGACCCGTAGGTCTATGGTGAACTACTCACGCATCATCGGATAGGTCATGGTGTTGATGAAGAAGCCCTCTGTATCCAAATCCCCCCCTCCGACAGGGCACCAGAACGTGCCCTAGATGGGATCTTGCGGAGACAGAAGCTTGCGGCGACGGAAAAGTACTTTGATGATCTCTTCATTTTTTCTGGAATTTATGGGAATATATTGGCGAAAGACCTAGGGCAGAGGTGGCCCAGGGAGCCCACAAGCCTGGGAGGCGCCCCCCTGGCCGCGGCTAGGGGGCTTGTGGGGTCCCTGGTGGCCCCCTGCCTTGGTTCTCAAGGTTCCCGATCTTCTTCTGTTTCAGAAAAAATCTTTTTGGAAGTTTCGTTTCGTTTGGACTCCGTTTAAAATCCTCCGCTGAAAGGGGTCAAAAACATGGAAAAAACAGGAACTGGCACTTGGCAATGAGTTAATAAGTTAGTCCCAAAAAATATAAAAGGCATACAAAACATCCAAAGTTTGACAGGATAATAGCATGAAAGCATCAAAAACTATAGATACGTTGGAGACGTATCAATGTGCCAAGTCAAGCCACTTGAATCATTCAAAGGAGGATACCATCCTACCATACTACATCATAGTCATCTCAAAATTCATGTTGGCATCCAAGACAAACCATTATAAGCTCCTAGCTAATTAAGCATGGCATCAAAAACTATGATCTCTAAGTTTTCATTGCAAACATGTTTCTCTCACAACAAAGTTGAAACTGAATGATGAGCTAGTCATATTTACAACAAAAAATAGATCGAGTTCATACCTGCTTTTCCAGGCTCAGTCACTTCATCATATATCGTCATTATTGCCTTTCACTTGCACGACCGAATGATGTGAACAATAATAAGTGTGCTCGTGCATTGGACTAAGATGGAATCTGCAAGCAAACATAAAGGAGAAGACAAAGTAATATGGTTCTTTGACAGATAAACAGATATGCATGCGAGAGCCACTAAACATTGTAATCATGGTCTTCTAACTTGACCCAAAGAAAAAGAAAACTATTTACACGGGAAAGCTCCCAACAAGCAAAAGAAGAACAAGAAAATCTTTTTGGGTTTTTCTCAAACTAGACAAACACACGAAAAGAAAATGAGAGAAAGAAATAAACTAGCATGGATGATACAGTGGCAAAGTGTGAACGCTGACTAACAAAGTGAAAGTGTAAGCAAGAATATAAAGTCGGTGAGAAACACGTACTCCCCCAAGCTTAGGCTTTTGTCCTAAGTTGGTCTACTCCCATGGATGGTCAGGGCGATACCCAAAATCATAATGGGGGTTGTACGGGAGCGCTGCAGCCACTGCCTGAATAGCTGCCTCACGGAGACGAGTAGCCTTTGCCTCCCTCTCATACTCCTCTGCCTCTCCTCTAGTTATGTAATATCTCTGTTTTACCTGAAAATCAAAGAAGGCAGGAGCAGGAAGGGTAATATGGAAAACACGCTGTCGGTTAAATATTAACCGGTATAGGAGGGATTCATCATCTCTCTCAAGGAACTGATAGCGTGTCAAAGTGGTGCGATCAAGGAAAGCTGTATGGAGCGGGGCATATCCTTCGCGTATGGTTACTCCAAGAAAAGTTTCTATGCGGGTGTGATACGTCTCCAACGTCTCTATCATTTTTGATGGTTTCATGCTATTATCTTGTCAAACTTTGGATGTTTTGTATGCCTTTTATATCTTTTTTGGGACTAACTTATTAACATAGTGCCAAGTGCCAGTTCCTGTTTTTCCGTGTTTTTGACCCTTTTCAGAGGAGGATTTTAAACGGAGTCCAAACGGAATGAAACTTCCAAAAATATTTTTTCCGAAACAGAAGACGATCGGGAGACTTGGGAACCAAGGGAGGGGGTCACCAGGGACCCCACAAGCCCCCTAGCCGCGGCTAGGGGGGCGCGCCTCCCAGGCTTGTGAGCTCCCTGGGCCTCCTCTACCCTAGGTCTTTCGCCTATATATTCCCTAACATCCCAGAAAAATCAGGGGAGCCACGAAAATACTTTTCCGCCGCCGCAAGCTTATGTCTCCGCAAGATCCCATCCGGGGCACGTTCTGGTGCCCTGCCGGAGGGGGGATTTGGATACGGAGGGCTTCTTCATCAACACCATGACCTCTCCGATGATGCGTGAGTAGTTCACCATAGACCTATGGGTCCATAGCAAGTAGCTAGATGGCTTCTTCTCTCTCTTGGATCTGCAATACAAAGTTCTCCATGATCTTCATGGAGATCTATCCGATGTAATCTTCTTTTGCGGTGTGTTTGTCGAAATCCGATGAATTGTGGATTTATGATCAGATTATCTATGAATCTTATTTGAGTTTCTTCAGATCTCTCTTATGCATGATTTCATATCCTTGTAATTCTTTTTGAGTTGTGGGTTTTGTTTGGCCAGCTTGATCTATGATTCTTGCAATGGGAGAAGTGCTTGGTTTTGGGTTCATACCGTGCGGTGACCTCACCCAGTGACAGAAGGGGTAGCGAGGCATGCATCGTGTTGTTGCCATCAAGGGTAAAAAGATGGGGTTTTCATCATTGGTTTGAGTTTATCCCTCTACATCATGTCATCTTGCTTAAGGCGTTACTCTATTCGTCATGAACTCAATACACTAGATGCATGCTGGATAACGGTCGATGTGTGGAGTAATAGTAGTAGATGCAGAAAGTATCGGTCTACTTGTCTCGGACGTGATGCCTATATTTATGATCATTGCCTTAGATATCGTCATGACTTTGCGCGGTTCTATTAATTGCTCTATAGTAATTTGTTCACCCACCGTGATATTTGCTATTTTGAGAGAAGCCTCTAGTGAACACTATGGCCCCCGGGTCTACTTCACATCATATTTTCAGCCTTACACTTTTACTTCGTTGCACTTTCCGCCTTCAGATCTCACTTTGCAATCAATCTTGAAGGGAAATTCTTGATTGATACCTTCAGATCTTCACAACCCCTTTATAGTGTTGGGTGCAAGTTTTTTTGTGTTTGTGCAGGTACTCTGGACTTGACGAGATTCTCCTATTGGATTGATACCTTGGTTCTCAAACTGAGGGAAATACTTACTGCTCCTGTGCTGCATCACCCTTTCCTCTTCAAGGGAAAAACCAACGCAAGCAAATCTCCGTCAACGTGTCAATCTGGCGCTGTTGTTTGAGAAGTAGCAGAGTGGCATAGATCCCACCAAAGAAATCCCCTTCTTTAGCATTATTATTCAGCCTCCTTGCTATTATAGTTCCCATGTTGAAACTTCTATCACCCGTTACTGCGCTCTTAAGGATACTAAGGTCAGGTGCGCAGAGGTGACAATGCTCAATCTTGCCATTAATGCATCTACCTATGAAGAGGGCAAAGTAATGCATGGTAGGAAAATGAATGCTCCCCATGGTAGCCTGTGTAATATCTCTAGTGTCTCCGACAGTTATACCAGAGAAAAAATCTCTAACCGAAGATTTAGGAGGATCATTGAGACTACCCCAAACAGGTATCTTGCAAATTCTATTGAAATCCTCTAAATCCATGGTATACAATTTGTCATGGAGATCAAACAGTACGGATGTGTCACAGCCAACTGAAAATTTGAGTCTACGAACAAAAGAGGCAGTGAGAGTGATATACTGTTCACATTTATCAGAGATGAATTCTTCGAGTCCGACGTTGTGAACAAGTGTATCAAACTCATCTTTGAAACCTGCCTCAATCATGAATTCATCAGAAGGCCATTCACATGGTTTCACTTGTGCGTTCCTTGGTTGGTAAGGATCAGGCTCCCGAATCGCGAGACGGGGACCTCTCTTGCTTGAGGAACCACCATGATAGTTTCTCCTGAACATCTTCCTTTTCTGAAATTTTCAATGACTCTAAGGAAAAGTGAATAAGGCTCAACTAAACTCGTAGCAACTACTCCCACAAGTGCCTAGAGACCATATCACGCATCAAAACTACTTAGGACCAGCTAAAATTAGCATGCAAAGCTCAAGAACAGGGTCACCAAGGCAGCAAAAATACGCGAAGTATAAGGCACTAAAGCAAAAACTAATTGGACCAATGGAGGAGTTACTTACCAAGGAGCAATTTCCCCAAAACAGTTTGGTGAATGGTGCTTTGCACAAGGAGATCGAAAATCCGAGCAAGAAGAGCAAGAACACGGGTTTGAGCTGCGAAACGATTTTTTCTGGAGGTAGGAGAAGCAGATGGGAGCTAGAATGAGTGGAGGGGGTGCACGTGGGACCCATAAGCCTGGTAGGCGCGGCCAGGGGGTGCCCATGCCTCCAGGGCTTGTGGCCCACTGGTGCAGCCTGACTAGCTCTCCATCTCAGTATTTTTCAAAAATTCCAGAAAAAAATCATACTTGATTTTCAAGACATTCGGAGAACTTTTATTTTCGGGGTACTTTTCTACGGGACGCTAAAAGTAGAAAACAGGAGACACTAAAAAATATCTATCATTTTTCTTCTAAGCAACTGAAGGTGAAAGATTGGAACACAGGTTTGTGACTCCTCGATCCATCCATCTCATGGTCATCGAAAGAAATCCGTCAATGAGGTTGATCAAGTCACCTTGACAAACTTTTTAGAATCGCAAAAGGAAACAGAGAATTTTCGAATAGTCACTAGGTTACCTCAATGGGGATGTGAATCTCCCCAACAAGAAAATCATACTTCATCTTGACAGTAGGTATAGGGTATTCAAAGCTCCCAATAAGAATCGATGAAGTTTTTTCAATAGCATTGATGCAATGTACTCGATATTGTTTCTTCGGAAAGTGCACCATATGCTCATTACCGTTGACATGGAAAGTGACATTGCCTTTGTTGCAATCTATAACAGCCCCTGCAGTGTTTAAAAAGGGTCTACTGAGGATGACCGCCATGGCATCGTCCTCGGGAATATCCAGAATAACAAAGTTCGTTAAGATAGTAACGTTAGCAACCACAACAGGCACATCCTCGCAAATGCCGATAGGGAAAGCAGTTGATTTGTCGGCCATTTGCAGACAGATTTCAGTGGGTGTCAACTTATCCAGTTCAAGCCTACGATAAAGAGAGAGAGGCATAACACTAACACCGTCTCCAAGGTCGCATAAAGCAGTTCTAGCATAGTTTCCTTTAATGGAACAAGGTATAGTGGGCACTCCGGGATCACCTAGTTTCTTAGGAGTTCCACCCTTGAAGGTATAGTTAGCAACATGGTGGAAATCTCAACCTCAGGTATCCTCCTCTTATTCGTCACAGTATCCTTCATGTACTTGGCATACGGAGACATTTTGAGCATATCTGTCAAACGCATTTGCAGAAAGACAGGTCTAATCATTTCAACAAATTGCTCAAAATCCTCATCATCCTTTTTCTTGGATGGTTTGGGAGGAAAGGGCATGGGTTTCTGAACCCATGGTTCCCTTTCTTTACCGTGCTTCCTAGTAGCAAAATCATTATTATCGTATCTCTTATTCTTAGGCTGTGGGTTATCAAGATCAACAGGTTCAATCTCCACATCCTTATCATTGCTAGGTTGAGCGTCATCATGAACATCACTATTGATATTATCATTAGGCTCATGTTCATCATCAGATTGTATTTCAGCATGAGAGACAGAGACATCGTTTGGATTCTCAAGTGTAACAGGGTTGCTAGCGTGCAAGTTCCTATCATCTTTCTTCTTCTTCCTATGATGACTAGGTGCATCAGTGCTAACTCCTTGAGAATCTTGTTCAATTCTCTTAGGATGACCCTCAGGATACAAAGGTTCCTGGGTCATTCTACCGCCTCTAGTGACGACTCTAACAGAATTGTCATTCAACTCATTGAGCAAGTCATTCTGAGCCTTAAGTACTTGTTCTACCTGAGTAGTAACCATAGAGGCATGTTTACTCAACAGCTTAAGATCATTGACGTTTCTGTCCACACAAGCACTTAAATGACTAAGCATACGAGCATTCTCTTCCAATTGTCTGCTAACATAATCACTGAAACTTTGTTGTTTGGCAACAAAGTTATCAAATTCATCCAAGCATAAGCTAGCAGGTTTATCAAAAGGAATATCACTCTCATCGAATCTAGGAAGAGAATTTACCTCTACTACCTGTATCAGGTTATCAAGACCATGGATCTCTTCGATAGGTGGTAGATTTTTGACATCTTCAGATTTAATGTCTTTCTCTTTCATAGATTTCTTAGCTTCTTGCATATCTTCAGGACTGAGGAATATAATACCTCTTTTCTTCGGAGTTGGCTTAGGAGGTGGTTCGGGAATAGTCCAAGCATTCTCATTGCACAAGATATTATTCAATAGGATCTCAGCTTGTTTGACGGTTCGTTCCATAAAAACACAACCAACACAACTATATAGGTGGTCTCTAGAAACATCGGTAAGTCGGTTATAGAAGATATCAAGTATTTCATTCTTCTCAAGAGGGTGATCAGGCAAAGCATTGAGTAGCTGGACGAGCCTCCCCCAAGCTTGTGGGAGACTCTCTTCTTCAACTTGCGCAAAGTTGTATATTTCCTGCAAGGCAGCTTGCTTCTTATGGGCACGGAAATATTTCTCAGAGAAGTAGTAGATCATATCCTGGGGGCTACGCACACAACCAGGAGCAAGAGAAGTGAACCAAGTCTTAGCATTATCCTTTAGCGATAAAGGAAACAGCTTGAGAATATAGTAGTGGCGGATCTTTTCCTCACTCGTGAATAGGGTGGCTATGTCGTGCGGTTTGGTAAGATGGGATACAACCGTTTCAGACTCATAACCGTGAAAAGGATCAGATTCGACCAGAGTGATTAACTCAGGGTCGACAAAGAATTCATAATCCTTATCGGTCACAAAGATAGGCGAAGTAGCAAACTTCGGGTCGTATTTCATCCTAGCGTTCAAAGATTTTTCTTTCCACTTGAGCAGTAAGTTCTCAACATCATAGCTATCCTTACAAGCAAGAAAGTCCTCAGCTATCTCTCCCTCCATAACATAACACTCAGGCATATCACGCAATTCATATCTAGGAGAGCTACTTCTAACAGGCAAAATAGCACGTTCTACTTCAATAGTATCAGCAGTTTCAGAAGTATCATCACATCTAGCAGCAACTCTAACAATTTGTGCATCAAGGAATGCACCTAGTGGCAAAGCAGTATCAAGCATAGCATCATGATAAGCATTATGTGCAGCAGAAGTAGCATCATCAAGCACATGCGACATATCAAGATTTCTAGCAGGAGGTGGTGTCGCAAACTTACTCATAACTGAAGGTGAATCAAGTGCAGAGCTAGATGGAAGTTCCTTACCTATCCTCGTAGTTGAGGGCAAGACTTTAGTTCTTGGATCTTTCGGATTCCTCATAGTGACCAGTAGACGTAAATCCCAAGTGACTCGGAGAATATAGCTATGCTTCCCCGGCAACGGCGCTCGAAAAAGGTCTTGATAACCCACAAGTATAGGGGATCGCAACAATTTTCGAGGGTAGAGTATTCAACCCAAATTTATTGATTCGACACAAGGGGAAGCCAAAGAATATTCTCAAGTATTAGCAGTTGAGTTGTCAATTCAACCACAACTGAAAGATTTAGTATCTGCAGCAAAGTATCAGTAGCAAAGTAGTGTGATAGAAACAGTAGCAATAGTAACCAGTAGCAGCAAAGTGACAGCAGTAGCAGCAAAGTAACAGCAGTAGCAACAGAGTAACAGTAGGAGAAGTGACAGCAATAGCAGCAAAGTAACATAGCAAGGACGAGTAGGAAAAGACTCGTAGGCATTGGATCGGTGATGGATGATTATGCCCGATGCTATTCATCATGCAACAGTTATAACACAGAGAGATATGTAACTAGCTCCAGTTCGTCAATGTAATGTAGGCATGTATTTCGTATGTAGTCATACGTGCTTAGGGAAAAGAACTTGCATGACATCTATTGTCCATCCCTCCCGTGGCAGCGGGGTCCTAATGGAAACTACGGGATATTAAGGTTCTCCTTTTAATAAAGAACCGGACCAACGCATTAACACTTAGTGAATACATGAACTCCTCATACTATGGTCATCTCCGGGAGTGGTTCCGGCTATTGTCACTCCGGGGTTGCCGGGTCATAACACATAGTAGGTGACTACAACTTGCAAGATAGGATCAAGAACACACATATATTGGCGACAACATAATAGGTTCAGATCTGAAATCATGGCACTCGGGCCCTAGTGACAAGCATTAAGCATGGCTAAGTAGTAGCAACATCAATCTCAGAACATAGTGGATAATAGGGATCAATCCCCATCAAAACCAACTCGATTACATGATAGATCTCATCCAACCCATCACCATCTAGCAAGCCTACGTTGAGATTACTCACGAACGGTGAAGAGCATCATGGAATTGGCGATGAAGAAAGGTTGGTGATGACGATGGCGACGATCTCCCCTCTCCGGAGCCCAGAACGGACTCCAGATCTGCCCTGCAGAGGAAGAACATAAGGTGGCGGCGCCTCCGTATCGTAAAACGCAATGAACTATTCTTCCTGATTTTTTTCTGGACGAAAGGGACTAAATAGAGCTGAGATTGGAGGCAGTGGAGCACGTGGCCCCCACAAGCCTGCGAGGCGTGGCCAGGGGGGCACGCCTGGTGGGCTTGTGGGCTCCACGCTCCACTTCCTCCGTTGATTCTTGTGCCATTATTTTTTATATATTCCACAAAAAATACCCGTAAATTTCCAGGTCATTCTGAGAACTTTTATTTCTGTGCAAAAAACAACACCATGGCAATTCTGCTAAAAACAGCGTTAGTCCGGGTTAGTTCCATTCAAATCATGCAAATTAGAGTCCAAAACAAGGGCAAAAGAGTTTGGAAAAGTAGATACGACACATACGAATCAAAGTTTCAACATTATTGCAAGCAATACTCCTGATACTTGGGGGCTAATGTATGATTTTATTCAAAAGTCATACCATATTCAAGACCCGGCTCATCTTTCAAAAGATGACCCGGCCCTTGGGGGCTACAGGTTGGAGATTTTAATTATATTCAAGACTCGACTCATCTTTCAAAAGATGACCCGGCCCTTGGGGGCTACAGGTTAGAGATTTTAACTATATTCATGACTCGGCTCATCTTTCAAAAGATGACCCGGCCCTTGGGGGCTACAGGAAGGAGATTTTAATTATATTCAAGACCCGGCTCATCTTTCAAAAGATGACCCGGCCCTTGGGGGCTACAAGTTAGAGATTTTAACTATATTCAAGACCCTGCTCATCTTTCAAAAGATGACCCAACCCTTGGGGGCTACAGGTTGAAGATTTTAACTATACTCAAAGACCCGGCTCATCTTTCAAAAGATGAGCCGGCCCCTGGAAGGCTAATGGGTGGGGGAGAATACATAAGTAGGCGTACCTCATGCTAACCCTCATAAGATGAATCAAGCTCTTGTTCATCTCATAATCCCTCTCCAGATGACTTGCGAAGCCGGAACAAAGTTGGTCAAATTCCAGCTTCTCATACTTGGGGAGCTTGAATTTACCGGTGTCTTGGTCAGGGGAAGGACGAGATTCCTTGGAGGTATGCTTGGACAATACCGCAACTGGAGGAGTGGAATAGCCAGTACCAGTGACTATGACATCATCTGGATCTTCAGTCGCCTTGAGAGGGCTTGGCGGATTAACCTTATCCGTGGTTTCCATCAAAATTACAGGTGAGTCATCCCGGACGTTGGGAATGTCGTCCACGGGAATATCGTGAGCCGCTGCTTGCTCCTCATCAATTTCTAGGACAGAGGCGCTCGTGCCTAAGGCTTCAGTTGTTTTTAGAGCAGAAGATGAGTCGCCAGTTTTCCTTCTCTTCGCTTGAGCTCTGAGACAAAGGCACCAAGATTAAAAGCACATATCATTATTTAGAAGAAATTGGGATTGACAAAGGGACTCACCCTTGCACACGAACCATCGGCGGGAAAGCTGATATTGCTGAGTCACCAGATGTAGGGGGAGAAGTGTGGTAGAATAAAGGCTTAAAAATTAAAGAAGTGGCGAGTCATATTTTACACAAGGAAGGGTATGATAAAACAAAAGTGTGCCTCGCTGGTGCGCTTCCGACCGGTTGCCTTCTTAGGCAGTCCGGAGATTAAGTCGCCAGAGTGACTACGGGTCTTGCGCTTGGGGGTATATCTTGCTTTCTTCAAAAGGAAATCAGGGTCCATATAAGCATATGGGTGAGACATAGGCACTTTCCCACAGATCCGTCTGGCTGGTCTAGGATAAGGAGAAGGTGAGTCGGAAGAAATGGAAATTACCTCGACCGCATCATCTTGGCTCTCATTGTCCTCGCTTTACACATAAAGATGTGTGGTATAAGCATAAGTCGGAATACACAGATAATGAGTGAGGGGGAAGCCTTACCTCTGAATGCGCTTCGTCGGCTCGTGACTCGCCAACAAAAGATGAATTTTTGGTGGCGGCTTTACTTTTGCTTGTTTTCTTCTTCTTCTTTGGAGGCGACTTGGTGGTCTTTTGGACGGTCACTTTGGGGCCCCTTCACCAAAATGGACCAGTTTTCTGATGAATAGAAGCGAATTTCAAACCAAGAGCATTGATAAGCATGAAAAAGACGAAAGGCGGCTTGGATTCTTACTGGCGGCACCGGGTTGGAGCGGCGAAGGCCTTGAGCCCAATCTTGGCGCATTCTTCCAAAGGATCACCGGTTAGCTTCTTGATGATTCCAACAATTTCACTCTCTGAGAGTCTTTTGCGATTGAAGCACTATGGATGGTCTATCGTAACATCATATTCATACATGAGCCCATCTCGGCGACTCAGGGGAAAAATATTACACTCCACCCAGCAGCGGAATAGATCAATCCCGATGAGTCCGTTGTTGGTCAAAGACTTTAACTCGGAGAAAATGGGGATAAATTCCGACTCTTCTTCTTCTGTGAGTTTCTCCGGCAGTTTGAAGTCCATTGGCAGGCAATCTACTCAGAAGCCCGGAAGAGGGTTTTCGCCGGGTGGAGAGGTGTCCCGGCAATAAAACCATGACTCGGCCCAGCCCTTGGGATGGCTGGGCAGAAGGACTGATGGAAATCCACGCTCACGGCGTCTTTGAATGTTGACTCCTCCAAGTTCATGGTTGGGACCATTGGGAAACTCGGTCTGGCGATTCAAATGGAAGAAGTTCCAAAATAAAGGAACTATGGGTTCTCTCTGCAAATATACCTCACAAAAGACCTAGAACTGGCAAAGGTTGCTGATGGAGTTGGGTCCGAGGTCTTGAGGATGAACATTAGGGAAGTGCAGGACGTCTCGGAAAAACTTCGACCCGGGCGGTTTAAAGCCTCGTTCAAGGTAATCGATAAAGATGACTACTTCTCCTGCAACGGGATTGGGAGTCAACTTGCCCGGGGAGGTTCTCCAACCGATGGTTTCCTTGCTGTCAAGGAGACCCTCCTTAACAAACTTCTCAAGAGCAGCGTCATCGATTTTCGTGGGTAACCAATTGCACTTTGAAATAGCCATGACTACAAAAGAGAGGCGAACGAGGCGGTTCAGTGACAATTATGAAGTATTCTAACTCGCCGGTATGGGTCTACGGTGTATTCAAAAAGGATTTGGTGACTCGCTAAATGGGTGACATACATCATAACCCGCTATTCGGGCGATTCATGGAAGTATCTTTGAAGTATTGTAACTCGCCCTTCAAATTGGAAAGAAAGGGGGCATAGCTATGGTAATAAATTTAAGTCGCTATGGAAGCTGGAGCTAAACGGCGACTCTCAAAGGTCCTTTTTTCCTTGGGAGTATTCTCGGGAGGCGAACAAACATATTTGTAAAAACAGGCAGTAAACTATGGATCTATGAGTGGATCAAAATAAAGGGATATTGCTCAAAATAATGGTGGAAAGCTATGAGCATAAGGCAGTGACAGCATTGGATCTATGGTATGAAGGCTTAAGATAACAAAAAGACGCGATAACGTGGTCGTAGTTTGCTACTGCCTAAAGTTTATTGCGAAGATATGAAGTGGGTCTAAGGCAGGTAAAGAACATTCATCGCGTCACAGAGCTAGCTTGCAAGAACAGTGGTCATGGTGTCCTCGGCTTAACCCAAATAAGGGAATGTGTGTACTTGGAGAAAGGAGATCGGTGCCGGGGACGAAGGCGCGGAACTTCGTGCTCCTTGGTGCCCGGAAGACCACGGTCGATGGAGGAGCTCCAGGAGCCGGCGATAATGTCGGGGTGCTAGTGCTCGAACAGAAGAGCGCAAGGAAGACGATGAAGAGATGGAGGTAGGTGACGGGGTTCCCCCCCCCCCATTTCTCCTGCGGTTATTTAAAGTGAAGGAACGGGAATCGAGGCTGTCAAGGCGGAGATCGAGGTGACAAGTCAGAGACTGCGATGACGGTGCCTAGATTTTCGGGATAAGTGATTATGGAGCAAAAGATCCATTGATGGTTGCGGTGTTAACAACCCCGGAGTTAAAGGAATGAGGTGATATCATTAGAGATTACACGGCGAGTCAGAGAAGATTACAACGAGTGGCGACTTATCGATCGTCGAAAGATAGAAATGGTAAGAGTCGCCCCAAATTGGTGAAGGTTTATTGACATGAATGAATTCAAGACAATCTGGGGCCTAATGTTGGGGATATTACCTGCGGATAACCCGCCCTTAGTGGGTCGGGTCATCGAAGGGGCGACTTACCATTCAACGTGTGTCTCGTGGCCCATAAGCTGGATGGCGGTTGATACGTCTCCATCGTATCTACTTTTCCAAACTCTTTTGCCCTTGTTTTGGACTCTAATTTGCATGATTTGAATGGAACTAACCTGGACTGACGCTGTTTTCAGCAGAATTGCCTTGGTGTTATTTTTGTGCAGAAATCAAAGTTCTCAGAACGTCCTGAAAATTTACGGGGAACATTTTTGGAAAATATGAAAAATACCTGCGCAAAGATCCACCTGAGGGGGTGGGCCATTGGGCCACAAGCCCTACCACCGCCACCCCCCTAGTGGCGGTGGGCAAGCTTGTGGGGCCCACGTGGCTCTGCCGCCCCCAATCTCAGCTCTATAAGTTCACTTTCGTCCCAGAAAAAATAAAAAGAGAAGATTTCGTCGCGTTTGCGATACGGAGGCGCCGCCACAACATGTTCTTCATCTGGAGGGCAGATCTGGAGTCCGTTTTGGGCTCCGGAGAGGGGAAATCGTCGCCATCGTCATCATCAATCTTCTTCCCTCTCCAATTCCATGAAGCTCTTCGTCGTTCGTGAGTAATCTATTCGTAGGCTCGTTGGGCGGTGATGAGTAGGATGAGATCTATCATGTAATCGAGTTAGTTTTGACGAGGATTGATCCATAGTATCCACTATGTTCTGAGATTGATGTTGCTACTACTTTGCCATGCTTAATGCTTGTCACTAGGGCCCGAGTGCCATGATTTCAGATCTGAAATTATTATGTTGTCACCAATATATGTGTGTTTTAGACCCGATCTTGCAAGTTGTAATTACCTACTACTCCCTCCGTTCCTAAATATAAGACCTTCTAGAGATAACATTATAGACTACATACGGAGCAAAATGAGTGAATCTATACTCTAAAATATGTCTATATACATCCGTATATAGTCCATGGTGTAATCTCTAAAAGGTCTTATATTTAGGAACGGAGGGAGTATGTGTTATGATCCAGCAACCCTGGAGTGACAATAACCGGAACCACTCCCGATGATGACCATAGTTTGAGGAGTTCATGTGTTCACCAAGTGCTAATGCGTTGGTCCGATTCTTTATTAAAAGGAGAACCTTACTATCCTGTAGTTTCCTTTTGGACCCCGCTGCCACGGGAGGGATGGAAAATAGATGTCATGCAAGCTCTTTTCCCTAAGCACGTATGACGACACACGGAATGCATGCCTACATCACGTTGACGAACGGGAGCTAGCCACATATCTCTCCGTGTTATAACTGTTGCATGATGAATATCATCCAAACAAATCACCGACCCATTGCCTACGAGTTTGTCCTACTGCTGTTGTTACTTGTCTTGCTCTGCTGCTGTTACTTGTCTTGCTCTGCTGTTGTTACTTGTCTTGCTCTACTGCTACTGCTGTTACTACTGTCGCTTGCTCTGTTGCTACTTGCTACAGCTGTCACTATTGCTGTTCCTTGCCGCTGCTATTACTCGTTAAACTGCTGCTACCTGCTACAATACTTTTTCGCTGGTCGTTGACGGGAACTGACAATTTCCGTCAACAAGGCAACTTGGCGCCATTGATACAATCGTTAGAAATAGTCTGCCGTGTCAACAGATCGTTTCTCACACCGTTGTTATCATACTACTTTGTTGTTACTACTTTGCTTGCAGATACTAATCTTTCAGGTGTGGTTGAATCTGACACATTCAGCTGCTAATACTTGAGAGTATCCTCTCACCTCCTATAGGCGATCAACAAATTTGGGTCGAACACTCTACCCTCGAAAACTGCTGTGAACCCACGCGCTGGTGCGCCATCAACAACATTCTTCTAATTTCATTGCCGGGGAGTGCTAGCAGTATTCTTCTGATGCCGTTGCAGGGTAAGGTTTGTTGTCACAGAATCAGCATTCGTCTAGCTATTGCCAGAGAGTGCCAGTCAGCGGTTCAACAGGTCGTGCGGTTGACAGATTACCAGGGGAGTTCCCAATCGTGGAGAGCACGGCGACTTAGAGATAAGGAAAGCCACGAGGAGTAGCATGGCAGGACTTTGTAAACCCTAGGGCCTCGACCTGTATATAAAGGCGAGTCCCGGGGTAAGGTCAGGCGAGTTAGAGAGAATCGAGAGCTAGGTCAGGCGAGTTACGCCCTCCTTGTAATTGAAATCACCATTAATCCACACAAAGCAGGACGTAGGCTTTTACCTCCTCACGAGGGGCCGAACCTGGGTAAATCTAAGTCTCGCTTTTGCTCACCCCTTTGAGTCGCCACCAAGGTGCGATGGATCCATCTTTAAGTCCTTTCATGAGGACATCTGCCGTGACAAAACCACGACAGGCAAGGCACCAGAACGGTCCCCACATAGGATCTTGCGGAGACACAAGCTTGCGGCGGCGGAAAAGTATTTTCGTGGCTCTCTTCTTTGGTTTCGGGATTTTGGAGAATTTATAGGCGAAAGAGGTAGCACAAAGGACGCACGTGGGGCCCACAAGCCTGCCAGGCGCCACCCCCCCTAGGGCGCGCCTAGGGGGCTTGTGACCTCCCACGAGATCTCCTGCCTTGGTTCTCAAGTCCCCTGCGTATCTTCTGTTATGGAAAAAATCATCCCACGGGTTTTATTCCGTTTGGACTCCGTTTAATATTCTTTTCTGAAAAAGGTCAAAAATATGGAAAAAAACAGAAACTGGCACGAGGCACTGAGTTATTAGGTTAGTCCCCAAAAAGATATAAAATAGCATATTCATGCATATAAAACATCCAAAGTTGACAAGATAATAGCATGGAACCATCAAAAATTATAGATACGTTCGAGACTGATACGTCTCCGTATATCTATAATTTTTGATTGTTTCATGCCAATATTCTACAACTTTCATATACTTTTGGCAACTTTTTATACTATTTTTGGGACTAACATATTGATCCAGTGCCGAGTGCCAGTTCCTGTTTGTTGCATGTTTTTTGTTTCGCAGAATATCCATACCAACCGAAGTCCAAATGTAATAAAAACTTACGAAGATTTTTGTGGAATATTTATGATTTTGGGGAAGAAGAATCAACGCGAGGCGATGCACGGAGGGCCCACAAGCCCTATAGCCGCCACCAGGAGGTACGGCGGCGGCTGGCAGGCTTGTGGCCACTCCTTAAGGCGGTTGGAGCCCTTCTTTTGCTGCAAGAAAGATAATATCCGGAAGAAAATCGTGTTAAAATTTCAGCCCAATCGGAGTTACGATCTCTGGGAATTTAAGAAATGGTGAAACGTAGAATCTGGGAGCGCAGAAACAGAAGGACACAAACAGAGAGATCCAGTCTCGGAGGGGCTCTCGCCCCTCCGCCGCCATGGAGACCATGGACCACAGGGGAAACCCTTCTCCCATCTAGGGAGGAGCTCAAGGAAGAAGAAGAAGGAGGGGGGCTCTCTCCCCCTCTCTCCCGACGGCGCCGAAACGCCGCCTGGGACATCATCGTGTGACGGCGATCTACACCAACACCTCCGTCATCTTCACCAACATCCCCATCATCTTCCCCCATCTATATTCAGCGGTTCACTCTCCCGCAACCCGATGTACCCTCTATTTGAACATGGTGCTTTATGTTATATATTATTATCCAATGATGTGTTGCTATCCTATGATGTCCGAGTAGATTATCATTGTCCTATCGGTGATTGATGAATTGCTATGATTGGTTTAATTTGCTTATGGTTATGTTGTTGTCCTTTGGTGCCCATCATATGATCGCGCGCGTGGATCACACCATAGGGTTAGTTGTATGTTGATAGTACTATGTATTGGCAGGCTAGAGTGACAGAAGCTTCAAACCTAGCATAGAAATTGATGCATATGAGATTGAAGGGGGACCAATATATCTTATTGCTATGGTTAGGTTTTACCTTAATGAACGTTAGTAGTTGTGGACGCTTGCTAATACTTCCAATCATAAGTGCATAGAATTCCAAGTAAGGGATGACATGCTAGCAGAGGCCTCTCCCACATGATACTTAATATCGATCTAGTAACGTAGTCAATTGCTTAGGGACAATTCCGCAACTCCTACCGCCACTTTTCCACACTCGTTAGACACTCGTAGTTGTTTCTTTTTCTAACCAGCCCCTAGTTTTATTTACGTGTTCTTTACTTTCTTGCAATCCTTTCCTATCACTCCTACAAAGTACTTCTAGTTTCATACTTGTTCTAGGTAAAGCGAACGTAAAGTGTGTGTAGAGTTGTATCGGTGGTCGATAGAACTTGAGGGAATATTTGTCCTACCTTTAGCTCCTCGTTGGGTTCGACACTCTTACTTATCGAGAAAGGCTACAATTGATCCCCTATACTTGTGGGTTATCAAGACCTTTTTCTGGCGCCGTTGGCGGGGAGCAATAGCGTGGGGTGAATATCCTCGTGTGTGCTTGTTTGCTTTATCACTAAGTAGATTTATTTGCTGTTCTAAGTTGTTCTCTATCTTTAGTTATGGATATGGAACACGAAATACCAAAAAAATTAGGTGTACTTGCTACTCATGGAGATGGGGAACCTCCTAAAACCCTCGATGCTCGTTACGTGAAAAATATTATATACTTCTTTAATAGTCCTGAGAAAGCCCCATTCTATTATATAATGGGATACACGTTGGATCAACGTGAATACTTTAGGGATTATCGCTTGACTCAAAAAGGGAAACTTTTATGGGATCAAATCCATTTGTTGAAATGGTATGCTTGGGAACTATGCAAGAAACATGGTGTTACTTGTTGCTCTAGGATGAAGGTTCCACACCTTCCCTTTTCTTGTGAGTTTAATGATCATAGAACCTTGGCTTCTTATGCTAATGGTATATATGATTACTATGATGTGGATCAAATAGAAGAGTTTGTTGCTTTTATGGGTGCTTATGAAATTGAGGCTCTGTTCAAAAGGTATGATGATAATGATGATGGTCCTTACCGATCTGAAAATTTGGCTATGCTTCGTTATTGTTATACTAATTATGAATATAATGCCCATATTGAACAATTTAAGGAGAAATCCTATGCTTCCCAAGAAGAGACTATTATTTTGCAGGAAACTATGGAAGAAGAAAATGCTGAAATTGTGAGCTCATTAGATGAAAAAGATGACGAGGAGAGCGAAGAACAAAAGGAGGAAGAGCGGACTAGCTACGCGTGTCCACCTTCTAATGAGAGTAACTCTTATACTCATACATTATTTAATTTCCCTTCGTTCTTACCGAAGGATGAATGCTATGATCCCTTGGATTCGTTTGAAATATCCCTTTTTGATGAACTTGATGCATGCTATGCTTGTGGCCATGTTGCCAATATGAATGATGCTTATGAAGATGAGCTAGCTATAGTCCTTTATGTTAAACATGATGATTTTGATGAATATAATATGCATGTGCTTGCTGCTCCTACTTGCAGTTATTATGAGAGAGGAACTACATCTCCACCTCTCTATGTTCCCAATACGATAAAATTGCAAGAAACTGCTTATGCTATGTATTGGCATTTACTTGGTGTGCATGAATTGTTCTTTTATGACATGCCAATGCATAGGAAAAGAGTTAGACTTTTTCGTTGCTTGATATATGTTACCTTGTGCTCACTACAAAATTTCAAATCATTGCTAATTAAAATTGGCTTTGATATACCTTGGGATCCGGGTGGATCCATTACTTGAGCACTTTATGCCTAGCTTAATGGCTTTAAAGAAAGCGATGCCTGGGAGACAACCCGGAAGTTTTAGAGTGTCAATTATTTCTGTTGAATGCTTTTATTTAGTTTAAAAACAAAAAAATATATAGAGGTCAACTTAAAACTTTTTCAAAAAGAGAAGCGATTGAAAGGTGATGCATTGCGGAAGTGAGGGTCGACCTTGAACACTTGTGTTCATGCTCATGGAAACAATGTAGAATTTTTCATGGAAGTTTCTCACAAAAATAATTATCCCCTTGTACAATTCCTTTGTGTTTTTAAAAATAATGTGCCAAGCAAAGCCTTTACGATTAGTTTGGGTGATAGTTGTTTTATCACGCTGAGAAAAGACAGAAACATTCTGCTCACGAAATTAATTTTCATTTTTATTATGGAAGAGATTTTGATTTGTTCTTTTTGCTTCTGATTGATATGCAACTTTTCCAGACGTTCGTAATTTTTCAGATTTTTTGAGATATCAGAATTATACGGAATATACAGATTGCTACAGACTATTCTGTTTTGACAGATTTTGTTTTCTATGCATTGTTCTCTTATTTTGATGAATCTATGGGTAGTATCGGGGGGTATGAACCATGGTGAAGTTGGATTACAGTAGATATAATGCTAATATGAATTTAGAATGAGTTCACAAGAGTACTTGAAGTGGTGATTTATTTTATTATACTAACGCATCTCACGAAGTTTTGTTGAGTTTTGTGTGATTGAAGTTTTCAAGTTTTGGGTGAGAGCACGATGGATGAAGGAATAAGGAGAGGAAAGAGCCTAAGCTTGGGGATGACCGAGGCACCCCAAGGTAATATTCAAGGAAGACTCAAGCGTCTAAGCTTGGGGATACCCCGGAAGGCATCCCCTCTTTCGTCTATTCTATCGGTAATTTTACTCGGAGCTATATTTTAATTCGTCACATGATATGTGCAAATGCTTGGAGCATCTTTTGTGTTTATTTTTCCTTTTTCTTTTTTGCACCATGCTGGTATGAGATAGTCCTTGGTTGGCTTTATAGAATGCTTCTTGTGCTTCACTTATATCTTTTGAAGTTTGGATTGCCTGTTTCCCTACACATAGAAAACCGCCATTTGTAGAATACTCTTTTGCTTCACTTATATTTGTTAGAGCGGGGCATATCTTTTGTAGAAAGAATTAAACTCTCATGCTTCACTTATACCTATTTAGAGAGTTAAAAGGAGTTGGTCATTCACATGGTTAGTTATAAAATCCTACATAAAACTTGTAGATCACTGAATATGATATGTTTGATTCCTTGCAACAGTTTTGCGACATGAATATGTGATATTAGAGTCATGCTAGTGAGTAATTGTGTATTTTTATAAATACTTGTGTTAAGGTTTGTGATTCCCATAGCATGCACGTATGGTGAACCGTTATGTGATGAAGTCGGAGCATGATTTATTTATTGATTGTCATCCTTTGTGTGGAGGTCGGGATCGCGCGATGGTTAACTCCTACCAACCTTTCCCCTAGGAGCATGCATGTAGTACCTTGTTTCGATGACTAATAGACTTTTGCAATAAGTATGTGAGTTCTTTATGACTAATGTCGTCCATGGATTATACGCACTCTCACCCTTCCACCATTGCTAGCCTCTCTAGTACCGCGCAACTTTCGCCGGTGCATTACACCCACCATATAGCCTCCCTAAAAACAGCCACCATACCTACCTATTATGGCATTTTCATAGCCATTCCGAGATATATTGCCATGCAACTACCACCGTTCCGTCTCATGACATGTTCCACCACTTCCATATTGCCATTGCATGATCGTAAGATAGCTAGCATGATGTTTCCATGGCTTGTCCGTTTTTTGATGTCATTGCTATGCTAGATCATTGTCATGGTACACTACCGACGGCATTTCATATAGAGTCATCATTGCTCTAATTATTGAGTTGTAAGTGTGATGATCATTATTAATAGAGCATTGTCCCATGTGAGGAAATAAAAGAGGCCAGCGAAACCCATTTACAAAAAAAAGAGGCCAAAGATGCCCACCAAAATAAAATATATATAAAAATAATAATAAAAAAGAGGCCAAAGAGCCCACAAAAAAAGAGAAAAGAGAGAAGGGACAATTGCTACTATCCTCTTTCCACACTTGTGCTTCAAATAGCACTATGATCTTCATGACAGAGAGTCTCCTATGTTGTCACTTCCATATACTAGTGGGAAATTTTCATTATAAAACTTGGCTTGTATATTCCAATGATGGGCTTCCTCAAAATTGCCCTAGGTCTTCGTGAGCAAGCAAGTTGGGTGCACACCAACTAGTTTCTTTTGTGAGCTTTCATACACTTATAAGCTCTAGTGCACCCGTTGCGTGGCAATCCCTACTCACTCACATTGATATCTATTGATGGGCATCTCCATAGCCCTTTGATACGCCTAGTTGATGTCAGACTATCTCCTCCTTTTTATCTTCTCCACAACCACCATATTCTATTCCACCTATAGTGCTATGTCCATGGCTCACGCTCATGTATTGCGTGAAAGTTGAAAAGTTCGAGGACACTAAAGTATGAAACAATTGCTTGGCTAAAACCGGGGTTGTGCATGATTTAAATACGTTCTGCGGGGAAGATGGAGCATAGCCAGACTATATGATTTTGTAGGGATAACTTTCTTTGGCCATGATATTTTGAGAAGACATGATTGCTTTGTTAGTATGCTTGAAATATTATTCTCTTTATGTCAAATGATAGACTATTGCTTTGAATCACTCGTGTTTTAATATTCATGCCATGATTAGATTATATGATCAAGATTATGCTAGGTAGCATTCCACATCAAAAATTATCTTTTTTATCATTTACCTACTCGAGGACGAGCAGGAATTAAGCTTGGGGAAGCTGATACGTCTCCGTCGTATCTATAATTTTTTTATTGTTTCATGCCAATATTCTACAACTTTCATATACTTTTGGCAACTTTTTATACTATTTTTGGGACTAACATATTGATCCAGTGCCCAGTGCCAATTCCTGTTTGTTGCATGTTTTTTGTTTCGCGGAAAATCCATACCAAACAAAGTCCAAACGTAATAAAAACTTACGGGGATTTTTTTTGGAATATTTATGATTTTTGGGAAGAAGAATCAACGCGAGGCGATGCATGGAGGGCCCACAAGCCCTGTAGCCGCCACCAGGAGGTACGGCGGCGGCTGGCAGGCTTGTGGCCACTCCTTGAGGAGGTTGGAGCCCTTCTTTCGCTGCAAGAATTATAATATCCGGAAAAAAAATCGTGTTAAAATTTCAGCCCAATCGGAGTTACGGATCTCCGGGAATTTAAGAAACGGTGAAACGCGGAATCTGGGAGCGCAGAAACAGAAGGACACAGAGCGAGAGATCCAATCTCGGAGGGGCTCTCGCCCCTCCACCGCCATGGAGACCATGGACCAGAGGGGAAACCCTTCTCCCATCTAGGTAGGAGGTCAAGGAAGAAGAAGAAGGAGGGGGGCTCTCTCCCCCTCTCTCCCGACGGCGCCGGAACGCCGCCCGGGACATCATTGTGTGACGGCGATCTACACCAACACCTCCGTCATCTTCACCAACATCTCCATCATCTTCCCCCATCTATATTCAGCGGTTCACTCTCCCGCAACCCGCTGTACCCTGTACTTGAACATGGTGCTTTATGCTACATATTATTATCCAATGATGTGTTGCTATCCTATGATGTCTGAGTAGATTATCGTTGTCCTATTGATGATTGATGAATTGCTATGATTGGTTTAATTTGCTTGTGGTTATGTTTTTGTCCTGTGGTGCCCATCATATGATCGCACGCGTGGATCACACCATAGGGTTAGTTGTATGTTCATAGGACTATGTATTGGCAGGCTAGAGTGATAGAAGCTTCAAACCTAGCATAGAAATTGATGCATATGGGATTGAAGGTATCTTATTTCCATTGTTGGGTTTTACCTTAATGAACGTTAGTAGTTGCGGACGCTTGCTAATAGTTCCAATCATAAGTGCATAGAATTCCAAGTAAGGGATGACATGCTAGCAGAGGCCTCTCCCACATGATACTTGCTATCGATCTAGTAACGTAGTCAATTGCTTAGGGACAATTCCGCAACTCCTACCACCACTTTTCCACACTCGTTAGACACTCATAGTTGTTTATTTTTCTAACCAGCCCCTAGTTTTATTTACATGTTCTTTACTTTCTTGCAAGCCTTTCCTATCACTCCTACAAAGTACTTCTAGTTTCATACTTGTTTTAGGTAAAGCGAACGTAAAGTGTGCGTAGAGTTGTATCGGTGGTCGATAGAACTTGAGGGAATATTTGTCCTACCTTTAGCTCCTCGTTGGGTTCGACACGCTTACTTATCGAGAAAGGCTACAATTGATCCCCTATACTTGTGGGTTATTAGAGACGTATCAAGACCCCGCTAGAGAGAGCCTAGCGTGAGATCGCCATAGCCATCTCCGATGCAGCGGGCGACGCGTCAGCCATGTTGTCGAAGATGGTGTCGATGACGAACAACTCCAAAAGCTCCTCTACGACGTGCAGGTGGACTGGCATGCGGCACACGTGGTCTTGGCCGCAATGTTTGCTGCACTTGAAGCACAATCCCCGTGCACGACGATAGTCATGGAGGGCTTTGACCTTAGCGCTATTCGCACGGACGCTTTCCGTGCCACCATGATCTGTCGCCCTCGCCAGCGACGGGCCGGCGCAGGTGGTAGAGGTAGAAGCAGTGGCACGCCAAAGGGCTTGCGCGTGTTTGGTGGTCGTGGCACATGTGGTGATGGTGCATCCTGAAACAACCATCGCCACCTCCTCTTGCAGCAGCGCCAAGGAGCACGCGGTGTCCAAATCATCCGGTCGTTAAACAAGCACCACCGCACGGATGTCCGATCGTAGTGCTTCCACTAAATGAGTAAGAAAATAGTAGGGATGAATTGTATCTGAATATGAAGTCAAATGATTGATAATTAACTCAAATTTCTCAATGTATTTAGTCACAGAACTCGTGTGTTTAACTCTGTAAAACTACCTAATCAAGAGTTGATGTCTATCTCTACTCAATCACGTGCAGACAAGTGAGCAAAACGATTCCCAATCAAACTCACTCAGTTTTTTCTGAACGGACTGTGGCCAAATAGAAGAAGAGCCTAAAAAATTCGGAGCTCCCATGGGAACCCAAAAGGAATAGTGGATGCCAAACATTTGAAAAAATGTTCACAACGAGTTTTACAGACACGAGGATTGTCGCCCGAAAACAGAGGGAACACGATGGATGGGTGGGATTGGCCCAGGCCAGCCAGTAGGTGACTAACATTCGCGAATGAGGAGGGAGGAGCGGGAGGGGACAGGAGGTCAAGCTGACCATTGGTCGGGGACGACGGCATTGCCAGGAACGACGCTGCCGACAACCCATGTGATGGATGTGCATCGATGTGGTTCGTAGACCCAGGAGGATTCGGCACCGCGCCCGGTACGGTGGACATGGTGTGCGTCGCAGGCAGCTTGAGTGGTGGTGTAGGCTCCACACCATATTCGACCTCTGTAGGATTGAAAGTATGTCTAGAGGGGGGGTGATTAGACTACTTGACAACATAAATTTTTCCTTTTCCCAATTTTACTTGAGAGGCAGCTACGGGAGTTATAACAAGTCAAGTACACCCTACACATGCAGTTCTAGTAGTATAGCAGCGCAAAGTAAACATGCAAGTGTAAATAGAGGAGTAAGGTAGGGCTATCAAACGCATGAGGTTGACACGATGATTTTTGGCATGGTTCCGATAGGTGGCGCTATCTTACGTCCATGTTAGTGGAGACTTCAACCCACACAGGGTAATGGTTGCGAGAGTCCATGGAGGGCTTCACCCACAGAGGGACCACAAAGAAACGTCCTTGTCTATCCCACCACGGCTTCCATCTACGGAGGACTAGCCTTACTCACGGTAGATCTTCACGAAGTAGGTGATCTCCTTGCCCTTACAAACATCTTGGTTCAACTCCAAAACACGAAGTAGGAGGCTCCCAAGCGACACCTAACCAATCTAGGAGGCACCATCCTCCAAAAGGTAATAGATAGGGTAGATCAATGAACTCCTTGATCTTGTGCTTCTAAAGATAGTCTCCGCAACTAAAATCACTCTCTCACGAAATATGCATGGATAGGAGAGGTTGATTTGGTGGAAAGCAGTTTGGGGAGGCTAGAGATCAATTTTCAAATTATTGGATTGGAATATCTTGGTCTCAACACATGAGTAGGTGGTTCTCTCTCAGAAAATGGATTGCGAAATGAAGTGTGTGTGTTGAGTGCTTCTCCCATGAATGAGAGGTGGGTGAAGGGGTATATATAGGCAGCAGCCAAAATCCAACCGTTACACACAAAAGAATAAACTTGGTGGCACCGAAATTGGAAACTCAGTGGTACCGACTAGCACTAAAGGTGTGAACTTTTGAACCTCGGTGAGACCAATATATACAACTCAGTGGCACCGAAAAGGTGACTAACGGTCAGATGGCCAAACTCAGTGGCACCAATACTCAAACTCAGAAATTCTTATTTTGTGTATCTTGGAAACAGAATGTTGGTCACCCAAACTCGGTAGCACCGATGCAATTTCGGTTGCACCGATTTGGTGGGAATGGTTACGGTTCTGTCTAAGATTCAAACTCGGTGGGTCCGATGTGGATATGTTGGTGACACCGAATTTGTGAATGTGGAACTTGGCAGAGTGGAAATGTGGGAAAAATGACTGAATGTTTTGGTGGCTAACTTTGAGCATTTGAGCAATCAGTTCATTTTACTACCTCACCCACTTTTAATAGTATTGGCTTTCCTATGGACTCAAAAAGTGATTTCTCACAAATATAAAATGAAGAGTCTTCTAGCTTGAAGCTTGAACTAATATTATTCTTTTCTTGCATCAAGGGGCATCTCCACAAAAACCTTAAGCCATCCACCTTTTGAACTTTTCTGAAATAAACTTGGAAAACACATTAGTCCAATGATGCATATGTTGTGATCAATTATCAAAACCACCCTAGGGAGAAATTGTGCTTTAAATCTCCCCCTCTTTGGTAATTGATGACAACATATAGATCAAAGCTTAGACAAAAGATATAATCAATGATTAGCATCGACGCTTTGAGAAGTATGTGAAAAGCAAGAGCTCCCCCTAAATTTGGTCATTTTTTTTGTTTGAATGAAAATGCACAATCGATTAGGATCATGGGTTACTCTTCCATGTCACATACATCTTGGTGGTGCGTAAAAATAATAGCAATGCACATGACACCAACAAGATAAGTGAGTGATCATCACAGGGATAGCTAAGAGATGATATCGTAGCATCACACAGGATAAAGCGTATGATCAATCACACAGATAGGATAAAGTCATCCAACAACCAAAGTTTTCAAAACCAAATGGGAGCAAATAAAGTCAAAAGCTCTCTCTCACACAAAGTCTATGATCTATACATTTCTCCCCCTTTGGCAACAAGTTACCAAAAAGTTCAAAAGTATAGAACTACTCGTCTCTCTGGACAGCTGATGATGGAGTCGATAGAACAGTGTGTGTGAAGTCGTCTGATGATGTCCGTGGAACTAGAGGAGTTGACACTGGAGGTGCTTGATATGGAGTTGGTGCTGAAGGTGCTGAAGATGTCTGACCTGTCTCCTGAGCTGGAATAGCAGCTGACCGAGGCCTAGTGCTGAACCTAGTAGTAGTGGGAGGAGGAGACTCATCCTCATCATCATCATCATCTTCATCTTCATCTTTTGAGCATGGAATCTCCACAGAGTCAACTTCATGTTGAAGTTGTCTGACAATGGTGGTCAACTTAGTTACCTTCACATCCATGTTGTGGAATTTTGTCTCCACAACTCTCTCAAGACTCTTCTGATTTTGCATGATCTCTTGGATGTTCTTCTCCATGCCTTGGATAGTGCTCACTAGAAATGCCATTTGCTCAGCTTGGGTTCTAAGCTATGGAAGTGGAGGTGGTCTATTTCTAGCAGTTTCACCTTTGTTGCCATTCTTGTTGCAGCTGAGTTGGGATCATTGTCATCCATCACAACCTCATTATCTTCAAATTCATGCTGAAGAGGTAGATGGGGACGATCATGTAGATATGCATGCTTGCCTAGCTTGGCATTGATGAGCATCTGAATGTAAGGTGCATATCCACAGGATCTCTTTTGATCCGCAACAATTCTCCGGATAGTGTCAACTATCAAGTCCATCACTCTAAATCTGGTATGTGTGTCTAGCAGGTGCAACAGGTTGATGGAATGTCCTCTAATCATCTGAACCTGACATACTGACAGACACGCTCGGCAGCAAACAACAGAACATGTGAAGTGGATATAAGAACGACAGAATGGATGAAAATCATAAAATTCAGATCTTTTTGAAAATTTGAAGTCTGAAACTTAGGGTAAGATCTTCTGCAGGATGTAAATCGGTGGCACCGAGTTGGCTTTTTCGAAGTCACCGAGAAAGCTTACTCGCTTAACAGAAACTTGGCAGTCATTTTTGATGCAACCGAAAAGAGCCGCTCGGTCTCACCGAGTTGCTTC
This sequence comes from Hordeum vulgare subsp. vulgare, assembly GCF_904849725.1. NCBI lineage: Eukaryota > Viridiplantae > Streptophyta > Magnoliopsida > Poales > Poaceae > Hordeum > Hordeum vulgare. The sequence goes on from NC_058518.1 coordinate 423,178,478, forward strand.
TCAGGAACCCTAAAACAAGAATTGGTGGAACCGATTTTACAAACTCGGTCTCACAGAGTTGCATACTGCGGCAGATCAGATCCGAAATTTCCTACTTCTACTAATCTAAGGATTCATCTGGTGGACAGGAGGTTTGCACACGATGGTATTAAGAATAAAGATTCCAATCCGTGAGAATCAGACGGGGAAATGCAAAGGAGGTGGAACCATACTCTAGCTCGGTGGCGGTTCGGCTACGACAACAACGGCGGAGTAGATTGCGTCGACGGCGGCGAATCCCAGAGGCGGCAGCGCTCGGGGAGACAAAGGCAACGACCTGGGGTCTTGGGGCAGCAAGGGTTTGATGAACTAACCGTTTTGACAAAGTGAAATCAAAGGATTCGGTCCACGGATATATGTACCCCTGCGCTGTGGGTGTCACCGAGATGGCAAAATCGGTGTCACCAAGTTCCTCAACTGTCAGTAGACAGGGAAACTTGGTGTAACCGAGTTGGCGATTTCGATGGTACCGAGATAGGAAAAGCTGATCAACTTTGAAAAATCGGTGGCGCTAAGTTTGTGGAGTTGGTCACACCGAGTTTTTCAAAGAGGTTTTGGAAGGCAACCTTTGACGATAAGGAACTCCGAGCGCATCTTCACACAGAGGGATCGACAATTGATTGTTCAAGTTTTGTGATGAAGCATGAATAGAACTTGAGATGAGATACCATAGATAGCTAGAGAAGGGTCCTAGGCATTCTTGTCCATCCAATTGGCAAAAGATAAATCAAAAGCCAAATAACAACAATTGGATGTCCTCAAATGATCAAACACATGCAGACCAACATGCTCACACAATAATAATGATGAATAAAACATGGTGAACATGCAAAAACATCCTAGAAGCTATCAAGCACTTGGGCGATGACAAAGTCATCTATATATGAGTATATTGACATAGGAGCCAAGTAAGAATACTTGATCATAGGGCATACTCATCGTTAAGCACAAGTGGGGTTACCACTTTTACATAAGCATTAGTGTGTTCATATCCTCACGAGATGCTTATACTCAAGTCTTAGAGTAAAGCTCCCCTTGATATGATATCCCCACTAAGAGGGATCAACTAACCTTGGGTTTTGTCATAGAAGACTTCAAGTAGGTGAAGTAGTGGTGGATGCTCACTTTTGATGAAGATCATCTTGAGTTGGGAGCAATCCTTGTTGTTTTCATACTCCTTTCACCTACATGGGTTAGTCCCAAAGCAAAAGGAACATATGCAAGAATATCTATGGACATGGAGTGAATCACGCATGGGATAATGTCCAAAGATGCATTAGTTACCTTGTTCCTTTCTTACCTTTGAGGGAATGTGTGACTCCTTGAACTAATGCATATGGTTGAGGTTGATTGCATATAGTTCTTGCCAAAATGAATAAGAGTGAATTTCATTGGCACAGTCACCCCTCAAGAACTTCTAGTTCTTCCTCTTGGGAATCCACACCAAATTGATGGGAATCCTTGGATTTATGGTAGCACTTGTTGAGGTAGAGCTAGTAGTATCCTTGGGAATCCACTTTACCTTGGGTTGGGGTTCTTCTTCAAATAGTTCAATGTCATCTTGAAGCTTTCCCTTGCCTTTGTGGTCTTGAGGTAGAAGGCCATCTTGTGAGCTCGTTCCTTCGGAAGGAGTGGAATCACACTTCTCTTCTTGGGGAACAAACTTGGGAGTGGGATATGGACCTTCTTCCCAAACATCTCCGTTGACATTGAAGTAGCCAACACCTTGTTTCTTTCTATGTCCTCCTAGCTTGCGCACAATTTCCTCAAAGTGCTTACTTCTGGCAAGACTCTTGAAGACACCTCTCTCTATAATCCCTTTCAATATATCATTTTCTTGCTCAAGTGTAACTTGGACAAGAGAATCGTTAGTGGAATCAATAGAGTTACTAGCAACAACATTATTGGACTTAGATTTAGCGTTGTTGTTACTAGATGGAGAAACCTTCTTGAATTTGTTACTAGTGTTCCTAGGTATAACTTGTGCAACAAATTTAGGCAAGAGTAATCGTTTGGCTAGATAAGAACTCTTCTTTCGAATATCATCATTGATTGCTTTTAAGAACTCATGCTCTTGCTCCAAGTTGAGCTTCTCGAAGCATAGCTTCTCATGGGTTATTGCAAGCTCTCTATGATCTTCTAGAGTAGTCTCATGAGCTAACTTAAGAGTTCTCAATTCTTGAGTTAGTCGTTCAATTTATTTCTTATCATCATCATTCGATTTCTCTTGACTAGCATGATAAATAGCAAGTTCATTTTCAGTGCATTCACTAGTTTTATCTAGAAGCAATTCATCTTATCCTAACAAGTCATCCTCATCACTATTGAAATCAAGATACTCAGGATGTGATACCTTGGGGCCTTTAGCCATGAAGCAGTTTCCGACTCCCTCATTTGGTGAATCAAATAACTCGTAGGAGTTGGTGGAAACAAGCGCAATGCCGGCAACACCTTCACCTTGACTATAGTCGGAGTTGGAGTGATAGCTTCTCTCGGAGTGGTGATCAGACTCGGAGCCAGAGACCCATTCACCAACATGAGCTTGATGTCTTCTTCTTGAACTGCTCTTGGTGTATCTGTCCTTCTTCTCTAATTCCTTGCCTCTCTGTCAGTGTCTTCGTTCATAGTAATTCTCTCTCTATGAGATGACTCATCTCTTGAGCTTCATCATCGAGGTGACTCTTCTCTTCTTTTGTAGGGAGCCGAGCACTCATTTGAGTAGTGTCCAGGATTCCCACAATTGTAGCAGGTTCGGTCACGACTAGACGAACGCTTCTCATTTTTGGGGAACGTCGCATGGGAAACAAAAAAATCCCTACGCACACGCAATACCTATCATGGTGATGTTCATCTACGAGAGGAGATTTCCGATCTACGTACCCTTGTAGATCGCACAGCAGAAGCGTTAAGAAACGCGGTTGATGTAGTGGAATGTCCTCACGTACCTCGATCCGCCCCACGAACCGTCCCACGAACCATCACGCGATCCGTCCCACGATCCGTCCCGCGATCCGTCCCACGAACCATCTCGCGATCCGTTGTACGAACCGTCTTGCGATCCATCTCACAATCCGTTCCGATCTAGTGCCGAAAAGACGGCACCTCCGCGTTCAGCACACGTAAAGCTCGACGATGATCTCGACCTTCTTGATCCAGCAAGAGATACGAAGAGGTAGACGAGTTCTTCGTCAGCGTGACGGCGCTCCGGAGGTTGGTGGTGATCTATCTCAACAGGGCTCCGCCCGAGCTCCGCAGAAATACGATCTAGAGGAAAAACCATGAGGTATGTGGTCGGGCTGCCGTGGCAAAGTTGTGTCAAATCAGCCCTAATACCTCAGTATATATAGGAGGGAGGGGAGGGACCTTGCCTTGAGGCTCAAGGAGCCCCAAGGGGTCGGCCGAAGGGGGGGAGGATTCCTCCTCCAATCCTAGTCCAACTAGGATTGGAAGGTGGAGTCCTTCCCTTCCTTCCCACATCCCATTTTTTCTTTTCTCTTTGATTTTCTAATCTCCTGCGCAGGGGCCTCTTTGGGCTTTCCCACCAGCCCACTAAGGGCTGGTGCGGCACCACTAAGGCCTATGGGCTTCCCCGGGGTGGGCTGCCCCCCCCCGGTGAACATCTGAAACCCATTCGTCATTCCTGGTACATTCCAGGTGGAGTCCTTCTCTATTTTCCCACTTCCCCCTTTTTTCTCTTTGATTTTTATTTCTCCTGTGCATAGGGCCTCTTGGGCTGTCCCACCAGCCCACTAAGGGCTGGTGCGGCACCCCTAAGGCCTATGGGCTTCCCTCGGGTGGGCTGGCCCCTCCCGGTAGAACTCCGGAACCCATTCGTCATTCCCGGTACATTCCCGGTAATGCCCGAAAACCTTACGGTAACCAAATGACACAAACCTATATATCAATCTTCGTCTTCGGACCATTCCGAAAACCCTCATGACGTCCGTGATCTCATCCGGGACTCCGAACAACATTCGGTAACCAACCATATAACTCAAATACGCATAAAACAACATCGAACCTTAAGTGTGCAGACCCTGCGGGTTCGAGAACTATGTAGACATGACCCGAGGGACTCCTTGGTCAATATCCAATAGGGGGACCTGGATGCCCATATTGGATCCTACACATTCTACGAAGATCTTATCATTTGAACCTCAGTGCCAAGGATTCATATAATCCCGTATGTCATTCCCTTTGTCCTTCGGTATGTTACTTGCCCGAGATTCGATCATCAGTATCCGCATACCTATTTCAATCTCGTTTACCGGAAAGTCTCTTTACTCGTTCCGTAATACAAGATCCCGTGACTTACACTAAGTCACATTGTTTGCAAGGCTTGTGTGTGATGTTGTATTACCGAGTGGGCCCCGAGATACCTCTCCGCCACACGGAGTGACAAATCCCAGTCTTGATCCATACTAACTCAATTGACACCTTCGGAGATACCTGTAGAGCATCTTTATAGTCACCCAGTTACGTTGTGACGTTTGATACACACAAGGCATTCCTCCGGTGTCAGTGAGTTATATGATCTCATGGTCATAGGAATAAATACTTGACACGCAGAAAACAGTAGCAATAAAATGACACGATCAACATGCTACGTTTATTAGTTTGGGTCTAGTCCATCACATGACTCTCCTAACGATGTGATCTCGTTATCAAGTGACAACACTTGCCTATGGTTAGGAAACCTTGACCATCTTTGATCAACGAGCTAGTCAACTAGAGGCTTACTAGGGACAGTGTTTTGTCTATGTATCCACACAAGTATTGTGTTTCCAATCAATACAATTATAGCATGGATAATAAACGATTATCATGAACAAAGAAATATAATAATAACTAATTTATTATTGCCTCTAGGGCATATTTCCAACACTCATCATGTCTTGAACTTGAGCTTCTATCTTTGCATCTACCCTTGTAGAACTTGTTGAATTTTCTGACCATGAGGCTTATCTCTTCATCAGTGACAAGATTGTATTTTGAAGTAGCGGGAGCATCACATGAAGCTTTATAAGCATCACTTGACTTGTTGTGCAGCTCATCTTTGTCCTTGAGTGACATCTCATGAGCAACAATCCTACCAATGACTTCAGTTGGCTTGAGATCTTTGTAATTTTGCATCATTTGGATCAATGTGCACACTGTGTCATAGTTGCCATCAAGAGCTCTAAGTATCTTCTTGATGATGAATTTGTTGGTCATCTCTTCTCTTCTTAAGCCGGCAATCTCATTGGTGATGAGAGCTAGCCTAGAGTACATTTCAGCGATTCCTTCACCATCCTTCATCTTGAACTTGTCAAACTAACTTTGAAGCATATCCAACTTAGATTCTCTGACAGAATCAGTACCTTCGTGCATATCAACCAAAGTATCCCAAATTTCTTTTGCATTCTCAAGACGACTGATTTTGTTGAATTCTTCGGGGCAAAGGCAGTTGAATAAGATATCGCAGGCTTGAGCATTAAGTTGCACCATCTTCAGTTCATCACGTGTCGCATCACGATCTGGTTCATGCCCATCTCCAAAGAAGTTACCTTGCACACCTACACGAATAACAGCCCAAACATGGGGATTAAAGCCAAGTATATGTATTTTCATTTTATGCTTCCAACTAGCAAAATTACTGCCATCAAAGTAAGTACCTCTACAATGATAATATCCCTCATTAGATGCCATACTCTCATAGGTTGCTAAACCAATGAAATGGAGATCACAGCTCTGATACCACTTGTAGGACCGAAAGTATGTATAGAGGGGAGTGATTAGACTACTTGACAAGATATAAGCTTTTCCTTTTCCCAATTTTACTTGAGAGGCAGCTACGACAGTTATAACAAGTCAAGTACACCCTACACATGCAGTTCTAATAGTATAGCAGCAGAAAGTAAACATGCAAGTGTAAATAGAGGAGTAAGGTAGGGAGATCAAATGCATGAGGTTGACATGGCGATTTTTGGCATGGTTCCAATAGGTGGCGCTATCGTACGTCCATGTTAGTGGAGACTTCAACCCATAGAGGGTAACGGCTGCGAGAGTCCATGGAGGGCTCCACCCACGGAGGGTCCACAAAGAAGCGGCCTTGTCTATCCCACCACGGCTTCCGTCCATGGAGGACTAGCCTTACTCACGGTAGATCTTCACGAAGTAGGCGATCTCCTTGCCCTTACAAACATCTTGATTCAACTCCACAACACAAAGTAGGAGGCTCCCAAGCGACACCTAACCAATCTAGGAGGCACCACCCTCTAAAAGGTAATAGATAAGGTAGGTCAATGAAATCCTTGCTCTTGTGCTTCTAAAGATAGTCTCCTCAACACAAATCACTCTCTCACAGAATATGCATGGGTAAGAGAGGTTTATTTGGTGGAAAGCAGTTTGGGGAGGCTAGAGATCAAGTTTCAAATGATTGGATTGGAATATCTTGGTCTCAACACATGAGTAGGTGGTTCTCTCTCAGAAAATGGATCTGGAAATGAAGTGTGTTTGTTGAGCGCTTCTCCCACTAATGAGAGGTGGGTGAAGGGGTATATATAGGCAGCAGCCAAAATCCAACCGTTACACACAAAAGAGCAAACTTGGTGGCACTGAAATTGGAAACTCGATGGTACCGACTAGCATTAAAGGTGTGAACTTTTGAAACTCGGTGAGACCGATATATACAACTCGATGGCACCGAAAAGGTGACTAACGGTCAGATGGCCAAACTCGGTGGCGCCGTTACTCAAACTCAGAAATTCCGATTTTTTGTATCTTGGCAACAGAATGTTGGTCACCCATACTCGGTAGCACCGATGCAGTTTCGGTTGCACCGATTTGGTGGGAATGGATAGGGTTCTGTCTGAGATTCAAACTCGGTGGGTCTGATGTGGAAATGTTGGTGACACCGAATTTGTGAATGTGGAACTTGACAGAGTGGAAATGTGGGAAAATGACTTAGTGTTTTGGTGGCTAAGTTTAAGCATTTGAGCAATTAGTTCATTTTACTACCTCACCCCCTTTTAATAGTATTGGCTTTCCTATGGGCTCAAAAAGTGATTTCTCACAAATATAAAATGGAGAGTATTCTAGCTTGAAGATTGAGCCAATATTTTTCCTTTCTTGCATCAAGGGGCATCTCCACAAAACCTTAAGCCGTACCTTCTTTTGAACTTTTCTGAAATATACTTGGAAAATACATTAGTCCAATGATGCATATGTTGTGATCAATTATATAAAACCACCCTAGGGAGAAATTGTGATTTCAACCTCCTTGGTGGGTGACAGATGTGCGATCTGGAGCGCCCGCACCGCGTCGCTCAGATCGGCCACACGCCTCTCCATATCGGGCTGCCACGCCGCGAGCTCATCGATCTTCGCAGTTGTGGTGTGCTGGGCCGCGATGCTCGCATCAAGGGAGTTCTTCGACTTGTCGAGGAACGCCTTGATGCTGGATCCACGACCGCCAGTTGAGCTTGCTCTTCCCTAAGGTTGCGAGCTTCAATGAAGTGCGCCAGGTTGAGGGTGCGGAAGGTAATTGAGCTGGTCTTCAATACCAGATGATAGAGTGGTGATAGTTCTCTCGACCTGTTCTCTCAATAAGTAGTGATTACAGGAATTACAACCAAATGAACAACAACAACATATGTCAAGAATAGATGGAGTGCGATACACGCTGGATGTGATGCTCACCCCCGACATACCATCGGTGCGCTCTATCACCTTCACCGCCGGCGAGCTTCTTCTCCATCACGACGCTCTTCGGCTGGTCCTTCTCAATGACTGCGGGCACATCATCGATGCTCGCTCCGTGAGGTGGGGGAATAAACTAATCTCGGGTACATAATCCCCTTCCATTGTCACTTTGCTAGGGTTTGGGATCATCTGTCGTCAAATTACAGTGATGGGGCTCACTGGCGGTGGGATGCACACTTGTCTTCCTCAAGCGTGGTCGATTCACCACAGGCGCAACCTCAGCGTGGGGCACGCCGTCAAATCCCTCCTCCTACTGCGCCCCCCGACATTTTGGGGAAACATCCCGCGAACCATGGGGGTGAGGTTCGAGTTGAACCGGGGGAGAACCGCTGTCATGGCGTTTCTGCTGGACCGGTCGAAAACCGCGGTCATGGCATGGATGCGATAGATGTGGGGCATGTGTCCCGCCTAGATTCTGTCGTGGCTAGGGTTTCTTCCTCCAGAGGTACAAAAGCTTGCTCGCGCAGTCCTCCTCCCCCTCTTCTGGATCTTGACGATTGTCTCGACAACTTTTGGGAGTCGCTCTTGATAGAGGAGTCTAGGGTTTCTCCCTCCCTCTCCTTGTGGGAGGGCAAGATCAAGGGGGGTTCTCAGTCGTTTGCTCAAGTAGTTGCAGACCCTCCTCCCACACCACTTAAGATGAGGGGCAAGGGGTTCGATGCGGGGAGGTAGGGCCGTGGTGCAGTCGCTTCGACCGCGATGCGGACACAGGTCGCGGCGATGGCGGTCGTTTCAATGACGTTGCCGCGGGGCGCGGCCGCGACAGGAGATCAATGTTTGGAAGCGCAAGAACACGGTGGGGGTGTCTTACTCCAACACTTTGTTTGGATCGGGCGATACTGGCTTCGATCGTTGGGAGGAGACTACAACGACGGAACGTCCATCCCTCGGATAGCAGGAGCGCTAGGAGGCCGAAGGCTCCGGCAAATTCTTGCGTTCTAGTGACAATCCTCCTCCACCCAAGTTACCGGTGATTCCTGACAAGTCTGATCCCATCGCTTCTCCTATGGAGGTTTTTCAAATACGTCAGTTGTTTGGTCACTTTAATGATCATTGTCCCCAAGCTGTTTGTGATAGATGCAAGAAGAAGGGTCACCTATCGGTTATCTGAAGTGATTTTCTTCCTTGGGAGTGTGTTCCCCTATGTGCGCGTTTCAAGCTAAGGGCCTGGGGTTCTATTACATCCATGATTACTCTGCCAATAACCCTAATAATGAAAAATCTGTTAAGGTCATCATCACTATAGTGGATGGAGAGATTACATCCAAGCAATTAGAGGATGAATTTGAAGTTTACATTGGGCAGGTAGGGGTTCTATTACATCCACGATTACTCTGCCAATAACCCTAATAATGAAAAAGTTGTTAAGGTCATCATCAGTGTAGTGGATGGAGAGTTTACATCCAAGAAATTAGAGGATGAATTTGAAGTTTACATTGGGCAGGGATGGATGTGCTCTGCACATCTAATTGTCCCTAATCGGTATGTGATGAGATTTCCCAATCAGGGTGAGATTGATAGAGCTCTTTATTTTCAATATATTACTCTCAAATCCTTAGGTGTGGTGGTTCGTATTACTCCATGGACTGATGATGTTGGATCTAAGGGTTTACTAGAAGTTGCTTGGGTTAAAATTAACAGAATTTCTCCTAACAAGCGTTGTGAGAGAAATGTGGCTTATGTGGGGGGGCTAGTGGGGTCACTTTGGACATTGATAAATCTACCCCGAACCGTCCCTCGTCTGTGCGGGCTAAGCTAGGATGCCATAGTGTAGAAAATCTTCCTAAATCTGCTGAAGGTTGCCTTGGAGGCCATTTTCTATCGTTTCGAGTATGAAATTGAAGAGGTGTTAGTTAGGAACCCTGAGAAGGAAGAAACCACAGTTCCTGTTTCGAGGTTTGCTGGTCCTCATACCTTGCATACTCCTAAGCGCAAATGTGCTCATAATGCTTTCGAGGAGAAAGCTAAATATGTTGATTCTAAGCATCCTAAGTCTTCTTCGTTTAGGGGTGGTGATGACGAGTTGATGAATATACTTCTCGCACCTTGCTGGTTACCCCAAGTGGAAGGTGGCAATGTAGTCAGCAGCAACTTTCCCTTACACGGAGACTGTAAGGTTTATCGAACTAGGAGGACTCCGAGGATCAACAAGTAGGTGTCCCCTGCTCTAGCGCTAGCAGAAGACGTGGACCTTCACACACAACAAATAACATTGCTCCCAACGAGTACAGAAAGGTTGTCAATCTCTCCGGCCTTGTAGTTTGCAAAGGATCAAACACACAAGCGGGAATAGTGATAGTGATTGCAATGGAAAAGTAAACGAAAGCAGTAAATGATGGAGGTGTAAGCAATGGTGGTGATATGTACCTGAGTCACATGATGTTCACTAGTGATGTCTCTCTCCCAAAAGACGATAAACAACTATGCATGGGTAAACAAATTACAGTTGGGCAATTGACACAATTATGAACGCACCGCAATGCTAATTATGCTACTTGAAAGTTAGAGGCTCAATAGTAATGGGCAGTACGCCAAGACAAGTAGACCGTTTATTCATCAGCATCTACTTACTCATCATCCACCTTGAGATATCTATCCAGAACATCTCGCTGGTATTAAGTTGCGAGTCCCACCCTAAGTGTAAACTCAAAGCAACGGACAACTGCATTAGCGAACTATGCGTAAGGTAAACAATCCTTGCAACTGCGGTCACAAGCACCGTTGTTTTCTCCCTGGTGGCAACAACACATCCCCAAGTCTCATGTTTTTGTCACTCAAGATAGACATCAGGGGGCATGAACCCACAATCATGCATAACGCTCCCTCTTGGAGTTACAATCTACTACTCGGCCAAAGCAATAAAAAGTAACGAAGAACATGCATGAATCACCAAAGAACATAATATAAAAGGATAACCAAATATATAACTCGTCACAATCTGAACATAATCTCATAATCCGTCGGATCCCAACAAACCAAGCATAGCAACAGCAGGAAAGTTACATAGGTGCCTTCATCATGTAGGGCATCTCACAAGGGCTAATCATTGAAGCACAAGATTGGAGAGAAGACATCACATGGCTACTGGTCATGGACTCATGGTCCAAGGAGGACTACTCACGGCACGTCCGGGAAGCGTCCATGCCGGTGGGAAGCTCCCGGAGGTCAATCCTCCCTCCGGCAGGTTGCCGGGAAGAGGTCTCTTGACGCTCCCGATCTCGAAAGCGCTGCAGTGGCGGAACGATAGAGAAATTCATGATTCTGGATATGATGGAAGGGTTTCCAATTGGAGGGGTAAATATAGGCCAAAGGAGGGTTTCAAAGGAGGTGGGGCCCATCCAGGCGGTATGTGGGCGCGACGAGGGGCCAGGCCGCGCAGGGTGGCCTCCTCGGAAGCCCTTGGCTCCCCTTTGTCCCATCTTTGATGCTCCGGAAGCTTTCGTCATGTTGATTTTTATATATTTTTCTTGGGATTTTTGGGACTCTGGAAATTTGGGTAAAAGTCCGTGCAAAAAAGACATCAGCAGACAGAAACTCGCACTAGGTGCACTGGGTTAGTAGGTTAGTCCAAATATGTGTAAAAAGATATAAAATTGCAGCAAAACATATAACAATGTCACCCAAAAGATCATGGAACAAGCATAAATTATAGATACGTTTGGGACGTATCAACATCCCCAAGCTTAATTCCTGCTCGTCCTCGAGTAGGTAAATGATAACATAAATAATTTTTGTGGTGACATGCTAACACGCATATAAGAACTTCAAAGTAAAGCAAGTAATATATGCAATTCAATTCAAGACAATAACAAACAAGAGTCTATATCTAATATCGAAATTAGCAAAGTAAGAACATAAAGGTGCAAGAGCTCTCGTTGTCCGTGACTCGAATGTCTCCAAATGGTGTTTGCATGCAAGGGGTGGGAGATGGGTTTAGAGACTAAAAATATATTTTTTAATTGAGAACTTAATCTACTAAACTTCACACTTGGTCTCCTTCGGAATCTTATTTTGACTCATCCCAGACCACTAGTCAGGCACAAGCCAAAATGATCCTCTCCCTTTCGATTTTGAGCACTCATGCAATGGATGAGCGCAAGCAAGATATGTTGGCACTTAGGATGGAAAATAGAATAATGATGGGGAAGGAAGACAAAAAGGTGTGAAAGGCTCACATCAATGAGGACAACCATAGGCGAGAGAAAGCCAAATGATAGATATGATGTGAGGAGTAGGGATTGCCATGCAACGGATGCACATATGAGCTAAGGTAAGCTCTCCAATGGAACTAGTGGGGGCGCATCCAACTTGCTTGCTCGTGAAGACCTATAGCTCATTTGAGGAGACTCATCATTTAAATATACAAGCCAAGTTCTATAGTGTAGGGGTCCCCACATAGTTATGCATGAATGATAATCTCTACGGAGTACAAATATAGCAATGGAGTACGAGTGTGGATCTTTCAAAAGGAATAGTAGTGTTGCCCCCTTCTCTCATTTTATTTATTTTTATTTTTATTCTTCTTTTTATTCCTTTGTGGTCTCTTTGGCTCTTTCTATTTATCTCTCATTTGTCATATTTGGGATCTTTTAATTTGTCCTCTTTGGGATCTTTTAATTTGTCCTCTTTGGGATCTTTTCCTCACTTAAGGGCAACACTCTATGTCTTACAAGAACAAAAAGAAGATCATCACACTTTATACTAAGTACTCAACATAAAGACAAACGAAAAATATCATGATGTATGCAAATGTATGCCTCTGCCAGTGTAGCAGGATATGTAATGAAACTAGCGCGTCATGTAGCAATAATAAGGGCAAGGCCCAACTATCATGCAGCTCCTTGATCAAGCAAAAGCATGTATGACATGAAGATCAAGTCATGAGATGGTGGATGCTGCATGACAATGTATCTCGGAAAGGCTATGGAAATGCCTTAATAGGTTGGTATGGTGGTTGTTTTGAGGAAAGATATAATGAGGCTTATGATGACATAGTGTATCATGCCAAGGGTTTGGATGCACCGGCGAAGTTTGCACCAACTCTCAAGGTGAGAAAGGGCAATGCACGGTACCGAAGAGGCTAGCAAAATATGGGCGGTGGAAGTGCCAACAATCGAACACTCGCATTAGTCCGAAGAACTCATACACTTATTATCGGTAACTCTATATCTAGTAAGAAAATTCACAAAGAGACAAGTACCTCGAGGAGGAGTGTTTGGGGGTTTGGTTATCCTTGCGCATCCTCGATCCATGGTAACGTGAGGGTACTCTATATATTCCAACCCCTCGAGAGGTTAGCGATCAATCTAGTAGCTAGTGTTCTCAACTAATTTTTAGTTTTTGAAAACACACGGATTTATGAAAATACAAGACCTATCACTAATAGTCTCAAGCTCTGGGCACCAATAGTCCAAACATTACTTAAATCAATACCTCAAACTATTGCAAATTACTACTATCCTTAAATAGCAACCTCAATTACCTACTCATGCAAGACACACAACTCACTGCAACGAGCCAACTCCTAAACAATATAAGCATGATAACTCAAGAGAGTTCCAAAAGCAACCTAAATAAAAGCCCTTAAAAGATATAGCATGAAAACTAAGAGCTAGGCATGACAACAACTATGTCAAGATAGAGAACACACAAAAAAGATAAGCATGAATACCTTTGTTGTGTTCTAGGGTGGAGTGGAGCGTTTTTCTCTCCCAAACAAGGAAGGCTAGGTTCCGACTTGTTATGAACAGCAAGCAAAACTAAAACAAACTAAAAAGTAAAGAGCGGGACGCTCCAAGCATAGCACATAACATATGAAGTAATAAAAATATAGCATGGAGATGGACGAACTGATGATTGTTGATAGAGAAGGGGATGCACGGAGGCAACCCAAGCTTAGACGCTTGAGTCTCCTTGAATATTTCTTGGGGGTGCATGGGGGCATCCCCAATCTTGAGCGCTTGACACTCCTAGATCTTCTTTCATCATCTTCCATCGCATACTTGAAAACTCCCTTCATACAAAACTCATCATAAGCTTATTAGAGTGGTTAGTACCCATGATAAAATAATTCATTATCTACTGGAAATAATGATTTTCATGAAAAGCTATTGTTTCTCATGATTTCCAAAGGGTTTTTGCAAAGGAAAAGCAAGCTTAAGATTTGCAAAATGATGAAAACGCAGAACGTGGCAGAATTTGTGAAAAACAGAACAACAAGTAGTAAATAATTTTTGGGGGCACTTCTGCAACTCAAATAAAAAAAACTCAGAATAGATGCCAGAAATACAATTATATAGATCATACTGCCAAAAAAATCAGATCAAAAAGATGATCTGGTGATTTTTGGCGAATTTTTCCGTCAGGCAGACATAATCTGTTTCTGGACAGCATGTCACAACTTTTGAACTTTCTTGCAATCGGAGGCTAAAACTTGGCACAAAGCTTGAAAGCAAAGATACAATGATGTTGCTATAGTACTAGCAAGCATCAAGACCACTAAAACTGAAAGTAAAAACAAATTGGGTTGCCTCCCAACAAGCGCTTTCTGCTATGCCTTTGAGTTAGGCATGATGCAAAAAGATCAAGTTGTATCAATTGAACCATCAGAAAGATCATCAAAAAGCTCTTCAATAGTACAACTAATCTTAAGAGGACTCTCAAAGAGAGGCCTAGTGTAAACACTTCTAGGAACAAAAGCAAAGGTAGTAGGACCAATTGGAATTTCATTTCTAATTCTATTTAAGAGAGGTATATCTTCCAAGGTCTTCACAGTTTCAACACCCTTAGCAATAGGTATACTTGTTTTGGGCTGAGGAACCTTGGGTACATTAACGAACCTAGGTCCCTTCCTTGCGGGGGTTTCTACCTTTTTAGTCTTGATGGAGGATAGAGTAGTTCCTAAAGTTTCAAAAATATCCTCGATCTTATCATTCCTAGAAGGATCCATGTCATGGGATTTAAGGGTCTCCAAAGTTTTGTAAAATTTGTGCATGGAGCTATCAAGTCTATTTAAGTTCCCTTGAATCCTATGATCTACTTCATTTATTTTGTTCATGCTTGGCATCTCTAGCTCTATATTCTCAAGTTTACTCATAATGTGAGCTAAAGTGATATCATCTTTTATGTTAACAATAGGTGGGATTCCGACAAGATTTTCCATAAGGTTAAGAGCTTCCCCAACGGGAGCTTCCAAGAAATCCCCTCCTATTGTTGTGTCTAGAAAAAACCTATGCCAAGAAATGATACCAACATAAAAAAATTCTAAGCAAAATAGTGGTGGATTGCTTCTTGGTGGCTCTATCTTGATAATTTTTAATTCTATACCAAGCATCTTTCGAACTTTCTCCAACCCTTTGTTTGAAGGTGAGAATCTCTCCTTCGGGTGCAACACCAAAGGCGAAGGACTTAGGCATACTGACTAAACAAAGAAAAATTAACTAATTTTTTTTGTGGTTTTTGGTATAAGACTCTAAAGCAAAAACTAGAAAGCAAACTAACAAGACTAAAAAACAAAGGTAAAAGATAGTGTGCAACTCCCCTATCTTGAAGACTGGAGTTCCCCGGCAACGGCGCCAGAAACTTGCTTGATGACGAGTTGATGAATATACTTCTCGCCCCTCGTTGATTACCCCAAGTGGAAGGTGGAGATGTAGTCATCAGCAAGTTTCCCTTACATAGAGACTGTAAGGTTTATCGAACCAGGAGGACTCCGAGGATCAACAAGTAGGTGTCCACTGCTTTGGCGCTAGTAGAAGACGTGGACCTGCACACACAACAAATTACTTTGCTCCAAATGAGTACAAAGAGGTTTTCAATCTCTCCGACCTTATAGTTTGCAAAGGATCAAAACACAAGCGGGAATAGTGATAGTGATTGCAACGGAAAAGTAAATGAAAGCGGTAAATGATGGAGGTGTAAGCAATGGGGGTGATATGGACCTGAGTCACATGATGTTCACTAGTGATGTCTCTCCCAAAAGACGATAAACAACTATGCATGGGTAAACAAATTACAGATGGGCAATTGACAGAATTATGAACACAGCGCAATGCTAATTATGCTACTTGAAAGTTAGAGGCTCAATAGTAATGGGCAATACGCCAAGACAAGTAGACCGTTTATTCATCAACATCTACTTACTAATCGTCCACCTTGAGATATCTATCCATAACATCTCGCTGGTATTAAGTTGCGAGCCCCACCCAAAGTGTAAACTCAAAGCAACGGATAACTGCATTAACGAACCATGCGTAAGGTAAACAATCCTTGCAACTGCGGTCACAAGCACCGTTGTTTTCTCCCTGGTGGCAATAGCACATCCCATAGTCTCATGTTTCTGTCACTCAAGCTAGACATCATGGGGCATGAACCCACAATCCTGCATAACGCTCCCTCTTGGAGTTACAATCTACTACTCTTCCAAAGCAATAAAAAGCAACGGAGAACATGCATGAATCACTAAAGAATATAATATAAAAGGATAATCAAATATATAACTCATCACAATCTGAACATAATCTCATAATCCATCGGATCCCAACAAACCAAGCATAGCAATAGCAGGAAAGTTACATAGGTGCCTTGATCATGTAGGACAACTTACAAGGGCTAATCATTGAAGCACAAGATTTGAGAGAAGACATCACATAGCTACTGATCATGGACTCATGGTCCAAGGAGGATTACTCACGGCACGTCCGGGAAGCGTCCATGGCGGTGGAGAAGCTCCCGGAGGTCAATCCTCCCTCCGACAGGGTGCCGGGAAGAGGTCTCGTGACACTCCCGATCTCGGAAGCGCTGCGGCGGCGGAACGATGGAGAAATTCATGATTCTGGATATGATGGAAGGGTTTCTGATCGGAGGGGTAAATATAGGCCAAAGGATGGCGTCAGAGGAGGTGGGGCCCACCCAGGCGGCCTGTGGGCGCGACCTGGGGCCAGGCCGCGCAGGGTGGCCGCCTGGGCAGCCCCTGGCTCCCCTCTGGCCTATCTTCGATGCTTCGTAAGCTTCCATCACGCTAATTTTTATATATTTTTCTCGGGATTTTTGGGACCTTGGAAATCTGGGTAAAAGTCGCTGCAAAAAAGACATCAGCTGACAGAAACTGGCACTTGGTGCGCTGAGTTAGTAGGTTAGTGTCACGCCCAAGATGCGACCATATCCTCAATTTGGCACAAGGGCCTCGTCAGGGATAGAAGCGCATCTCATCGTGTCGCAAGAATGGATATCGTTACAAGTACATGTACTGAAAATAAGAGATATATAATAGAATTGGCTTGCACTTGCCACAAGCTACATCAGAGTCACATCAGTACATTACATAAACGTCAAGAGTAAGAACAGGGTCCGACTACGGACGAAAATAAACGAGAAAAGAAGAACGACGTCCATCCTTGCTATCCCAGGCTGCCGGCCTGGAACCCATCCTAGATCGATGAAGAAGAAGAAGAAGAAGAAGCAACTCCAAACGAACAATCAACGCGCTCGCGTCAAGTAACATTTACATGTACCTGCAACTGGTGTTGTAGTAATCTGTGAGCCACAGGGGACTCAGGAATCTCATTTCCAAAGGTATCAAGACTAGCAAAGCTTAATGGGTGAGGCATGGTAAAGTGGTGGGGTTGCAGCAGCGGCTAAGCATATATGAGGTGGCTAACTTACGAGTACAAGAAAATAAGAGGGGGAAGATCTACGCATAACGGACGTGAACTACTGATGATCAAATGAATGATCCTGAACACCTACCTACGTCAGACATAACCCCACCGTGTCCTCGATCGGAGAAGGAACTCACGAAAGAGACAGTCACGGTTACGCACACAGTTGGCAAGTTTTTAATTAAGTTAACTTCAAGTTATCTAGAACCAGTGTTAAACAAAGCTTCCATGTTGCCACATAACCGCGGGCACGGCTTTTCGAAAAGATTTAACCCTGCAGGGGTGCTCCAACTAGTCCATCACAAATTACCACAAGCCGCATAGAAATCCTCAATCACGAAGCTCGCGATCTCGTCGGATTCCCTAGTGGAAAACCTCAACTCTGAGATTACCCAAAGCATCACCGGAATCCCGATGCACAAGATATTTCGTCAAAGGTAAAACTAATCCAGCAAGGCCGCCCGACGTGTTGACGAACCCGATAGGAGCCGCGTATCTCGTTCTCAGGACACGACGGATGGAAAAGCCTACAGGTGCCAAACCTCGAGTTGCCCTGTGGTGGCCCTGCAGTCTGTCCAGTTTGGACCAACACTCATGAGGAGCACTGGCCCGGGGGTTGATTAAATTATCCTCGGGGTCCGGAAAGTCCCTATGCAATTTTATTAGGTGATTAGGCAAATGTAGTACCAAAGTTGGGCCTTGCCAGACCAGCTTTAATCTAAAACGAATTATCAAGGGGGTCCCCATAACAACCCCGATCGTGTTAGGAGCGCTCATTTATGGAACATAACACCCGTAGTCAGAAACTAAGGGGGCAAAGGTGGAACAAAACACCAGGCTAGAAAGGCCGAGCCTTCCACCTTTTACCAAGTATATAGGTGCATTAAATTAAATAGCATTAATAGGGTGATATAACAAGGAACCCATGTTATCACATGGAAGCAACTGCTCCTGCAACTAGCAACGCTATCAACGGGGTTAAGCAAGCAGTAACATAGCCAATCAGTGGTTTGCTAGGTTGAACAGTTTGAAGGTTATCATGGCATTGTTGAGAGGCTGATATTTAACAGGTGGTAGGCAACGAGACATAACGATAGAAGCAATAAACTAGCATGGCAATGATAGTAATGGTATCTGGGGAAATGGTCATCTTGCCTGAGATCCCGCTTGAAAGAAGAATGCCTCCGTAAAGCAGACGAACCGACGTAGTCGAACGGGTCCTCACAATCCAACATGCTTGCGGAACTCTAACGAGATGGGGAAAACCGGAAACAAGAATCAACACTCGAATTCACCACACGATGCACAACACAAATGATGCATGGGCAGCTGAATACATGCAAGTCACGGTATGGCAAATCACACAATCAGACACTACACGTTAAGTGAAGTTCAATATGCAACGAGTTGCATATTGACGAAACTCCACGTTAATTTATTTAGTTTTATCCCGATTAGGTACACGGCAATATTAAATGTGATTAAACATGGCAAGAGGTGAAGCGCAATTAATCTACCTATCTAGGCATTTTAAATGAGGTCGGAAATGACATATAGCATCTCCGAAACGACCTCACATGTTAATTTACGATTCTGACCAGATCTGAACTAACACATTTAATTAGTTGTTAAACAGAAAAACAAATAGGTTCACGTGATTCTACGCGTCATTTCAAGCGATCTACACATAACGAACATCTCGAACGGAGCTACGGATCAAAAGTTACAAGCACAGCAAGATATGATGGCATGAATGCAATATGTGTGCAACGACGGCTACGAGCACTTCAAAACATACAACCAGCAAGAGAAAATGAAACTACACGAGATTCTAAGCAAGTTTCATGTAGGACACGACCAAATCGGAGCTACGGTTCAACAACTACGAGCAAAACAAGAATTCACTACAATCTGCCAAAATCAGCCACATAGCATTTTCTACGCCCCACAACTTCGAACTATTCAACTCAAATAAGCTCAAGAAAGGCATGACACGAAAGAGGGCAAGAAGCACTACTACAAACAACTAACAACAACTAGCATGGCATCATGGATCACTAGGGAAAGAACACACAAAATGGAATCTCACACACTATTTCAGACTTAGTGAAAATTACACCTCATGAAAGTGCAGTTTTTGATCTGAAGCCATATTGACAGCAGCAAAATCCTAAGCTACAGGTCTCCAAATGGCATGAAAATTCACAGCATGCTAGAGAAACATAAGGGATACAACTAACTCCATTGGACCAACCTCAAAAGAGCTACACATCACAAAATACAAGCAAGACAAGACAGCAACAAAATATAACAGATCTCAGACTTAGAAATATTTCAGCACCTCCAAATCAGCACTATTTCTAGCAACTTGAGAGCAATCAAACCAAACCTAAACATGCATTTCTATTGCAACCAAAAATACCGGAGGCTAGTCTAAACACCCAAGAACAACTTCCTAGTTGACAACTCCGTCAAACGAAGCACGAAATAAATCCTTCGAAATAAACAAAAGGGCATCACGGCAAATTATAGCGCGAACTAACTTGCTCTAATGCTAAAACTAATTGCACAGAAAAATCCCATGGATTTTTCTACCCCGGAAACATATAAAATATGTGGGGTTGCACAACAAAAATAAAGCCACACATAAATGCGAGAAAATAACCTATACGCGGGAAAATAAATTACCGGCAAATCCCTACACGTAAAAATACAAATGACCACTCTAAAATACATGCAAAAATTATTCCTAAAACATGGACATTTAATCTACGGTATACGGGCAGTCCGGACATGCACGAGAAATAACTACGGAACGGATCCTATTGAAACTACACGCAAAACAATGCATTAGGCACTTCAAACTGCCTCAAATAATTATGCAAGTTAGAAATTCGGAATCTACGCGGAAAAATACACAAGATCCATATACAACTCGCCTCGATCCGACTTACGGTTAAGAATCTACGAACGTTTTAATATTTAACAATTTCTGGAATTTAATATATTCCGAAAATCCCTAAAAAGGAAAAAAATACTACTGGGCCTAATTTACCTAATGCTACAGAGGGGGGAAGAGGCTCACCTCGGTGGGCCGGCCTGGAGCTGCTGAGGGAGAGGTGGCCGATCTGGGCCGGCTCGGGGGAAGGGGTCAACGGCCCATGCGGGCGAGGCCCAGGCGCAGGAGCGCTGGCGGACGGGAGGCCACGGGAGCTGCTCGGGAGCTGCTCGTCCCGATCCCGTTAGGGACAGACAGAGCAGCGCCGGCGGCGACAGACCTCGGGGCTCCGGCGAGCGAGCCCATGGGAGCGCGGCAGCGACAGCTGGGACGGGTCCCTCGGTCCGGGCCTAGCCGGACCAGGCTGGATCTGGACGGCGGCGGCGAACGGCGACCGGAGATGAGGGCTGGCGGCGCGGATTGGGGGCGGCAAGGCACCGGCGACGACGAGCTGCAGCGGGGCATGAGGGGGCGCGGGGCTCCGGCGAGCTGCCGGCGGCGGCTGGCGGCGGCACGGGGAGCTAGGGCGGCGCGCATGCGAGGCCCTCCGGTGGGGCGCTCGGGAGCAGGGGAACAGGCAGGCTGTGCGAGGCAGCGGCGCGCGATGGGCTCGGTCGGGCCCGATCTGGGCCTGGCGGGCCCGCGGGAGGAGGGGAGGAGAGAGGCTGCGAGGTGGTAGGAGAGAGCATGGAGAGGTGGGGCTGGCGGCTGGGCACGGAAAACGAGGGAGAGAGAGGATTGCTGTCTAATTAGTAAGGGCTACCTTCCTTTTATAGCCGGGGTAGCTAGGGTTTGGGTTTTCCGCCCCGATTTCGACCACACGATCGCAATCGAATGGTCACGGACGCGGGAGGGTCAAGGTGGCTGTGCAGAGTGGCTAGGCGGAGGTGAGAGGGAAACGGTGCGGCGCGGCAACGCGATTAACAACGTCGAAAGACGTCCGACGGTAGACCGAATACGGTGCCGCTACGGTCGACCGTTCGGGTACCAGACGGACTCCGATCGCGACGAAATTCGACAGGCGGCCTAGCTATAACTAATCACGACCGCATGCCAAGTTTCACCTCGATCAGAGAAAGTTTTACGCACACTTTAAAAACAGGGTTTCGAACGATGCCGCGGGCACGTGCGAGTGCGGTCGGACTCAGAACGGACAACGTCGAGAACCGACAACTACTAATGAATGCAACTTTTGAAAACTGACGGCAACGGAGATGCCGATGCAATGCAGATGATGCGCATGATGCGACGATGATGCGACAAAAGAATATAGACACACGACGAAAACGGAAAGAAAAGGGGAATCTTCTGAAACGTCGGTCCCGGGCTGTCACGGTTAGTCCAAATATATGTAAAAATATATAAAAGTGTAGCAAAACATATAACAATATCACCCAAAAAATAATGGAATACACATAAATTATAGATACGTTTGGGACGTATCAGGTGGCAAAGCCTGTGGCTTGCCTTCCCCTACAATGAGCGAACCGTTATCCTCGGACACAAGGGCTTGCCTTCCCCTACAATGAGCGAACCGTTATCCTCGGACAACTCTTGTGATGACAGTAAAAAGAATTGCCCCCTGCTTATTGAAGAGATGGAGAAAGAACATGATGCAATTTCCTCGCCTTAAATGGAGAATTAGTTAATGCTTCCTGAGAGCTGCGAACAACATGATCGTGTTGACCATCAGGCTAGTTCTGACAATACCTTCCACGTGAATACAATCCCTACAGTGCCTCATTTTATTACTTCTGATAGCTCGATGACTAACCTTTGTCAGATTTCTGAGGTGGATGGCGATGCCGATGTGGAGCTGAAGGTGTCCAATGATTACACGGTACAACTACCTCCTCATGATTCCGATGAAGAGATCATTTCGACCCCTCCCCTTGCACATGAACTGAACCTTCACTTCAGTCACCGCAATGTTCATCTGTAGAACATGGATGTGGAGACAAGAGCATCTGCTCTGGCCAAATCCAAGAACATGGAAGGTAACTCCAAACCTAGTAATAATAATTCTTCTGCTACGTTAGCCGATAAAGATCTGCTCTGTCGTGCTTCTAAGATGGGAGTATTGATCCCTGATAATGATTTTTCCTGTGTGGATGTGCTTATAGAATTAGAGGCCTCTCGTGAGAATTTAGCTGATAAGTTGAAGGCTCAAAACAATTCCATGGACCCTGATGATATAACCCTCATCAATGGGCTAGGAAAATCTACTCCTATGAACCTTTCATGGCTTGATCAAGAAGATTCTACTAATGAAAATCTGGAAAAATCTAAATCTGCTAAAAAGAAAACTAAGAAGATAAATATTAGACTCCGTGGACCTTTGACTAGGAGTCAAGAAAAGGATGATTCATTGCCTGATTTGGTTGGTAACTCTACCCAGCCTCCTCGCAGGGTTACTAGAACTAAAAAACAAAAAAACATTCCAAATGAGAGGTCTTATTTGGAATTGCAGAGGGGTGGGCAAGAAAGGAATGGCCACCTTCCTCTCCGACATTATCAGTGATCATTCCATTGACTTCTTGGGTCTTCAAGAAACCCTGAAAGTGAATATATCTCCTAAACTTCTTGGGAAAATTGACCCCTTCAGTAACTTCCATTGGGAATGGATTCCTGCTGTGGGTAGATGTGGTGGAATCATGTGCGGAGCTTGTAAAAACAGTCTTGAAATTCTGTCCTATGCGAAAGGAAGTTTTATCCTGCAGCTTAACCTTAAAATCTCTAGAACAAATACGCTAGTCCCTGCTGGTGGTGTATGGCTCAGCTCATGAGGAGCACAAAGAAGAATTTCTGTAGGAGCTTGGTGCTTTCTCTAGTAAGATAGATATTCCCTACATAGTGGGTGGAGACTTCAACATCCTGAGGCATAGTGGGGAGAAAAACAAGAAATGCATCATTGCAAGTTTCTTCATCTTTCCATCTCTATCACTAACACCCTGGGGCTTAGAGAGATTTATATGAGTGGTGGTAATTATACCTGGTCTAACAATCAATCACATCCCACGCTCGAAACACTTGATAGAGTTCTCATGTCTGATTCCTGGGAACATACGTACCCTTTGGTTTCCATCAGGAAACTTGCCCGTGAGATTTCTGACCATAACCCTCTCCTGATTTACACTGATAATGAAGGGAGGGACACTCCTAAGGTTCGTGAGTTCAGATTTAACTTATCTTGGGTAAAAAATAAGGAGTTTCTGTATCTAGTTCGCATCATTTGGTCGAGGAAAGTAGGTGCCTCAGACCCCATTGATATCTTATATATCAAGTTGAAAAGGATTAAATCCTATTTCAAAGGTTGGGGCTCTGATAAATTTGGCCATGCTAATAAACGTAAAGAAGAGCTCGAGGTAAAACTTTCTATGTTGGAAGAGTTGGAGGAGGATGTCCCCCTCTCTCTTGAACTATATAATAGGAAGATTGATATTAATTTTGAGCTCCATGAGCTATTGACTGCTGAGGAGATTTACTGGCTTCAAAAGTCTTATGAATGATGGTTTCTTAGGGGGGGTCGTAATACTGATTACTTCCACAAAATTGCTAATGGTTGTAAATGGAAGAATACTATTTGTGCTCTTAAATGCGGGGATATTGAGATTGAAGGTACTAATAATCTTATTAATCATGCCACCGAATTCTATAAAGACTTACTCGGTCCTACCCCTGGTAACCAGTTTCATCTAGATCCTGATACTTGGTGTGCAGATGAAAAATTGAATGAGGAAGATAATGAGTATTTGACTCATGAATTTACTGAGGAAGAAGTAAAGGAGGCGTTGTTTGATATGGAGGTCAACAGAGCCCCTGGCCCTGACAATATCCGTGCTGAATTCTACCAGTGACGTTGGGATACGATGAAACCTGATATCATGCGGATCTTTGATAGCTTCCACAAAGGCACACTTGATTTACAACGCCTGAATTATGGCATCATCACTCTCCTTCCAAAAGTCTTCGGGGCGGAGAGGATACAACAATTTCGCCCTATCTGTCTTCTGCGGTGCCCATACAAACTGGTTACTAAAGTCATGGATAAGAAGGTTGCCAGGTATGCAGACAAACTCATTAACCCTACGCAAAATGCTTTTGTTAAGGGTAGAAATATTATAGATGGAATTCTCTCCCTCCACGAGTTGTTGAACTACACCCATGTTAAAAAAAAACAAGTTGGGGTCGTTTTGAAACTGGACTTCGAAAAAGCCTATGATAAGGTTAACCGGGAGTTTCTTCTGGAATGTCATAAACTTAGGGGGTTCGACGATAAGTGGTGCAGCTAGGTTAAACAGGTTCTATATAATGGGACTGTGAGTATTAAACTCGACAACACGATGGGTCCTTAGTTTTAGAATGCTAAGGGGGTGCGGCAAGGGGATCCTTTCTCTCCATTTCTGTTTAACCTTGATGTTGAGTGTCTCACGAAGATGATTAGGAATGCATAGAATAATAATCTCGTGGTGGGCCTGGCTCCTGACCTGATCCCTAAAGGGGTGGCTGTGTTACAATATGCAGATGATACTATCATTTGCCTTGATCATGATGTTGATAAAGCTGTTAACCTGAAACTAGTCTTATATATGTTTGAGATGATGTCTGGTCTCAAGGTTAATTTTCAGAAAAGTGTGGTTTTAACTGTTGGGGGTGATGATCTGATTGATAAAATCTATGCTGACTTGTTCAATTGTGATGTTGGCCGTTTTCCCCTCAAATACTTGGGTATGCGTGTTAGCTTTACCAACCTTATAAATTCTGACTGAGAATTTATTGTTGATAAATATTTGAAGAGATTTGATGCTCGGGTTGGCAATGCGGCTTCCATGGGGGCATGCATACCCTCCTCGATTCTGTAGTTACTCAGATATCTTTATATCATATGTCTATGTGGCTTACGAACAAAACTTTTGTGGAAAAGCTAGATAAACATAGAAGGAGATTTTTCTGGCAGGGCTATAACAAGAAACGCCGCTACTATCTGGTTAAATGGAGTAGGATTTGTAGGTCCAAAGAAAAAGGGGGGCTTGGGATTAAAGACCTCCATAAGAAAAACATCAGTATTATGGTTAAATGGTGGTGGAAACTTGAAACTCAATCTGGCCTCTAGCAAGATATTGTCAGAGCAGGATACATTCGCAATCAATCCGTAAATGATGTGGGGCGCGATTTTCTCACACACCATGCTGGAAAGATCTTTTGAAAGTTAAAGAATTGTGCTTGATGGGCAGAAGAATTAAAACTGAGTCTAGAAATTTGACTCGCCTCTCAAAAGATATTATTAACGGGCTGACCCTGTTCATGGAAAAATATCCTCACCTGTATGAGATATATAATGAGCAAAATTATACGACAGATAAGTTGGATGGGACTGATTGTTCTACTTTTCTCGAAGAAGGCTAGACCTTGTGTTGTCTAGCCAGTGGAATGAAATCTATGATACTGTGAATAATATGACCCTCACTAATGAGAGTGATTGGGTTTTTTTGGGTTTGAACAAAACCACCCGATACACCACCAAATCTATGTATAAATGGCTTGAGCGACCCCTTAGTGGATGTAATTATGAATGAATTTGGAAGGTCAAAGCCCCGTTGAAAATTCATTTTTTTTCTCTAGCAGCTCTCCCAAGATGTTGTTCTCACTAGGGATGTGATGAACACACGTTGCTGGCCTGGGAATCTTGTTTGTTCTTTTTATAGAGAGGTTGAAACCTCACGTCATCTGTTTTTCGAGTGTCCGATTGCCAAGGCGGTCTGGAGATCTATTGGAGTGGCCATTCGAACTAACTAATGTCCTAGTAACTACTGGCAATTCTTTTCGTGGTGTTTTACCTTTCTTCCCGGTGACGAAAGGTTCTATACCGTGGCCTTGGGAGCTGTGACTTGGGCTATATGGAGGGCCAGAAACAAGGCCACCTTTGAAAAAAACTGATCAAATCTCCTCTCGAGATTGTGTTCACAACGTGTTCGTTTCTCTTGTATTCGACATGACTTCACAAAGCCGAGGACGTGGAAAGGCTTCACGTTGGAGCCGAGATGATTCGCAATGGGACCATGCTACTGATGAAAGACTGCAACAACTCCAGGAAGATTGATGCGGATCATTGAAGTTGTCACCTCCGGCGTGGGTGTGGTCTGAAAGCCAACCGTTTGAAGTCATGTTAATCGAGGCATCATCTTGTGTTTTCCGTCGCGATGGGTTCTGAGCTTGTACCTTGTTAGCATTCGAACTCGTGGGAACCTTCTCGCTATAATAGGTCTAGTTACTAGTTTTGTGTTGTCTAGGTTTTCACCCCATATCGTGCGTTTCGATGGCGGGCACACGCGGTGGTTTCCTAGAAGTGCTTTGAACTCACTCTCTCCCTACCCCTCATTTCCTGGTTAGATGTAAGACTTTATATTTCCATTCTAGTAACGGAAAAGGGGATAGTCCAGTTCAAAAAAAAAGGAATTACAACCAAATTGAAGATAGTTCTTGAGGAGGAAGATAGGAAAAGGAAAGGGTTGGTAGCCGTCGTCGCGTGTCGTGATCCACTGAACGTCTTATTTTCTCTTCCTCGTTTGCTTAAGTATTGTGGTGTGATCGTGCAGTTAGTTAACCCAGTCTAGTCTAGCGACTCTTTGATTGGGCCACGGTGCACGCTTGGGCCGTGCACCGCGTGGCCTACTGCTGCCACCTGGTGGGGGAACCCTGGTGGGTCTATAGCGTCAGGGTCGCTAACATTGCCACAACCAAAACAACCGTCGTCGTAACCCATGTGACCATATCCGAAACCTTCAAGACGACCAACCAGAATCCACGACTCAACCAAACACAACCCAGTCTTATAACAATCCAACAACCGGGTAGTAATCCGAGAGCACTTTGCTCAGGACTTCCAAAATTTATGAGATCTGGATCGGAAATCCAAAAGATCGCCTACAAAACCTCCATAGCCAATCTGATCTTTCTTTTTTATTTTTGAGGGATCCAATCTCTTCCTGGATACGCGGCTTCTGTCCCGCATGGGCCGTCGGCCCGTCTGCGCCCGACACGACACGAGGTTTCCCCAGTCCGGCAGTCCAGTCCGGTCCCACTCGCACTCGCCCGAGCGGGTCTATTTTCCCACCTCAGCTCGCCCTCCTTTTGCCCTACCTACCCCCATTAGCCGCCTCGTCTGACCCAAGTCTTCCACCCCCGCCGCCCACCATGCCGCTCCCGATGCGCCGCCTCGCCGCTGCTCCGTCGCTCCCAGCCGTGCACCCACACGACTCCCATGCGCCACCCTCCGTTCGGCTTCGGCGACAACATGGCCGGGTGTCGATGGAGAGGACCTCGACGACGACGGGCCGAGGTATTGCGCCGCGGCTTGGGGAGACTGGCCTTATCTCTTGTTCTATTAGCTGTGGCATGTGCCATTTACCCGTGAAGAAGTTAGCACCTCTGTGCAATGTACCATGTATCAAAGTATCCTTCTGTGCTTGATTACGGGGTTTTAGTACATTTTTAGTCTATCTGGGTCGGTTTCGCATGCTAGCATATCAAGTCTGAAAAATTCGCCATGTATCGAATATCTCAGCTGCGAAGCAAAATTTACATGGTGCTCCTCCTTTCTTGCTGGAATAGATTTCAATAAACTGACCTCCTCCGACTGTAAAATGGTTTATAAACCGAAAGAAATGAACATTTTTTTTCATGCCGCTGGAGTCTGTTTTTCACTAAAATTGTTGATTAATGACCTGTTGTTGTTCGATCTGGGTTTCCGCATCCTTTGATGAAAACTGGCACTGCCCTCTTTCTCCATGGGCTGACCATTTTAGACCAGATGGAGATTTGAATAGGAAATCTGACCGACTTATTTTTGTGTTTTATATGGAGGGCTGGTGCAGGTAGTTTACTAAAACCCCTGAATTCGGAATATGCTGGCATTTTGCTTCTGTTTTGCTGATATCATTATATCGTTGGTGAATATCTGCAGGTGTTAGTTGTGTAATGGCAAGCGGAAAAGAGCATGCAACAACTACTACTGCTGATGAAAAGAAAGGTGGATTGCGTGGCAAACTAAAAAAAGTTGTTCTAGCTTACAGCGGTGGCTTGGATACATCAGTAATTGTTCCATGGCTTAGGTACAACTGCAATTTTTTCTTGTTTCATCAGTATGTAATTTACTAAATTAAAGGTTGAATTAATCTGATTCATCTAAACTATGTTTCTTGTTTTATTTTGTTGAAGGGAAAACTATGGCTGTGAAGTCGTCTGTTTCACTGCTGATGTTGGCCAGGTATGTTAAACGCCTCATGTTTCTGCATGAAGTCATTTATATAACTTCAGTAAATCTCAAGCATACAAAACTGAGTGATTCCACTATCCTCCTTTAATCTGCAATGTTATGCTAAATTGCTAGCTGTATGTCCTGTTTGATAAGTGTCTCAACTCTCTCTCCCATCCTTGTTTGTACATTTTACTTAGTTTTATCTTCTTGGTTATATTTTTGCTATGAGCTGCAGATTCTATAATTTCTTTGCCTGATGTCTCTGGCTTCATGCTGTTCCAAATTTTACAACTTCGAGTTACTTCTATATTGTATCTTTGTACCGAGTATTTTGTTTTCTGTCAGGACATAAATGAAGTAGCATGGTTCGGACCTTTTTTCTAGCTTCCTTCTAGTGAACCATCTGTTAAGTTCATATTTTACGCTTTTAGGGTGACATTGAATTGGAAGGATTGGAGAAAAAGGCAAAAGCTAGCGGTGCAAGCCAGCTTGTTGTGAAGGACTTGACAGAAGAATTTGTTGGTGAATATATATACCCCTGCTTGCGTGCTGGTGCAGTTTACGAAAGAAAGTATCTGCTTGGGACTTCCATGGCTAGGCCCGTTATTGCTAAGGTGAAATTGATAAAGCAGTTGTATTTTGTGTTTTGTGTGCACATTACTTCTGCAACATAATTGTCTTACAAGTAAATTTAAAATGAATCATTTGTTAATCTTCAGTTACAACATCTATTGGAGTGTTTTTTTGTTTGTTTGTAAAATATGCACTTTCTTGTACTAGATAAATGTTTCTGAGGTCATTTATAAGGTCACTGTCACTTTTTATAGCTAGCCATCCACTCTGGTAGAATAAAAGATTTGTTTACATAGAGCATGATTAATTTCTCATTGAGCTTGTACATGCATGTTTCCTTCAAATTTTATTTTATTTGTTCCCTTGAAGTCTCACCTGTAAGAGTTGCACTTGTACTGTAAGCTCTGTAGGATCTTAACTTAAATAAGTAATTCTAATAGCTGGTGGGATGAATGAAACATTAAAATGAAGTGCCTGCAATTATATACCACGTATTTTATATATCCTCATATTCCTTTGAGGGCTAAGCAATTTATATCTTTATTGTAGGCAATGGTTGATGTTGCCAAGGAAGTTGGCGCAGATGCAGTTGCTCATGGGTGCACTGGAAAGGGAAATGATCAGGTACATACTGCTGTTAATGGAAATGTTAATATGGGCAGTCATCTGATGTTATCGTTTTCTGTAGGTTCGCTTTGAGCTTACATTTTATGCCTTAAATCCGGAACTTAAAGTGGTGGCACCCTGGAGGGAGTGGGATATCACAGGACGTGAAGATGCAATTGAGTATGCAAAGAAACACAATGTGCCAATTCCGGTTTCAAAGAAATCAATATACAGCCGAGATAGAAATTTGTGGCACCTTAGCCATGAGGTACATTACCTATTTGTCTTGTTGATGCCTCTTAGGGGTTATGAAGCTGTATTTTTTTTTCTTTTTGGTTTTAAGGATACAGATCTTACAGTACTTCGTACATGATCCGCAAGTTCAGAACTTCCAAATCAATGAAGTGCATCATCATATTGGTGCCATCGGTTTATCTTCAATTGAAAATGGTGATGCTTGTCAAATGATCTGAGTTATTCTCAACATTTTCAGGGTGACATTTTGGAAGATCCAGCAAATGAGCCAAAAGAAGATATGTATATGATGTCTGTCTCTCCAGAAAGTGCGCCTTCAAAACCTGAGTATGTGATCAATCCTTTTTCTTTCCATAGACAACATCTGTTGTCCGGAAAAAGTATTCTTTATGCTCTTTATTTTATCTTTACTGCAGTATAGCTTGGTTCATCTTTGCTGCAAATGGTTCATATCCAAACACTGTTGTGTAGAGAACCACCCAAACACCCAAATGATTTGGGATCTGGATACGCTTATTATAAACTAGGCATGTCTAATTGTCGTGTAATGAACTTTGTTCAGCATTGTGCAGTTCCAATTTTTTTACATTGCTAGGTTTTCCATGTTTTCATTTACCCAGCAGCTTTTATTGTAAAGTGACACTGTCTGACTGAATGGAAATCATCACGTTGTTGCCACCACCTATCTTTAGTTAGGACTTAGGTTATGTATGGTTCATGAAATCACCATCCACTTGAATTGGGAACATTACTATCAACCCATTTCTGTTGTAAATAATTTGTTCGCGTATTTTTTGAACTAAGAATTTCTTGCTGATAACATGTGAAATCATCGGAATTGGTAGCACTACCATCAGTCCAATTTGTTGTAAACACTTTGTTTGTGCCTTTCTGTTACATTATTAATTATAATTTCTGTACAAAAACAATCGGTTAACTGCATGCTTGGTTGCAGAACAATGTTGTTTTCATTGTTCCACCATAACACACTTTTTTTTTGCGAAACATAATGCACATATTTATACTCTGTTAGCCTGTTGTATATAAAAACTGAACTTCATACAGGTATCTGGAGATTGGTATAGTCGCTGGTGTTCCTACCTCTATCAACGGAAAAGATCTCTCGCCAGCAACTCTCCTTGCCAAGCTCAACGAAATCGGTGGAAAGCACGGGATCGGGCGCATCGACATGGTGGAGAACCGCCTCGTGGGGATGAAGTCCCGTGGCGTGTACGAGACCCCCGGCGGCACTGTCATGGCGGCCGCGGTCCGCGAGCTCGAGTCCCTGACACTGGACCGGGAGACGATGCAGTGGAAGGACATGCTCGCCCTCAAGTACGCGGAGCTCGTCTACGCGGGGCGCTGGTTCGACCCGCTCCGGCTGTCCATGGACGCCTTCATGGAGAAGATCACCGCGACGACGACCGGCTCTGTGACCCTGAAGCTGTACAAGGGCTCGGTGACCGTCGCGTCCCGAAAGAGCCCCTACAGCCTGTACAGGGAGGACATCTCATCGTTCGAAAACGGGGAGATATATGACCAGGCTGATGCTGAAGGTTTCATCAGGCTGTACGGCCTCCCCACCCGGGTCCGCGCGATGCTGGAGAAGGGTATCTAAGGCCGTTTTCGTGTCTCGGAATAAAATGTTCTGTTTTCGTGTCTTGAATAAAATGTTCGCATTGGGAACTGCCGAGTGTATTTTCTAGTGATTTCAAGGTGGGCTTAGAGCACTTTGTCGAGTTTTTGTTTTGTTTCATCTGGTGTGCGTGGATATGTGTATCGAAGGGTTGCAGTACTATACGCATTGTGGTGCTGCGGTGCAGTCCTTGTCTCATTGCACTTCAGGCGTGTTTGGTTACTGGCGTCATTTTTGGCTTCCTGGTAGTCTGTATGGGTTAATACCAAGTCTGTGCCAAGTTGTGTAGTTCGTTTGGTTGCTCGCATGGAACTAGTCTTCTTGCATCGGTTCGGGTCTCCATTGCTTGATGGGACCCGCCAATTTGAGCATACCTCATGTAGATCGAAGAGGCCGGGCAAATCGGGTCAAAACAAAGGTCAGCCTGAGGGCTGCTTTGAGAAGAATGCGTGCCTGTTTCTCTGGCCGGGCAACGAAATAGTTCAGATTTGGCCAGCCGAGTCTTCATTTGCCGCTTTAGCTCCTTGGACCTTGGTTCTCGCCTATAGATGCACTCCCAAAACATCAAGGCAGCTATGGTCTCTCTCTTAGTGTATTCCTTAAGGTTTGTCAGATACGATGAAATGCCCGTGGGTGTTTCTTCTCAATGAAAAGAAAGTTTGCGAGACTCTATAGTTCCATAAAGGTATGAAAAGAATTGGATTTTCTTCTTGAGGCTGTGTTCGGTTGACATGGATTTGGCAGGGATTGAAGAGGATTTAATCCCCTACAAGTCAACCCCCTAATCCTCTTAAAGCCTTGTTCGGTTCTTTCTCAATTGAAGGGGTTTGAAGGGGATTGGGAGGAATTAAATCCCCTACAAGCCAAATTCCACCTCAATCCCCTCCAATCCTCTTCAATCCCCTCCTTGCTGGGATTAACCGAACCAGCCTGAGGAGGGGGGAATTTAACAGCGGTTCATTTTCTCCTTGCATTACACACTGACAACGTAAACTACAGAGCACTGTACAACCAGAATTGTTTATCTTCACCTGCTTCCGCCAACTCGTTTCACTGGATTCCAATCGTTTTACTGTACAAACACTCGACTGGTTACAAAATCTTGGTCTACCCATCCTAAAAGAATAAACACACCATCCTACTGTCTTCGATAAAATGTTTGACCGTCAGCACGGTGGTTGTGAGAACTGATTGCCCGGACAAAATCTACAATCAAATGAAATACAATTACCAACATGTCCAATGAACATGAGATATCCTTTGTGATAAATATTTCCTGTAAAGCCTTTAGTGAAACTTACTTGCGAGTCAACCCTGCTTTGTTCAGCAAGTTCAGTGGAACTGCTCCACCCAACTCATTGTTTTGCAAGAATCTGGATAAATGAAGAAAAACAGTAAGCAAGTTCGCAAGTAATTTGCTATGACTTGGTGCAAAGGCGTGCAGCTTTGGAAATGAAAAGTAAGTACGTACTCCCTCCGTTCCTAAATACAAGTAGTTTTAGAGGTTTCATTAGAAGACTACATACGGATGTATATAGACATATTTTAGACTGTAGATTCATTCATTTTGCTTCATTTTGCTTCGTATGTAGTCCACTAGTACAATCTCTAAAAAAACCTATATTTAGGAACGGAGGGAGTAGATTGTAAGAACATTCAAAACTTGTGATGCACCAAGAATCTCAACGATACTGACAGTTTAGAACTTACAAATGTATATGCGGTTATTTTTTGTACATTGCACAAACTCCATGCAAGTACAGTCTATTTACAAACAGTCAGTCATTTTGTCAGATCCCTATTTGCAAACATTGTACAAACTTCAAACCGAAGGCAACAGACTCACCCTAATATCATGTGTCTTAGACTCGTAGTTAGTTTATTTTATGATGATATTTCAGATCCCGAAAAAGGTACTCAAAGCGATTGATGAGATTAGGCGTGCCTTCTTTTGGACGTTCGAGGAAACGTGCATGAGTGCCAAGTGTCTTATTACCTAGAAAAATGTTTGCAAACCTAAATTTCTTGGTGTTCTAGGCATCAAAAACTTGCATGTTCAGAATAACAACCTCCTTATAAAATTTGTTGTTAAGTTGCTCTCTTCACCTACTGTTATGACCGGTACAACGTACCAACGGAGGAGGCCCAATGGGCAGGGTTAATTACGGACTTAGCCCAAGTTATCTTACCTATCTTAGAGTCCAAGTTATATTAGAGTCCAAGTTATCTAGGGTTTAGTGGAGGCTGTCCTCCTATATAAACACATGTACCCCTTCGATATTAAGCAGACAATAAACAGTACATTCTGTTGTCGTCTCCCTCAGGAGACGAGAGCCCCAAACCCTAGCCGCCTCTCTCTCTCTCTCTCTCACGCCGCGACGGCGCCCAACCACCGGCGCCGGCGTCCCCAACCTCGCAGCCCGCACTTCCACCCCTACAACCTACGTCAGAGACCTGGTAGAACCCTAGCCTCTACCAATTTGGTATCAGGTAGCTTGGGTTCGATGAGTTTGTCGGACCTTCCCACCACCACCGCCGCCACCACGACTGCCTTCCTCGCCACCTCGCAGCAGCCGCCGCCGCCGCACCTCAGGTCCGGCCGCCTCCGGTCCCGCGGCCCTGGCGGCCGAACCCGCCCCCGTCCTCTCCCCGACGGAGATGTCCTCGGCGATCCGCGACCTCAACCTGGCGATCTCGAACCTCCGAACTTTCCTCCAGGCTTCGTACGCAACCCCACCACCACCGCCTCCGCCGGCGGCGCCCTTCGCGCCACCGCCCCCGGCCACTGTCGCGCCCCAAGGCCTGCCGATCACCCAGGTCCGGTGGCCGCCGTCGCCGTCGCCTGCCGACGTGGATTGACACGCCGACCTACACGACGGCGCCACTACAGCTGACGGTGTTGCAGCCACCCGCCCCCACCTTCGGGGGGTTCGGCGGGTACACTGATCCGTACGCCGGGAGCTCCGTGGTGCCGCAGCACTCTCCTTCCGCCGCGTTGGGTCGTCACAAGGGCACCTACGCGGCCTCGCCACACGTGCAGCAGCCACCCCGCTTCACCAAGCTGGAGTTCGCCACCTACGACGGCACCGTCGACCCCCTGAACTGGCTCAATCAGTGCGACCAGTTTTTCAGGGGGCAGCGGACCATGGCGTCCAACCGCACGTGGATCGCCTCCTACCACCTCCGTGGCACCGCCCAGACTTGGTACTACACCCTCTAGCAGGACGAGGGCGGGATGCCTCCGTGGGAGCGCTTTCGCGACCTGTGTCTCCTCCGGTTCGCCTCCCCCCCATACGTGGGAGCCGCTTGGCCGAGCTCGGTCGCCTTCCCTTCACCACCTCGGTGCAGGACTTCGCCGACCGCTTCCAGACGTTGGCCTGCCATGCGCCTGACGTCACGGCTCGCCAACGCGCCGAGCTCTTCGTCGGCGGCCTTCCCGACCACATCCACATCGACGTCGAGATGCGCGACCCCCAGGACCTGCAGACGGCCATGTATTACGCACGCGCGTACGAGCAGCGCGCCAACGCCCTGCAGCAGGCGTTCCCGGGCCGCGGCACGCGTCCCCCGACCCGCCTTGCCCCGACGGCCGCCACCCCGACACGCTCCGCCCTGCCGGCCGCTACTGCGGCTGCCCCCGCGCCGACACACACCTTCCGACGCTTGACGTCGGCCGAGCAGCTCGAGCGGCGCCGAAGGGCCTGTGCTTCAACTGCGACGAGCCGTATGGGCCGGGTCATACGTGCGCCCACCTGTTCTACTTGGAGACCGTCGACGACGCGGAGGTGGAGGCCCTCACCGCGGAGCTCGACGCCACCACACTCTCCGAGGCCGGCGTCACGACCTACGGGCCGGTCGACGCGACCGCCTTCGTCGTCTCCCTTCATGCCATGGCTGGCATCAAGATGGCAAAGACAATGCTGTTTCCGGTGACGATCAACGGGGAGCGTCTCACCGCGCTCGTGGACACGGGTTCGACGCACAACTTCCTGTCCGGGGACGCCATGCGCCGCCTCGCACTCCAACCGGCGGGCTCGGAGAAGTTCAGCGTCACCGTCGCCAACGGGGACCACCTTGCTTGCCAGGGGTGGCGCGGCAGGTTCCCGTCCTCATCGGCGACGAGCCGTTCTCCATCGACTGCTACGACTTCATCCTCGGCATCGACTTCCTGTCCACTCTCGGCCCCATCCTTTGGGACCTCAATGTGCTGTCCCTCATCTTCTGGCGCGAGGGCGGCCGTCGCGTTCAGTGGACAGGCATCGGCGGCTCCGACGCCGTGTCTCCACAGCTCCAGTTGATGGCGGCCGCACTGGACGAGGCGCATCCCCTCCTGGCCGACCTCCTGCAGCAGCACAACGACATCTTCGACGAGCCACAGGGCCTCCCTCCCGCGCGGCCCTGTGACCACCGCATCAACCTGCTGCCGGACACGGCACCTGTAGCCGTGCGTCCGTACCGGTACCCTCAGCTGCAGAAAGACGAGCTTGAGCGTCAGGTGGCGGTCATGCTCGCGCAGGGCATCATCCGGATTTCGACATCGCCGTTCTCCGCCCCGGTGCTCCTTGTGCGCAAGCCTGACGGCACATGGCGCTTCTGCATCGACTACCGCGCCCTCAACGCCCTAACGTCCAAGGACAAGTTCCCCATCCCCGTCGTGGATGAGCTCTTGGACGAGCTACATGGAGCGCGCTTCACCAAGCTCGACCTTCGCTCGGGCTACCATCAGGTGCGCATGCACCCTGACGACATCGAGAAGACGGCGTTCCACACTCACCATGGCCACTTCGAGTTCCTGGTGATGCCGTTCAGCCTCTCCAACGCGCCGGCGACCTTCCAGGCCCTGATGAACGACGTGCTCAGCCCATACTTGCGCCGCTTTGTGCTTGTTTTCTTTGATGACAATCTCATCTACAGTGCATCTTGGGCGGAGCACCTACAACACGTGGCCATCATCTTCAACAAGCTTCGAGCGCATCGTCTTCACCTCAAGCGCTCGAAGTGCTCGTTCGGCACGACCTCCGTCGCGTACCTGGGGCACGTCATCTCGGCGGACGGGGTAGCGATGGACGCGGACAAGGTTGCCACCGTCGCCGCGTGGCCGATCCCGCGGTCACCGCGGGCGCTCCGCGGCTTCTTGGGCCTCGCCGGCTACTACCGGAAGTACATCCGGGACTTCGGCCTCATCGCCGCGCCACTGACGCGTCTCCTTCGACGCGACGCCTTCTCCTGGGACGAGGAGGCGACTATGGCATTCGAGGCTCTCCAGCGGGCGCTCACGACGGGACCCGTCCTCCAGATGCCGGACTTTGATATGCCGTTCATGGTGGACTGCGACGCCTCTGGCATCGGCTTCGGCGCCGTCCTCCACCAGGGCGAGGGACCGCTCGCCTTCTTCAGCCGCCCCTTCGCCGCTCGCCATCACAAGCTCGCGGCCTACGAGCGCGAGCTTATTGGGCTGGTTCAGGCGGTGCGCCACTGGCGGCCTTATCTTTGGGGCCGGTCATTCCGTGTGCGCACGGACCACTACAGCCTCAAGTTCTTGCTGGACCAGCGCCTCTCCACAGTTCCGCAACACCAGTGGATCAGCAAGCTCTTTGGCTTCGACTTCACCGTTGAGTACCGCCCCGGCCGTCTCAACACGGTCGCCGACGCCTTGTCCCGCCGCGACACTGAGGATGTCGCGGACGACGTCGCCATGGCTGGCACTATCATGTGCATTCGCTCCGGGCCATCTTTCGCCTTCATCGACGACATTCGCCGGGCAACTTCGACGACCGTGGACGCCCAGGGCCTGCGCCTTGACGCCGACGAGCTGGACGCGCCCTGGCGCTTGGACGAGGGGCTGCTCCTACATGGCCGCCGCATCTTCGTGCCCAACCATGGCGACCTGCGCCACCAAGTCCTGACCTTGGCGCACTCTGCAGGGCACGAGGGCGTGCAGAAGACTCTCCATCGTCTCCGTGCTGATTTTTACATCCCCGGTGATGGCGCGATGGTCCGCGACTGGGTGCGGTCGTGCGTGACGTTCCAGCGGAACAAGACGGAGACACTACGACCCACGGGTCTACTGCAGCCGCTGGACGTACCCTCCCAGGTGTGGGCGGATATTTCCATGGACTTCATCGAGGGCCTTCCCAAGGTGGGCGGCAAGTCCGTCATCCTCACGGTGGTTGACCGCTTCTCCAAGTACGCGCACTTCATCGCCCTGGGTCATCCATATACAGCCGCCTCCGTGGCGCGGGCCTTCTTCGACGGCATCGTCCGCCTCCACGGTTTTCCGTCGTCCATCGTCAGCGATCGTGATCCCCTCTGGCGTGATCTCTTTCGACTGGCGGGCGTGAAGCTCCGCATGAGCACGGCGTTCCACCCTCAGACAGACGGCCAATCCGAGGTGGTCAACAAGGTGATCGCCATGTACCTGCGCTGTGTTACTGGTGATCGTCCACGAGCTTGGGTGGACTGGTTGGCGTGGGCGGAGTACTGCTACAACACCTCCTATCACTCCGCCCTGCGCACCACGCCTTTCGAGGTGGTCTACGGGCGCCCACCTCCGGTGATGCTCCCTTACGAGCCTGGGACGGCTCGGTCCGAGACGGCGGACGACTTACTCCGCACCCGCGACGACATTCTGGTTGAGGCACGCCAGCGTCTTCTCCAAGCACAGCAGCTGGCTCGGAAGTACTACGATGCTCATCATCGCGAGGCGGAGTTCGCAGTGGGCGATTGGGTGTGGTTGCGCCTCCTCCACAGGACCACGCAGTCTCTGGACCCGCGCTCCAAGCGCAAATTGGGACCTCGCTACGCCGGTCCCTTTCGTGTGCTGGAGCGTGTCGGCACACTCGCATACCGCTTGGAGCTGCCAGCTGGTTCTCGCCTCCACGACGTCTTCCATGTCGGCTTACTGAAGGCCTACCGCGGGGACCCTCCTGCAGCGACGCCGGCCCTTCCTCCTACTTCGGATGGCCGCCTCCTTCCAACTTCCGCACAGGTGGCGAAGGTGCTGCAGGCGCAGCAGCGTCGCGGCGTCTGGCATGTCTTGGTACAGTGGACCGGCCTGCCAGAGGAGGAAGCAACTTGGGAGAAGCTTGACGATTTCCGCCAGCAGTTTCCAGATGTTCAGCTCGAGGACGAGCTGTTTGAGAAGGCGGGGAGAGATGTTATGACCGGTACAACGTACCAACGGAGGAGGCCCAATGGGCAGGGTTAATTACGGGCTCAGCCCAAGTTATCTTACCTATCTTAGAGTCCAAGTTAGAGTCCAAGTTATCTAGGGTTTAGTGGAGGTTGTCCTCCTATATAAACACATATACCCCTTCGATATTAAGCAGACAATAAACAGTATATTCTGTTGTCGTCTCCCTCGGGAGACGAGAGCCCCAAACCCTAGCCGCCTCTCTCTCTCTCTCACGCCTCGACGGCGCCCAACCGCCGGCGCCGGCGTCCCCAACCTCGCAGCCCGCACTTCCACCCCTACAACCTACGTCAGAGACCTGGTAGAACCCTAGCCTCTACCACCTACACACCTTGGGCTCACTGGTTCTCCTCACAACACGCACTACATCTAACCCAGTCAAACAACCACAAGTCCTTCCTCTGGAAAATTACAAACAGACACCTGCCTACACTGCAAAAAAATTCTTTTGTCCTCATTGGTAATGGCCTCAACACATTCTTCTGGTCTGACATTTGGCTTGCCTCCCTATCACTAGCCTTACAATTCCAAACCTCCTAGGAGTCATTGAGCGAGGGCTCATCGTCGGGCGGGGCGCAGGGGAGTCTGAGCCAGTGCAACACCTCGTACCAGATCTGTCGGGCGAAGGGGCAGGCGAAGATGAGGTGGTGCATGGTCTCAGGAGCCTGGTCACAGATGGGGCATCGCGAGGGGTGCTGCAGGCCGCGGCGTTCGAGGCGGTCTGCAGTCCAGCATCGGTCGAGGTGTGCGAGCCAGTGAAAGAACCGGACGCGCGGAGGAGCCCAGTTCTTCCATGTAACCTTCGAGTTGGATGTGTTGGCATGTTGCTCTCTCTGCTGCAGGATTTCCGCCTTGAGGACCAGCCGGACTCCAGATTCCTCAACCATGGGTTCAACTTCTCCACCAAAGATGCTTATTCTCAGCTCATGGTTGAAGACAAGGTCGACCATAATGCAACTCCATATGGTCTTCAAAAGCTCCGATTACAGTGAAGGTATTCCCTTGGCTACTCTTCCACGACAGGCTCAACACCAAGGTCAATCTCCTGAAAGCACATGGGCCAAAACAGCTCATGCCCCAGTCAAAAAAGACGTACTACACCCCTTCACCCCCCTGCCTGCGGTCCATGGCTGTATGGCAACGACTGGGGCTGCCCCCTCTGGACTTGGTGCGGCTACTTTGGGACGGAGTCCCCCCCCCCCCTGACAGGCCTCGATCTGGACATTTGGCCCACCACCCTACTCGTCATTCTGTGGAAGATTAGGGGCTCACACAACGCAAAAGGTCTTCCACAATGAGTCTCACAAGTATAGCCTGGCTGTTCGTAATATTGTCGATGATTTCATGCTTTGGAGTCATAGGTTTACAGAACCCAGTCAAAAGGCACACAGCATGTCATGGCGTCAATACCCCTTCTCGGCAACAGCGCTGCCTTGTAACTCTTGTAACAATTGAACTTTGGTTCACCCTCTGAGTAATATATACAGGTGGGGATCCCCCCTTTCCCTGGCGAGTTATTTTAAAAAAACAAGTCATTTTTTCTAACAAAATGCAAACTGTGGTTAAGAGATCAGTTTCACTTATGGCCTTAATTTAGGGCAATCTTTAACTACATGCTTGTTATCAAGGACTGAGACCAATCTGGGAGCTTGCAATGAGAATAAAATAGAGCCCTCCAGGTTTGAGGTGTTGCGCTTATGG
Organism: Hordeum vulgare subsp. vulgare; assembly: GCF_904849725.1. NCBI lineage: Eukaryota > Viridiplantae > Streptophyta > Magnoliopsida > Poales > Poaceae > Hordeum > Hordeum vulgare. Next base: position 423,219,137 of record NC_058518.1, read on the forward strand.
CAAAATACTGTGCTTAAGGGATGAGTTTCACTTATGGCCAAAGAGACGCTTCAGCTGTTTCCAGATCTGAGTCTCCGTGATCGCCAGAGCTGCCACATTTACCACTACGGCAATCGAGCAAAGCACCACTGGAACCGAACACGACTGGACCTCACATAGGCTGAGGGAACCATCCTCCAATACCATTGCCAATGGACAAGCGGGAAGAAGCCCCATTGCCGTCACAGTCCTAACATCGTGTTTACGGTCTGTGTTCTTTGAATAACCCGCCATGACAAGTGCAGGCAAATAGCAACATTCTGAAACTGGAATAATAAACCATAAGTAAAAATATTGACAAAAATCAACTCACAGTTCACGCAAGGGCTGAATTGTCCCCAATGTCTGAGGTATTGTTCCATTCAACTTGTTATCATTCAGGTGCCTAAAGACAAAACAATTTTGAAGTATGTATAAATAGTATGATATCATAAACAATTTTCAACCTAAATAGACAAGGCCGAAGGGTTAGCTTACAGTCGTTGGAGTTTCCCCAGTTTGGTGAGATCAGGAATAGATCCAGACAAGCTATTGTTTGCCAAAAATCTGCCAATGGTAATAGTGTCATTTTGCTAGCTTATATTTTCATTCACTTTGATCGATTATAAATAGAACTTACATATCAGTAAGAGCAGTCAGATTTCCAATGTCAGGTGAGAGAGATCCGGAGATGCCCATACTTGAAAAGTTCCTGGTGTAGACCAACAAAAAGAATTGTTACTGCAAACTTGCAAAGAATAAAATAATTGCATCGTATAGATGGAAGGATCATGAGTTAAACTCACAATGAAATGACACGTATGTTTTTTCCTTCAAGACATGTAACTCCAGTCCAAGCATATCCGTGAGGCATACATGGATCTCCAATCCAATCATCAGGTATGTTTTGGAGGCTTCTCTTCATACTCTCCATAGCAAGTGCTGACAAACAAATGAAATTAGTAGGTCAATTTCATAAAAAGAGACAGGCACAAGTTAGAGCAACTTGCTGCATTACAAGAACATCATGCAATACGCCCACAACAATATTTAAAGGACACTCACTACCACCCAAAGATGATGCACACACTTGATAAAATACCTGAATAATACAAGTACAACTCGAGGTGATGCTAAAATTGGGGGATATGTCTAATGGTCATGTATACGCAAATTCACCAAAAGCACATTTTTATGATATGTTGCTAACACAGTACATAAACATACAATGTACCATATAAATAACTGAATTAGTGCTACCAGAATCATTACACATCAGATAGTTACATACTCCCTCCGATCCATATTAATTGTCGCTGCTTTAGTACAACTTTAGTACAAAATTGTACTAAAGCCATGACAATTAATATGGATCGGAGGGAGTACATAGTATGCATTGCGTCAGGCTGGCCAGGAAATATCTGATTACTTGTTTACAGCAGTATCAACTCAGGAGAAAACAATTGATAACGAAGGAATAAATGCAGCAAGTGATGTACCATCCCGCGTAATTGTCAGTCTTCCGATGGGAAAAAGTCCAAAGACTTCACCAGCATTGATAAGTGGCGGAAGAACAGACGTAGGAGTCAATATAATTCTGGTTAGGCCTGAGAGAATCCATTGAGTTGCAAAGACAGAAAGCCCAGCTGATGTTGCTGTCAGATCTTTGTAAAACTGGTAGTCATTTATATTCACATCAAAGGTCCTCGAACTATCAGCTAAGGTATCAGCAAAATAAAGAGCAACATAATAGCTATCATTCTGAAGAGATATTGGAGGCCATTGCAACACCAAGGGTGCATTTTGCTCTGCCACCAAAGCTGTATTAAATACATCAGGAGGGGGAAGATTCCAGAAATCAGCTGATGTAACATTATGGGTACTACTGACAGCATGTTTGTTGTCTGGAAATGGCTGCCAATAGCGGTCAAAACTGTCATCAGGGTACCTGAGTTTAGATGTAAGGAAGAAAACTAAGTCAGCGATCTATAGAGCTTAAAAAAATCTATACAAAGCTTGTAATTTGTAGTTCTCTACAAAAAGGAGAATGAAAGAAAAAGGAACAGTTACAATATAGGGTCTTTGCTTTTTGTGCTTCATTTATTGGGCATCTAATTGGTAAGTACGATTCATTCCTTGAAATACACACCTTAAGTTCTGCAATCACTAGTGCAAGCACATGTTTCCTCAAAGAAATAAAGATAAAGAGGTTCAGAAACTTAAGGTATTTCATTGCATAAGAACTAGGGAAGTAAATTCGATACAAGGAACTCAACATCTTTGATATTGGAGGATCATGTTCATTGCTCAACATGCTATAGGAGAAGGCAGCAACAGCCGCAACATGACCATAGCAATTAGAAGGCAGAAAAAGGAACTCACTGTACTAAACAAGTGATCGAAAAGAGATATCCGTCAATGGCCATCTGCCACTTACTAAGTTAAACTTCTAACTAAAAACAAATGCCCGCTCATACATTGCACAGTGGCTTGTGAAGAAGAGATCGACACTGAGGAGATTACACTAGCAAGATCTAGAAGAACAAAAGTTACCCAACCGACCTACATGTACTGAATTTTGTGAAACAGGTCCAGGGTTACTTTACATGACGAAATAAACCTCGGATCAGAACAGCTCAAACCTAGAGCAATTCAGTTCACGAAGAACTGACCCAACTGGTACTATCTGCGATAAGAATTGACACATCCCTGATCGACAGCATTCTCCACCATATGGACATTGAGATTGAGTCAGTTCTGCACTCCGAATCCTAAACCAACTCAAAATATGGGAAATCGCAGAACATCTAGCATTTCATTACTAAAAGCGCACTGAAATCAGGGCCAGAGGAGTCGGCACGCACCTCTCGACGTCGCCAGTCGAGCCAAACTTGGTGCGCGCAATAAGCCCCATGGCGCTGCTTCCGAAATCCGTGGCGTTGTACACCGAATCATGGAGTTGGATGACCTGCAGCGCGTTGATGAACGGGCCGGAGGTGGTGTAGTTGGAGTTGACACCGAGGCAGAAGGTCAAGTTCCTGCCCCTGGCCTGGAACACGGCCTCGTAGTGCGAGGCGCTGCCGGCCAGGATGTCATCGGCGGTGTCGACGGCGGTCCAGAAGGTGCCGTCGACGATCAGGTCGAACACGGGCGGGGGCGGCGAGGAGGAGCCGTAGAAGAAGGTGGGGCGGAGGAGGTAGCGGCGGTTGGGGTCGACGGGGAGCGCGTAGCAGAACTTGACGGCGGGGCGGTACGGGAAGCCGCGGAGGGAGGCGAGGGTGGGGTCGAGGAGGCCCTGGACCGAGAGCGTGCGGGCGGAGCCGGCGGAGACGTAGGGACCGTCGGGGTCCCAGCGGAGGCCGCGGGTGTCGGTGGAGGAGGCCGCGGCGCCGCAGTCGAGGAGGTAGGAGAAGCCGCGGAATCCCTGGCCGGCGGCGAGGGGGATTAGGAGGAGGAGGACGGCGGCGGCGACGACGGTGAGGAGAGGCCGCATTCTGGTGAGCTTTGCTATTGCTGGAAATTTTTTGGGCGGAAATGGAGGGGAGTTGGGATGGTTTCGTGTTGGGCGGGTGGGTTGACTCGGCCGGCGGGGAGGGTGGGCACGGTCAGCGGAGAACGGGCGGCGGATGCGCGTGCGAGTTCCCGGCGGCGGGTCTCGGAGGTTGGGTCGGGCCGCAGGGCTTGGCTGGGTCACGCGGATCCGCGGACATTTTTGGCGTGTCTCCCTCCCGTGCCAGGTCAGTTTTGTTGGCGCACTCTCCGCTCTCGGCTCTCCGGTGAAGTCCAATGGAGCGACCGGCGGGTACATGGTCATGATATATTTTTTTCTCTCCGGACGAGAAGGCCTGTAATAAAATTTCTTCACCCGTTACAAGATTATACTTACAAAATCAGAAAATAAAACATAGGCCCTTCTTGAAACGGGCATCCCCTTATAGATAAAGGCACAAATCGTACAAAGTACACAGCTGAACGATACATGATGGTGAGATGACCCTCTTACAAAGCAGATCCTAGGCTAGCCGGACAGCGAAGCAGAACAACAACGCCACCGAAGGAGAATACAGGAAGAATGAAGCACAATCACGAAACATCCTAGGACCCCTAAGCTCCTAGACAACGCCCCCAAGAGGGAGAACGGCGCAGAGCGTCGTCGCTGCCTAGCCCCACCGGGCAAGGGTCTTCACCCGAAATCCTGACGCGGAGAGGAGATCCACATCAACGTCTTCAAGAAGAGAACGACTCCCGCAAGCGTCGCCGTCACCGGCGCAAAAGAGCGGAGCTTTCACTCGGCACACCATCCAAAGTCACCGCGGCCCTAGGGCAGACGTGGCATGTCCATACCCCAGATCTGGGCGACGTCCAACGGAGGACGCGCCCGAGCCACCAACTGCTACCCCTCTCGTCGCCCGCACGAACCAAGAAGGAAGCCACCACCGCCGACATGGCGCCCCCCGAAGAGCCAACCAAGCGACCCACCCTCCGGAGCCGCCGCTCCGGCATCCAAGTCCAGGACCTCACCCACTGCCCACACCACAGAGTACCAGCCATGGTAGGAAGAGCGAAAGTCCACATCTTTCACTCCTAGCCTGGCATGAGCCACGGAGGTTGGTCCGGCGCCACCACAGTAGGGGCCCAGCTCTGTGTCCCCAGCCAATCCCGGTGGACTAGGGGAGACACACCTCCGTGATTCCCGACGGCCGTCACCGAGTACCCTCCGACAACGCCATATCCGTGGCCCTCGACTCTGTGTTGCCCGACAGTACCGTGAAGTCCCGACCACCACCAACGACCACTGTACCAAAACATAGGCCCTTGGACATGTCGATGTCGTCTTTCTCCTGCAGTTGCCATATACATATTCCGTTTTACCTTCTGTTTACACTTTCAAATATTCTCAACATATACCCCCTCTCTTCATAAATCTAAGTCTTTTTAGAGGTTCTACTACGGAACACAACAAATATATACAAATATTTTTTATTCATTTTGCTTTCTATGTATTCTTTAGTGAGATCTTTAAAAATACTTATATTTAGAAACAGAGGAAGTATATTACAAATATATACTTTATATAATGTTTAAAAAATATATAAATCATGCATTTGAATGTGTATACAAATAATGTTTACCATGAATTAAAATTGATTAAATCTTTTTATCAAGTATATAAAAATATTAATCAAGCATTTGAACAAGTATATAAAAAATGTTAGGCAAGCATTAGGAAAATGTTAAATGTGTATAGATAAAAACTTGACCATGCATTATAAAGATGGGTTTATTATTATTTATGTCATTCATTTTGTCATATTGCTCAGTTTTGCTATTAGAAGTTACAACTGTTCAAAAAAATCATTGTCCCATGAGATGCTTCTAGAAAATACAATTAAATATTTCAAAAATGACATAGTTTCATTAGATGTTTGCTCAAAAATACCATTAGACGTTGTTATTGTCAACTCAAACCCGTTGACCATGTTATATGACAAAAATACCATTAAGAGCATCTCCACTCGCCCCCCCCCCTCATCAGGCCCTCCCGGACGACTCTTTTAGCGCCGGCGGTGCGAAATCGGCCCAGACGCTCCCTCAACTCCTCGTTTATCGTTGGTTTGGGCCAAAATAATAGTCGGTGAACCTGCGCTGAACCCAGCTCCCCGCGGGCGTGTGGGAGCGTCGGGCGAAGCGAAAAGCCAAGTGGGCCAGCTCTATTGGCCGCAGCCCAGTCTTTCCCGCTATTTTCTCCCCTTCCTCCTCCCTTTCCCTCCATTTCCGCGCCACCCCCCGCCATTCTTCTCCCGCTCCCGCCATCCGTTCGCCATGCCACCGAAGAAGTACACCTTCCCACGCCCCGATGCCACTGCCGATTCCATCCAACCGAAGTAGAGGAAGCTGAGGAAGCCGATGCCTAGGCCGGCGGGTGTTTCGGACGCCAAGTGGAAGGCGGACGTCCAGCGTCGGGAAGCGGTCACAACAAATTGGCGGAGGAGGCTCGACGCAGAGAAGATCAGGGACGCGGAGGCGGCGGCGGCAGCCGCCTCGGTCGACCAGGAAGAGGTGTCCCACGAGGGGATGATGAACCCGCCCGGCCGCAACACGCAGGCCGCATGGAGGGGACTCTAGGGCGTTGCGCTGATACGTCCCAACGTATCTATAATTTTTTATGGTTCCATGATATTATCTTGTCAACTTTGGATGTTTTATATGCATGAATATGCTATTTTATATCTTTTTTGGGACTAACCTATTAACTCAGTGCCAAGTGCCAGTTTCTGTCTTTTCCGTGTTTTTGGCCCATTTTCAGAGGGAGTCCAAATGGAATGAAACTTTAAGATGATTTTTTTTTGGACCAAAAGAGACCCCCGAAGCTTTGGAAGAAGGCCAGATGGGCCACGAGGGAGTCACAAGCCCTGACGCCGCCACCACCCCCCTAGGTGGTGGCGACCAGGCTTGTGACCTCCTCGTGGGCCCAACCGACGTAATTCCACCGCCATAAATTCCTATAAATTCAGAAACCCCCAGAAAGAAACCTAGATCGGGAGTTCCGCTGCCGCAAGCCTCTGTAGCCACCAAAAACCAATCTGGAGCCCGTTCCAGCACCCTGCTGGAGGGGGAATCCATCTCCGGTGGCCATCTTCATCATCCCGGCGATCTCCATGACGAGGAGGGAGTAGTTCTCCCTCGGGGGTAAGGGTATGTACCAGTAGCTATGTGTTTGATCTCTCTCTCTCATGTTCTTGAGATGTCTTGATCTCGATGTACCATGAGCTTTGCTACTATAGTTGGATCTTATGATGTTCTTCCCCCTCTCCGTCTTGTAATGAATTGAGTTTCCCCTTTGGAGTTATCTTATCGGATTGAGTCTTTGAGAACACTTGATGTATGTCTTGCACGTGTCTATCTGCTGTGATCAACTTGCGGGTTTGTGACAATTGGGAACCTATGCATATGGGTTGGCACACGTGAATTCATGTGAGTACTTGATGTATGTTTTGGTGATCAACTTGCGGGTTCGTGACATTGGGAACCTATGCACAGGGGTTGGCACATGTTTTGACTCTCTGGTAGAAACTTTGGCGCACTCTTTGAAGCTCTATGTGTTGGTTGAATAGATGATTCTGAGTTTATGTGATGCATATCGTATAATCATGCCCACGGATACTAGAGGTGACAATGGAGTATCTAGGTGACATTAGGGTCTTGGTTGATATGTATTTTAAGGTGTTATTCTAGTACGAACTCTATGATGGATCGAATGGAAAGAATAGCTTCGTGTTATTTTACTACAGACTCTTGAATAGATCGATCAGAAAGAATAACTTTGTGGTGGTTTCGTACCCGACAATAATCTCTTCGTTTGTTCCCCGCTATTAGTGACTTTGGAGTGACTCTTTGTTACATGTTGAGGGCTAGTTATATGATCCAATTATGTTATCATTGTTGAGAGAACTTCACTAGTGAAAGTATGAACCCTAGGCCTTGTTTCCACGCATTGCAATACCGTTCGTGCTCACTTTTACCACTTGTTACCTTGCTGTTTTTGTATTTTCAGATTACAAAAACCTATATCTACCATCGATATTGCACTTGTATCACCATCTCTTCGCCGAACTAGTGCACCTATACAACTTACCATTGTATTGGGTGTGTTGGGGACACAAGAGACTCTTTGTTATTTGGTTGCAGGGTTGCTTGAGAGAGACCATCTTCATCCTACGCCTCCCGCGGATTGATAAACCTTAGGTCACCCACTTGAGGGAAAATTGCTACTGTCCTACAAACCTCTGCACTTGGAGGCCCAACAACGTCTACAAGGAGAAGGTTGCATAGTAGACATCATGCGCCGACCACCCACTCGCCGACGATGTTGCCTTGGGGATACGCACACTCGCCTGGCTACTCCGACGGACAACGTGCATGGCCGCTTCAATCCCAACACCACCTTCCCGCATGGTGCGCTGCAGCGTTCCTCTCCCATCGGTTTCGACCATGACCCGCGCACTCCCTCGCTTGCGTTCAGTGCCGGCCTCAACACCTAGTACACCTAGTACAACTACTCATCAATGGTGTACTCGTCAACAGCATCACATGTGCCGTCTCTGCGTCGTGGCATCCTTCCGTTCGCGCCCACTTCGTCACTCGAGTTATCCTACGCCGACGCCGCCGACATGGACGAGATCATCATGAGTGGCTCCGTCACCGCCACATCGCACCCGGAGTTCGACACGCAAGATGAAACAATGAACACCACCGGCAACATCGACGACGAGCTCGACGACGTCGAGGAGGGGGAAGGGGAGGACGAGGCGATGGAGGTGGAACCAGAACTAGTGCCGCAGAAGGAGAGGAAGAGAAAGCGGGCAACGGACGCCAAGCCGGCTGAACCTCGCGTCAAGTGGACGTCCAAGGAAGACGAGTGCCTTGCTGAAGCGCGGAAGACTATCAGCATCGACCCGATCACTGGAACGAATCAGAACAGCGACACGTACTGGGGGATAATGAAAACGACGTTCGACGAACGCAAGTTGGTCGACCCCGACTTCGCCAGCATCCACATGGACCGCGGCGAGAAGGCCATGGCGAACCGCTGGTCGACGATCCAGACAACCTACAACAAGTGGCATGACATCATCGAGGAGGTTGCATGTAACGAGTAAGATGCGGTCCTTTCCAATTTAGGGAACGAGGCCCCAAAATGGAAAGAAGCGCATCTACGCGTTTCGCAAGCACAGTAACATGTCACATACATAATAATAAAATGACATATAGGGAATCATCTGCCATCTCATAGATAATATCAGAGTTTACATCACACATTTATTCAGACAAGGTAGTTCCGCTACGGACTACATAACATGAGAAAAGGCTATGCTACCCTGCATGCTTGTCCACAATCACGACCACGCCTCAGTCTTCTGGATAGTTCACGTACAAACGGTCGTTCTCCTCATCGTACTGCCACGCCAGCTGCGTACCATCGGGATCACCTGTGTCGGGCGTACCTGTACCTGTTGGTGTGTTGAAATAATCCATGAGCCACGAGGACTCAACAATCTATGACCTCGGTGCCAGAATTAGTCAAGTTATTAGGTAAGGAAGGTTCAGTGTTTAGGTTGCACCATCCTAAGCATTTATGGTGGCTAACTTACGTAGAACAAGTTGTTGTTGGTGGTCTATACTAGCAGGCGAATACTATCAATAAGTGATCCTGGACACCTACTTACGTCAATCATAACCCCATCGTGTTCCCGATCGAAGAGAGGTCTTCGAAGGGGACATTCACGGTTACGCACACAGTTGACAATTTTATTAGATTAGGTTCAAGTTATCTATAACCGGATGTTAACAAATATTCCAAGTTGCCACATAACCGCGGGCACGGCTTTCCGAAAGATTAAACCCTGCAGGGGTGCTCCAACTAGTCCATCACAAATGGTCACGGGCCGCAAAGTAATCCTCTATCACGAATCTCGTGATCTCGTCGGATTCCTTAAAGGAAAACCTCAACTCTGGGGAGAACCAAAGCTTCACCGGGATTCCTATACGCAAGATATATCGCTAAGGTAAGACAAGACTAGCGGGACCTCCCGACGTGTCGACGACCCTGATAAGAGCCGCGTATCTCAGTCTCAGGACACACCGGATAAGCGAAGCGTACAGTGGCGAGAGAAATCTCCCGAGTTGCCCCGGGATGGCCCCGCATGGTGCTCTAGTTTGGACCAACACTCATGAGGAGCACTGGCCCGGGTTGTTGATTAATTCCTCGGGGTAGCTATTCCCTATGCAGATTATTATTAAGTGATTAGCAAATTAACACCTATGTTGGGTCCTGCCGGACAAGTCTTAACACTACACGATTTATCAAAGGGGTCCCCATAACAACCCCGAACGTGTTAGGAGCGATCAGTTATGGAATCAAACACCGGTAGCCGGAAACTATGGCGGCAATAACGGAACAAAACACCCAGCAAAAGGCTAGGCCTTCCGTTATTTACCAAGTATATAGGTGCATTAAATTAAATAACAGATTTAACATAATGATATCAAACTCATGTTATCACATGAGACAAAGGCACCTGCAACTAGCAACGCTAACATTAGAAGCTGAGCAAAGCCTACTTAGCCATTCAATATTTGCTAGGAGGGGGAAAAGTGTTTGGGTTTCATGGCAATATCAGGAGGCAATTATTTCAGTGGTAGGCAACAAGCATATGACGAAGGAAACGTGAATCTAGCATAACAAGTCTAGAGATGGAATCAAGGTCATATCATCTTGTCTGTGATGTCCCCAGCTTGGAACTGCTCTTGTTCGCCCTGTGATAACCCACAAGTATAGCGGATCAATTGTAGCCTTTCTCGATAAGTAAGAGTGTTGAACCCAACGAGGAGCTAAAGGTAGGACAAATATTCCCTGAAGTTCTATCGACCATCGATACAACTCTACGCACACTTTAAGTTCGCTTTACCTAGAACAAGTATGAAACTAGAAGTACTTTGTAGGAGTGATAGGATAGGCTTGCAAGAAAGTAAAGAACATGTAAATAAAACTAGGGGATGCTTAGATAAAGAAACAACTATGAGTGTCTAACGAGTGTGGAAAAGTGGTGGTAGGAGTTGCGGAATTGTCCCTAAGCAATTGACTACGTTACTAGATCGATAGGAAGTATCATGTGGGAGAGGCATCTGCTAGCATGTCATCCCTTACTTGGAATTCTATGCACTTATGATTGGAACTATTAGCAAGCGTCCGCAACTACTAACGTTCATTAAGGTAAAACCCAACCATAGCAATAAGATATATTGGTCCCCCTTCAATCCCATATGCATCAATTTCTATGCTAGGTTTGAAGCTTCTGTCACTCTAGCCTGCCAATACATAGTCCTATCAACATACAACTAACCCTATGGTGTGATCCACGCGCGCGATCATATGATGGGCACCAAAGGACAGGAACATAACCACAAGCAAATTAAACCAATCATAGCAATTCATCAATCACCGATAGGACAACGATAATCTACTCAGACATCATAGGATAGCAACACATCATTGGATAATAATATGTAGCATAAAACACCATGTTCAAGTAGAGGGTACAACGGGTTGCGGGAGAGTGAACCGCTGAATATAGATGGGGTAAGATGATGGGGATGTTGGTGAAGATGACGGAGGTGTTGGTGTAGATCGCCGTCACACGATGATGTCCCGGGCGGCGTTCCGGCACCGCCGGGAGAGAGGGGGAGAGAGCCCCCTCCTTCTTCTTCTTCCTTGACCTCCTCCCTAGATGGGAGAAGGGTTACCCTCCGGTCCATGGTCTCCATGGCGGCGGAGGGGCGAGAGCCCCTCCGAGATTGGATCTCTCTCTCTGTGTCCTTCTGTTTGTGCGCTCCCAGATTCTGCGTTTCACCGTTTCTTAAATTCCCAGAGTTCCGTAACTCCGATTGGGATGAAATTTTAACATGATTTTCTTCGAGAGATTATATTTCTTGCGGTGAAAGAAGGGCTCCAACTGCCTTAAGGAGTGGACACAAGCCTGCCTGCCGCAGGCCCACCCCCTGGCCGCGGCGACAGGGCTTGTGGGCAATCCGTGCATCGCCTCGCGTTGATTCTTCTTCCCAAAAATCATAAATATTCCAAAAAAAATCCCCGTAAGTTTTTATTACGTTTAGACTTCATTTGGTATGGATATTCTGCGAAACAAAAAACATGCAACAAACAGGAACTGGTACTGGGCACTGGATCAATATGTTAGTCCCAAAAATAGTATAAAAAGTTGCCAAAAGTATATGAAAGTTGTAGAATATTGGCATGAAACAATCAAAAATTATAGATACGATGGAGACGTATCAGCATCCCCAAGCTTAATTCCTGCTCGTCCTCGAGTAGGTAAATGATAAAAAAGATAATTTTTGATGTGGAATGCTACCTAGCATAATCTTGATCATATAATCTAATCATGGCATGAATACTAAGACACGAGTGATTCGAAGCAATAGTCTATCATTTGACATAAAGACAATAATATTTCAAGTATACTAACAAAGCAATCGTGTCTTCTCAAAATATCATGGCCAAAGAAAGTTATCCCTACAAAATCATATAGTCTGGCTATGCTCCATCTTCCCCACACAACGTATTTAAATCATGCACAACCCCGGTTTTAGCCAAGCAATTGTTTCATACTTTAGTGTTCTCAAACTTTTTCAACTTTCACGCAATACATGAGCGTGAGCCATGGACATAGCACTATAGGTGGAATAGAATATGGTGGTTGTGGAGAAGACAAAAAGGAGGAGATAGTCTCACATCAACTAGGTGTATCAACGGGCTATGGAGATGCCCATCAATAGATATCAATGTGAGTGAGTAGGGATTGCCATGCAACGGATGCACTAGAGCTTATAAGTGTATGAAAGCTCACAAAAGAAACTAGTGGGTGTGCACCCAAATTGCTTGCTCACGAAGACCTAGGGAAATTTTGAGGAAGCCCATCATTGGAATATACAAGCCAAGTTATATAATGAAAACTTCCCACTAGTATATGGAAGTGACAACATAGGAGACTCTCTGTCATGAAGATCATAGTGCTATTTGAAGCACAAGTGTGGAAAGAGGATAGTAGCAATTGTCCCTTCTCTCTTTTCTCTCATTTTTTTGTGGGCTCTTTGGCCTCTCTTTTTTGGGTGGGCATCTTTGGCCTCTTTTTTGTAAATGGGCTTCGCTGGCCTATTTTATTTCCTCACATGGGACAATGCTCTATTAATAATGATCATGACACTTACAACTCAATACTTAGAGGAATGATGACTTTATATGAAATGCCTTCGGTAGTGTACCGTGACAATGATCTAGCATAGCAATAACATAAAAAAACGGACAAGCCATGGAAACATCATGCTAGCTATCTTATGATCATGCAATGGCAATATGGAAGTGGTGGCACATGTCATGAGACGGAACGGTGGTAGTTTCATGGCAATATATCTCGGAATGGCTATGAAAATGCCATAATAGGTAGGTATGCTGGCTGTTTTGAGGGAGGCTATATGGTGGGTGTAATGCACCGGCGAAAGTTGCGCGGTACTAGAGAGGCTAGAAATGGTGGAAGGGTGAGAGTTCGTATAATCCATGGACTCAACATTAGTCATAAAGAACTCACATACTTATTGCAAAAGTCTATTAGTCATCGAAACAAGGTACTACATGGATGCTCCTAGGGGAAAGGTTGGTAGGAGTTAACCACCGCACGATCCCGACCTCCACACAAAGGATGACAATCAATAAATAAATCATGCTCCGACTTCATCACATAACGGTTCACCATACGTGCATGCTACGGGAATCACAAACCTTAACACAAGTATTTCTACGAATACACAATTACTCACTAGCATGACTCTAATATCACATATTCATGTCGCAAAACTATTGCAAGGAATCAAACATATTATATTCAGTGATCTACAAGTTTTATGTAGGATTTTATGACTAACCATGTGAATGGCCAACTCCTGTTAACTCTCTAAATAGGTATAAGTGAAGCATGAGAGTTTAATTCTTTCTACAAAAGATATGCCCCGCTCTAACAAATATAAGTGAAGCAAAAGAGCATTCTACAAATGGCGGTTTTCTATGTGTAGGGAAACAGACAATCCATACTTCAAAAGATATAAGTGAAGCACAAGAAGCATTCTATAAAGACAACCAAGTACTATCTCATACCAGCATGGTGCATAAAAGAAAAAGGAAAAATAAACACAAAAGACGCTCCAAGCATTTGCACATATCATGTGACGAATTAAAATATAGCTCTGAGTAAAATTACCGCTAGACTGTAGACGAAAGAGGGGATGCCTTCCGGGGAATCCCCAAGCTTACACGCTTGAGTCTTCCTTGAATATTACCTTGGGGTGCCTCGGGCATCCCCAAGATTAGGCTCTTGCCTCTCCTTATTCCTTCATCCATCGTGCTCTCACCCAAAACTTGAAAACTTCAATCACACAAAACTCAACAAAACTTTGTGAGATCCGTTAGTATAATAAAATAAATCACCACTTCAAGTATTGTTGTGAACTCATTCTAAATTCATATTAGCATTATATCTACTGTAATCCAACTTCACCATGGTTCATACCCCCCGATACTACCCATAGATTCATCAAAATAAGAGAACAATGCATAGAAAACAGAATCTGTCAAAACAGAACAGTCTGTAGCAATCTGTATATTCCGTATACTTCTGATATCTCAAAAAATCTGAAAACTTATGAACGTATGGAAAATTTAAATATAAATCAGCAGAAAAAAGAATCAACTCAAAATCTCTTCCAGAATAAAAATGAAAATTAATTTCGTGAGCAGAAAGTTTCTGTCTTTTCTCAGCGTGATCAAACAACTATCACCCAAACTAATCGTAAAGGCTTTACTTGGCACATTATTTTTAAAATACAAAGGAATTGTACAAGGGGATAATTATTTTTGTGATAAACTTCCATGAAAAATTCTACAATGTTTCCATGAGCATGAACACAAGTGTTCAAGGTCGACCCTCACTTCCGCAATGCATCACCTTTCAATCGCTTCTCTTTTTGAAAAAGTTTTAAGTTCCCCTCTATATTTTTCTTGTTTTTAAACTGAATAAAAGCACTCAACAGAAATAAATGACACTTTAAAACTTCCGGGTTGTCTCCCAGGCAGCGCTTTCTTTAAAGCCATTAATCTAGGCATAAAGTGCTCAAGTAATGGATCCACCCGGATCCCAAGGTATATCAAAGCCAATTTTAATTAGCAATGATTTGAAATTTAGTAGTGAGCACAAGGTAACATATATCAAGCAATGACAAAGTCTAACTCTCTTCCTATGCATTGGCATGTCATAAAATAACAATTCATGCACACCAAGTAAAGGCCAATACATAGCATAAGCAGTTTCTTGCAATTTTATCGTATTGGAAACATAGAGAGGTGGAGATGTAGTTCCTCTCTCATAATAATTGCAAGTAGGAGCAGCAAGGACATGCATATTATATTCATCAAAATCATCATGTGTAACATAAGGAACTATAGCTAGCTCATCTTCATAAGTATCATTCATAATGGCATCATGGCCACAAACATAGCAAGCGTCAAGTTCATCAAAAAGGGATATTTCAAACGAATCCAAGGGATCATAGCATTCATCAGTCGGTAAGAACGAAGGGAAATTAAATAATGTATGAGTAGAAGAGTTACTCTCATTAGAAGGTGGACACGGGTAGCTAGTCCGCTCTTCCTCTTTTTGTTCTTCGCTCTCCTCTTCATCATTTTCATCTAATGAGCTCACAATTTCAGCATTTTCTTCTTCCATAGTTTCCTCCAAAATAATAGTCTCTTCTTGGGCTGCATAGGATTTCTCCTTAAATTGTTCAATATGGGCATTATATTCATAATTAGTATAACAATAACGAAGCATAGACAAATTTTCAGATCGGTAAGGAGCATCATCATTATCATCACACCTTTTAAACAGAGCCTCATTTTCATAAGCACCCATAAAAGCAACAAACTCTTCTATTTGATCCACATCATAGTAATCATATATACCATTAGCATAAGAAGCCAAGGTTCTATGATCATTAAATTCACAAGAAAAGGGAAGGTGTCGAGCCTTCATCCTAGAGCAACAACTAACACCATATCTCTTGCATAGTTCCGAAGCATACCATTTCAACAAATGGATTTGATCCCATAAAAGTTTCCCTTTTTGAGTCAAGCGATAATCCCTAAAGTATTCACGTTGATCCCACGTGTATCCCATTATATAATTGAATGGGGCTTTCTCAGTATTATTAAAGAAGTGCATAATATTTTCCACATAACGAGCCTCGAGGGTTTTAGGAGGTTCCCCATCTCCATGAGTAGCAAATACACCTATATTTTTTGGTATTTCGTGTTCCATATCCATAACTAAAGATAAAGAACAGCTTAGAACAGCAAATAAATCTACTTAGTGATAAAGCAAACAAGCACACACGAGGATATTCACCCCACGCTATCTCTCCCCGGCAACGGCGCCAGAAAAAGGTCTTGATAACCCACAACTATAGGGGATCAATTGTAGCCTTTCTCGATAAGTAAGAGTGTCGAACCCAACGAGGAGCTAAAGGTAGGACAAATATTCCCTCAAGTTCTATCGACCACCGATACAACTCTACGCACACTTTACGTTCGCTTTACCTAGAACAAGTATGAAACTAGAAGTACTTTGTAGGAGTGATAGGATAGGCTTGCAAGAAAGTAAAGAACACGTAAATAAATGTGACAGCCCGATGCCGACGTTCCAGAAGATCCCCCTTTTATTCCGTTTTCGCCGTGTGGTTCGTTTGTCTGTCGCATTCATCATCGCATCATGCGCATCATCAACTTTGCATCGGCATTCCGTTGCCGCCCGTTTTCAAAACTTGCATCCGTTGTTAGTTGCCGGTTCGCGTCGTTGTCCGTTCTGAGCCCGACCGCACATGCACGCGCCCACGGCATCGTCAAAACCCTGTTTTAAAAGTGTGTTGAAAACTTTCTCTCATCGAGGTGAAACTTGGCATGCGGTCGTGATTAGTTATAGCTAGGTCTCCTGTCGAATTTCGTCGCGAACGGAGTCCGTCTGGTACCCGAACGGTCGACCGTAGCGGCATCGTCTTCGGTTATTCGTCGGACGTTGTCGGTGTTTTAAAAATCGTTGTCGTGTCGTATGTTTTCCCTCTCATCTCCGGATATCTACATGACACGGCCATTTAGTCCATCCCGCATTTGGAATTATTCGAATCCGACCACGCGGTTGGATCCGGAACGAAATTCTGGCTAACCTAGCCCCCCATTTGTCTATATATAGACCCCGGGTATAATTTAGACAACCTCCCTCCATCTCTCCTCGAAATCCGCACCAAACCCTAATTCCTGTTGGAATTATGCCCTAGAGGCAATAATAATATAGTTATTATTATAATTCCTGTATCAAGATAATCGTTTATTATCCATGCTATAATTGTATTGAATGAAGACTTATATACATGTGTAGATACATAGGCAAAACACTGTCCCTAGCAAGCCTCTAGTTGGCTAGCGAGTTGATCAAAGATAGTCAGTGTCTTCTGATTATAAACAAGGTGTTGTTGCTTGATAACTGGATCACGTCATTAGGAGAATCACGTGATGGACTAGACCCAAACTAATAGACGTAGCATGTTGATCGTGTCATTTTGTTGCTACTGTTTTCTGCGTGTCAAGTATTTGTTCCTATGACCATGAGATCATATAACTCACTGACACCGGAGGAATACTTTGTGTGTATCAAACGTCGCAACGTAACTGGGTGACTATAAAGATGCTCTACAGGTATCTCCGAAGGTGTTCGTTGAGTTAGTATGGATCGAGACTGGGATTTGTCACTCCGTGTGACGGAGAGGTATCTCGGGGCCCACTCGGTAATACAACATCACACACAAGCCTTGCAAGCAATGTGACTTAGTGTAAGTTGTGGGATCTTATATTACGGAATGAGTAAAGAGACTTGCCGGTAAACGAGATTGAAATAGGTATACGGATATTGACGATCGAATCTCGGGCAAGTAACATACCGAAGGACAAAGGGAATGACATACGGGATTATATGAATCCTTGGCACTGAGGTTCAAATGATAAGATATTCGTAGAATATGTAGGATCCAATATGGGCATCTAGGTCCCGCTATTGGATATTGACCGAGGAGTCTCTCGGGTCATGTCTACATAGTTCTCGAACCCGCAGGGTCTGCACACTTAAGGTTCGACGTTGTTTTATGCGTATTTGAGTTATATGGTTGGTTACCGAATGTTGTTCAGAGTCCCGGATGAGATCACGGACGTCATGAGGGTTTCCGGAATGGTCCAGAAACAAAGATTGATATATAGGATGACCTCATTTGATTACCGGAAGGTTTTCGGAGTTACCGGGAATGTACCGGGAATGACGAATGGGTTCCGGGAGTTCACCGGGGGGGGGGGGCAACCCACCCCGGGGAAGCCCATAGGCCTTGGGGGTGGCACACCAGCCCTTAGTGGGCTGGTGGGACAGCCCAAGAAGGCCCTATGCGCCATAGGAAGAAAATCAAAGAGAAAAAAAAGAAGGGGAGGGCTGCCCCCCTTGGCTCGACCGAAACCCTTAGGGGTCCTTGGAACCCAAGGCAAGGCTCCCCCTCTTCCCCCTATATATACGGAGGTTTTAGGGGTGATTTGAGATGACTTTTCCACGGCAGCCCGACCACATACCTCCACGGTTTTTCGTCTAGATCGCGTTTCTGCGGAGCTCGGGCGGAGCCCTGCTGAGACAAGATCATCACCAACCTCCGGAGCGCCATCACGCTGCTGGAGAACTCTTCTACCTCTCCGTCTCTCTTGCTGGATCAAGAAGGCCGAGATCATCGTCGAGCTGTACGTGTGCTGAACGCGGAGGTGCCGTCCGTTCGGCACTAGATCGTGGGATTGATTGCGGGACGGTTCGCGGGGCGGATCGAGGGACGTGAGGACGTTCCACTACATCAACCGCGTTCACTAACGCTTCTGCTGTACGGTCTACAAGGGTACGTAGATCACACGTCCCCTCTTGTAGATGGACATCACCATGATAGGTCTTCGTGCGCATAAGAAAATTTTTGTTTCCCATGCGACGTTCCCCAACAGTGGCATCATGAGCTAGGTTCATGCGTAGATGTCTTCTCGAGTAGAACACAAAAGTTTTTGTGGGCGGTGATGTGCGTTTTGCTGCCCTCCTTAGTCTTTTCTTGATTCCGCGGTATTGTTGGATCGAAGCGGCTCGGACCGACATTACTCGTACGCTTACGAGAGACTGGTTTCATCGCTACGAGTAACTCCGTTGCTCAAAGATGACTGGCGGGTGTCAGTTTCTCCAACTTTAGTTGAATCGGATTTGACCGAGGAGGTCCTTGGACGAGGTTAAATAGCAACTCATATATCTCCATTGTGGTGTTTGCGTAAGTAAGATGCGATCCTACTAGATACCCATGGTCAGCACGTAAAACATGCAACAACAAAATTAGAGGACGTCTAACTTGTTTTTGCAGGGTATGCTTGTGATGTGATATGGCCAACGATGTGATGTGATATATTGGATGTATGAGATGATCATGTTGTAATAGATAATATCGACTTGCACGTCGATGGTACGGCAACCGGCAGGAGCCATAGGGTTGTCTTTATACTAACGTTTGTGCTTGCAGATGCGTTTACTATTTTGCTAGGATGTAGCTTTAGTAGTAATAGCATGAGTAGCACGACAACCCCGATGGCGACACGTTGATGGAGATCATGGTGTGGCGCCGGTGACAAGAAGATCGTGCCGGTGCTTGGTGATGGAGATCAAGGAGCACGTGATGATGGCCATATCATGTCACTTATGAATTGCATGCGATGTTAATCCTTTTATGCACCTTATTTTGCCTAGAACGACGGTAGCATTATGAGGTGATCTCTCACTAAAATTTCAAGACGAAATTGTGTTCTCCCCGACTGTGCACCGTTGCTACAGTTCGTTGTTTCGAGACACCACGTGATGATCGGGTGTGATAGACTCAACGTTCACATACAACAGGTGCAAAACAGTTGCGCACGCGGAACACTCGGGTTAAGCTTGACGAGCCTAGCATGTGCAGACATGGCCTCGAAACACATGAGACCGAAAGGTCGATCATGAATCATATAGATGATATGATTAGCATGGGGATGCTTACCACTGAAACTATGCTCAACTCACGTGATGATCGAACTTGAGCTAGTATAAGTGGATCATGAACCACTCAAATGACTAGAGAGATGTACTTTTTGAGTGGGAGTTTAGCGAATAATTTGATTAAGTTAAACTCTAATTATCTTGAACATAGTCTAAGTCCACTTTGAATATATTTGTGTTGTAGATCATGGCTCACGCGACAGTCACCCTGAATTTTAATACGTTCCAAAGAAAGCTAAGTTGAAAGATGATGGAAGCAACTTTGTAGACCGGGCTCGTAATCTTAAGCTAATCTTACAAGCTAGGAAGAAGGATTATGTCCTTAATGCTGCGCTAGGAGATGAACCACCCGCTACGGCTGATCAGGATGTTAAGAATGCTTGGTTAGCACGTAAGGAGGACTACTGAGTAGTTCAATGTGCACTCTTGTATGGCTTAGAACCGGGACTTCAACGTCGCTTTGAGCATCATGGAGCATTTGAGATGTTCCAAGAGTTGAAGTTTATCTTTCAGAAGAACGCCCGGATCGGGAGGTATGAGACCTCCGATAAATTCTATGCTTGCAAGATGGAGGAGAACTCGTCTGTCAGTGAACATGTGCTCAAAATGTCTGGGTACTCAAACCGTCTAGCTGAGCTGGGGATTGAACTCCCGCAAGAGGCTATCACTGACAGAATCCTTCAATCACTGCCGCCAAGCTATAAAGGCTTTGTGTTGAAGTACAACATGCAAGGGATGAACAAGTCACCCAACGAGTTGTTTGCGATGCTGAAAGTCGCAGAGTCTGAACTCCGTAAAGAACATCAAGTGTTGATGGTGAATAAGACCACTAGTTTCAAGAGAAACGACAAAGGCAAGAAGGGTAAATCAAAGAAGATCGGCAAGCCTGTTGCCAATCCGACGAAGAAACCCAAAGCTGGACCTAAGCGTGAAACAGAGTGTTACTATTGCAAGGGTATGGGTCACTGGAAGCGCAATTGCCCCAAGTATCTGGCTGATAAGAAGGCGGCCAAAGAAAAATCACGTATATTTGATATACATGTTATTGATGTGTACTTAACCGGCTCTCGTAGTAGTGCCTGGGTATTCGATACCGGTTCTGTTGCTCATATTTGCAACTCGAAACAGGAACTGCGGTATAGACGAAGGCTGGCGAAGGATGAAGTGACGATGCGCGTAGGAAATGGTTCCAAGGTTGATGCAATCGTCGTCGGCACAGTTTCACTTCAGTTACCATCAGGATTAGTTATGAACTTGAATCATTGTTATTTAGTGCCTGCGTTGAGCATGAACATTATATCTGGATCTTGTTTATTGCGAGACAGTTACTCTTTTAAGTCAGAGAATAATGGTTGTTCTATTTCTATGAGTAACATCTTTTATGGTCATGCACCCAATGTGGGAGGATTGTTCATATTGAATCTTGATAGCGATACACACATACATAACATTGAGACCAAAAGAGTTAGAGTTGACAATGATAGCGCCATATTTTTGTGGCACTGCCGCTTAGGTCATATTGGTGTAAAGCGCATGAAGAAACTCCATGCCGATGGACTTTTGGAGTCACTTGACTTTGATTCACTTGACACGTGCGAACCATGCCTCATGGGCAAGATGACTAAAACTCCGTTCTCCGGAACAATGGAGCGTGCAAGTGACTTGTTGGAAATCATACATACCGATGTGTGTGGTCCAATGAGCGTAGAGGCACGCAGCGGATATCGTTATTTTCTCATCTTCACTGACGATTTGAGTAGATATGGTTATGTCTACTTAATGAAGCACAAGTCTGAAACATTTGAAAAGTTCAAGCAATTTCAGAGTGAAGTTGAAAATCATCGTAACAAGAAGATCAAGTTCCTACGGTCTGATCGTGGGGGTGAATATCTGAGTTTCGAGTTTGGTGCTCACTTAAGAAAATGTGGAATTGTTTCACAGTTGACACCGCCTGGAACACCACAGCGTAATGGTGTGTCCGAACGTCGCAATCGTACTTTATTAGAGATGGTGCGATCTATGATGTCTCTTACCGATTTGCTGTTATCGTTTTGGGGTTATGCATTAGAAACAGCTGCATTCACTTTAAATAGGGCACCATCAAAATCCGTTGAGACGACACCATACGAACTGTGGTATGGCAAAAGGCCAAAGTTGTCGTTTCTTAAAGTTTGGGGATGTGATGCTTATGTCAAAAAGCTTCAGCCTGAAAAGCTGGAACCCAAAGCAGAAAAGTGCATCTTCATAGGTTACCCAAAAGAGACAGTTGGGTACACCTTCTATCTCAAATCCGAGGGCAAAGTGTTTGTTGCTAAAAACGGAGCTTTTCTCGAGAAGGAGTTTCTCTCGAGAGAATTGAGTGGGAGGAAGATAGAACTTGATGAGGTTGTCGAACCTCTCATCCCTCTGGATGGTGGCGCAGGGCAAGCGGAAACCTCTGTCGTTTCGACGCCGATTGAGGAGGAAGTTAATGATGATGATCATGAAACTCCGGTTCAAGTTTCTGTCGAACCACGCAGGTCGACGAGACCACGTGCTGCTCCAGAGTAGTACGGTAATCCCGACTTGTCAATCATGTTGTTAGACAACAATGAACCTGCAAATTATGAAGAAGCAATGGTGGGCCCAGATTCCAACAAATGGCTAGAATCCATGAAGTCCGAGATAGGATCCATGTATGAGAACAAAGTGTGGACTTTGGAAGTACTGCCTGAGGGCCGTAAGGCTATTCAGAACAAATGGATCTTTAAGAGGAAGACGGACGTTGATGGCAATGTGACCGTTTATAAAGCTCGACTTGTGGCAAAGGGTTTTTCACAAGTTCAAGGAGTTGAGTACGATGAGACATTCTCACCCGTAGCGATGCTTAAGTACGTCAGAATCATGTTAGCAATAGCTGCATTTTTCGATTATGAAATCTGGCAGATGGATGTCAAAACGGCGTTCCTTAACGGTTTCCTTAAGGAAGAGTTGTACATGATGCAACCCGAAGGTTTTGTCGATCCTAAGAATGCTAACAAGGTGTGCAAGCTCCAGCGATCCATTTATGGACTGGTGCAAGCATCTCGGAGTTGGAACAAACGATTTGATGAGGTGATCAAAGCATTTGGGTTTATACAAGTGTTTGGAGAATCTTGTATTTACAAGAAAGTGAGTGGGAGCTGTGTGGCGTTTCTAATATTATATGTGGATGACATATTGCTGATTGGAAACAACGTAGATTTTTTGGAGAGCATAAAGGATTACTTGAATAAAAGTTTCTCTATGAAGGACCTAGGAGAAGCTGCTTACATTCTAGGCATTAAGATCTACAGGGATAGATCAAAACTCGTGATAGGACTTTCACAAAGCACATACCTTGATAAAGTTTTGAAGAGGTTCAAAATGGAACAGTCCAAGAAAGGGTTCTTGCCAGTTTTACAAGGTACGAGATTGAGTAAGACTCAGTGCCGAGCAACTGATGAGGATAGAGAGCATATGAGCACCGTCCCCTATGCTTCAGCCATAGGTTCTATCATGTATGCAATGCTGTGCACTAGACCGGACATTAGCCTGGCCATAAGTATGGCAGGTAGGTCCCAGAGTAATCCAGGAGTGGATCACTGGACGGCGGTCAAGAATATCCTGAAGTACCTGAAAAGGACTAAGGAGATGTTTCTCGTGTATGGAGGTGACGAAGAGCTCGCCGTAAAAGGTTACGTCGATGCAAGCTTCGACACAGATCCGGACGACTCTAAGTCGCAGACCGGATACGTTATTATTCTTAATGGGGGTGCGGTAAGCTGGTGCAGTTCCAAGCAAAGCGTCGTAGCAGATTCTACATGTGAAGCGGAGTACATGGCTGCCTCGGAGGCAGCTAAGGAGGGTGTCTGGATGAAGCAGTTCATGATGAATCTTGGAGTGGTGCCAAGTGCACTGAATCCAATAACCTTGTTCTGTGACAACACGGGTGCCATTGCCTTAGCAAAGGAACCACGGTTTCACAAGAAGTCCAGACACATCAAACGACGCTTCAACCTCATCCGCGACTACGTCGAAGGGGAGGACGTGAATATATGCAAAGTGCACACGGATTTGAATGTAGCAGACCCGCTGACTAAACCTCTTCCACGGGCAAAGCATGATCAACACCAGAACTGTATGGGTGTTAGATTTATTACAATGTAATTCGCATGATGATGTGAGGGCTAGATTATTGACTCTAGTGCAAGTGGGAGACTGTTGGAATTATGCCCTAGAGGCAATAATAATATAGTTATTATTATAATTCCTGTATCAAGATAATCGTTTATTATCCATGCTATAATTGTATTGAATGAAGACTTATATACATGTGTGGATACATAGACAAAACACTGTCCCTAGCATGCCTCTAGTTGGCTAGCGAGTTGATCAAAGATAGTCAGTGTCTTCTGATTATAAACAAGGTGTTGTTGCTTGATAACTGGATCACGTCATTAGGAGAATCACGTGATGGACTAGACCCAAACTAATAGACGTAGCATGTTGATCGTGTCATTTTGTTGCTACTGTTTTCTGCGTGTCAAGTATGTGTTCCTATGACCATGAGACCATATAACTCACTGACACCGGAGGAATACTTTGTGTGTATCAAACGTCGCAACGTAACTGGGTGACTATAAAGATGCTCTACAGGTATCTCCGAAGGTGTTCGTTGAGTTAGTATGGATCGAGACTGGGATTTGTCACTCCGTGTGACGGAGAGGTATCTTGGGGCCCACTCGGTAATACAGCATCACACACAAGCGTTGCAAGCAATGTGACTTAGTGTAAGTTGCGGGATCTTGTATTACTGAACGAGTAAAGAGACTTGCCGGTAAACGAGATTGAAATAGGTATACGGATACTGACGATCGAATCTCGGGCAAGTAACATGCCGAAAGACAAAGGGAATGACATACGGGATTATATGAATCCTTGGCACTGAGGTTCAAACGATAAGATCTTCGTAGAATATGTAGGATGCAGTATGGGCATCCAGGTCCCGCTATTGGATATTGACCGAGGAGTCTCTCGGGTCATGTCTACATAGTTCTCGAACCCGCAGGGTCTGCACACTTAAGGTTCGACGTTGTTTTATGCGTATTTGAGTTATATGGTTGGTTACCGAATGTTGTTCAGAGTCCCGGATGAGATCACGGACGTCACGAGGGTTTCCGGAATGGTCCGGAAACGAAGATTGATATATAGGATGACCTCATTTGATTACCGGAAGGTTTTCAGAGTTACCGGGAATGTACCGGGAATGACGAATGGGTTCCGGGAGTTCACCGGGGGGGGGGGGGGGGCAACCCACCCCGGGGAAGCCCATAGGCCTTGGGGGTGGCACACCAGCCTTTAGTGGGCTGGTGGGACAGCCCAAGGCCCTATGCGCCATAGGAAGGAAATCAAAGAGAAAAGAAAAAAAAAGAAGGGGAGGGCTGCCCCCCTTGGCTCGGCCGAAACCCTTAGGGGTCCTTGGACCCCAAGGCAAGGCTCCCCCTCTCCCCCCTATATATACGGAGGTTTTAGGGCTGATTTGAGACGACTTTTCCACGGCAGCCCGACCACATACCTCCACGGTTTTTCCTCTAGATCGCGTTTCTGCGGAGCTCGGGCGGAGCCCTGCTGAGATAAGATCACCACCAACCTCCGGAGCGCCGTCACGCTGCCGGAGAACTCTTCTACCTCTCCGTCTCTCTTGCTAGATCAAGAAGGCCGAGATCATCGTCGAAATGTACATGTGCTGAACGCGGAGGTGCCGTCCGTTCGGCACTAGATCGTGGGACTGATCGCGGGACGGTTCGCGGGGCGGATCGAGGGATGTGAGGACGTTCCACTACATCAACCGCATGCACTAATGCTTGTGCTCTACGGTCTACAAGGGTACGTAGATCACACATCCCCTCTCGTAGATGGACATCACCATGACAGGTCTTCGTGCGCGTAAGGAATTTTTTGTTTCCCATGCGACGTTCCCCAACAATTCCCTCCACTCTCTCTCCCCTGTCTCCCACCTCGAGCCGTCGGGCCCGCCCGAGCCCAGATCAGGCCCGCCGAAGCCCATCGGGGCCCGCAGCAAACCCTAGCCGAGCCCCCATGGCTCTCCCTACCCGCAGCTCCTCCCGAGGCTCCCGAAGCTACCCGAGCCTCCCCTGCCCGAGCAGCCCCGGCGCCCCTCCTATCGCCGAGCCTCTCCCCGTTGCGCGCCCTCAGCGGAGTCCTCTCCGCGCCTCCCCGTTGGAGTCCCCTCGACCGCCGCGGTGCTGCCTCGTCCCGACCGGAGTTTCCCCGCCGGCCGCATCCCTGCTAGCCGCCGCCATGCTGCCTCGCCCCGCCGACGAACGGATCCGGCCAGATCCGCCGCTCCAAGCCCTCCTCGCCAGCGTCCTCGACCGCCTTCCGTGCTCGCCGCCGCCTTGCTGCTTTTGCTGGCGCCGCCACGCCCCGTGCCATCGGGTATGGGAGAAGACCGATCGAGGAGCCCCGCTCCAGGCCGCCCTGCCCGTCCTGGACCTTCCCTAGCGATGCGGCCCACCGACGCCAGGTGGACCTCCACGCCCAGGCCTGCTTCGGCTGCCTTCCTCCAGCTGGCCTGCCAGCTCCACCCGGCACCTCCTCGGCGGCCGAGGTAAGCCTTGAGGTATTCCCCGCCCTAGGCATTTTTCTATGTTGCGCCCCCTGTTGGCCCGTTAGATTGTTTAGTATTTTTCTTTTGATTTAGTTATTTTCAAGAAAAAGACGTATTTTAAAACGCGTGTATCTTTTTAACCTTTAGTTGGATTGAGTCGTATTGTATATGGTTTTCGGGTAGTCGGGCAGATTGTTTAGTATTTTTCTTATCTTGCTTCTATCTTTTGTTCTGTAACTCTTTTGAGGTTGGTTCAATGGAGTAAGTTGTAGACCTTGTGATCTCTAGCATGCTGTGAATTTTTATCCCTTTTGGAGTCCTGTAGCTATAGGTTTTGCTGCTGTCAATATGGCTTCAGATCGAAAACTGCACTTTCATGAAGTGTAATTTTCACTAAGTCTGAGATAGTGTGTGAGATGCCATTTTGTGACTTCTTTTCCTAATGATCTTGCTGCCATGCTAGTTGTTGTTAGTTGTTTGTAGTAGTGCTTCTTGCCCTCTTTCGTCTCATGCCTTGCTTGAGCATATTGGGATTTTGTAGCTCGTAGTTGTGGGGCGAAGAAAATGCTATGTGGTTGATTTCGACATATTGTAGTGATTTCTTGTTTTGCTCGTAGTTTTTGATCCGTAGCTCCGATTTGATCGTGTCCTACATGAAACTTGCTTAGAATCTCGTGTAGTTTCATTTTCTCTTGCTGGTTGTTTGTTTTGAAGTACTCGTGCCCGTCGTTGCACACATATTGCATTCATGTCATCATATCTTGCGGTGCTTGTATCTTTTGAACCGTAGCTCCGTTGGAGATGTTCTCTATGTGTAAATTGCTTGTAGCGACGCGTAGAATCACGTGAACCTATTTGTTTTGCTGTTTAACAACTAATTAAATGTGTTAGTTCAGATCTGGACAGAATTGTAAATTAATCTGTGAGGTCGTTTCGGAGATGCTATATGTCATTTCCGACCTCATTTAAAATGCCTAGATAGGTAGTTTAATTACGCTTCACCTCTTGCCATGTTTAAAAACATTTAATATTGCCGTGAACCTAATCGGGATAGAACTAAATAAATAAACATGGAGTTTCGTCAATATGCAACTCGTTGCATATTGAACTTCACTTAATGTGTAGTGTTTGATTGTCGTGAATTGTCATGCCGTGTCTTGCATGTGTTCAGTTGCTCATGCATCATTTGTGTTGTGCACCGTGTGGTGAATTCCATGTGTTGATTTGTTTTTCCGGTTTGCTTCGTCTCGATAGAGTTCTGCAGCGTGCCGGATTGTGAGGAACCGTTCGACTACATCGGATCGTCTGCTTCACGGAGGCATTCTTCTTCCAAGCGGGATCTCAGGCAAGATGACCATTTCCCCAGATACCATTACTATCATTGCCATGCTAGTTTTATCGCTTCTATCGATTATGTCTCGTTGCCTACCACATGTTAAATATCAGCCTCTCAACAATACCATGAAAACCTTGAACCTGTTCAACCTAGCAAACCACTGATTGGCTATGTTACTGCTTGCTTAACCTTGTGTTAGAGTTGCTAGTTGCAGGTGCAGTTGCTTCCATGTGTTAACATGGGTTCCTTGTTATATCACCCTATTAAATACTATTTAATTTAATGCACCTATATACTTGGTAAAAGGTGGAAGGCTCGACCTTTCTAGCCTGGTGTTTTGTTCCACCTTTGCCCCCTTAGTTTTCGGCTACCGGTGTTATGTTCCATAATTGAGTGCTCCTAACACGATTAGGGTTGTTATGGGGACCCCCTTGATAATTCGTTTAGATTAAAGCTGGTCTGGCAAGGCCCAACTTTGGTACTATTTTTGCCTAATAACCTAATAATAATGCATAGGGACCCCTCGACACCCGCGGAGTAATTTAATCAACCCCCGGGCCAGTGCTCCTCATGAGTGTTGGTCCCACCTGAGCGATGTCCGGCGCCCCTCTGGTCACCCAGAGGTTTAGCGATCCCGACGTCTAGCTCATCCGTCGTGTCCTGAGAACGAGATACGCGGCTCCTATCGGGATCGTCGACACGTCGGGTGGCCTTGCTGGATTAGTTTTACCTTTGACGAAATATCTTGTGCATTGGGATTCCGGTGATGCTTTGGGTAATCTCAGAGTTGAGGTTTTCCACTAGGGAATCCGACGAGATCGCGAGCTTCGTGATTGAGGATTTCTATGCGGCTTGTAGAAATTTGTGATGGACTTGTTGGAGCACCCGTGCAGGGTTAAGTCTTTTCGGAAAGCCGTGCCCGCGGTTACGTGGCAACGTAGAAGCTTTGATTAACACTTGTTCTAGATAACTTGAAGTTAACTTAATTAAAATATGCCAACTGTGTGCGTAACCGTGACTGTCTCTTTCCTGAGTTCCTTCTCCGATCGAGGACACGGTGGGGTTATGTCTGACGTAGGTAGGTGTTCAGGATCATTCATTTGATCACCAGTAGCTCATGTCCGCTATGCGTAGATCTTCCCCCTCTTATTTCTTGTACTCGTAAGTTAGCCAGCAAATAATGCTTAGCCGCTGCTGCAACCTCACCACTTAACCATGCCTCACCCATTAAGCTTTGCTAGTCTTGATACCTTTGGAAATGAGATTGCTGAGTCCCCTGTGGCTCACAGATTACTACAACACCAGTTGTAGGTGCAGGTAAAGGTTACTTGACGCAAGCGCGTTGATTGTTCATTTGGAGTTGCTTCTTCTTCTTCTTCTTCATCGATCTAGGATGGGTTCCTGGCCGGCAGCCTGGGATAGCAAGGATGGACGTCGTTCTTCTTTTGTCATTTGTTTTCGTCCGTAGTCGGACCCTGCTCTTACTCTTGATGAAAATGTAATGTACTGATGTGACTCTGATGTAGCTTGTGGCGAGTGTAAGCCAACTCTATATATATCTCTTCTTTTCAGTACATGTACTTGTAACGATATCCATTCTTGCGACACGACGAGATGCGCTTCCATACCTAACGAGGCCCTCGTTCCAAATTGAGGATAGGGTCGCATCTTGGGCGTGACAATAAAACTAGGGGCTGGTTAGATAAAGAAACAACTATGAGTGTCTAACGAGTGTGGAAAAGTGGTGGTAGGAGTTGCAGAATTGTCTCTAAGCAATTGACTACGTTACTAGATCGATAGCAAGTATCATGTGGGAGAGGCTTCTCCTAGCATGTCATCCCTTACTTGGAATTCTATGCACTTATGATTGGAACTATTAGCAAGCATCCTCAACTACTAACGTTCATTAAGGTAAAACCCAACCATAGCAATAAGATATATTGGTCCCCCTTCAATCCCATATGCATCAATTTCTATGATAGGTTTGAAGCTTCTGTCAGTCTAGCCTGCCAATACATAGTCCTATCAACATACAACTAACCCTATGGTGTGATCCACGCGCGCGATCATATGATGGGCACCAAAGGACAGCAACATAACCACAAGCAAATTAAACCAATCATAGCAATTCATCAATCACCGATAGGACAACGATAATCTACTCAGACATCATAGGATAGCAACACATCATTGGATAATAATATGTAGCATAAAGCACCATGTTCAAGTAGAGGGTACAGCGGGTTGCGGGAGAGTGAACCGCTGAATATAGATGGGGGAAGATGATGGAGATGTTGGTGAAGATGACAGAGGTGTTGGTGTAGATCGCCGTCACACGATGATGTCCCGGGCGGCGTTCCGGCTCCGCCGGGAGAGAGGGGGAGAGAGCCCCCCTTATTTTTATTCTTCCTTGACCTCCTCCCTAGATGGGAGAAGGGTTTCCCCTCTGGTCCATGGTCTCCATGGCGGCGGAGGGGTGAGAGCCCCTCCGAGATTGGATCTCTCTCTCTATGTCCTTCTGTTTCTGCGCTCCCAGATTCTGCGTTTCACCGTTTCTTAAATTCCCGGAGATCCGTAACTCCGATTGGGCTGAAATTTTAACACGATTTTCTTTCGGATAGTATCTTTCTTGCGGCTAAAGAAGGGATCCAACCACCTTAAGGAGTGGCCACAAGCCTGCCTGTCGCGGGCCCACCCCCTGGCCGCGGCGACAGGGCTTGTGGGCACTCCGTGTATCACGTCGCGTTGATTATTCTTCCCAAAAATCATAAATATTCCAAACAAAATTCCCGTAAGTTTTTATTACGTTTGGACTTTGTTTGGTATGGATATTCTGCGAAACAAAAAACATCCAACAAACAGGAATTGGCACTGGGCACTAGTTCAATATGTTAGTCCCAAAAATGGTATAAAAAGTTGCCAAAAGTATATGAAAGTTGTAGAATATTGGCATGAAACAATCAAAAATTATAGATACGACGGAGACGTATCACCCTGCACGTACTCTCCCAGATCCACGTACTCGCTCTCTGATCCCGGTGCTATCCAACATAAAAATAGCATCCAATGAACAACAACACAACAAGATGCAACAAGAACATGATGCATGAGATGACAATGAACATGCATCTCTATTCTAGTCACTTGCACATGCATGAGAAGAAAATACAAGCTTCTGGATAGAAATGTACTCTAAGCTATCTTTACATGCATGAGGATGACATGAACATATGCGTCACGCGAAGATGATGCAAAAACATATAAAGAACGTTACGAACGGAGCTACAGATCAACCGGAAACTACGAAACAAGAAATGAAGTCCTACGGATCAAATCCATCACAACACACTCCAATGGCATACATCTGGTATTCCCAGGTTGTCATATCACAAAACAAACAAGTATGGATGGGGTGGTGCAAGGAATCTCACCACACCATCAGCTATGCACCCACAAGCATCAAAACATCAAAACTATACAATCTGTCCTAAACAACATCATAGCAGTTTGAGAGCTACATGCAAAGTACCTACAACCACCCAAATGTGCCAAATAAGACATGTGGCAGAAGCTATTCAAAAGCTCTACAAGCATGAGCAAAAAGATAATACAAAGGAGTTACACACATAAAGTTTACAGCTGCTAACTTGGACAAAAATATCAGTTTTCAGGGACTTCGTGAAAATCTCAGATTCTCACTTGCTGTTTATGCTCTGAAGCATTTTGACAGCACCCAAAACAATATCTACAGGAAGCCAAATGGAATGAAAATTTACAGAGAGCTAGACAAACACAAAAGCTACAACTTCTCAGTTTATTGCAGGGGCTGATTCTCAACACATGAACTTTTGCAAGCACAACTACAAGGGAAGAAAATAAGATGAGTTTCTCAAACTTTGTGAAAATCACAGATTTTCACTAAACTGAAATTTTCAGCCACATGCCTACTTTGACTAGGCACAACTTGCACATATGAACTCCTAAGCATGAAACAAAACTAACATGCTATAGAGGGGTTCATCCTCTACTGCCACAACAAGGAATCAACCTCTTGGGCTCATCACATCACAAGGAACCAAGCTCTAAACATTGAACAAAACAGAAATATGACATTCCCAGAAAGTGTTCCAAAGTGGAATCTGATCGCACCATTGGATTCCTGGGATGATTCTACCCCAAAAACATATATAATACATAGGCACTTGCATAGAACAAATGGGCACAAACTTGAAAGGAAAATCTACATGGAATCACAAGGGGTGAATAGTGCTATAACACATGCTTCTCACTAGATCATCACCTACACATGCATTTGCACATACTCACAAATCCAATGGTGCACATGAGGGGTATACCTCATGTTCATGTGCCTTAGCACACCACCACACACACACTTACATCAAGCACAACTAATCCAACACCTACACATGCTAGTTAGAACACACACTCTAGTTTACACTCACATCTTGCATTCCTACACCTACACCTACAAACTTGCACATAGGTGCTTATCAAGGCACACGATGCCTTGGGCATGTGTGACACACACACACACACCACAAGATCACATACACTACACACAAGGTATGTGGGGGGGGGGACACACACACACACACACACCACATACTTGCACAAGCTAGTGCTCAAGTTCATCACTCACATCATAAGTAACACACACACATGCATCACTAGCCTAGTGCAATACACACATGCTAATACGCACACACATACATGGTAGCTTGCTCCACCTACACTAGCACACCCACAAGCAAAACTACCAAGTGCTAGCATCTAAAACAAAGAAGAAATCTACTGGAATAAATAGTTGGCCACCAAACCTTGGTGCCCAAGCAAGCTGCAGCTACAATATAGCAAGCAAAAGAAAACAACAAAAGAAATAGGCCAAAAAATATAAAAGGGCTTGGGGGATTCGAACCCCAAACCTGCTGGTCACACACACACAAGCCAACCACTCTGCTGCTGCTCCTTTGCTCGACAGAACAGGGAAGACAAGCATGGTAAAGTACTACTGAGCTACTGTGCTGAAATAAACACCAAAAAGGGGTGCGCCGAGGGGTTTCGAACCCACGACCTAACGTTGCACCAAAAGACCCCCTACCACTACCCTGCTGCTTCGGATCTTAACAGAGTAGGGGAGGTAACTCTATTGAGCATCCCCTCTAGTCCTCCCTCTGCCCAACGGTGGCCGGAACAGGGGAGGCACCACGCCGGAGATCTACACAAAATTGGCCTACGACCCGTCGATGGAAGGGAGTAGGAGCTCCGACGGTTCCATTTCCTAAGCTATCTCTCCTCGAGGAGGCCTACAACTACGGCTCCACGACGCGCGGCGGCGCCGACGACAGAGAGAAGAGCACGACACGGCTACGGCTCCTAGGCGCAAGATCTAGCTACGGGAAAGGGAAAGTAGCTAGTGCTCACCCACTAGACGAGGTCTTCGTGCCTGTCGGAGAGGAGGTAGAGGAAGAAGTGGAAGAAGACGCAGCGGAGGGGATCGACGGAGAGGAAGCAGGTCACCGTCAATGAAGGGGAAGCAGTGCAGACCTGCTCCTCCTGGCTGCGGGAACAGGTTCCCTGGAGGTCCCACGTGCTCGTCAAAGGGTTGGAGAGGACGCAGGGGCACGACAGCGACAACAAGGACCTTCTCAAGTCACGGCCATGGAGGAGGAGCTCGCTCTCTTACCTGAAGCCGACGAGGGAGAGGGAGGAGGAGATGGGGAAAGAGGTGGCGGCGCTAGGGAGGAACCTTAGGCCTTGCACGGACGCCAAGGGATATTTATGGAGGAGGAGGAGGCGAGGGACGCGCGGCCTCGACGTCTGTGAGACGGCGTTGCTTGCTGGCGCGCTGTCTCTCTCTCTCTGACGAACTGACGGAGGATGAGGAAGGAGGACGCCGTCTACAGGGAGGGCCACGCTCGAGAGGGAGGTTGGGCCAGCCTGGGGGAGAAAGCCCACCTGGATGCGCTAGATAGGAAAAAGGAAAACCCACTGGGGTTTTCCTATTTAAAACAAATAGAGACAAAACTAAATGCACCTGCAAATCTGTTGAGGCTAAAAATAAAACAAAAATGCCCCTGGTCATAAGGAATTATGACCTATTTAAAAAAATATAAAAGGGAATTTTTGGAGCATAAAATATTTACAAAACAGAATTTAATTGACCTGTTTTGTGAATATTTGCACCACTAAAACATAGTTTCAAAACAACAAATACCTACAATCACATCCACCACAAATCATACTAAAGCATGGGCATTTTTAAAACAGGGATGGAGCAATAGAAACTAGTGCTTAGGTATGTGAAGGGCAAAGATCCCACTTTGCAGCCAAGGGAGTCAGCCAGATCCTGGAGTTGCTGTGGAGGAGTGTTAATAGGTAGAAGGGCAGATTTGTGATAATTCACCTGTAATCCACTGGATTGGGAGAAAAGTAGGAGCATTTTCTTGAACTGCAACAACTGGGGTTTATCAGTAGGTAGGATGATAAGGGTATCATGAACATATTGCACTATGGGGAAATCCTTATCATGACAAGGTATGGGCAGCTGAATCAGACCCTCCACTAGCAGTTGGTTAACCAGAGTCTGTAAAAAATCAGCAGCAATGGCAAAAAGCAGTGGGGACATGGGATCTCCCTGCCTGACACCTTTCTTGCACATAAACTTCTTGCCAGGCACACCATTGATCAGGACTGAAGATGAGCCAGAAGTTAGTAGCTGCTGGACCCAAAGTATCCATCTGTCATTGAAGCCTTTGTGCTTGAGAATCTGAAAAATAAACTCATGTTCCACAGAGTCAAATGCCTTTTCAAAATCCAGCTTGAGAATGACTATAGGTTTCTTGGATTGATAGCATTGGTGCAGGTACTCCAGAGTCCATCCAACACAATCCTGAATGGTCCTAGACTTGATAAAACCATACCGATTCTTGTGAAGACACTTCACAATCTGCAGCTGTAGCCTGTTAGCAATCATTTTGGACAGAAATTTGAGACCCATCCCAGTAAGTGATATAGGTCTGTAATCTCCCACATGTTCAAGTGATCTCTTCTTGGGAATCAGAGTAATATAAGATGAGTTCATGTTCTCAAGTTGAGCATGGCCAGCATGGAAAGCAGCAGCAAATTGATAAAACTCAGGGGAAATAATGTGCCAGCATTTCTTGAAGAAAATACCATTGAACCCATCAGGACCTGGAGCTTTGTCAATGGGCATTTCCTGAACAGTCTTGTCCATTTCAGACTTAGAAAAAGGTTCAGTGAGAATATCTAGGCCCTCCACCTTATGAAGCATGGATGGTAAATCAAATGCCATGTTAATGCCAAGAGAAGTTCCCATTCTAGCCTTAAAAGATGCCCAGAAGCATGCAGCAATTTGATCATGATCAGATATGAGGGAACCATCATTTAACTTGAGAGATGCAATGGAATTCCTCCTATATCTCTCAGTAGCCATAGCATGGAAGAATTTGGTGTTTTCCTCACCAACTTTAACAAATCTGATAGTGGCTCTCTTTTTTCAGTATAAACACTGTAGATGCAAAAGATGCTCCAAATGTAATTTAACAATTTTTCTGAAGTTAGCCTCTGGTCTGAAAAGTGACCTCAACTCCTCAAGCTCATGCAAACACAACACAACTTGATTACATCTGGAGATGAGAGTTTTTAACTGAGATAGATTTGTCTGCCACTTTTTCAGAGCCTGCCTAAGATGTTTCATCTTATCCATAATGACAGCAGTAATGTGGGTTTTCCTTGAAGGAATGAGCCAGGATTGCTGAACACATTCCATGAAACCCTCCATTTCAACCCAGTAGTTTTCAAAGCGGAATAGATTGCACTTAGGGATGGAAGTGTTGACAGTGACCACACAAGGAACATGGTCAGAAGGTGTCTTGGCAAGGGGTAACACTTGTGTAAGAGGATATGAGGAGATCCAGTTGGCGGATGTGAAAAACCAGTCAAGCTGCTCCAGAAGAGGGGAATCTTGCATATTGGACCAAGTGAAAGATCTGCCCTTAATGGGAAGTTCCAAATGCCCAATAATTTCATTGAAGATGAACATGTCATTTACATTAGCCCCAGGAAGGTTTCTGTTATCAGGGGATCTAATGAAATTAAAATCTCCAAGAAGCAACCAATTAGCCCCAGTGGGTATATGGAGATTATATAGCCAGCTAACAAAAAGATCTCTGGCCTCACCTTGACAAGGACCATAGATATTCACTAAAGTCCAGGATTCACAGTGTGATTTGAGGTAAAAGAGATGATCAAACCATAGGGAGTGCATTCGACTAACTAACCAGTAAGAATGGAGGAGTTCCAAAGGGTGATAAGCCCCCCTGATGCGCCCCTAGAGGGAGAGTAGGCAAACTGATCAAATCGTTTGGGACAGAAACATTTGACTGTACGAAACTCAACTTACTGCATTTTGGTTTCCTGCAAGCACACCACAACAACTAGGATCTCATCAATCTTGTTACGTACCGCACGTTGCCTATGGTCCGAATTTAGGTCACGCACATTCCAACAAAGCACACGCCAGCTTCTCGTAGAACGACTATCCATTGCACAATATATATAGAGCAAAAGCAGGGCTATGTAATAGCCGTTGCGACCAAGGTTCAGATAACCAAAAGACAGAGCATGCAGAAGTCTCGCAGTACATGTAGCCAGTATATTAACAAATTAACATAGGTGAATTAAACATCAGCAAACGATGGCGCGGAATCAGCAGGATCTTCCATAAGTCCATCCACCGTAAGCTTCTCAGGGGCAATGCCTAGTGACTGCCCAACCTCCTGAATCACCGGAATAGGAGTGGTAGGAGGTACTTGCACATCATCAGTCTCCTGCGATGGGGAGGGCATTGGCTTGGCCTTGGGCTTCCTCTTCTTGGGGACGTGCACTGGCAGCTCCTGCAGGATGGGTTTGAAGCCATCACGCTTGGTGGAGCCGCGAGTACATCGACGGACAGAGGAGTCGACGACAGGAGTGGCCTTCTTGCGGGTCCCTTTCTTCGTTGGAGCAGGAGAATGAAAAGTGAAGTCCTCCGCAGATGAAGATGGACTAAGAGGGATTACCTCCTGCACTGAGAGAGCGTCGCTAGCAGGCTCTGGTGATGGTAGCGCTGGAGCATCAGGATCAAAAGCTGCCGACCATGATCGCTTGGGGATCATAATGGGCTCCATAATTGGCATCTGCAGTTGGCGAGGCACATGCATAGAAGTCGCAGCTCCCATGAGAGCATCAAAAGTGCGCGCCAGGATAGAATTGGCAGCAGAGGAGGCCCGTAGAAACCCTTGCAGCCCCAGCAAAGAGGATTCAGTTTGAATGTGAGGGGGTTTGTATAGGACAATTGCCAGAGGATTGTCCTCTTGCGCCTCCTCCATGGCACGCACCTCCTCCTCTGGCTCAGCATCATGACCCTGGGCAGCCGGTGCCAAGCCAGCATCCGAGGCAACAGGGTTCGCCACAACCACCTCCAGGTTAGGGGCCGGTGGTGCTTCATCAGCATGTTCTGCCTCCATGTGACCCTACGGATGAGGGTCGAGGTCCACAAGCTCATGAACCGAGTCCGGAGAGGAAGGACTCGGTTGATCAATCACCATGGACTCTTGATCCTGAACAGGATCAGCAGCAGGTGCCTCCGGGGCCGCTTCACGATCCCATCCTCCTCCATCAGCGGCTGCCGGCGGCTGACCCCAACCACCGGCATCAACAGCATCAGCAGCAGGAACCACTGGATCTTCAGGTGCTAGTGGCACCGCATTCCAACCCAGCGCAGGGTACGGAGGCAGAGCAAATTGCAGATTGTCGTGGACAAGATGACCAGGGAGTGGGTGAGGATTGCCATTGAGGGGCATGGGATCCTCGTCATTAGGCAATATTTCGGCAGCCGCCGCCCCCAGGATATATACCGGTGTAGACCAGGAAACCTTGGACCCCCCCAAGCAGCATATTCAGAGAAGTTGATACTGCGGGGGACCAGTCGGTCATCTGGGAACGAATCAAACACGATGGAACGAACTAAATAAGGATCATCACTGACCCAATGGTGGAACTCGCCGAAGGTGTTGACAGCAGCCCTCAGATCTTTAGTGTTGCAGAAGTCGAGGGGGACCCCCAGAATCATGAGGCAGCCATGCCGAAAACCCTCTTGCCCGCGGAAACCAACTCCCTGATCATGTCGCAGGAAGCGCACCACAGAGTTATGAGCAACTTCCTGCGGCACCATGTGGACCGCAGCATAGCTTTCCGCCGCATCTGTCAAACAGTCCAACATCCTCAATCCATGGCTGGGCAGACCGAACCTGTAACCCTCGGTGAAGCAGAAGAGCAGCTACTTCTTGCCGTACCTAGATCACGTTGTCACCCGGGGGCGCTGGGTGGACGTCAGCGATTATGAAACGCTCATGACGTCGGGTGATGGGGACCGCTGGCGTGGTGTAGGTCCGAGGCAGCCGGTCTGGACCTCCGTCGATGATGTTGTGGCCAGGCGGGAGGAAGAACTCTGGATCAAGCTCGAAGTTCGCCATTGCAGGAGGCGGTGGCGGAGTGGCAGGCGGCGTCTCAGAGGGAGTTCGAGGATGCGACAACGATGAGACAGGACAGAACTGTGCTGCAGGCGTTGCGGTTTCGCCAAGAGTATCAGCAGTTCCCGAGATATCAGCGACAGGGGAGGTGGTGGGACTCTTACAGTTCCAAGTAAGACAATTATTATGCATAAAAGAGGCTCCTCTAGATCGTGCGTGCCCCACAGTGCTGTCAGCGAATCCAGGCGAAGCCGTGCAGTTGGCAGCTAGATGGCCCCGAGCGTTGCAAATCGAGCAAGAAAAGATTTCCTCAACCATGCCATTAATGAGTTCATCAAAGGCCAGATGGGCTCCGTGCGAGGATGGAATAAACATCCTAGGATTAGGTTCTGGCCGAGAAAAGGAGGAAACCTCAGCAGGCTCATTAATGAGCGTGGAAATCGGCCCAGAATCCAAACTGTCCACCGAAAATTGATTCTCATAATTCAAAATACCATGAATCTCGGCGGGATCAGTTGCAGCACCTTGTTGCACGGAAGAAGTTCCATTTAATTTGGCAATTTGAAAATCAGCGCCGGAAGATCCGGGGGATGAATCCTGGCGAGAAACTGTGCCGAACGTAATATGCGGCGTGGCTGTCGTCCACCGAAGTTCAGCCGGCAGTGGCGCCGAGATGATGACACGTTCCGGAGAAGGCACCGAATAACCAGCCCGTTCAAGCGTGAGTAGCTCCTCGCGGGAAACAGGACATCTGTAACCCTTGCAAACTTCATATTGCTGGAGTGATGCGAATGTGAGCTTCTGACGAACCGAAGATCCAGATTTAAGAGAAGATTTTAGGGGTCTGGAATGCATCGCCATCAGACCTAGTGCGGCACTCCTCTTAGAAGGACTCACAATAATCCATTCAACATCACATTGCTTCTTCCACAGAGCGAATTCCCGACGCCAATAAGGACCACCATGCCCCCATAGATGGAAAAAGCACTTAAAACTTGAGCATTCGAACGAGCGTAAGTCAAGAATATGAAAACCGACTTGCATGCAGGACACTTTGAAGGAGAAAACCGAGTCTGTCACTTGAGAGACGCGAAACTCAATAGCCGATCCCCTAATCACAGATTCCAGAGCCGCGATGACTGTGTCCGTCGAAATACGGAACACATGACGACCAAAAGAAACCACCATGATGAAAGAGCGGCGGTGCTTCATGGGTGCACCGTAACACCTGACTGACGATAAACCTCATCGGCGAAAGCCAAACCAGGTGAAAAATCCAGATCCAACGTAGAGCCACCCATGCAAGCCATGCACGACTCGTCCCCCTCTTATTTCTTGTACTCGTAAGTTTAGCCACCAGATATATATGCTTAGCCACTGCTGCAACCTCACCACTTAATCATGCCTCACCTAATAAGCTTTGCTAGTCTTGATACCTTTGGAAATGAGATTGCTGAGTCCCCTGTGGCTCACAGATTACTACAACACCAGTTGCAGGTACAGGTAAAGGTTACTTGACGCGAGCGCATTGATTGTTCATTTGGAGTTGCGTCTTCTTCTTCTTCATCATCGATCTAGGATGGGTTCCAGGCCGGCAGCCTGGCATAGCAAGGATGGACGTCGTTATTCTTTTATCGTTTGTTTTCGTCCGTAGTCGGACCCTGCTCTTACTCTTGATGATTATGTAATGTACTGACGTGACTCTCATGTAGCTTGTGGCGAGTGTAAGCCAATTCTATTATATATCTCTTCCTTTCAGTACATGTACTTGTAACGAAATCCATTCTTGCGACACGACGAGATGCGCTTCTATCCCTGACGAGGACTTCGTGCCAAATTGAGGATAGGGTCGCATCTTGGGCGTGACAAGTTGGTATCAGAGCAGTACCGACCTAGGAGCCCCCTTGATTGATCGAACTTGGCCGAGTCGAGTCTAGTGAAAAACTGCTTTGAGTCTAGTTATATACCGGAGAGTAGGATTCCTTTTTCTCCTCTTCTATGCTCTGGTGAGGAATCTTGACGTAATAATTTAATTCTACTCCTCTTCTCACTCAAATTTTTTTTAGGATCACGCCGATATTTTTGGAATCTATATGATGCCGATGTGACGGAGTTCTGTCTTGGTGCCTCCTATCTGCTTTGAGTTTCAGGGGAGTTGAGCTCCAGGGGATTCTTGAGCACATCGTTATCATTCAGATTTCTTAGTATCTCAAAATGAAGGATGTTCGTAATTTCTTCAATACTAGTAGTGGCGAGATATCCCCGATGTCCCCAATACTGGTGCAGATTGTTCGGGAGTACTGCCATACTTTGTATCGTTGTGATCACGAGAGTCTGTTGTAGATGAAGGTCCGAGATTCTGGTTGTGTGTTGACGGATGTGATACAGGTGACGGGTTAGTATAGGAGTTGCGTGATATTACTCCTTGTAACCGTGTACCAGATTGCATGACCAGATATTTCGGGAATTCTTAGGTGGGAATTCAAGTAGTTACTTATAGGACGATCTTCCAACAATTCGTGTTGCTTCGATGTCAAGTGGTGATTTCAGATCTTTTCTAAGAGGTGTTCTCATATTTTTATGAGAGGATTAATTCTTTTGCTTAATCAATTGTCTTATCAATTCTTGTCAACCGGAGTCGTCATGTTAATTCTTTTTCAACCGGTGTGTTTCTCTTCAAGTAATTCTATCCTCTCCAATTTTGCAAGATCATTCTCTTAGTTCTTACCGGAGTTTGTCTCATCTGTCCCAAGTTGTCTTTGTTTTTACCCGCCCTCCCGCCCTTTTCTTCAGTGATTCAATTTTCATCCAAGAGTTTTCTTTTCATGGTGCTTCCTTTGTCTGTTCTTTTCTCTCTTACCCGGTGATTCATTGTGAAGATTCTCAGGAGCTTCATGTTCATCCTTATTCAGTCTTGTTATTTTTCCGGTGAATTCAATTTAGTTGTCCGTGTCATCTTATCCATTCATCCTTGTAATTCTTTCCCATGTCGGGAATTTTTATGAGCCTATCTTGGTATTTATTTCTCTCTTTTCGATCCGGAGCGTTGAAGTTATATCTGTAGTTCTTCTTTCTAGTCTTTTTAATTATTTCGAGGTTCTCAACCTCATCTAGTATTCTTGTACCGGTGCAATGTCTCCCGTTCTAGTAATCTTTTCAATGGTGATTTCTTTGAGTGGGCCCATAACCCACAGGGTTTTCCCAGGATCTTAGATGTCGCTTCTAATCTTCCGGAGATCTTTAATTCTTTTCAGCTATGACGTAAGTATGAATTTCATCAGTCATATCCCTTCTCCAAGATCTATTGGAATTAAATCTCATATTTGGCTCAACCTTTCATTCTTCACTATTCCGGAGTATCTCTTTATCCTTGGTGCTGTTTCTCGTCATCATTCTCGGCTTGCAATCCGAAGGAGTGTTTCTCTCGAATCTTGGTCCATTCTCTTGGAGATTCATCATTTCAGCTTCGTGTATCCTCTCAAATGTTGTCAATCATGAGTACCCCTTTCTTGCTATCCGGTGCATTTCTGAATTGTTTTCATTCTCGTTCCTCCGAAGGCCATCATTTTAGAAGATTCTTCGTTCTCAGCTTTCAGCTTTCATCCTCAATTCTTCTCAATTGTTGTGTCTTCGTTCGTCTCTCGTTTATCCGGTGCCTTGTTTAAGTTTTTCTTCTCTTAGGTGGCTCATGATCTCTTCATTCTCTTGTATCTCCATTCATTCATGGTTGCCTCGTTCATTTCAATTCTTACCGGTGCTTCCTTTAATTATGCCTCAAGTGGTGCTTATCTCTTTGTGCCTCTTCAAGATTCATTTCTAGTAGAATAAGTGATATGCTAAATCCGTTGCTTGTCATCAATTAAACTTGATGAAGGATAAGCGTAACATAATTCTTATTCTTACTTCATCAGATGGTTTCAATTCTTCGTCCGGAGTGGCTCACGATATCAATTCCTTTTTCTCAAGTGTTCTTATTTTTTTCTTTTTCGGAGTTCCAAGTTCTTTTAGTATCTCTTTTTGAGGCTTCATCTAAATCTTCGCAAGGTCATAATCTTATTATTTTCTACCTTCTTATCTTTGCATCATCCTTTTGTTACGGAGGCTCGTCATGTTGGTTCT
The DNA here is from genome assembly GCF_904849725.1 of Hordeum vulgare subsp. vulgare. NCBI lineage: Eukaryota > Viridiplantae > Streptophyta > Magnoliopsida > Poales > Poaceae > Hordeum > Hordeum vulgare. The sequence continues at coordinate 423,261,554 of NC_058518.1, forward strand.
TCAAGGATGTGATTCATTCTCTAGTGTTCTTCAATATTCTTGTTGGAGAACCTCAAGTATTCTTTATCTTGCATCTCCAGTGCAATTGTTCTTCCTTTATCCTTTGAGGTGGTATTATAGCTTTCTTGTTAGTGTAGGAGCCTCCAAGAGTTTTCCTTTCAGGAATGAGATAATTAAACCCACCAATTCTTTGATCATGAGATATTTCAACCCATGATTTCTCCATTGAGCTATCTTGGTTTGGACTTCACCTAAAGCTTTTCCTATGGATTATGCTATCATGGTGCTTGTCATTAATCCTAGTTCTCAATGCACCCTCTTGGTGTAAGAAATTGTTCTTATCTTGTTGCTCCCAATCTATCCTTGTTTCTTTTAGTGGTTGGTTGTCACCTCATATTTGTTGAGATGATTTTCATAAGCCCACTACTATCTTGTTCTTTTCGTTGTTGGTTTTCCAACTACTACTTCAATTCTATGACCGGAGGCTCTTCAATTCTATTGTGATGGTAGTTGTCATTCTTTTCTTCATTCTATTCTTTCGCTTGAGCTACTTCATATTCTCTTGTTCCGGAGGCTTTGTGTTGTTGCTCTTTGGGGTCTATTATGTTGTTCTATCAAGATCTTGGTGTTCCCTTGTTCTATTTAGTTGTTTGTTATGTACATTGCCGAATTCTCTCTTCTTATCGAATTTTTTGTCCCTTTTTCCTATCGAAGTGCTACCGAAATTTTTCGTGAATTCTTGCTTGTCTCTCATATCATTATCTCTTTGCAACTTTCAAGGATTGTTGGTGTCACTCGTTTGTCAAAGAAGCGACTAAGTTTTTACCTCTGGCTTTCTCATCCTCTCCCCCCTTTCATTCTTGGATCTCGGGGCGAGATCCTCTTGTAGTGTAGGAGAGTTGTGACAGCCCGATGCCGACGCCCCAGAAGATTCCCCCTTCTTTTCCGTTTCCGTCGTGTGGCTATTTTATTTTGTTGGCTGCATCATCATGTAGTTTGCATCATGGCATTATGCATGGCATCATGTCATCCGTGTTAGTTGTCGGTGTTGCTTGTTGCTGTGTTGTTGGGTGTTAGTGCTTTGTGAGTGGCGTTGTTTTGGAGTGATGAGAGTGGGTGCGTGATAGCCACCTCAAAGCCGTGTTACACCGCGAACCACTCCCCTCCTCTCTTCTCTTTGATTTTGTTTTGGGGTGTGTAAAAGTTTCCGTTTTAACCCTTTTAAAAAAATTGCGTCTTCTTTTAAAAACCCTTTTATTAAATGCGGGGGCAACCCCTTGGGTTTGCTTTATTTTTTTCCTTTTGTTATTTTTAAAACTAGGGACTCTTTTATTTAAAAAAGGGGGTTTGTTTATTATTTAAAAAGAAAGGGTATTATTTTATTCTTTTAAAAAGGTTTCATTTTATTTGTTTTAAAATGCCCAAGCTATTTTATAGTTGGGGTATATTTTTTTAAAAGGGAGCCAAAAGCATTTCTCTATTTTGTTAAAAAACCTTTTTCATTTTTGTTGGAGTTTTCTGTTTTTTTAAAAGGGAAAAAAGGCCAAGAGCTAACAGAGAGGGAGTTGCCAAGCCCAAGGCCCAGCTCCCCCTGCCCTAGCGAGAGGAGCCCGCAGCCCCTCGTCCCCTCGACCCATCTCTGTTCTTCCTCCCCTGCGCCGTTTCCTCTGTCCCGAGTCCCCTCGTCCTCCCAGCACCCCTCCCACGCCATGGCCGGCGTCCTCCTCCCAGCGCCCCTCCCGCGCCAGGGCCGGCCTCCTCCTCCCGAGCCGCGCCGAGTCGCCGCCTCCCCGCGTGCCCTTGCCGGACAGAGCCACGCACCCCCCCAATCACGCCCAGGTTCCGCGCCGGCCTGAGGTCGCCCCTGCTGTAGCCTCTCCAGCGACGCCCCGTGGCTTCCCCGACGACGTCGGGCTCCTCTCGGCTCCTCCCGGTGCGCCGCGCCCTTGGCCTCCCGCGCCGCCCTGCGCGCCATGGAGCTCCCCCAAGCTGCTGGTGCCGATGCGTGTTGCCCGCTGCTGTCACCGCTGTGCGTGCTAGCTACTGTCGCTGATGCTAGCTTGCTGTTGCTGTAGCGTGCCATTTTGTTGCCATTTGCTTGAAGTCGCTATCGAAGGTTGTAGCCTGCTGCCCTGCTGTTGCGTTGCTAAGCTGGCTGCTGGTTCCTATCGCTGGTTGTTGCCGTTGCTGCTAGCTGTAGCCTGAAGCGTGATGTTGCTGGTTGCTTATGCTGTTGTAGCTTGCTTTGCTGCTGCTAGCTTGCCTGATGCTGCCCTGTTGCTGTTGATGTGGCTGCCGAGTGCTGTGCCACATGCTCCTGCTGTTGCGTGGCCGTGTGTTGTTTTGCTGCTGGCTGTAGTGGTTGTTGTAGCTAGTGTTAGTTGCCTGATGATATGCTAGCTTGTGTTAGTGCTTCGTGCTGCTTGTTGTTTGCCTGCTACCCGGATGCTAGTTGCTGTAGCAGCCGTTTGCTAGTTGCTGTTGCGTAGCAGCTGTAGCTGCTCTTGCTTTTGCCTGCTTGCGTTTGGCCTGCTCAGCCGATTGCTAGATAGCTGCTAGCTTGCTTGCTGTTAGATGCTAGTGCTAGTAGCTGTAGGTAGTTTGCCGCGCTTGCTAGTTGCTGTTGTTGCTGCTGTCGCGGGTTCCGTCGCCGAAGTTCGCAAGCACCCTCCTTCATGGAATCGACAAGCTCGCCGCGAGTACCACGACGTCCTCGACGGCCTCTTCGGAAACGTGATCGACTACCGACGCCGAAGACCCTGTGCCGACGAGAAGAACCGTGAACGACTACCGTCGATGAGACCGAGTACAACTACTTCCACGATGACCACGACCTCCATGACGTCCGCTTCGACCGAACCCCTCCGATTCGCACGCGTCGAAGGTATACCGATGGGACGTGTCGTGTACCGTGTACAAGTGATGTATGAATGTATGTATGTATGCACCGTATGTTGCCCGTTGCACGTTGTCCCTCTTATGTTGTGCCCCGACACATGCGAACCCGAGATACGGGATCACCCCATCCTTATTTAACGTTCCCGCACACGCTTCCTATATGTTGGCACGTTATCTCGGCGAGTTATCACGATAGGAACGTTGCCGTGGCATAATTTCTGACTTGCCACCATGGTTCCCTCTCGCTCGCCGTGGCGACATATGCTTCTTTCCCTTCTTGCCGTGTTGTTCTAACTTGCATGCATGACGCATTCATGGCATATCGTGAGTTGCATGCCTCTTGTGCCGTAGCTCCGTTCCTTGCTCCGCATGTTAACCGACTAGGATGTCAGGTAGAATCTCTCGCTTCACCCCTTGCCATGTTAACTACAATTGAATATTGCCGTGTAAATAACCGGGAGTGAACTAAAATAATTAATTGTGGAGTTTTGTCGATATGCAACCCGTTGCATATCGAGCTTCACTTAATGTGTAGTGTTTGCGTGAGGTGAATTGCCAGGCCATCACTTGCATCATTGATCTGTTCATGCATCAGATTAGGTTGTGCATCATGTTGTGCATCACGTGGTGAATATCTGTGTTGATGTTTGTTTCCGGTTTGCTCCGTCTCGATAGAGTTCCGCAAACGTGTCGGAATGTGAGGACCCGTTCGACTACGTTGGTTCGCCGAATCCACAGAGTTGTTCTTCTTCCAAGCGGGATCTCAGGCAAGATGACCATTTCCCCAGATACCATTACTATCATTGCCATGCTAGTTTTATCACTTCTATCGTTTATGTCTCGATGCCTACCACATGTTAAATATCAGCCTCTCAACAATGCCATGATTACCTTCAACTTGTTCGACCTAGCAAACCACTAATTGGCTATGTTACTGCTTGCTTAACCCTGTTGTTAGCATTGCTAGTTGCAGGTGTAGTTGCTTCCATGTGATAACATGACTTCCTTGTTATATCACCATAGTAAATGCTATTTAATTTAATGCACCTATATACTTGGTAAAAGGTGGAAGGCTCGGCCTTTCTAGCCTGGTGTTTTGTTCCACCTTTGCCCCCTTAGTTTTCGGCTACCGGTGTTATGTTCCATAAACGAGTGCTCCTAACACGATCGGGGTTGTTATGGGGACCCCCTTGATAATTCGTTTTAGATTAAAGCTGGTCTGACAAGGCCCAACTTTGGTACTACATTTGCCTAATAACTAATGAACTGCATAGGGAGTAATTAACCCGAGGAAATTTAATCAACCCCCAGGCGAGTGCTCCTCATGAGTGTTGGTCCAAAACAGAGCAGCTTATTAACGCTACCCGGGGCAACTCGGCGTTTGGAGTGGTAACCATCGCTCATCCATCGTGTCCTGAGAACGAGGTAAGCGACTCCTATCAGGATCGTCGACACGTCGGGCGGCCTTGCTGGATTAGTTTTACCTTTGACGGAATATCTTGTGCATCGGGATTCCGGTGATGCTTTGGGTAATCTCAGAGTTGAGGTTTTCCACTAGGGAATCCAACGAGGTCGCGAGCTTCGTGATTGAGGATTTCTATGCGGCTTGTGGTAATTTGTGATGGACTAGTTGGAGCACCCCTGCAGGGTTAAATCTTTTCGGAAAACGTGCCCGCAGTTATGTGGCAACGTGGAAACTTTGTTTAACACTGGTTCTAGATAACTTGAAGTTAACTTTATTAAAATATGCCAACTGTGTGCATAACCGTGACTGTCTCCTCCGTGAGTTCCTTCTCCGATCGAGGACACGGTGGGGTTATGTCTGACGTAGGTAGGTGTTCAGGATCATTCATTTGATCATCAGTAGTTCACGTCCTCTACGCGTAGATCTTCCCCCTCTTATTTCTTGTACTCGTAAGTTTAGCCACCAGATATATATGCTTAGCCACTGCTGCAACCTCACCACTTAATCATGCCTCACCTAATAAGCTTTGCTAGTCTTGATACCTTTGGAAATGAGATTGCTGAGTCCCCTGTGGCTCACAGATTACTACAACACCAGTTGTAGGTATATGTAAAGGTTACTTGACGCGAGCGCGCTGATTGTTCATTTGGAGTTGCGTCTTCTTCTTCTTCTTCTTCTTCTTCATCGATCTAGGATGGGTTCCAGGCCGGCAGCCTGGGATAGCAAGGATGGACGTCGTTCTTCTTTTATCGTTTGTTTTCGTCCGTAGTCGGACCCTGCTCTTACTCTTGATGATTATGTAATGTACTGTTGTGACTCTGATGTAGCTTGTGGCGAGTGTAAGCCAATTCTATTATATATCTCTTCCTTTCAGTACATGTACTTGTAACGAAATCCATTCTTGCGACACGACGAGATGCGCTTCTATCCCTGATAAGGCCTTCGTGCCAAATTGAGGATAGGGTCGCATCTTGGGCGTGACAGCCCCCCTCCTTATTCTTCTTCCTTGACCTCCTCCTTATATGGGAGAAGGGTTTCCCCTCTGGTCCATGTTCTCCATGGCGGCGGAGGGGCGAGAGCCCCTCCGAGATTGGATCTATCTCTCTGTATCCTTCTGTTTCTGTGCTCCGAGATTCTGCGTTTCACCGTTTCTTAAATTCCCAGAGATCCGTTACTTCGATTGGGTTGAAATTTTAACACGATTTTCTTCCGGCTATTATCTTTCTTGCGGTGAAAGAAGAGCATCAACCGCCTTAAGGAGTGGCCACAAGCCTGCCTGCCGTGGGCCCCCCTGGCCGCGGCAATAGGGCTTGTGGGCACTCAGTGCATCGCCTCGCGTTGATTCTTCTTCCAAAAAATCAAAAATATTCCAAAACAAATCCCCGTAAGTTTTTATTACGTTTGGACTTCGTTTGGTATGGATATTCTGCGAAACAAAAAACATGCAACAAACAGGAACTGGCACTGGGCACTGGATCAATATGTTAGTCCCAAAAATAGTATAAAAAGTTGCCAAAAGTATAAGAAAGTTGTAGAATATTGGCATGAAACAATCAACAATTATAGATACGACGGAGACGTATCATACCTCAAGTATTCTTTCTCTTGCATCTCCAGTGCATTGTTCTTCCTTTATCCTTTGAGGTGGTATTATAGCATTCTTGTTAGTGTAGGAGCCTCAAAGAGTTTTCTTTCAAGAGTGAGATAATTAAATCCACCAATTCTTTGATCATGAGATATTTTCAACCCATGATTTCTTCATTGAGCTATCTTGGTTTGGATTTCACCTAAAGCATTTCCTATGGATTGTGCTATCATGGTGCTTGTCATTAATCCTAGTTCTCAGTGTATCCTCTTGGTGTAAGAAGTGGTCATATCTTGTTGCTCCCAATCTATCCTTGTTTCTTTTAGTGGTTGGTTGTCACCTCATATTTGTTGAGATGATTTTCATAAGCCCACTACTGTCTTCTTCTTCATTGTTGGTTTTCCAACTACTACGTCAATTCTCTGTCCGGAGGCTCTTCAATTCTATTATGATGATAGTTGCCATTCCTTTCTTCATTCTCTTCTTCCGCTTCGATATGCACGCTTCGAAGGTATACCGATGAGACGTTGTCGTGAACCAAACGCATGAGATGTCTGAGATGTATTGTATGTTTGCGCCATATGTTTGCCCGTTGCACGTTGTCTCTCTTTCGTCGCGCCCTTGACACATGGGAACCCGATAAACGGGATCACCCCATCATTATTTGGTTTGTCATGCACATGCTTCCAGTATGTTGGCACGATATCTCAACGAGTTATCGGGATAGGAACGTTGCCGTGGCATCGTTTCCGTCTTGCCGCCATGGTTCCCTTTCGCTCTCCGTGGCGACACATGTTTCTTTCTCTTCTTGCCCGTGGTGTTGTAACTTGCATGCATGACGCATTCATGGCATATAGTCTTGTATTGCATGTTTCTTGTGACGTAGATCCGATCTATGTTCCGCGTGTTAACCGACTAGGATGACTTGTAGAATCACCCGCTTCACCCCTTGCCATGTTAACAACAATTAAATATTGCCATGTAAATAATCGGGAGTGAACTAAATAATTAATCGGGAGTTTCGTTGATATGCAACCCGTTGCATATCGAGCTTCACTTAATGTGTAGTGTTTGCGTGAGGTGAATTGTCATGCCATGCCTTGCATCACTGAACTGATCATGCATCATAGTAGGTTGTGCATCATGTTGTGCATCGTGTGGTGAACATCTGTGTTGATGCTTGTTTTCGGTTTGCCCCGTCTCGATAGAGTTCCGCAAGCGTGTCGGAATGTGAGGACCCGTTTAACTATGTTGGTTCGCCGACTTCACAGAGTCATTCTTCTTCCAAGCGGGATCTCAGGCAAGATGAACATTTCCCCAGATACCATTACTATCATTGCCATGCTAGTTTTACCGCTTCTACCGTTTATGTCTCGTTGCCTACCACATGTTAAATATGAGCCTCTCTACAATGCCATGATAACCTTCAACCTTTTCGACCTAGCAAACCACTGATTGGCTATGTTACTGCTTGCTTAACCCTCTTGTTAGCGTTGCTAGTTGCAGGTGTAGTTGCTTCCATGTGATAACATGGGTTCCTTGTTATATCACCATATTAAATGCTATTTAATTTAATGCACCTATATACTTGGTAAAAGGTGGAATGCTCGGCCTTTTCTAGCCTGGTGTTTTGTTCCACCTTTGCCCCCTTAGTTTCGGCTACCGGTGTTATGTTCCATAAATGAGAGCTCCTACCACGATCGGGGTTGTTATGGGGACCCCCTTGATAATTCGTTTTAGATTAAAGCTGGTCTGGCAAGGCCCAACTTTGGTACTACATTTGCCTATTAACTAATGAATTGCATAGGGAGTAATTAATCAGAGGAAATTTAATCAACCCCCGGGCCAGTGCTCCTCATGAGTGTTTGTCCCACCTGAGCGATGTCCGGCGCCCCTCTGGTCACCCGGAGGTTTAGCGATCCCGACGTCTAGCTCATCCGTCGTGTCCTGAGAACGAGATATGCGGCTCCTATCGGGATCGTAGACACATCGGGCGGCCTTGCTGGATTAGTTTTACCTTTGACGAGATATCTTGTGCATTGGGATTCTGGTGATGCTTTGGGTAATCTCAGAGTTGAGGTTTTCCACTAGGGAATCCGACGAGATCGCGAGCTTCGTGATTGAGGATTTCTATGCGGCTTGTGGTAATTTGTGATGGACTAGTTGGAGCACCCCTGCAGGGTTAAATCTTTTCGGAAAGTCGTGCCCGCGGTTATGTGGCAACGTGGAAGCTTTGTTTAACACTGCTTCTAGATAACTTGAAGTTAACTTAATTACAAACTTGCCAACTGTGTGCGTAGCCGTGACTGTCTCTTTCGTGAGTTCCTTCTCCGATCGAGGACACGGTGGGGTTATGTCTGACGTAGGTAGGTGTTCAGGATCATTCACTTGATCAACCGTAGTTCACGTCCGCTATGCGTAGATCTTCCCCCTCTTATTTCTTGTACTCGTAAGTTTAGCCACCAAATATATGCTTAGCCGCTGCTGCTACCTCACCACTTAACCATACCTCACCCATTAAGCTTTGCTAGTCTTGATACCTTTGGAAATGAGATTGCTGAGTCCCCTATGGCTCATAGATTACTACAACACTAGTTGCAGGTACAGGTAAAGGTTACTCGACGTGAGCGCGTTGATTGTTCATTTGGAGTTGCTTCTTCTTATTCTTCTTCATCGATCTAGGATGGGTTGCACGTTGGCAGCCTGGGATAGCAAGGATGGACGTCGTTCTTCTTTTCTCGTTTTTTTTCGTCCGTACTCGGACCCTGCTCTTATTCATGATGATTATGTATTGTACTGCTGTGACTCTGATGTAGCTTGTGGCGAGTGTAAGCCAATTCTATTTATATATCTCTTCTTTCCATTCTTGCGACACGACGAGATGCGCTTTTATCCCTGACGAGGCCCTCGTGCCAAATTGAGGATAGGGTCGCATCTTGGGCGTGACATTCCCGTAGCATGCACGTATGGTGAACCGCTATGTTAGGAAGTCGGAGCATAATTGATCTATTGATTGTCATCCTTTGTGTTGAGGTCGGGATCGCGTGATGGTTTACACCTACCAACCCTTCCCCTCGGAGTATGCGTTTAGCACTTTGTTTCGATTACTAAAAAAAACTTTCGCAACAAGTATGTGAGTTCTTCATGACTAATGTGAGTCCATGGTATAGATGCACTTTTACCTTCCACCATTGTTAGCCTCTCTAGTGCCGCGCAATTCTCGCCGGTGCACAAACCCACCAAATTCCTTCCTCAAAACACCGACCATATCTACCTACTATGGCATTTTCATAGCCATTCCGAGATATATTGCCATGCAAATACCACCGTTCCGTCTCATGACTTGTGCCATCACTCTCATATTGCCATTGCATGATTGTAAGATAGCTAGCGAGATGTTTCAATGTCATACGCCATTCTAGATCGTTGCACATCCCGGTACATTGCCGCAGGCATTTCCTATAGAGTCATCACCATTTTGAGCTGTGAGTAAGCAAAAGTGTGATTGTCATCATTTTTAGAGCATTGTCCCATGTGAGGAAATAAAAAAAGAGGCCAAAGAGCCCAAAAAAAGAGAAAAAAAAGAGAGGCCTAAGAGCCCAAATGAAAAAAAGAAAAGAGAGAAAAAGAGAGAAGGGACAATGCTACTATCTTTTTCGACACTTGTGCTTCATGATAGCACCATGTTCTTCATGATTGAGAGCTTCTTGCTTTGTCACTACCATATGCTAGTGGGAATCTTCACTATATAACTTGGCTTGTATATTCCAATGATGGGCTTCCTCAAAATTGCCCTAGGTCTTCGTGAGCAAGCAAGTTGGAGGCACACCCACTAGTTTTCCTTTTGAGATTTCACATACTTATAGCTCTAGTGCATCTCTTGTAAGGCAATCCCTACTCATTCACATTGATATCTATTAATGGGCATCTCCATAGCCTATTGATACGCCGAGTCAGTGTGACCATCTCCTCCTTTTTTGTCTCACAACCACCACCACACTCTATTCCACCTATAGTGCTATATCCATGGCTCGCACTCATGTATTGCGTGTTAGTTATAAATAGTTTGAGAAAGTAAGAGTGCGAAAACAATTACTTGGCCAATTTCGGGGTTGTGCATGATTTACATTAGTTGTGTGAGGATGATGGAGCATAGCCAGACTATATGATTTTGTAGGGATAACTTTCTTTGGCCTTGTTATTTTGAAAGTTCATGATTACTTTGCTACTTTGCTTGAAGTATTACTGTTTTCTTGTCAATAGCAAACTATTGTTTTGAATCGTATGGATCTGAACATTCATGTCACGTGAAAGAAGTTGCAATGGACAACTATGCTAGGTAGCATTCCACATCAAAAATTCATTCTTTATCACTTCCCTACTCAAGGACGAGCAGGAGTTAAGCTTGGGGATGCTTGATACGTCTCCAACGTATCTATAATTTTTTATGGTTTCATGCTATTATCTTGTCAAACATTGGATGTTTTGCATGCCTTTTATTTATTTTTTGGGACTAACTTATTAACTCAGTGCCAAGTGCCAGTTCCTGTTTCCATGTTTTCGACCCCTTTCAGAGGAGATTTTGAAACGGAGTCCAAACGGAAGAAAATCCCCGAAAAGATTTTTTCTGGAACGGAAGAAGATCGGGGAGCTTGGGAGCCAAGGCAGGGTAGCCCCAGGGGCCCCACAAGCCCCCACCCCGCGGCCGGGGGAGGCCGCACCATCCAAGCTTGTGGGCCTGATACGTCTCCGTCGTATCTACTTTTCCAAACTCTTTTGCCCTTGTTTTGGACTCGAATTTGCATGATTTGAATGGAACTAACCCGGACTCATGCTGTTTTCAGCAGAATTGCCATGGTGTTGTTTTTGTGTAGAAATGAAAGTTCTCGGGACGTCCTAAAAATTTAGGGAGAATTTTTCCAAAAAATATGAAAAATACCTGCGCAAAGATCCACTGGAGGGGATGGGCCAGTGGGCCACAAGCCCTGTTGTTGCGGCCACCCCCTGGCCGCGACAACCAAGCTTGTGGGGCCCACGTGGCTCTGTCGCCCCCAAACTTAGCTCTATAAATTCACTTTCGCCCAGAAAAAAAAATCAGAAGTGAAGATTTCGTCGCGTTTGCAATACGGAGGCGCCACCACATCGTGTTCTTCATCTGGAGGACAGATATGGAGTCCGTTTTGGGCTCCGGAGAGGGGAAATCGTCGCCATCGTCATCATCAACCTTCTTCCCTCTCCAATTCCATGAAGCTCTTCATCATTTGTGAGTAATCTATTCGTAGGCTCGCTGGGGAGTGATGAGTAGGATGAGATCTATCATGTAATCGAGTTAGTTTTGACGGGGATTGATCCCTAGTATCCACTATGTTCTGATATTGATGTTGCTACTACTTTGCCATGCTTAATGCTTGTCACTAGGCCCCGAGTGCGATGATTTCAGATCTGAAATTATTATGTTGTCACCAATATATGTGTGTTTTAGATCCGATCTTGCAAGTTGTAGTTACCTACTATGTGTTATGACCCGACAACCCCGGAGTGACAATAACCGGAACCACTCCCGGTGATGACCATAGTTTGAGGAGTTCATGTGTTCACCAAGTGCTAATGCGTTGTTCCGGTTCTTTATTAAAAGGAGAACCTTAATATCATGTAGTATCCTTTTGGACCCCGCTGCCACGGGAGGGATGGACAATATATGGCATGCAAGTTCTTTTCCCTAAGCACATATGACTACACACGGAATGCATGCCTACAACACATTGACGAACGGGAGCTAGCCACATATCTCTCCGTGTTATAACTGTTGCATGATGAATATCATCCAAACGAATCACCGACCCATTGCCTACGCGTTTGTCCCACTGCTGCTGTTACTTGTTTTGTTCTACTGCTGCTACTACTGTCGCTTGCTCTGCTGCTACTTGCTACTGTTGCTACTTTCTACCGCTGTCACTACTGCTTTTCCTTGCCACTGCTGTTACTAGTTACATTGCTGCTAGCTGCTACAATACTTTTCTGGCGCCATTGATACGACAGTTAGGAGTATTCTACCATCAACAGATCATTTCTGACACCGTTGTTATCATACTACTTTGCTGCTGATACTTTGCTTGCACATACTAATCTTTCAGGTGCGGTTGAATCTGATACATTTAGCTACTAATACTCGGGAGTGTCCTCTCACCTCCTGCCTGGCGAAACAACAAATTTGGATCGAATACTCTACCCTCACAAACTGCCGCGAACCCACGCGCTGGTGGGCCATTGCAAGACAATTGCTAATTGTTGAGCAACTGGGAGCAGTTCTGGCTCTGTTGTCGCGAAGGCAGCAAGCTAGGGACTCGTCAACAACATTCTTCTAGTGTCTTTGCCGGGGACTGCTAAGCAGCATTTTTCTGGCGCCGTTGCCGGGGAGGTATTGCTATATTCTCTGAGTCACTTGGGATTTATATCTGCTGATCACTATGAAGAATCTGAAGGATCCAAAAAGCAAAGTCTTGCCCTCGACTATGAGGGGAGGTAAGGAACTGCCATCTAGCTCTGCACTTGATTCACCTTCAGTTATGAGTAAGTTTGCGACATCACCTCCTGCTAGAAATCTTGATATGTCGCTTGTGCTTGATGATGCTTATGATGATACTATGCCTGATACTGCTAGAGATGCTATGCCTGATGATGCTAGAGATGCTATTTTGCCTGATGATGCTATGCTTGATACTCCTAGAGATACTACTTTGCCTGATGTGCCACTAGGGGTATTCCTTGATGCTCATATTGCTAGAGTTACTGCCAATGCTCGTGATGCTTCTAAAACTGCCGATACTATTGAGATAGAACCTGCTTTTGCTCATGCTAGATCTAGCTCTCCTAGATATGAATTGCCTGATATACCTGAGGGTTACGTTATGGAGGGAGAGATAGCTGTGGATTTTCTTGCGTGTAAGGATGCCTATGACGCTGAGAAATTAATTCTCAAGTGGAAGGAAAAATCTCTGAAAGCTAGGATGAAATACGACCCGAAGTTTGCCGCTTCACCTATCTTTATCACCGATAAGGATTCTGAATTCTCTGTCGACCCTGAGATAATCTCTCTAGTCAAATCTGATCCTTTTCACGGTTATGAGTCTGAGACGGTCGTAGCCCATCTTACCAAACTACACGATATAGCCACCCTTTTCACTAGTGAGGAGAAGATCCGCCACTACTATATCCTTACGCTGTTTCCTTTCTCTCTAAAGGATGATGCTAAAGCCTGGTTCGCTTCTCTTGCCCCTGGATGTGTGAGTAGTCCCTAGGATATGGTATATTACTTCTGTGAGAAATATTTCCCTGCCCATAAGAAGCAAGCTGCCTTGCAGGAAATTTACAACTTTGCTTGATGGGGTTATAGTCCTAGGGTAGGGTCATAGGCCTGCCCTGTAAGTCCTACCCAAGGACTACCCCTCATAAGGGACAAGGCCCTTAGTCAGTTCTGACTGAATTAAGGAGTCCCCATCGTCTAGTCAGCAACAGGTCCTCGACCATCCAGTCGGAGACTAGCATTCGGAGAACATCCAACTAACCGACTGGCTGGCACTCGGAACATCGTAACCCCCCTGGAGGGAAACGGTCGTACATTTCCGTGTGCATTTATTAGCATTTAGGACGTACGTTACCGGTAACGTACGCATTCAATCGCCACTACTCCATCCCTGTACCGGAACCGTTGTGGAGGGCAGCGCACTCTAGATAAGCCACCCTCCCCCTCTGGTGCAGGGGTTAGAAAATCATTGTATTCCATATTCCACTCGACAACAAGCTCCCAGAGCATTGAGACGTAGGGCTATTACCTCCACCATAGAGGGGCCTGAACTCATACAACCTCGCCGTAGCTGGGACCCTACCCATCCTTTTCGTACCCTACACATCTACTGTCAGGCTTATACCCACGACAGTTGGCGCCCATCGTGGGGCAGGCGTCTGAGCGACTTCCGGCGAGTTTGCGACTACTTCCTTTCGTCATGTCGTCCGGTGGAGATTCGAGCATGGGTCACCAGATCTTCTTCGGTGTTCTCTCCTTCATTGTCGACGATTCGGCGTGGCTTCGGGATGCTCCTCTCAATGTCGAGGCGCTTCCCTGTCGTGGGGCTACGCACTTCCGTGCTAGCGCCCGCAGCATTCTTCTTCTCCAGCAGTCGGCTCCGGTGCCGACCTATACCGCCGTCACGCGCCGCAGCAAGAGGTCCCGCCGTCCGCGACTTCAGCATTGGGTGCAACACGCCCAGGCGCGCCAGAACGCGTCTTCACAAGTGGCGATTCTAGAGTCTGTTGTGGTTGCCCCGCTGTCCCAGCACTTGGGCTCAGTTCCGACTGAGTTTCCTTCCGAGTATGCGGGTCGCGGGCCTGCAGCAGAAGTACACATGGCCAACTCTCATGAAGTTCCCCGTCAAGCTGGCCGGAACGAGCACGAGATCGGCGAAACGTCCGGCGCGCGTTGTCCGCCTCGCCGTTCTGCTAGTCGACACACTCGGCGGAGCAACGTGGAGTTGTTCCGCACGCCCCTCCTTAACTTGGCTGCGGCTGCCAAGATAGCCGATTCCCTCCAGCCGACTGATTCAGAGGCTGGTAGGGGAATCGAGCAGATCCGAGCCCTGTTGCACATGGCGCAGCAGCAGAATTCGGCAGTCTCCCAGTCGCATAATAGGATCCATAATAGTTCTGTTCATGCGAATACGCATCGGTCGGTTCACAGCCCAGGTTCGCATCAGCGGCACAGAGGAGGCAGCCGTTCCATAAATCACGAAGATCGCCGCCGTTCACGCACCCCTCCGCGGGGTGGGCCCTATGGGCCCCGACATCATGATGATCGGCGTTCAGTCGGTGACACTTACGACCCAAGGCCCGACGCAAGAGGGCATATCGCCCAGCGGAGGGTCGACAAGGGCCGGGCCCACCGCGATGGTCACGATATTGACCGTCCGAGTGGAAGCAGGGCCATCGTTTCTGGTCCCGAGTGTTTCAGTCGAGCCATCCGTTCGGCTGACATCCCTCCCAACTTTCGATTGGCGACGAGAATTAGCAAGTTTACAGGGGAGTCCAAGCCAGAAACGTGGCTGGATGATTACCGAGTAGCAGTCCAGATCGGAGGAGGAGACGACCATGTCGCCATGAAGCACCTCCCTCTGATGCTCGACGGCTCGGCGCGAGCGTGGCTGAACCAGTTGCCTCCCTCAAGCATCTACAGCTGGGCAGATCTGGCCCGAGTGTTCATCAGGACCTTCGAAGGGACGTGCAAGCGCCCTGCTGGCCTCGTGGAGATCCAGCACTGCGTCCAGAAGCAGAATGAGCCCCTGCGAGACTTCATTCAGCGTTGGACAACTCTCTACCACACGGTGGAGAACGTCACCGAGCATCAAGCAGTCTGCGCCTTCAAGGCAGGCGTGCGGTACAGAGATCTGCACCTGAAGTTCGGCCGAACAGGCGACATCTCCATGAGCAAGATGATGGAAATAGCGACGCGCTATGCTAATGGCGAAGAAGAAGACCGCATCCGAAGCGGCAAGCACAAAACAGTCGCTGATGGAGATGGGGGCAACACTCGGAAGCAGAAGCAGAAAGCTCCGACTGCTCCGCAAGCAGAAGCTGCAGCCGTAACCAATGCCAAGTTCAAGGGCAAAGGGAAGGCTCAGTTCACCCCCAAGAAGAAACAGTTCAATAACCCCATCCTGGCCCAGCCATGTCCGGTTCATACGAAGATGGATGAAGAGGGCAACCCCATATATGCGAAGCATACCACTCGACAGTGTCGCCTCCTGATCCTGGGGTTCGGCGAAGGGCAACCGAGTGAAAAGGACAACGAACAGGATGAGGAGGATAAGGAGGATCCGTTCCCCCAAGTCCATGCAACTCTCATGATTTTTGCTGACGTTGAGAGAAAGAGTCGACTGAAGCTGGTGAACAGAGAGGTGAACATGGCCACCCCCACCAACCCCAAGTTCCTCAAATGGTCTCAGACTGCGATCACCTTCGACCAGTCGGATCATCCGGCACATGTACCCACCCCGGGGAGACAGGCTCTGGTCGTCGACCCGGTGGTGGAAGGAGTTCGACTGCGCAAAGTCCTCATGGACGGCGGCAGTGGCTTGAACATCATGTACGCCGACACACTCAAGGGGATGGGCATCCCGATGTCCAAACTCAGCGAGAGCAGCATGCAGTTCCATGGAGTCATCCCTAGACGGAAGGCCAAGTCACTCGGCCAGATCACGTTGGAAGTCGTTTTCGGCTCCGACAAGAACTTCCGCAAGGAAAAGCTGACGTTCGAAGTGGTCGACTTCCAGAGCGCTTATCACACAATTCTGGGCCGCCCAGCGTATGCACCTTTCATGGCCCGTCCATGTTACGTATACCTGAAGCTGAAGATGCTAGGCCCGAAGGGTGTGATCACCATCACAAGCAATCGGTAGCGAGCCGAAGAGTGTCTGCAGCAGGGATCAAGAATCGCCGACCAGCAGATGGCCGTCCTCGAGCTTGACGAGTACAAGAAAACAGTCGACCCCGCCGACCTGATGCGCTCGAAGAAGCCAGCTTCAGAGTCTGCATTCCAGTCGGCGGGAGAGACGAAGAAGGTCAGCATCCACCCGATGGACGCCACTGCTACCCTGACGAACATCTCCACCACCCTCGATCCTAAATAGGAAGCCGAGCTCACCCAATTCCTCCGTGAGAACTGGGACATCTTCGCATGGAAACCCTCTGACATGCCAGGTGTACCCAGGGAGTTGGCTGAGCACCGACTGCACGTGGATTCCACTGCTCGGCCTGTCCGAGAGCGCCTGCGCCGGTCCGCCGCGCACAAGAGGAAGGCAATCGGGGAAGAGGTGGCCAAGCTGCTGGCGGCCAACTTCATTCGTGAGGTTCACCACTCCAAGTGGCTCACCAATGTTGTCATGGTGCCCAAGAAGGATAAGTCGCTCCAAATGTGCATCGACTTCAAGCATCTCAATAAGGTCTGCCCGAAAGACCATTTTCCGCTCCCCCGCATAGATCGAATTGTTGATTCGACTGCGGGTTGCGAGCGTCTATCATTTCTTGATGCCTATTCGGGCTATCATCAGATCCGTCTGTATGATCCCGATGAGTTAAAAACAGCCTTCATCACCCCCATTCGGGTGCTTCTGCTACATCACTATGCCATTCGGTTTGAAGAATGCATGAGCTACCTGTTGGGGAACGTCGCACGGGAAACAAAAATTTTCCTACGCGCACGAAGACCTATCATGGTGATGTCCATCTACGAGAGGGGATGAGTGATCTACGTACCCTTGTAGATCGTACAGCAGAAGCGTTAGTGAACGCGGTTGATGTAGTGGAACGTCCTCACGTCCCTCGATCCGCCCCGCGAACAATCCCGCGATCAGTCCCACGATCTAGTACCGAACGGACGGCACCTCCGCGTTGAGCACACATACAGCTCGACGATGATCTCGGCCTACTTGATCCAGCAAGAGAGACGGAGAGGTAGAAGAGTTCTCCGGCAGCGTGACGGTGCTCCGGAGGTTGGTGATGACCTTGTCTCAGCAGGGCTCCGCCCGAGCTCCGCAGAAACGCGATCTAGAGGAAAAACCGTGGAGGTATGTGGTCGGGCTGCTGTGGGAAAGTCGTCTCAAATCAGCCCTAATTGCTCCATATATATAGGAGGAGGGAGGGGAGGCTTGCCTTGGGGCTCAAGGAGCCCCAAGGGCTGCGCCACCAAGGGGGGTGAAGTCCTCCTCCAATCCTAGTCCAACTAGGATTGGAAAGTGGAGTCCTTCTCTTCTTTCCCACCTCCCCTTTTTTTTCTTTTTCCTTTGATTTCTTATCCTTGGCGCATAGGGCCCTTTTGGGCTGTCCCACCAGCCCACTAAGGGCTGGTGCGCCACCCTCATGGCCTATGGGCTTCCCCGGGGTGGGTTGCCCCCCGGTGAACTCCCGGAACCCATTCCTCATTCCCGGTACATTCCCGGTAACTCCAAAAACCTTCCGGTAATCAAATGAGGTCATCCTATATATCAATCTTCGTTTCCGGACTATTCCGGAAACCCTCGTGACGTCCGTGATCTCATCTGGGACTCCGAACAACATTCGATAACCAACCATATAACTCAAATACGCATAAAACAACGTCGAACCTTAAGTGTGCAGACCCTGCGGGTTCGAGAACTATGTAGACATGACCCGAGAGACTCCTCGGTCAATATCCAATAGCGGGACCTGGATGCCCATATTGGATCCTACATATTCTACGAAGTTCTTATCGTTTGAACCTCAGTGCCAAGGATTCATATAATCCCGTATGTTATTCCCTTTGTCCTTCGGTATGTTACTTGCCCGAGATTCGATCGTCAGTATCCGCATACCTATTTTAATCTCGTTTACCGGCAAGTCTCTTTACTCGTTCCGTAATACAAGATCCCGCAACTTACACTAAGTTACATTGCTTGCAAGGCTTGTGTGTGATGTTGTATTACCGAGTGGGCCCCGAGATACCTCTCCGTTACACGGAGTGACAAATCCCAGTCTTGATCCATACTAACTCAACTAACACCTTCGGAGATACCTGTAGAGCATCTTTATAGTCACCCAGTTACGTTGCGACGTTTGATACACAAAAAGCATTCCTCCGGTGTCAGTGAGTTATATGATCTCATGGTCATAGGAATAAATACTTGACACGCAGAAAACAGTAGCAACAAAATGACACGATCAACATGCTACGTCTATTAGTTTGGGTCTAGTCCATCACGTGATTCTCCTAATGACGTGATCCAGTTATCAAGTAACAACACCTTGTTCATAATCAGAAGACACTAACTATCATTGATCAACTGGCTAGCCAACTAGAGGCTTGCTAGGGACGGTGTTTTGTCTATGTACCCACACATGTAAATGAGTCTTCATTCAATACAATTATAGCATGGATAATAAACGATTATCTTGATACATGAATTATAATAATAACTATATTTATTATTGCCTCTAGGGCATAATTCCAACAGTCTCCCACTTGCACTAGAGTCAATAATCTAGCCCTCACATCATCATGCGAATCACATTGTAATAAATCTAACACCCATACAGTTCTGGTGTTAATCATGTTTTGGCCGTGGAAGAGGTTTAGTCAGCGGGTCTGCTACATTCAGATCCGTGTGCACTTTGCATATATTCACGTCCTCTCCCTCGACGTAGTCGCGGATGAGGTTGAAGCGTCGTTTGATGTGTCTGGTCTTCTTGTGAAACCGTGGTTCCTTTGCTAAGGCAATGGCACCAGTGTTGTCACATAACAAGGTTATTGGATTCGGTGCGCTTGGCACCACTCCAAGATCCGTCATGAACTGCTTCATCCAGACACCCTCCTTAGCCGCCTCCGAGGCAGCCATGTACTCCGCCTCACATGTAGAATCTGCTACGACGCTTTTCTTGGAACTGCACCAGCTTACTGCACCCCCATTAAGAATAAATACGTATCCGGTTTGGGACTTAGAGTCGTCCGGATCTGTGTCAAAGCTTGCATCGACGTAACCTTTTACGGCGAGCTCTTCGTCACCTCCATACACGAGAAACATCTCCTTAGTCCTTTTCAGGTACTTCAGGATATTCTTGACCGCTGTCCAGTGATCCACTCCTGGATTACTCTGGAACCTACCTGCCATACTTATGGCCAGGCTAACATCCGGTCTAGTGCACAGCATTGCATACATGATAGAACCTATGGCTGAAGCATAGGGGACGGAGCACATATGCTCTCTATCTTCATCAGTTGCTGGGCACTGAGTCTTACTCAATCTCGTACCTTGTAAAACTAGCAAGAACCCTTTCTTGGACTGTTCCATTTTGAACCTCTTCAAAACTTTATCAAGGTATGTGCTTTGTGAAAGTCCTATCAGGCGTTTTGATCTATCCCTATAGATCTTAATGCCTAGAATGTAAGCAGCTTCTCCTAGGTCCTTCATAGAGAAACTTTTATTCAAGTAATCCTTTACGTTCTCCAAAAACTCCACGTTGTTTCCAATCAGTAATATGTCATCCACATATAATATTAGAAACGCCACAGAGCTCCCACTCACTTTCTTGTAAATACAAGATTCTCCAACCACTTGTATAAACCCAAATGCTTTGATCACCTCATCAAAACGTTTGTTCCAACTCCGAGATGCTTGCACCAGTCCATAAATGGATCGCTGGAGCTTGCACACCTTGTTAGCATTCTTAGGATCGACAAAACCTTCGGGTTGTATCATATACAACTCTTCCTTAAGGAAACCATTAAGGAACGCCGTTTTGACATCCATCTGCCAGATTTCATAATCGAAAAATGCAGCTATTGCTAACATGATTCTGACGGACTTAAGCATCGCTACGGGTGAGAATGTCTCATCGTAGTCAATTCCTTGAACTTGTGAAAAACCCTTTGCCACAAGTCGAGCTTTATAAACGGTCACATTGCCGTCAGCGTCCGTCTTCCTCTTAAAGATCCATTTGTTTT
Source organism: Hordeum vulgare subsp. vulgare (assembly GCF_904849725.1). Classification (NCBI taxonomy): domain Eukaryota; kingdom Viridiplantae; phylum Streptophyta; class Magnoliopsida; order Poales; family Poaceae; genus Hordeum; species Hordeum vulgare. The sequence continues at coordinate 423,282,008 of NC_058518.1, forward strand.
GAATAGCCTTGCGACCCTCAGGTAGTACCTCCAAAGTCCACACTTTGTTCTCATACATGGATCCTATCTCGGATTTCATGGCTTCTAGCCATTTGTTGGAATCTGGGCCCACCATTGCCTCTTCATAATTTGCAGGTTTGTTGTTGTCTAACAACATGATTGATAAGACGGGATTACCGTACCACTCTGGAGCAGCACGTGGTCTCGTCGACCTGCGCGGTTCGACAGAAACTTGAACTGGAGTTTCATGATCATCATCATTAACTTCCTCCTGAACCGCCGTCGCAACGACAGAGGTTTCCCCTTGCCCTGCGCCACCATCCAGAGGGATGATAGGTTCGACAACCTCGTCAAGTTCTATCTTCCTCCCACTCAATTCTCTCGAGAGAAACTCCTTCTCGAGAAAAGCTCCGTTTTTAGCAACAAACACCTTGCCCTCGGATTTGAGATAGAAGGTGTACCCAACTGTCTCTTTTGGGTAACCTATGAAGACGCACTTCTCCGCTTTGGGTTCCAGCTTTTCAGGCTGAAGCTTTTTGACATAAGCATCACATCCCCAAACTTTAAGAAACGACAACTTTGGCCTTTTGCCATACCACAGTTCGTATGGTGTCGTCTCAACGGATTTTGATGGTGCCCTATTTAAAGTGAATGCAGCTGTTTCTGATGCATAACCCCAAAATGATAACGGCAAATCAGTAAGAGACATCATAGATCGCACCATCTCTAACAGTGTACGATTACGACGTTCGGACACACCATTACACTGTGGTGTTCCAGGCGGTGTTAACTATGAAACAATTCCACATTGTCTTAAGTGATCACCAAACTCGAAACTCAGATATTCACCCCCACGATCAGACCGTAGGAACTTGATCTTCTTGTTACGATGATTTTCCACTTCACTCTGAAATTGCTTGAACTTTTCAAATGTTTCAGACTTGTGTTTCATCAAGTAGACATAACCATATCTACTCAAATCGCAGTGAAGGTGAGAAAATAACGATATCCGCCGCGTGCCTCCACGCTCATCGGACCACACACATCGGTATGTATGATTTCCAACAAGTCACTTGCACGCTCCATTGTTCCGGAGAACGGAGTCTTAGTCATCTTGCCCATGAGGCATGGTTCGCACGTGTCAAGTGAATCAAAGTCAAGTGACTCCAAAAGTCCATCAGCATGGAGTTTCTTCATGCGCTTTACACCAATATGACCTAAGCGGCAGTGCCACAAAAATATGGCGCTATCATTGTTTACTCTAACTCTTTTGGTCTCAATGTTATGTATATGCGTATCGCTATCAAGATTCAATATGAACAATCCTCTCACATTCGGTGCATTACCATAAAAGATGTTACTCATAGAAATAGAACAACCATTATTCTCTGACTTAAAAGAGTAACCGTCTGGCAATAAACAAGATCCAGATATAATGTTCATGCTCAACGCAGGCACTAAATAACAATGATTTAAGGTCATCACTAATCCCGACGGTAGCTGAAGTGACATTGTGCCGACGGCGATTGCATCAACCTTGGAACCATTTCCTACGCGCATCGTCACTTCATCTTTCGCCAGCCTTCGCCTATTCCGCAGTTCTTGTTTCGAGTTGCAAATATGAGCAACAAAACCGGTATCGAATACCCAGGCACTACTACGAGAGCCGGTTAAGTACACATCAATAACATGTATATCAAATATACCTGATTTTTCTTTGCCCGCCTTCTTATCTCCCAGATACTTGGGGCAATTGCGCTTCTAGTGACCCATACCCTTGCAATAGTAACACTCCGTTTCAGGCTTAGGTCCAGCTTTGGGTTTCTTCGGCGGATTGGCAACAGGCTTGCCGCTCTTCTTCGAATTACCCTTCTTGCCTTTGCCGTTTCTCTTGAAACTAGTGGTCTTATTCACCATCAACACTTGATGCTCTTTACGGAGTTCAGACTCTGCGACTTTCAGCATCGCAAACAACTCGCCGAGAGACTTGTTCATCCCTTGCATGTTGTAGTTCAACACAAAGCCTTTATAGCTTGGCGACAGTGATTGAAGGATTCTGTCAGTGATAGCCTCTTGCGGGAGTTCAATCCCCAGCTCAGCTAGACGGTTTGAGTACCCAGACATTTTGAGCACATGTTCACTGACAGACGAGTTTTCCTCCATCTTGCAAGCATAGAATTTATCGGAGGTCTCATACCTCTCGATCCGGGCTTTCTTCTGAAAGATAAACTCCAACTCCTGGAACATCTCAAATGCTCCATGACGCTCAAAGCGACGTTGAAGTCCCGGTTCTAAGCCATACAAGACTGCACATTGAACTATTGAGTAGTCCTCCTTGCGTGCTAACCAAGCGTTCTTAACATCCTGATCAGCCGTAGCGGGTGGTTCATCTCCTAACGCAGCATTAAGGACATAATCCTTCTTCCCAGCTTGTAAGATTAGCTTAATATTACGAGCCCAGTCTACAAAGTTGCTTCCATCATCTTTCAACTTAGCTTTCTCTAGGAATGTATTAAAATTCAGGATGACTGTCGCGTGCGCCATGATCTACAACACAAATATATTCAAAGTGGACTTAGACTATGTTCAAGATAATTAGAGTTTAACTTAATCAAATTATTCGCTAAAATCCCACTCAAAAAGTACATCTCTCTAGTCAGTTGAGTGGTTCATGATCCACTTACGCTAGCTCAAGTCCGATCATCACGTGAGTTGAGTATAGTTTCAGTGGTAAGCATCCCTATGCTAATCATATCATCTATATGATTCATGATCGACCTTTCGGTCTCATGTGTTCCGAGGCCATGTCTGCACATGCTAGGCTCATCAAGCTTAACCCGAGTGTTCCGCGTGCGCAACTGTTTTGCACCCGTTGTATGTGAACGTTGAGTCTATCACACCCGATCATCATGTGGTGTCTCGAAACGACGAACTGTAGCAACTGTGCACAGTAGGGGAGAACACAATTTCGTCTTGAAATTTTAGTGAGAGATCACCTCATAATGCTACCGTCGTTCCAAGCAAAATAAGGTGCATGAAAGGATTAACATCACATGCAATTCATAAGTGACATGATATGGCCATCATCACGTGCTTCTTGATCTCCATCACCAAAGCACCGACACGATCTTCTTGTCACCGGCGCCACACCATGATCATCCATCAACGTGTTGCCATCGGGGTTGTCGTGCTACTCATGCTATTACTACTAAAGCTACTTCCTAGCAAAATAGTAAACGCATCTGCAAGCACAAACGTTAGTATAAAGACAACCCTATGGCTCCTGCCGGTTGCCGTACCATCGACGTGCAAGTCGATATTCTATTACAACATGATCATCTCATACATCCAATATATCACATCACATCATTGGCCCTATCACATCACAAGCATACCCTGCAAAAACAAGTTAGACGTCCTCTAATTTTGTTGTTGCATGTTTTACGTGGTGACCAGGGGTATCTAGTAGGATCGCATCTTACTTACGCAAACACCACAACGGAGATATATGAGTTGCTATTTAACCTCATCCAAGGACCTCCTCGGTCAAATCCGATTCAACTAAAGTTGGAGAAACCGACACTTGCCAATCATCTTTGAGCAACGGAGTTACTCGTAACGATGAAACCAGTCTCTCGTAAGCGTACGAGTAATGTCGGTCCAAGCCGCTTCAATCCAACAATACCGCGGAATCAAGAAAAGACTAAGGAGGGAAGCAAAACGCACATCACCGCCCACAAAAACTTTTGTGTTCTACTCGAGAAGACATCTACACATGAACCTAGCTCATGATGCCACTGTTGGGGAACGTCGCACGGGAAACAAAAATTTTCCTACGCGCACGAAGACCAATCATGGTGATGTCCATCTACGAGAGGGGATGAGTGATCTACGTACCCTTGTAGATCGTACAGCACAAGCGTTAGTGAACGCGGTTGATGTAGTGGAACGTCCTCACGTCCCTCGATCCGCCCCGCGAACAATCCCGCGATCAGTACCACGATCTAGTACCGAACGGACGGCACCTCCGCGTTCAGCACACGTACAGCTCGACGATGATCTCGGCTTTCTTGATCCAGCAAGAGAGACGGAGAGGTAGAAGAGTTCTCCGGCAGCGATCTAGAGGAAAAACCGTGGAGGTATGTGGTCGGGCTGCTGTGGGAAAGTCGTCTCAATCAGCCCTAATTGCTCCATATATATAGGAGGAGGGAGGGGAGGCTTGCCTTGGGGCTCAAGGAGCCCCAAGGGCTGCGCCACGAAGGGGGCAGAAGTCCTCCTCCAATCCTAGTCCAACTAGGATTGGAAAGTGGAGTCCTTCTCTTTTTTCCCACCTCCCCTTTTTTTTCTTTTTCCTTTGATTTCTTATCCTTGGCGCATAGGGCCCTTTTGGGCTGTCCCACCAGCCCACTAAGGGCTGGTGCGCCACCCTCATGGCCTATGGGCTTCCCCGGGGTGGGTTGCCCCCCCGGTGAACTCCCGGAACCCATTCGTCATTCCCGGTACATTCCCGGTAACTCCGAAAACCTTCCGGTAATCAAATGAGGTCATCCTATATATCAATCTTCGTTTCCGGACTATTCCGGAAACCCTCGTGACGTCCGTGATCTCATCCGGGACTCCGAACAACATTCGGTAACCAACCATATAACTCAAATACGCATAAAACAACGTCGAACCTTAAGTGTGCAGACCCTGCGGGTTCGAGAACTATGTAGACATGACCCGAGAGACTCCTCAGTCAATATCCAATAGCGGGACCTGGATGCCCATATTGGATCATACATATTCTACGAAGATCTTATCGTTTGAACCTCAGTGCCAAGGATTCATATAATCCCGTATGTTATTCCCTTTGTCCTTCGGTATGTTACTTGCCCGAGATTCGATCGTCAGTATCCGCATACCTATTTCAATCTCGTTTACCGGCAAGTCTCTTTACTCGTTCCGTAATACAAGATCCCGCAACTTACACTAAGTTACATTGCTTGCAAGGCTTGTGTGTGATGTTGTATTACCGAGTGGGCCCCGAGATACCTCTCCGTTACACGGAGTGACAAGTCCCAGTCTTGATCCATACTAACTCAACTAACACCTTCGGAGATACCTGTAGAGCATCTTTATAGTCACCCAGTTACGTTGCGACGTTTGATACACACAAAGCATTCCTTCGGTGTCAGTGAGTTATATGATCTCATGGTCATAGGAATAAATACTTGACACGCAGAAAACAGTAGGAACAAAATGACACGATCAACATGCTACGTCTATTAGTTTGGGTCTAGTCCATCACGTGATTCTCCTAATGACGTGATCCAGTTATCAAGTAACAACACCTTGTTCATAATCAGAAGACACTGACTATCATTGATCAACTGGCTAGCCAACTAGAGGCTTGCTAGGGACGGTGTTTTGTCTATGTATCCACACATGTAAATGAGTCTTCATTCAATACAATTATAGCATGGATAATAAACAATTATCTTGATACAGGAATTATAATAATAACTATATTTATTATTGCCTCTAGGGCATAATTCCAACACTACCTTTATGCGCATGATCCAAAAATGTCTCCTCGACCAGATCGGTCGGAATGTGGAGGCGTATATGGATGATATCGTAGTCAAGTCACACAAAGGTTCCGATATCAAGCTCAACCCCGCCAAATGTTCGCCAACCTTCGTAGGTACGATATCAAGCTCAACCCCGCCAAATGTTCATTTGGCGTTCCCAGCGAAAAGTTACTCGGTTTCTTCGTTTCCGAACGAGGGATCGATGTGAACCCCGAAAAGATCGGGACCATCGTCCGAATGGAGAGGCCGGTCAGAATACACGATGTTCAACGGCTCACAGGTTGCCTAGCGGCTTTGAGCAGGTTCATTAGTCGACTCGGCGAGAAAGCACTTCCTCTGTACTGACTCATGAAGAAATCAGATACTTTCGAGTGGACAGACGAAGCCCAAGTCGCATTCGACGACCTCAAAGTCCTACTTTCCACCCAGCCGGTTCTTACTGCTCCGCTCAGTAAAGAGCCCCTTCTTCTGTACATCGCGGCTACAAATCAAGTCGTCGGTACTGTTCTTACAGTCGAACGAGAAGAAGAAGGCAAAGCATACAAAGTTCAGCGGCCAGTGTACTACGTCTCCGAAGTCCTGACTCCTTCCAAGCAGAGGTATCCCCACTATCAAAAGCTTATCTACGGGATCTACATGACTGCGAAGAAGGTGGCCCATTATTTCCAAGACCACTCGGTGTCTGTCGTTTCTGATGCTCCGTTGTCGGAAATTCTCCACAATCGAGACCCTTCATCATCTCAAAGGTGCTGAACAATGGAGCATACAGACTCTACAACGTCGACAGGGAGATAGACGAGCCGCGAGCATGGAACGGAGATATCCTGAAGCGCTTCTACACGTGACCGTCGACTGAAGAAATGTAAAGAACTAGTATTGGTGAAATAATATAAAGCAGATTGAGTTTTTTGCAGGTTCAAAGTTCTTCCACGGTCGCAGACTCCGGTCTCAAAAAAAAAACTTAGCTGCGATCCAGAATCGCCTAAGTATTAACCCTCTCCGAGTGTGCAAGAATGTGATGGCCAACAGCAGTGGTCAAAGTTTCTTACAAATCAACACTCGGCATACCGAGGATCAAGTTTTCTTACGCGTCGTCTGGAGTAGCGCCAGGACTGGAGGGCTCCACGAAGGTGTCCAGGTCGATTCCGTCGACGATGCGGGTGGCACTTTCAAGGAAGGTTTCCATGAAGTCTTCGAATCGAAGTTTCTTCGTGTTGGCGACCTTCAACGCTTTCAGCTTCTCCTGGCGCACCTCCTTACAATGCACTCGGACCAATGACAAGCAACATCAGCACCACAGCGAGCCGTCGATTTCTTCCATGACTGCACTCGGTTGGGGACCTCCTCGAGTCGACTCATCAAGTTCTCCATCTCCTGCCGTGACTCATCTTCCGACCAAAGCTCCTTGTCGATCCGGCCGACGACTTCTCTCAGTCGACCGATGAAAGGACCAACTTTGCCCACGCGAATGTGTGCTGCAAGCAGATCTCGATTGGCGTCCTCGCCGAGTGGAACGTTCTCACGAATTGACCGCTCCACATCAGCTCCTTCAGCTTCAGCGTCAATGCAAAAATCTGCAACAACAGGACAAGCAAACAATAAACGCCGAGTGTGACGCACATACCACAACCACTCGGAAAAAGCAGGACTTACCAGCCAGACGCGTCATCATCTGCCGAGCCCAGTCACTGAAGTATTTCTCCTGCGCTCTGCACCGTTTGTTCAGCACGTCCATTTGTCCCATCAGAGCAGTCCTTTGTTTCCCCATCTTCTCAACTTCCTCAGTCAGCACTTTGTTCGCTTCACGAGCCTCCTGCAACGACTTCTCTCGTTCCGCCAGAACCTCGTTCATACCAGCCATTGCAAGCAGTGCCGCATCCCGCTCACCAGCAAACTGAATCTTCTCCGCCCTCAGAGTCTCATATGCTGTCCCCATTTCACAAGTTTTCTGCCAGCCAGCACCAAGAGACAATCAGACAATTCAACAATAAAACTCTAAGTTCTTCAGACCCCTGCCGACGCAAGCAGTCGACAGCGGCCTCGGGGACTACACCCAGTCGGTTCACTAAGAGTGACCCCACTGGCATGCAACTCAAGCAGGCCCGCCCTATTGAGAGACATGTTACCACCTACGCCTACGAGGCTCATACTACCCGACCTGAGTAAAATTACTCTCGGAGACTCTTACAGTAAGTGCACCCCGACTGCCACAACTGTTTGCAGTCGACCATATTATTTCCAGATCTGACCAAGGCAAAGACAATATGTATAAAGACAACTGCCGGTGCAAGCACTCGACAGAAGTTTCGGGGACTACACCCACTGGGTTCACTCAGAGTGAACCCATTGCAAACATCATCCGATAACCGAGAACACCCAGTGGGTTACAAGAGAAAAGTAAATACTTACTAGCCCACTTACTCGGATATCTTCCCGCAGCTCCAAACTCCGCTGGTACAGGGATGCGATGGAGTCGTATGCTTTTTTGGCTTCTCCCGCCATCAGCTCCGCCTGCACCATGGCCCCCTTGGCCGCTCCCACTTGCTCCTCCGGGAGACGCTGGATGTTGAACTCGACATTCGACGAGCCTGCCATCGTTGGAAGTTCCTGGGGCATCCCAAGACCCGCTCCGGTAGGTTCATCAGCCACCAGCGCCGTTTCAGTCGGCGGCATCGCCTCACTCGGCAGCACGTCTGCGGCGAGAGCAGTGACTGGCGGAGCAGCCTCAAGAACAGGCTCCGCAGCTTGCTCAGGTCTCCCCTGGTCGCCCTCGTCCACGCAAATCGCCCCTGATAGACCGAACGGCACGAGATCTCAGAAAAAGAAAGAGGCAAGACTTAAGATAGAGTTCGCGACACGATAGTATAACACTCTCGGAGTCTCTACAACGCACCTGGCTGGGACGAGACGACGTTGTCCGCGTCCAGAGGATCATCCTCCTGGCGCGCCGGAGAGGTGGCAGATGTGGCAATCCTGTCGAGTGAAATTCATTCGACCTTCAAACAGGAGTTCGACCGAATATCATAAGAAGTTGGAGGAACATAACACTTACGTCGAGGTGACAGGAACGACGGCCCTTATCCGCGGCAAAGCCTTCCGAGGTTTAGACCCACTCGGTTTGGCCACCTTGGAAGGCTGACCCACGGACTCGACAACAGCGTCCCTGGCCCTCTTGGTGCTCCGAGCACTCAGAACCACGGGAGCACCACGCGGAGCACTCGAGGATGCTAGAGGGGCTGAGGGAACCACAGGTTCATGTCGGCGCTTGGTCCGGTGCTCTGGCAGCGGAGGCGGCGAGTCCTGCTCTTCGTCATCCTCCTCTTCTTCACCAGACTCCTCCTCCGTCTCCCCACTGTCGGAGACATACTCGCCGCTCTCCACACTGCCCTCCTGGCTACCTTCTTCCTCTTCCTCGTCCGGGTCCCCGTTCGAGACAGGAGAAAACCAATTGGTCCACTTCTGCGTGAAATACAGTCGGCAACATCAAACGACAGGCAGAGGTTCAAGAAACGACGAAACTAAAACAGATACGTGAACTCGACAAATGGTACTCACCTGGTTCGGAGGAGGATTGTCCGCGCTGAAAGCCCTCACTCACCGAGACCCTCTGGGGTTCTCACAAGCGCCTGTGATCTGGAGCACCCACAACGCCACCTTCTCCTTGGTCACGCTCAAGACGTTGGTCCGAGTTGAATCTTCGGGCCCCGTGTAGTGCCACATGGCGTGGTCGCGAGCCTGCAGTGGTTGTATGCGCCGACCAAGGAAAGTCTCCAGCAAATCCATGCCGGTGCCTCCCCTTTTGACGACGTCTACGAGTGCGTCGACTAGGGGCTGGATGTCGATCTTCTCCGCCTTCGTAAGCGCGAGCTGCTTAGGTGGAGCGGGACGATCTAAGCTAAAAGGAGACAACCCTGTCGAGGCATTCGGGCAGGCAACGTCTTGGCAGTAGAACCACGTCGACTGACAGTTCCTAACCGACTCACTCAGCTGAAGAGCAGGATAACTACTCCGACTCTTTTTCTGGAAACCTAAGCCTCCGCAGAGTTGGAGAAGATGCGTTTTATCATCCGACTGACTAAGTCGTTTGATAGTTTGAGATCTAGCAGAGAATATATGTTTGAACAACCCCCAGTGGGGAGGGTAGCCGATGAAGCACTCGCACATAACTATGAAAGCAGAGAGATGGGCAATAGCATTCAGGGGAAAGTGGTGAAGTTGTGCCCCGAAGTGGTTCATAATGCCCTTGAAGAAAGGATGTGGGGGCAGAGAGAAACCTCGATAGACATGGCTGAGCAGCAAGACACGCTCCCCCTCCCGGGGCGCCGACTCGACCTCATTCTCCGCCGGCAGCCTCCAAGACTTGTGCACGATCATCCCGTGCTCCACCAGCTGCAACAGATCCCCCTCCGTCACCGTGGAGGGGACGAAGTCGCCTTGGATCCACCCCGCCGGCAACGGCCGCTGCCGCCGCTGAGCAGGAGCCGCCGCCTTCCCCTTCTTCTTCCTCACCTCCATCCTGCTGGTCTGACCCTTGGTCATGGCGGAAGCTACGAATCTGCGGAGAGGAAGGAAGAGTGGAGAGGTTAGGTGCGCTGGAGGCGGCGAGGAGGACGAAGCAAAGTCAAAAGATCCGGCGGGCGTAACGAAAAACCCTCACCGCTGGGATTTAAATAAGGTTCCGACTGGGCCGCTGGCAGGTGGCCCCGAAACTTTATCCCCCGACCGACCGCGGCAATATCAGTGGAGAAGTTGAAGGCGCGAGAATTGAGGCGTCAGGCGCTACTCGAACGCGCTGGCGTCATCCCCGCTGAGCGCGCGGAAACCGAAATTTGAGGATCCTGGAAAATCCGCTGCTGTTAGTTGACTGGTCACGTCAAGAGATACCCTGGGAGCACTCGGTTTCCGACAGTTTGTTCCACAAAGATTTCCACTCGGATCGTTGGTCAGAGAAGATAAAATGGATCGAGGCAGACAACGCCAAAGTCGCATCCGTTCCAGTCGGATCCAAACTTCAAGCATCGCTTCGTCGTTCCAACCCCAATCCATTCGGGGACTAATGATGGGGTTATAGTCCTAGGGTAGGGTCATAGGCCTGCCCTATAAGTCCTACCCAAGGACTACCCCTCATAAGGGACAAGGCCCTTAGTCAGTTCCGACTGAATTAAGGAGTCCCCATCGTCCAGTCGGCAACAGGTCCTCGACCATCCAATCGGAGACTAGCATTCGGAGAACATCCAACTAACCGACTGGCTGCCACTCGGAACATCGTAACCCCCCTGGAGGGAAACGGTCGTACATTTCCCTGTGCATTTATTAGCATTTAGGACGTTCGTTACCGATAACGTACGCATTCAATCGCCACTACTCCACCCCTGTACCGGAACCGTTGTGGAGGGCAGCGCACTCTATATAAGCCACCCTCCCCTCTGGTGCAGGGGTTAGAAAATCATTGTATTCCATATTCCACTCGACAACAAGCTCCCAGAGCATTGAGACATAGGGCTATTACCTCCACCGTAGAGGGGCCTGAACTCATACAACCTCGCCGTAGCTGGGACTCTGCCCATCCTTTTCGTACCCTACACATCTACTATCAGGATTATACCCACGACATTGCTCAACTCCAAGAAGAGAGTCTCCCACAAGCTTGGGGGAGGCTCATCCAGCTACAGAATGCTTTGCCTGATCACCCTCTTAAGAAGAACAAGATACTAGATATCTTCTATAACGGACTTACCGATGCTTCCAGAGACCACCTAGATAGTTGTGCCGGTTGTGTTTTTAGGGAACGAACTATAGAACAAGCTGAGACTCTACTGAATAACATATTGATCAACGATAATGCTTGGACTATTCCCGAACCACCTCCTAAGCCAACTCGGAAGAAAAGAGGTATTCTATTCCTCAGTCCCGAAGATATGAAAGAAGCCAAGAAATCTATACAAGAGGAAGGCATTAGATCTGAAGTTGTCAAAAATCTACCACCTATCGAAGAGATCCATGGTCTCGATAACCCGATACAGGTAGTGGAAGTAAATTCTCTGCGTAGGTTCGATGAGAGTGATATTCCTTTTGATAAACCTGCTAGCCTATGCTTTGATGAATTTGACAACTTTGTTACCAAACAACAGAGTTTCAATGATTATGTTAGCAGACATTTGGAACAAAGTACTCGTATGCTTAGCCATTTAAGTGCTTGTGTAGACAGAAATGTCAATGATCTCAAGCTTCTGAGTAAACATGCTTCTATGATTACTACTCAGGTAGAACAAGTACTTAAAGCTCAGAATGACTTTCTCAATGAATTGAATGACAACTCTGTCAGAGTCATTACTAGAGGAGGCAAAATGACTCAGGGACCTTTGTATCCTGAAGGCCATCCTAAGATAATTGATCAAGATTCTCAAGGAATTAATGCAGATACACCGAGTCATCCAAAGGAGAAGAAGAAGGATGATAGAAACCTGCATGTTAGTCCACCAAATACTGTCACACGTGAAGAACCAAATGATATTTCTGCGTCTCATGCAGAAACACAATCTGGTGATGAACATGAACCTGGTGACAATATGGATAGCGATGTTCATATTAATGCTCAACCTAGCAATGACGAGGATGTGGAGATTGAACCTACGGTTAATCCTGATAACCCACAACCTAAGAGATACGATAAGAATGACTTCACTGCTAGGAAGAATGGTAAAGAAAGGGAGCCATGGGTTCAGAGACCTATGCCCTTTCCTCCTAAGCCATCCAAGAAAAAGGATGATGAGGATTTTGAGCGCTTCATTGAAATGATAAGACCAGTCTTTCTGCAGATGCGGTTAGTTGATATGCTCAAAATGTCTCTGTATGCCAAGTACATGAAAGATATCATGACTAATAAACGGAAGATACCAGATCTTGAGATCTCCACCATGCTTGCCAATTACACTTTCAAGGGTGGAACTCCTAAGAAACTTGATGATCCCGGAGTGCCCACTATACCTTGCTCCATTAAAGGGAACTACGTAAGAACTGCCTTATGTGACCTTGGAGCCGGAGTTAGTGTTATGTGATATGTCTCAAACATATCTATAATTTTTGATGGTTTCATGTTGTTATCTTGTCATCTTTGGATGTTTTATGTACCTTTTATATCTTTTTTGGGACTAACTTATTAATTTAGTGTCAAGTGCCAGTTCCTGTTTTTTTCCTGTGTTTTTGGCTCTTTTCACATCTGATTTTGGAATGGAGTCCAAACAGAATAAAATCCTCGAAATGATTTTTTCCCGAACGGAAGAAGATTAGGGGCCTGTGGGCCAAGCCAGGAGGGCTACAGGGAGCCCACAAGCCCCCACTCCGCCACCAAGGGGGAGGCGACGGTGGGCAGGCTTGTGGCCTCCCTGGCGCCCCCCTGACCTAGATCTTGCGCCTATATATTCCCTAAAAAACAGAAAAATATCAAGGGATCCACGAAAATACTTTTCCACAGCCGCAAGCTTCCGTTTCCGTGAGATCTCATCTGGAGACCCTTCCCGGTGCCCTGCCGGAGGGGACTTCGGAGTTGGAGGGCTTCTTCATCATCATCATCGCCCCTCCAATGACTCGTGAGTAGTTCACTTAAAACCTACGGGTCCGTAGTTAGTAGCTAGATGGCTTCTTCTCTCTCTTGGATCTTCAATACAAAGTTCTCCATGATCTTCATGGAGATCTCTCCGATGTAATCTTCTTTGGTGGTGTGTTTGTCGAGATCCGATGAATTGTGGATTTTTTATCAGATTATCTATGATATATATTTGAGTCTTTGCTGATTTCTTATATGCATGATTTGATATCCTTGTAAGTCTCTCCGAGTCTTTGGTTTTGTTTGGCCAACTAGATCTATGATTCTTTCAATGGGAGAAGTGCTTGGTTTTGGGTTCTTACCATGTGGTGACCTTTCCCAGTGACAGTAGGGGCAGCAAGGCACACATTGACTAATTGCCATCAAGGGTAACAAGGTGGGCTCTGTCGTTGATATGAGATTGTCCATCTACATCATGTCATCTTGCTTAAGGCGTTACTCTGTTCTTTTGGACTTAATACACTAGATGCATGCTGGATAGCGGTCGACGTGTGGAGTAATAGTACTAGATGCAGAAAGTATCGGTCTAGTTGTTTTGGACGTGATGCCTATAGATATAATCATTGCCATAGATATCGTCACGACTTTGCGCGGTTCTATGAATTGCTCGATAGTAATTTGTTCACCCACCGTCTACTTGCTTTCATGAGAGAAGCCACTAGTAAACACTACGCCCCCCGGGTCTATTCACATCTATCATTTCCACTTTCACTTTTACTTTGCTTTTTTACTTTGTTGCTTTCAGTTCTCACTTGGCGAACAATCTATAAGGGAATGACAACCCCTTCATAGCGTTGGGAGCAGGTTCTTTGTGTTTGTGCAGGCTCTTGTGATACTCCTTCACTGGATCGATACCTTGGTTCTCAAACTAATAGAAATACTTGCCACCACTGCGCTACATCACCCTTTCCGCTTTGAGGGAACACCAACGCAAGGCTCCAAGGCCACGGGGGAAATCCTTTGCATATTTGCCTAGGAAGTCCCTTAAGGCGTAGACGTAGCAGAAGGATTCCTGGTGCCGTCGACACACCTATTTCTGGCGCCGTTGGAAGGTCTTTTGTTGCAGTAGCAGAAGTATTTCTGGCGCCGTTGCCAGGGAAGGAGAGATCTATCCAAGTAGGTCTCACAAACTCATCTCTTGCATTTACTTTTTTGCCAGTTGCCTCTCGTTTTCCTCTCCCCCACTTCACATTTGCCATTTTCATTTGTCTTTTTCCTTTGCCGTTTTCTTTTGCCTTTTGCCTTTTTCGTTCGCCCTTTTCTCTCGCTTGCTTTTTGTTCGCTTGTGTGCCATGTGCTTTCAATATGCTTGCATCTTCGCTTGCTGAAAATCTAGTGATATGGATCCTCATCCACTAGCTAATCTCTTTAAGACACCCACTTATGTGGAACGAATTGCTAGTGAGCTGAGTGCACTTGACTATCTTTATGGAGTTTTGCTTGAGTTGCGTGAATCTGAAAATTGTGAGGAAGAAATTTATGAAGTGATTCACGAGGGCTCCTTGGATGAAAAGCATGATTGCAATGATTTCACTATAAATCCTATTAGTGACAATCATGCTAAAAAATGCAAAACCCTAAGCATGGGGATGCTAGTTTTGCTATGTCCACTACTTGTTGTAGTAATCATGATTGGGGTGATGATCTTTCTTATGATCTTCAAAATTTGTTCAAACCTCATGATGAATATGATATTTGCAACAATATTGAAAGTGGGATTGGAGAAGTCATCGCTTTATTTGATGATAATCCCACTATTTTTTAAGAGTGTCAACTTTGCATGCACGTGGATCATGAAAAGAATATCCTTTGTGATAGTTACATTGTTGAATTCGAATATGATCCCACATGTAATAGCTATGAGAGAGGAAACTATTGTGGTAGAAACTTTCATGTTACCAAATTACCTCTCGTTATGTGGAGATTGTTATTGTCTCTTTCTTCTTCCTTGCATATGGCAATTATTGGTTGTCTTGACAATCTGTTTTCCTATAAAATGCCTAAGCATAGGAAGTATGTTAGACTTAGATGTGATTTTCACATGCTTTAGGATGCTCTCGTTGTGCTTCAATTCTTGTCTTTTGTGAGAGCATCATTGAATGCCTAGCTAAGAGCGTTAAACAAAAGCGCTTGTTGGGAGGCAACCCAACGAATCTATCCTTTTTATTTATGTTTTGTGTTTTCCACACTTTCATAATTCTGTTACGATTGTGCTTTTTGTGTTTCTTTTTGCGTTTGTGCCAAGCAAAACCGTTATGATTAGTCTTGGGGATGATCGTTTGGTTATGCTGGAAAAGACAGAAACTTTCGGCTCACGAAAAGAATTTCCATTTTTTTCTGTAAAAGATTTTGAGTTGATTCTTTTTGCTGCTGATTGATACGCAAATTATTCAGAATCTTGTAACTTTTCAGAATTTTTGAAGTACATAAGTATACTAAATATACAGATTGCTACAGACTGGTCTGCTGTTAACAGATTCTGTTTTTGTTGTGTTGGTTGCTTATTTTGATGAAACTATGGATAGTATCGGGGGGTATTAGCCATGGAAGATTGAAAATACAGTAACCCAACATCAGCATAAGTAGAATTTAAGTTTTCTACAGTACCTAAGGAAGTGGTGGTTTGCTTTATCATACTAATGTTATCACGAGTTTCTGTTTAAGTTTCGTGTTGTGAAGTTTTCAAGTTTTGGGTGAAGTTCTTATGGACAAAGAGATAAAGAGTGGAAAGAGTTCAAGCTTGGGGATGCCCAAGGCACCCCAAGAGATTCAAGGATGCCGTAAAAGCCTAAGCTTGGGGATGCCCTGGGAAGGCATCCCCTCTCTCGTCTTCAATCCATCGGTAACGTTACTTGGGGCTATATTTTTATTCACCACATGTTATGTGTTTTTGCTTGGAGATTCTTGTATCGTAGGAGTATTTTATTTTTCTTGTGTCACAATCATCCTTGCTGCACACCTAGAGATAGAGACATGCACTCATCCTGATTTTGTCGAGCTTCACTTATATCTTTTGGTAGACAATTCAGCTCACATGTGCTTCACTTATATCTTTTGAGCTAGATACTTTTGCTCTATGTGCTTCACTTATATCTTTTAGAGAACAGCGGTGCGTGGCTTGGTAGTTGATCTATGCTTTGAAATTAGTCTCAAAAGGGGTTGTTATCCAAAGGGATACGAAAACTTCCACCTTCATGTGCATTGAATAGTTAGAGAAGTTTGATTCATCTCAATTAGTTTTGAGTTGTGGTTTTGGTAATATTGAAGTCATGCTAGTAAGGTGTTGTGGATCTAGAAATACTTGTGTTGAAGTTAGTGATTCCCGTAGCATGCATGTATGGCGAGCCGCTATGTGATGAAATCTGAGCATGATTAGTCTATTGATTGTCATCCTTTGCGTGGCGGTCGGGATCACGCGATGGTTTATACCTACCAACCCTTCCCCTAGGAGTATGCGTTGAATGCTTTGTTTCGATTACTAATAAAACTTTTGCAACATGTATATGAGTTATTCATGACTAATGTTGAGTCCATGGTTTAGATGCACTTTCACCTTCCACCATCACTATCTTCTTAGTGTCGTGCAACTTTCGCCGGTGCACAAAACCCACCATTAGCCTCCCTCAAAACAGCCACCATACCTACATACTATGGCTTTTTCAAAGTCATTCTGAGATATATTGCCATGCAACTACCACCATGACATGTGGCACCACATCTACATTGCCATTGCATGATCGTAAGATAGCTAGCATGATGTTTCCATTAATGTCTATGCCATGCTAGATCATTGTCAAGGTACACTACCGAAGGCATTCCATATAGAGTCCTTGTTGCTCTAAGTTTTGAGTTGAAAGTGTGATGATCATCATTAATGGAGAATTGTCCCATGTGAGGAAATAAAAGAGGCCAAAGATGCCCACCAAAATAAAAAAAAGAGGCCAAAGAGCCCACCAAAAAAATTTGGAGAAAAAGAGAGAAGGGACAATGTTACCACTTTTCCACACTTGTGCATATTAAGCACCATGATCTTCATGATTGAGAGTCTCTCGTTTTGTCACCACCATATAGCTAGTGGGAAATTTTCATTATATAACTTGGCTTGTATATTCCAATGACAGGCTTCCTCAAAATTGCCTTAGGTCTTCGTGAGCAAGCAAGTTGGATGCACAGCCACTAGTTTTCCTTAAGAGCTTTCACATACTCTTAGCTCTAGTGCATCATTTGTATGGCAATCCCTACTCATTCACATTGATATATATTGATGAGCATCTCCACAGCTCATTGATATGCCTAGTTAATGTGACCATCTTCTCCTATTTTGTCTTGCAACCTCCACCACACTCCACATCATCTATTGTGCTAAAACCATGGCTCACGCTCATGTATTGCGTGAGAGTTGAAAAGGTTTGAGAAAGTAAAGGTGTGAAACAATTACTTGGCCAATACCGGGGTTGTGCATGATTTAAATTCGTTGTGCAATGATGATAGATCATAGCCAGACTATATGCTTTTGTAGGGATAACTTTCTTTTGGCCTTGTTATTTTGAAACTTCATGATTACCTTGCTAGTTTGCTTGAATTATTATTGTTTCCATGTCAATAGAAAACTATTATTTTGAATCTAATGGATCTAAACATTCACATCACATAAGAGGAGTTACAAAGGACATCTATGCTAGGTAGCATGAAAGCATCAAAAATTCATTCTTTATCACTTCCCTACTCGAGGACGAGCAGGAGTTAAGCTTGGGGATGCTTGATACGTCTCAAACGTATCTATAATTTTTGATGGTTTCATGCTGTTATCTTGTCATCTTTGGATGTTTTATGTACCTTTTGTATCTTTTTTGGGACTAACTTATTAATTAAGTACCAAGTGCCGGTTCCAGTATTTTTTTCTTGTGTTTTTGGCTCTTTTCAGATCTGGTTTTGGAACGGAGTCGAAACGGGATAAAATCCCCGAAATGATTTTTTCCCGAACGGAAGAAGATCAGGGGGCCTGTGGGCCAAGCCAGGAGGGCTACAGGGAGCCCACAAGCCCCCACTCCACCACCAGGGGGGAGGCTGCGGTGGGAAGGCTTGTGGCCTCCCTAGCGCCCCCCTGACCTAGATCTTGCGCATATATATTCCCTAAAAATCAGAAAAAAAATCAAGGGATCCATGAAAATACTTTTCCGCCGCCGCAAGCTTCCGTTTCCTCGAGATCTCATCTGGAGACCCTTCACGGTGCCCTGCCGGAGGGGACTTTAGAGTTGGAGGGCTTCTTCATCATCATCATCGCCCCTCCAATGACTCGTGAGTAGTTCACTTCAGACCTACGGATCCGTAGTTAGTAGCTAGATGGCTTCTTCTCTCTCTTGGATCTTCAATACAAAGTTCTCCATGATCTTCATGGAGATCTATCCGATGTAATCTTCTTTGGCGGTGTGTTTGTCGAGATCCGATGAATTGTGGATTTGTGATCAGATTATCTATGATATATATTTGAGTCTTTGCTGATTTCTTATATGCATGATTTGATATCCTTGTAAGTCTCTCTGAGTCTTGGGTTTTGTTTGGCCAACTAGATATATGATTCTTGCAATGGGAGAAGTGCTTGGTTTTGGGTTCTTACCATGTGGTGACCATTCCCAGTGACAGTAGGGGCAGCAAGGCACACATTGATTAGTTTCCATCAAGGGTAACAAGGTGGGCTCTGTCGTTGATATGAGATTGTCCATCTACATCATGTCATCTTGCTTAAGGCGTTACTCTGTTCTTTTGGACTTAATATACTAGATGCATGCTGGATAGCGGTCGACGTGTGGAGTAATAGTAGTAGATGCAGAAAGTATCGGTCTACTTGTTTTGGACGTGATGCCTATAGATATAATCATTGCCATAGATATTGTCACAAATTTGCGCAGTTCTATCAATTGCTCGACAGTAATTTGTTCACCCACTGTCTACTTGCTTTCATGAGAGAAGCCACTAGTAAACACTACGGCCCCCGGGTCTATTCACTTCTATCGTTTCCACTTTCGCTTTTACTTTGCTTTGTTACTTTGTTGCTTTCAATTCTCACTTGGCGAACAATCTATAAGGGATTGACAACCCCTTCATAGCATTGGGAGCAGGTTCTTTGTGTTTGTTTAGGCTCTTGTTATATTCCTTCACTGGATCGATACCTTGGTTCTCAAACTGAGGGAAATACTTACTACCGCTGCGCTATATCACCCTTTTCGCTTCGAGGGAACACCAACGCAAGGCTCCAAGGCCATGGGGGAAATCCTTTGCATGTTTGCCTAGGAAGTCCATTAAGGCGTAGCCGTAGCAGAAGGATTCCTGGTGTCGTCGACACAGCTATTTCTGGCGCCGTTGGAAGGTCTTTTGTTGCAGTAGCATTATGCCTCTCTCTCTCTTTATCGTAGACTTGAACTGGATAAGTTGACACCTGCTGAAATCTCTCTGCAAATGGCCGACAAATCAACTTCTTTCCCTGTTGGCATTTGCGAGGATGTGCCTGTTGTGGTTGCTAATACCACTATCTTAACAGACTTTGTTATCTTGGATATTCCTGAGGATGATGCCATGGCTGTCATCCTCGGAAGACCCTTTTTAAACACTGTGGGGGCTGTTATAGATTGCAACAAAGGCAATGTCACTTTCCATGTCAACGGTAATTAGCATACCGTGCACTTTTCGAAGAAACGATATCAAGTACATTGCATCAATGCTATCGAAAAAACTTCATCGATTCTCATTGGGAGCTTTGAATGCCCTATTCCTCCTGTCAATATGAAGTATGAATTGCTTGTTGGGGAGATACATATCCCCATTGAGGAGACTTAGTGGCTATTCGAAAATTCTCCGTTCTCTCTTGCGATTCGCGAAAGTTTGTCATGAGGATTTGATCAACCCCATTGACGGATTTCTTTCGATGACCAAGAAATGGATGAACCAAAGAGTCACATACCTCTATTTTAAGCTTTCATTTTCTTTTTCTTAGAAGAAAAATGATAGGTTTAGTTTAGTTTTCCCTGTTTTCTGTTTTAGCGTCCCGGAGAAAAATACCTCGAAAATAAAAGTTCTCCGATGGTCCTGAAAATCTAGTATGATTTTTTTCTGGAATATTTGAAAAATACTGGGACAAAGAGCTGGCGTGGGGGCCACCCCAGTGGGCCACAAGCCCTGTCACCGCGGCCACCCCCCTCGTCGTGGAAATCAAGCTTGTGGGGCCCATAGGGGGCCCCTCCACTCATTCCAGCTCCCATCCTCTTCTTCTTCCTCCAGAAAAACCTGTTTCGCAGCTCAAACCCGTGTTCTTGCTCACTTGGCTGTGATTTTCGATGTCCTTGCTCAAAGCACCATTCTCCGAACCGTTTTGGGGAAATTACTCCTTGGTATGTGACTCCTCCATTGGTCCAATTAGTTTTTGCTCTAGTGCTTTATCCTTCGCGTCTTCTTGCTACCTTGGTGACCCTGTTCTTGAGCTTGAAATGTTGATTTTAGCTAGTCTCAAGTAGTTTTAGCGCGTGATATGGTCTCTAGGCACTAGTAGGAGTAGTTTCTGCGAGTTGGGATAATCTTCATTCACTTTTCTTTCGAAGTCTCTAAAAATTTCAGAATTTTTCAGAGCTAGAAAAGGAAAATATGAGGAGATTCTTGAGAGGCTCTTCAAGCCATAACCCCAAGGAGGATGAGAAGAATCACCCCAAGTACGTGGTTCCTCGAGTCACAGAAGTTCGAGCGTGCGAGTGGCAAAGTGATGATTTTTTACGCGCCGCCGGGCTTTATAAAGACATTTATTACTTGGTGGAGAAAGCAGGTCTTACCGCGTTCGTTGAAGATAAGTGCTCACAATACCTCCTCCTCACCAATATTTTCGTTCAAATCTTCAACTTTTATCCGAGGAAGAATCCTCCCATGGTTGAGTTCATGTTGTACGATATCCCCCAATGCATGACACTACAGGATTTTTGCAATGCATGCAAATTACCTTATGTTGGGGATATTCATGATCCTCGTCCATGGGACTTGGAGGATTTCATAGGCACTATTGCTGTTGGAAAGGAGAGAGGAGTGTCTCGCGCTAGAATTGCTAGCATACATTTTCTTGTGCTTCGGTACTTCTCATTATTTGTGGGAAAATGTTTGATTGGCCATGGGGAGGCTGGATCACTTAGCTCTCCAGACCTTGTGGTTTTGCGCGAAGGCCTTTATAGCACTAAGACTTATAGCCTAGGTGCTATAGTAGCTCAGCGGTTGAACACAAACCGTTCCAAAGGTGTTGTCTATGGAGGTATTTATGCTACTCGTCTTGCTAGACACTTTGAGATACCTATTAGACTTCGTGAGGAAGAAGAGATGCTCCTTCCTGAGAAATATCTGGATTATGACAACATCGTTCGCCATGATTTTCTGGATAGAGATGCTAGTAGACGGATGATTTATAACCTTGTATTTAGTCAGGGTACTCGAGAGACTATTACTTTGCTTACTCCTTCTTTGTTCAATCTTCATGTAGGCAGGTACATTATTATGCCCTCGGACATCTACGCATATTGGGTCTTGGCCGAACCACAGGTGCCCGTGCCCGAGCCGCCAGTCCAATACCACACGCCAGTTTATCAGTGGGAGCTAGAGGCAGCTATTCAGGCAGTGGCTGCAGCGCTCCCGTATAACCCCGATTATGATTTTGGATTTTGCCAGGACCGTCCTTGGGAGTAGACCAAGCTAGGCCAAAAGCCTAAGCTTGGGGGAGTACGTGTTCGCACGAACTTTACATTCATGCTTATGCTTTCACTTTGTTAGTCGGTGTTTACACTTTACCACTGTATGATCTATGCTAGTTTATTTTTGTTTTCTTGTTTTCTTGTTTTGTGTCCTTTTGAGAAGACCCAAAAAGATTTTCCTTTCTTCTTTTGCTAGTTGGGAGCTTTCCCGTGTAAATAGTTTTCTTTTTCTTTGGGTCAAGGTAGAAGATATTGGTTACAATGTTTAGTGGCTCTTGCATGCATACCTGTTTAGCTTTCAAAGAGCCATATTACTTTTTCTTCTCCTTTGTGTTCGCCTACAGATTCAGCTTAGTCCATTGCACGAGCACGCTTATTATTGTTCACATCGTTCGATCGTGCAAGTGAAAGGCAATAATGATGATATATGATGAAGTGACTGAGACTGGAAAAGATGGTATGAACTCTATCTATTTTGTTTTTGTAAAAATGACTAGCTTGTCGTCCTAGATTCAGATTTGTTGTGAGAGAACCATGTTTGCAATGACAACTTAGAGATCATTGTTTCTGATGCCATGCTTATTTTTCTAGGAGCTTATAATGGTTTGTCTTGAATGCCAACATAGATTTTGAGATGACTATGATGTAGTATGATAGGATGGTATTCTCCTTTGAATGATTCAAGAGGCTTGACTTGGCGCATGCTCATGCATGTAGTTGAAACAAAATCAACATAGCCTCTATGATGTTCGTGTTCATGGTGATTTATATCATGTTCATGCTTGCACTCCATGTTAGTTAAACTCATTGCATCTTGATGACCGTTGTCGCTCTCTAGTTGGTCGCTTCCCAGTCTTTTGCTAGCCTTCACTTGTACTAAGCGGAATACTACTTGTGCATCACTTCCATAAACCCAAAAGTTTTTCCATGAGAGTCCACCATACCTACCTATTTGCGGTATTTACCTGCCGTTCCAAGTAAATTTGCATGTGTCATTCTCTAAACCTTCAAGAAATATTATGTTTTGCATGCCCGAACCGTTCATGTGGTGACAGGGGGCTATTGGTATCTTCCATGCTAGGCATGTTATCCTCGACATGTGTCTATTCACTGTCATTCACGATAAAGGGGCCGGTAATTGGAATGCCCAGTTCCACGCTTAATTCGAAAATATAATTGTAAAACAAGACACCCCCTGGATTGATGTTAGTATGGACGGTACCCGAGGATTCGGCTAGCCGTGGAGTGTGATTGATTGGTGGTGGGGGAGTTAAAACTTTATTTTTCTGTTTGGGAACCGCCTATAGCATGAGTAGCGTAGAAGATATTGAGAACTCTTGGTCATTGTGTTGACAATGAAAGCATGCCACCCAAAATTATTATCTCTGTTTTCAAAGCTTGAGCTCTGGCACCTCTGCAAATCAATGCTTCCCTCTGCGAAGGGTATGTCTATTTATTTTCCTGTTGAGTCATCCTCTTCTTATATAAGCACCAATTAGAGAGCACCTCTGTCATTTTTATGCTTTTCTTTTGATTGATATTGAGTATGACTATGACTGGATCTTCGTTGCTATGAATTACAATGTTTAGTCAGCCCCTGATCTTTGAAAGTGCTCTACATTTATGTTTTGCGGTCTCAGAAAGAGCTAGTGAGATACCACCTATTCATATTGCTTCATGCTTGTTTTGATTGAATTGTTGGTATCTGAAACTCATTATTTGCTCGCTAGCTGATTATGCCATTGATATTAGTTTACCGTGAGACCTTTGTGTCACTTGTTTATGTGGTTAACTCGTGATCTTGCTGAAATTCTGGTTATGAGTTGGACATAGTTGCAGAAACACGATCAAACAGAGTTTTTCAAAGTTTTTCTTTCTCTTTCAGTTTGTCAACTGAATTGCTTGAGGAGAAGCAAGGTTTTAAGCTTAGGGGAGTTGATACGTCTCCGTCGTATCTACTTTTCCAAACTCTTTTGCCCTTGTTTTGGACTCTAATTTGCATGATTTGAATGGAACTAACCCGGACTGACGTTGTTTTCAGCAGAATTACCATGGTGTTGTTTTTGTGCTAAAATGAAAGTTCTCAGAACGTCCTGAAAATTTACGGAGAATTTTTCTGGAAAATATGAAAAATACATGCGCAAAGATCCACCGGAGGGGATGGGCCAGTGGGCCACAAGCCCTGTTGTCGCGGCCACCCCCTGGCCGCGGCAACCAAGCTTGTGGGGCCCACGTGGCTCTGCCGCCCCCAAACTCAGCTCTATAAACTCACTTTCGCCCAGAAAAAATCAGAAGAGAAGATTTCGTCGCGTTTGCGATACGGAGGCGCCGCCACATCCTGTTCTTCATTTGGAGGACAGATCTGGAGTCCGTTTTGGGCTCCGAAGAGGGGAAATCATCGCCATCAACCTTCTTCCCTCTCCAATTCCATGAAGCTCTTCATCGTTCGTGAGTAATCTATTCGTAGGCTCGCTGGGCGGTGATGAGTAGGATGAGATCTATCATGTAATCGAGTTAGTTTTGACGAGGATTGATCCCTAGTATCCACTATGTTCTAAGATTGATGTTGCTACTACTTTGCCATGCTTAATGCTTATCACTAGGGCCCGAGTGCCATGATTTCAGATCTGAAATTATTATGTTGTCACCAATATATGTGTGTTTTAGATCCGATCTTGCAAGTTGTAGTTACCTACTATGTGTTATGACCCGGCAACCCCGGAGTGACAATAACCGGAACTACTCCTGGTGATGACCATAGTTTGAGGAGTTCATGTGTTCACCAAGTGCTAATGCGTTGTTCCGGTTCTTTATTAAAAGGAGAACCTTAATATCCTGTAGTATCCTTTTGGACCCCGCTGCCACGGGAGGGATGGACAATAGATGTCATGCAAGTTCTTTTCCCTAAGCACGTATGACTACACACGGAATGCATGCCTACATCACATTGACGAACGGGAGCTAGCCACATATCTCTTCGTGTTATAACTGTTGCATGATGAATATCATCCAAACGAATCACCGACCCATTGCCTACGAGTTTGTCCCACTGCTGCTGTTACTTGTTTTGTTCTACTGCTGCTACTAGTGTCGCTTGCTCTGCTGCTACTTGCTACTGTTGCTACTTGCTACCGCTATCACTACTGCTTTTCCTTGCCACTACCGTTACTAGTTACACTGCTGCTACCTGCTACAATACCTTTCTGGTGCCATTGATACGACAGTTAGGAATAGTCTACCATCAACAGATCGTTTCTGACACCGTTGTTATCATACTACTTTGCTGCTGATACTTTGCTTGCAGATACTAATCTTTTAGGTGTGGTTGAATCTGAGACATTCAGCTGCTCAAACTCGAGAGTATCCTCTCACCTCCTGCCTGGCGAATCAACAAATTTGGGTCGAATACTCTACCCTCGAAAACTGCCGCGAACCCACGCGCTGGTGGGCCATTGCAAGACAATTGCTAATTGTTGAGCAACTGGGAGCAGTTCTGGCTCTGTTGTTGTGAAGGCAGCAAGCTAGGGACTCGTCAACAAAATTCTTCTAGTGTCGTTGTCGTGGACTGCTAAGCAGGCCCCCCTGAGCGTCCCCTCACCTAGGGGTTGCGCCTATATATTCGCAAAAATTCCCCAAAAAATCAGGAGATCATCGAAAGTACTTTTCCGCCGCCGCAAGCTTTTGTCTCCGCAAGATCCCATCTAGGGCACGTTCTGGTGCCCTGCCGGAGGGGGATTCGGACACGGAGGGCTTCTTCATCAACACCATGACCTCTCCGATGATGCGTGAGTAGTTCACCATAGACCTACGGGTTCATAGCTAGTAGCTAGATGGCTTCTTCTCTCTCTTGGATCTTCAATACAAAGTTCTCCATGATCTTCATGGAGATCTATCCAATGTAATCTTCTTTCGTGGTATGTTTGTCGAGATCAGATGAATTGTGGATTTATGATCAGATTATCTATGAATCTTATTTGAGTTTCTTCTGATCTCTCTTATGCATGATTTCATATCCTCGTAATTCTCTTCGAGGTGTGGGTTTTGTCTGGCCAACTAGATCTATGATTCTTGCAATGGGAGAAGTGCTTGGTTTTGGGTTCATACCATGCGGTGACCTCATGATACGTCTCTGTCGTATCTTTAATTTTTGATTGTCTCATGCCAATATTCTACAACTTTCATATACTTTTGGCAACTTTTTTTTACTATTTTTGGGACTAACATATTGATCCAGTGCCTAGTGCCAGTTCCTGTTTGTTGCATGTTTTTTGTTTCGCAAAATATCCATACCAAACGAAGTCCGAACGTAATAAAAACTTATGAGGAGTTTTCTTGGAATATTTATGATTTTTGGGAAGAAGAATCAACGCGAGGCGATGCACGGAGTGCCCACAAGCCCTCTCGCTGCGGCAAGGGGGAGGGCCCGCGGCAGGCAGGCTTGTGGCCACTCCTTAACGCGGTTGGTGCCCTTCTTTCGCCGCAATAAATATAATATCCGGAAGAAAATCGTGTTAAAATATCAGCCTAATCGCAGTTATGGATCTCCGGTAATTTAAGAAACGGTGAAACACAGAATCTGGGAGCGCAGAAACAGAAGGACACAGAGAGAGAGATCCAATCTCGGAGGGGCTCTCGCCCCTCCGCCGCCATGGAGACCATGGACCAGAGGGGAAACCCTTCTCCCATCTAGGGAGGAGGTCAAGGAAGAAGACAAAGGAGGGGGCTCTCTCCCGCTCTCTCCCGGCGGCGTCGGAACGCCGCCCGGCACATCATCGTATGACGGCGATCTACACCAACACCTCCGTCATCTTCATCAACATCTCCATCATCTTCCCCCATCTATATTCAGCGGTTCATTCTCCCGCAACCCGTTGTACCCTCTACTTGAACATGGTGCTTTATGCTACATATTATTATCCAATGTTGTGTTGCTATCCTATGATTTCTGAGTAGATTATCGTTGTCCTATCGGTGATTGATGAATTGCTATGATTGGTTTAATTTGCTTGTGGTTATGTTGTTGTCCTTTGGTGCCCATCATATGATCGCGCGCGTGGATCACGCCATAGGGTTAGTTGTATGTTGATAGGACTATTTATTGGCAGGCTAGAGTGACAGAAGCTTCAAACCTAGCATAGAAATTGATGCATATGGGATTGAAGGGGGACCAATATATCTTATTGCTATGGTTGGGTTTTACCTTAATGAACGTTAGTAGTTGCGGACGCTTGCTAATAGTTCCAATCATAAGTGCATAGAATTCCAAGTAAGGGGTGACATGCTAGCAGAGGCCTCTCCCACATGATACTTGCTATCGATCTAGTAACGTAGTCAATTGCTTAGGGAAAATTCCGCAACTCCTACCACCACTTTTCCACACTCGTTAGACACTCGCAGTTGTTTCTTTATCTAACCAGCCCCTAGTTTTATTTACGTGTTCTTTACTTTCTTGCAAGCCTTTCCTATCACTCCTACAAAGTACTTATAGTTTCATACTTGTTCTAGGTAAAGCGAACGTAAAGTATGCGTAGAGTTGTATCGGTGGCCGATAGAACTTGAGGGAATATTTGTCCTACCTTTAGCTCCTCGGTGGGTTCGACACTCCTACTTATCGAGAAAGGCTACAATTGATCCCCTATACTTGTGGGTTATCAAGACCTTTTTCTCGCACCGTTGCTGGGCAGCAATAGTGTGGGGTGAATATCCTCGTGTGTGCTTGTTTGCTTTATAACTAAGTAGATTTATTTGCTGTTCTAAGTTGTTCTCTATCTTTAGTTATGGATATGGAACACGAAATACCAAAAAAATTAGGTGTACTTGCTACTCATGGAGATGGGGAACCTCCTAAAACCCTCGAGGCTCGTTATGTGGAAAATATTATGCACTTCTTTAATAATCCTGAGAAAGCCCCATTCAATTATATAATGGGATACACGTTGGATCCACGTGAATACATTAGGGATTATCGCTTGACTCAAAAAGGGAAACTTTTATGGGATCAAATCCATTTGTTGAAATGGTATGCTTGGGAACTATGCAAGAGATATGGTGTTACTTGTTATTCTAGGATAAAGGCTCCACACCTTCCCTTTTCTTGTGAATTTAATGATCATAGAACATTGGCTTCTTATGCTAATGGTATATATGATTACTATGATGTGGATCAAATAGAAGAGTTTGTTGCTTTTATGGGTGCTTATGAAATTGAGGCTCTGTTTAAAAGGTGTGATGATAATGATGATGCTCCTTAACGATCTGAAAATTTGGCCATGCTTCGTTATTGTTATACTAATTATGAATATTGCCATCAAGGGTAAAAATATGGGGTTTTTATAATTGGTTTGAGATTATCCCTCTACATCATGTCATCTTGCTTAAGGCGTTACTCTGTTATTATGGACTTAATACACTAGATGCATGCTGGATAGCGGTCGACGTGTGGAGTAATAGTAGTAGATGCAGAAAGTATCGGTCTACTTGTTTTGGACGTGATGCCTATAGATATAATCATCGCATAGATATCATCACGACTTTGCGCGGTTCTATCAAATGCTCGACAGTAATTTGTTCACCCACCGTCTACTTGCTTTCATGAGAGAAGCCACTAGTAAACACTACGACCCCCGGGTCTATTCACATCCATCGTTTACACCTCCGCTTTTACTTTGCTTTGTTACTTTGTTGCTTTCACTTCTCACTTGGCAAACAATCTATAAGGGATTGACAACCCCTTCATAGCGTTGGGAGCAAGTTTTTGTGTTTGTGCAGGATCTTGAGATACTCCTCCACCGGATTGATACCTTGGTTCTCAAACTGAGGGAAATACTTACCTTCGCTGTGCTACATCATCCTATCTGCTTCGAGGGAACACCAACGCAGAAGGATTCCTGGTGCCATCGACACACCCATTTCTGGTGCCATTGGAAGGTCTGTTGTGCAGTAGCATAACGGACATCATATACCTTGGGATCCGGGTGGATCCATTACTTGAGCACTTTATGCCTAGCTTAATGGCTTTAAAGAAAGCGCTGCCTGGCAGACAACCCAGAAGTTTTAGAGAGTCATTTATTTCTATTGAGTGCTTTTATTTAGTTTAAAAACAAAAAAAATAATAGAGGGGAACTTAAAACATTTTCAAAAAGACAAGCGATTGAAAGGTGATGCATTGCGGAAGTGAGGGTCGACCTTGAACACTTGTGTTCATGCTCATGGAAACAATGTAGATTTTTTCATGGAAGTTTCTCCCAAAAATAATTATCCCCTTGTACAATTCCTTTGTATTTTTAAAACAATGTGCCAAGCAAAGCCTTTACGATTAGTTTGGGTGATAGTTGTTTGATCACGCTGAGAAAAGACACAAACTTTCTGCTCACGAAATTAATTTTCATTTTTATTCTGGAAGAGATTTTGAGTTCATTCTTTTTTCTGCTGATTGATATGCAAATTTTCTAGACGTTCGTAAGTTTTTAGGTTTTTTGAGATATCAGGGGTATACAGAATATACATATTGCTACAGACTTTTCTGATTTGACATATTCTGTTTTCTATGCATTGTTCTCTTATTCTGATGAATCTATGGGTAGTATCGGGGGTATGAACCATGGTGAAGTTGGATTACATGCTTATATGAATTTAGAATGATTTCACAACAGTACTTGAAGTAGTGATTTATTTTATTATACTAACGGATCTCACAAAGTTTTGATGAGTTTTGTGTGATTGAAGTTTTCAAGTTTTGGGTGAGAGCACGATGGATGAAGGAATAAGGAGAGGCAAGAGCCTAAGCTTGGGGATGCCCAAGGCACCCAAGGTAATATTCAAGGAAAACTCAAGCGTCTAAGCTGGGGTATGCCCCGGAAGGCATCCCCTCTTTCGTCTACAATCTATCGGTGATTTTACTCGGAGCTATATTTTAATTCGTCACATGATATGTGCAAATGCTTGGAGCGTCTTTTGTGTTTATTTTTCCTTTTTATTTTATGCACCATGCTGGTATGAGATAGTCCTTGGTTGGTGATGACCCACAAGTATAGGGGATCAATCGTAGTCCTTTCGATAAGTAAGAGTGTCGAACCCAACGAGGAGGAGAAGGCTCTGATAAACGGTTTTTAGCAAGGTAATAACTGCAAGCACTGAAAGTAGCGGTAACAAGTGATGGTGTAGTGAGGTGAATCGTACCAAGCAAAAAGTAACAAGTAACAAGTAGTAGCAATGGTGCAGCAAGTGGCCCAATCCCTTTTGTAGCAAGGGACAAGCCTGAACAAAGTCTTATAAGAGGAAAAACGCTCCCGAGGACACACGGGAATTTCTGTCATGCTAGTTTCATCATGTTCATATAATTCGCGTTCGTTACTTTGATAGTTTGATATGTGGGTGGACCGGCGCTTGGGTACTGCCCTTACTTGGACAAGAATCCCACTTATGATTAACCCCTCTCGCAAGCATCCGCAACTACGAAAGAAGAATTAAGACAACGTCTAACCATAGCATTAAACTAGTGGATCCAAATCAGCCCCTTACGAAGCAACACATAGACTGGGGTTTAAGCATCTGTCACTCCAGCAACCCATCATTTACTTACTACTCCCCAATGCCTTCCTCTAGGCCCAAATATGGTGAAGTGTTATGTAGTCGACATTCACATAACACCACTAGAGGAAAAACAACATACGACATATCAAAATACCGAACGAATACCAAATTCACATGACTATTATTAGCATGACTTATCCCATGTCCTCAGGAACAAAAGTAACTACTCACAAAGCATATTCATAATCATAATCATGATCAGAGGTTTAATGAATAGCATCAAGGATCTGAACATAAACTCTTCCACCAAGTAATCCAACTAGCATCAACTACAAAGAGTAATCAACACTACTAGCAACCTTACAAGTACCAATCGGAGTCGCGAGACGGAGATTGGTTACAAGAGATGAACTAGGGTTTGGAGAGGAGATGGTGCTGATGAAGATGTTGATGGAGATGCCTCCCCTCCTACGAGAGGAGTGTTGGTGATGACGACGGCGACGATTTCCCCCTCCGGGAGGGAAGTTTCCCCGGCAGGATCGTCCTGCCGGAGCTCTAGATTGGATCTGCTCAAATTCTGCCTCGTGGCGGCGGAGAATCCACGAAAAAGCTCCACCCTGATTTTTATCCGGACGAAACCCTTCATATAGCAAAAGAGGGGGCCAGTGGGCCACCAGGGTGCCCACAAGCCCTGTTGTCGTGGCCAGGGGGGTAGGCCGCGGCAACTAGGCTTGTCGGCCACTGGTTGCTCCCCTCTGACACTTCTTTCGCCCAGTATTTTTTATAAATTGCAAAAAAAATCCACGTTGATTTTCAGGGCATTTGGAGTTGCGTAGAATAGAGGACTCAGACTTTCTCCTTTTCTAGTCCATAATTCCAGCTGTCGGTATTCTCCCTCTTCAAATAAACCTTGCAAAATAAGAGAGAGAAGGCATAAGTAAGGTTCCACAAAGTATAATAACAGTCCATAAAGCGATAAATATCAACATGAAAGCATGATGCAAAATGGACGTATCAACTCCCCCAAGCTTAGACCTCGCTTGTCCTCAAGCGAAAACCAAGACCCAAAACATGTCCACATGTTTAGGGATGAAGGTGTGTAACATCCCAAAATTATAAATTTTGGAATGTTAATATAATTATTAGATTGATTGTTTGTTTGTTTGTTTGAGTGATTGAAACTTGAGTGGAATTTGAAACTTCTCAAAAAAATGAGAGGGAATAAAATGACTTTCCCAAAATTTTCTATTTTGA
The DNA here is from genome assembly GCF_904849725.1 of Hordeum vulgare subsp. vulgare. Taxonomy (NCBI): domain Eukaryota; kingdom Viridiplantae; phylum Streptophyta; class Magnoliopsida; order Poales; family Poaceae; genus Hordeum; species Hordeum vulgare. Next base: position 423,313,690 of record NC_058518.1, read on the forward strand.
ATCCCTTTTCAATTTTGAGTTTGAATATTTTCAAAACCCTTTGATTAAAAAAAAAATTCAAACGAGAGGAGGAAAATGACCCTCCAAAATCAGAGACTATGTCTTGATTCAAATTTTAAGTATTTGCAATTTATTTGAAATTCAAATTCCTTTTCATTTTAAAGTTATTGCAAAAAAATATTTTTTTTAAAAGTATTTTTTTGGTTTTGAAAATATGTTCATGTTTTAGAAAATTTTATTCTGAAAATTTTGATATATAATATGTCTATATAAAATGTTCTCTCTTTTTCATTTATACGTTTTTCTTCTTTGTTAAAAAAATAAAGCGCGCCGAGGCCAACCAGCCCAACCATGTGCGGTGGCCGAACTATTGGCCCATGCGGCACACTTTTGTCCCTCTTTTTTTCTATTTTCCCTACGTTACGTATATGTTTAGTCCCACATTGCCTATCTATGGACCATTAGACCTCCCTTCCACCTATAAATATAGATCCATAGGAGCATCCAAAAATCATCTATTTCGGGTTAAATCAATCTTTTGGTTTAACTAGATTTATTAAATAAAAATATTCTTTTCTCTTCGGCGGGATTTCTCGAAGTCGTCACCTCATTGGAATTAATTCTTACTCTGCATTCTAAAGGTATTTCTCTTCGTATTTTTTTTATATACTCCCATAGTTTATTGTTTCTAGACTAGTATTCCTACACTAGTATACGGTAGAGTAATTAGATATATTATTTAGTCTTCGTATTTACACATTAGTACTAGAATTCTTTTAGACATAGCACTTTTCTTCCGTAAAACAGCTTGGCCCTGATTTTTCAAATAGCCATAACTTTTTACTCGTTTATCCGAATTAGATGAAATCAACGCCTAGAGTTTCGTCTTGATCCCACCTATCATGTGAACCTATCATATCAACTTTTTGAAATTTTCAAATATCGAAATTTGTTCATATTCATATTCAAACTTCTTTTGATCATATCTTTTTATCCGTAGCTCCGTTTTAGGTGAATCCAATTGCGTCGGATTCGTATCAAAGTAATCTTCCCGTTTGTATCATTAGTTTTAAGTTTTCAACTTATAATTTTGATCAAATCAGATTTATCGATTAGTGCCCAAAAGTGTTCACATCGTTCTAAGCCGATTAAATGTTATATTGAAGTATTTGTATCTTTTGATCCGCTATTTCAAATCTAGTAATTCTTTTTTCTACACGCTCATATTGATCTCCTATATCCAGTACATCATTAGTTTCGACCTTTGAACCTTACAAATTTGAGCGATTCAAATTTGTATTCGAACATTCATTTGATCTTATCTTGCAAATCGTACCACCTTTTATATTGATTCCTTTTACCCCTAAACACTCATGTCATATATTTTTGTACGTAACCATCGTACTTCAGTTCAACTTCTCTTGACCTTTTGAATGCAAATTCAATTCATACTTCAATTCGCTATAACTTGCGTTGTAGTGCTCCATTTCAAGAAATTCTTTCTACAAATAAATTCTTATGTCTTATACTATTTGTCAAACAACATTCATGTTGTTCTCCCAATATTTTTGATCATCTCCCATAGTGTATGCAAGTCGAGCTTATATAGCAATAGTTCATCGTCCATTACCTCTTTTGATCTCATTCATGCACCTTCACTTTACAACACACTTAGGACCTTTTTATTAAACCTTAGTACGTTGTTATTTTGCACAAAGACATGTTTTGTTCTTATGTTCTTTTGGTTCTTCCTTTTTGGCATGAATGTTTATTGAATGCTATTCATTTACGATAGATTGCTCGGAGTGTGGCAAGTAGAATTATCAGGATTTTGAGAGCGACTATCTTCATCAAGTAATACCAGGCAAGTCACTTTGATCATACTATCACCTATGCTTTATGCATCGTAGTTCTACCATCCTATGCCCAATTGCATGCTGCTTAGGTACTTGGAAATTTTAGTATAGATTGTAGTATCATGTGGTAGGCACACAACAACCCCGATACTTGGCCCCGTGATGACAAATTTCATATTGCTATGCTTGGGTAGACGGGATTTCGGTTGAGTGCATAACACGAGTGATGCGAGGTTGATTAAATAATCAAGACCGGTTAAGACAAGATTTCCAAGACCTCAGAACGCAATGCAACTCTGGGTGAAGGACGGTTGATCGACTCCCTGGAGAACCCAGTGGATGCCCGGCATGCTGGGGACGGCCCTGACATCCTGCGGAAAGCTTCACCCAGGCTCAAAGGGACGGACAGATATTTTCAAGACCCAAGGCTTACCTGCACAGCCACAAGTCATTATGGGCTCTGGCTTGGTTGGACAACGCGGCGACTCTGGACAGGCGGTGCTAGCAGATGTAGAAGAACGGTAGGAATGGATGGGCACCGACAGGGATTCAGAGGGACCCGTTGAAAGACCATGTTTTGATCATCCGGTCTTCAAACACCCTGAAGTGCGAGGACATACATGGAGGCGATCAAATCTTGTGGGGAACGTGTGCAAAACTCTGCAGAGTACTCAAACCTAATCGATTAGCCGTGTCCACGGTCATGGACAACTTGAGCCAAAGGAACTGAAGTTATCTGGATTTCTCAACACCCTTATATATATTTGATGAGGGTAATTATTGACAACTCGGGTACGAGAACAGGTTGGCGGAACCATCTCGTTAACAACCAACAATGTAGTAACATTTTGCTTTTAGCCCCCTCTTGATCTAGGAGAAAACTTGCTTTTCGCTAAAAACTTATAGCCCCACCTGCCATATATGCATATAGTATAGAAGATTACTTTTCACCCCTCTCTTATGTGACTTGCCGGCATATTCAATATGCTGACCTACATGGCTGCAACGTCTTATGTTGCAGATATTTTTCTTCGACGAGTAAGAGTACGATCCAGGGTTACGGTCTACACTCAACTTGCCGTTGGTGTTTATTGGGACTCCACTCCCTTGACTGCTTCCGCTGAGATATTTAAGGTATATATCAGTTTTACGCTATTTACATGTGATTGCACTTTGATATATACATTGATGTACTGTGTGTGCCAGCATACTGATCCAGGGATGGCACAGAAACACAGAGGCTTGACTCGTTTTGAGTCGGGTCGCTACAAGGTGTCGATAAAACATAATACGGACATGAGGGCATCATGATCACACATAGAATGGCAATACATCATAGAGATTCTTATGGGAAAGTAACAATTCGTTCACAAAGCAAAGTATGAGACAAAAACCTTATCGAGAAGTGGCCAACAACAGTCCATAGTCATTGAAGCAATTGCAATTTATCATATTATCAGAAAGAGTCAAATAAGAGCTTGCAAAGCAAATCCACATACTCAATCATCTCTTTTGTTTTCCACAATTATTACAACTCACGTGGTACTCATGGTATCAACGTTTCAGTTGGTCACAGAGAAAGATAGGGGCTTATAGTTTTGCCTCCCAACTATTTACCTCAAGGGTAAAGTCAACAATAATAAAGCATAAGTACTCAGCTCCAAGTTGATATATGAGTGTAGATCTTTCCCAAGCATATGACGTTCACCAAGAAAAAGGCTAGATAAGGAATTGGTGAAGATCACCATGACTCTTACAAGGGCAGAAAGTAAAGGTACAAGATAGGCCCTTCGCAGAGGGAAGAAGAGGTTGTCATGCGCTTTTGAGGTTTGGATGTGTGCCCTCTTAGTGCGGAGGAACGTCACTTTATATTGCCTCCTGTGATAAAGAACTTTATTATGCAGTCTTTCGCTTTTATGTCTTCCTCATCACAGGTTCGTACAAAGCTTATTTTCCACACACTAATAGGTCATACATATTAGAGAGCAATTTTTATTGCTTGCAACGATGAAAACTTACTTGAGGGATCTTATTCAATCCATAGGTAGGTATGGTGGACACTCATGGCAAAACTGGGTTGAAGGTTTATGGATGCACAAGTAGTATCTCTACTTGGTGCGGGAGTTTTGGCTAATATGAGGTGTAAGCAATCGTCACATGCCATGGGATCTCTAATCATATAACATTGTTTGGAACCAAGCAAACACAATTCATTATGTTGTCTTCCTTGTCCAACATCTACTTCTAAGCATGTAATAGTTTATATGTGAACCTCTCTTTCCTTATTACTTCTTATTAATTAGAACAATGACTCAGGTCTATGACTGAGGTCACAATTATAGAAAGTGTCTAAGATGATATATTTATATGTGAACCTCTCTTTCCTTATTACTTCTTATTAATTGCAACAATGACTGAGGTCTATGTTGGTCTACTCTCAACAAGTTTCAATCATCATACTTGTTACATGTGAAGCTATCACTTTCCATAGGATCATCTCATGATCTTTCATGCTATCGTTCTTTTCATACTTTTGATCACGGCACAAAACAAAACCCTTGACTAAGATACTCTTTATTGTATAGCTCGCAAGCTCGAATACATCGGGGGAGACACAAGGCAAAAGACTCAAAGTAAAACACTAAAGACTTAATCCACTAAGAGAAGAAATAAAAACTGAAAAGGAAAGAACTAAAACAAAGGTAAAAGCAAAAGATATAAAGGTGATACGATATCAGGGCAACTCCCCCAAGCTTGGAAAAAGCCAAGGGGATTGCCCATACCAATGCTTAGTTGTCTTCCTTTGGTTGTGATGGTGGTGGTGTTGTTGAAGTAGTCCTTGCCTTTGATTCCAAGAGAGCTATCAATCTTTGATTTATACCTTTGAGATCTGCGACATGGTTTTCCAGCAAAACAACTTCATGAGAAAGGGAAATATTGCGAGCACGAGTTGTTTCACAAAACCTCAAGAATTCAATCAAGGATGGAGACAACATGTGGAGGAAGGGTTGGAGAAAATCTACTCCTTCAACGTCTTCAATGTTGAACATAGGTTGAACTTCCTCCCTAGCTTGGGGTTTCTCCTTAATTTTGTCCCTGGCTTCCGTGACTTCTACCCTTTTCAGATCAACACCTACTTCTTCATGAACTTGAGAGAGATTATTCTCCCCAACAGATTCATGAGACATCTTTGCTCTAAATCTGTGGCAGACAACACGCTCAAAACGAAAACAAAGGAAAACTGCGCAATACGGAGATCAAAACCCTCGGGCGTATATATAATGATTTTTTCTGGACCAGAAGGAGTGCTCCGCAAGAAAATGGAGTCCGGGAGGCACACGAGCTGCCCACAAGCCCTGTTGCCGCGGCCAGGGGGAGGCCGTGGCAACCAAGCTTGTGGCCGCCTCGTGCGCTCTTCGGACTGCTTTTTATTTTTCTAATTTTCCAAAAAATCCAAAATGGAGAAAATTTCCTATTGGAAAAGTTTCGGGGTACAATTACTTACCAAACAGATACCTCTTGGTTTTCAGGGTCTGAAACAGGCTGATAAACATCCCTTATGTACTCGTGTGGAGTAATGATATTGATGATATTGGTCTCAACATTTATGGGAGTACCAGAGATGTAATTCTTGATTCTTTGCCTGTTTACCACCCTAGCAAAATTACCTTCCGTGTTATTGATTTTGATGGCACCGGAACGATATACTTCCTCGACAATGTAGGGACCTTCCCATTTAGAGAGAAGCTTGCCTCCGAAGAATCTTAAACGAGAATTGTTTAGTAGGACAAAATCACCTACATTGAACTCTCGTTTTTGTATTCTTTTATCGTGCCACCTCTTAACCTTTTCCTTGAACAACTTGGCATTCTCATATGCCTGGGCCCTCCATTCATCTAATGAGCTGATATCAAACAACCGCTTCTCACCGGCAAGTTTGAAATCAAAGTTGAGCTCTTTGATTGCCCAATAAGCTTTGTGTTCCAGCTCAAGAGGTAAATGATAGGCCTTACCGTAAACCATTTTATATAGCGACATGCCCATGGGATTCTTATAAGCAGTCATATAAGCCCATAGTGCATCGTCTAGTTTGCTAGACCAATTCTTTCGAGATCTATTGACGGTCTTTTGTAAGATCAATTTGATCTCCCTATCACTCAACTCCACTTGACCACTAGACTGAGGATGATAAGGAGATGCAACTCTATGGTTGACATCGTACTTAGCGAGCATCTTGCGGAAAACACCATGAATGAAGTGTGAACCGCCATCAGTCATCAGATATCTAGGGACTCCAAATCTTGGGAAAATGACTCCTTTAAGCATCTTAATAGAGGTGTGGTGATCAGCATTTTCAGTGGGGATAGCTTCTACCCACTTAGTGACGTAGTCCACAGCAACTAAGATGTGAGTGTACCCATTGGAACTCGGGAAGGGTCCCATATAATCAAAGCCCCAGACATCAAATGGTTCAATGACAAGTGAATAGTTCATAGGAATTTCCTGACGCTTACTGATATTCCCTATTCTTTGGCATTCGTCATAAGACAAGACAAACATACGAGCATCCTTCAAGAGAGTGGGCCAATAGAAACCTGATTGCAATACCTTATGAGCAGTTCTGTCTCCAGCATGGTGTCCTCCGTAAGCCTCGGAATGACACATCTACAGGATATGTCCCTGTTCATGTTCAGTCATCAACGTCTAATAACACCATCTACTCCTTCCTTATAAAGGTGAGGATCATCCCAAAAGTAGTGTCTCAAATCAAAGAAGAATTTCTTCTTTTGCTGGTAGGTGAAACTGGGTGGAATGTATTTGGCTACGATATAGTTTGCGTAATCAGCATACCACGGTGCCTATGTGAAGTGCGGATGACATTCAATTGCTCATCAGGAAATCTGTCATCAATAGGTCATGGGTCATCAAGGACATTCTCTAGCCTAGACAAGTTATCTTCTACAGGGTAATCAGCACCCTTTCGGTCAACAACGTGCAAATCAAATTCCTGTAGCAGGAGAACCCATCTGATTAGCCTAGGCTTAGCGTCCTTCTTCTCCATGAGGTACTTAATAGCAGCATGATCAGAGTGAATAGTGACTTTGGAGTCAACTATATAAGATGTGAACTTTTCACATGCAAACACGACTGCTAAAAACTCCTTCTCCGTAGTGGCATAGTTTCTTTGGGCACTGTCTAGAGTTTTACTAGCGTAGTGAATGACATTCAACTTCTTATCAACTCTTTGTCCTGGAACAGCACCAATGGCATAATCACTAGCATCGCACATGATTTCAAAGGGCAAGTTCCAATCAGGTGGTTGAACAGTATTTGCGGTTATTAAGGCCTTCTTAAGTATTTCGAAAGCTTCCTCACAATCCTCATCAAAAACAAAAGGAACATCCTTTTGCAAGAGGTTGGTAAGAGGCCTAGAAATCTTAGAGAAGTCTTTAATGAACCTTCTATAGCAACCAGCATGACCTAAGAAACTTCGTATACCTCTGATATCTGTGGGGCAAGGAATTTTCTCAATTGCATCAACCTTAGCCTTATCAACTTCAATGCCTTTCTCAGAGATTTTGTGTCCTAAGACGATGCCTTCATTAACCATGAAGTGGCACTTCTCCCAGTTCAAGACGAGGTTGGTATCTTTGCATCTCTGTAAGACTCGATCAAGGTTGCTGAGGCAATCGTCAAAGGAAGAACCGTAGACGGAGAAATCATCCATGAAAACCTCAACAATCTTTTCACAAAAGTCAGAGAATATAGCCATCATACATCTTTGAAAGGTGGCAGGTGCATTGCACAAGCCAAAAGGCATGCGTCTATAAGCAAAGGTACCGAAGGGGCATGTGAAGGTGGTTTTCTCTTGATTAGATTGTGCAACACGTATTTACGAGAAACCTGAATAACCGTCTAGAAAGTAGAAGTGTGTGTGTTTAGATAGCCTTTCTAGCATCTGGTCGATAAACGGCAAAGGATAATGGTCTTTCCTGGTTGCCTTGTTCAGTTTCCGGAAGTCTATCACCATCCTATAGCTAGTAATAATCCTGTGCGGGATTAGTGCATTCTTATCATTAGGAATGACGGTGATACCTCCCTTCTTAGGTACGCAATGTACTGGACTTACCCAATCACTATGAGCAACAGGATAGATGATTCCTGCTTCCAGAAGCTTTAATATTTCTTTTCTCACGACCTCTTTCATCCTCGGATTTAATCTCCATTGATGATCAGCAACTGGCTTAGAATCAGGATCGGTTTTAATCTTGTGCTGACATAGAGTGGGACTAATACCCTTAAGATCATCAAGAGTATATCCAATAGCAGCACGGTGCTTCCTCAAAGTTTTTAATAACTTCTTCTCTTCATGATTCGAGAGGTGAGCACTAATAATAACAGGATATATCTCCTTCTCATCAAGATAGGCATACTTAAGAGTATCTGGTAACTGTTTCAGCTCGAACACAGGATGACCCTTAGGTGGGGAGAATCCCCAAGCAGTTCAACACGCAAATTATTCTTGAGAATAGGATATTGTTCTAAAACAATTTTATCTATCTCATCTCTTTCATCCATATGCATACCATTTTCATGCTCTAGCAGATATTGCTTTAAAGGATATGTAGGAGGTACGGCAATAGAGGCAAGAGCAATGATTTCATCCCTACCAGACGACTCTTTTTCATGGGGTTGTCTTCCAAACTTGGAGAAGTTAAATTCATGAGACACACCCTCGAAACTAACAGTGATAGTATAATGCAATCAATGTGAGCATTGACAATGTTCAGAAAGGGTCTACCAAATATGATGGGGCAAAAGCTATCTTGTGCAGTAGCAAGGACGAGGAAATCAGTAGGATACTTCTTCTTACCACACAGGACTTCTACGTCTCTCACACTTCCCAGGGACAGATAGTGTCTATATTAGCTAGCGTAATAGTGACATCGTTGGGTTCTAACTCAGCAGGTGCAATCTCATCTTTGATTTCATCATATGGGGAACGGGGTATTGCACTAACACTAGCACCCATATCACATAAACCACGGTAACAGTGGTCTCCTATCTTGACAGAGACAACGGGCAGGCCAACTACATGTCCGTATTTGTCTTTCGCGTGAGGTTTAGCTATTCTAGCGGAGTCCTCACAGAATTTGATAACATGCCCATCTATGTCTTCAGCTAAAAGATCTTTGATAATAGCAACACTAGGTTCAACTCTAATTTCCTCAGGGGGTGCAAGTGGTCTAATGTAACCCCTACGTATCACAGTGGGGGCTTTAGAAAAATCCTTTTTCCTAGCAGGGTAAGGTGGTTTCTCAGCATAGGCACAAGGAACAATAGGATCACTAAAAGCAATGAGTTTCTCCACAACTAGATTGGTTTTGGCTACGTTGACTTCTACAAGGGGGGTGATATTTAAACCACTTCTCTTTGGGAAGATCAACATGAGCAGCAAAAGATTCACATAGAGAAGCTACTACCTGAGAGTCAAGTCCATACTTAGCGCTAAAATCTCTAGAAGTGTTTGTTTCAACAAAAGATTTAACGCAATCAAACTGGAAATTCATACCTGACTCCTTACCTTCTTCCAGCTCCCAATCTTCAGAGTTACGTTTGATTCTTTCCAATAAATTCCACTTGTGGTGAATATCCTTCTTCATAAAAGAACCGGTACACGAAGTGTCAAGCATGGTACGATCTTCATGGGAAAGCCGAGCATAAAAGTTTTGAGTGATAATTTCTCTCGAGAGCTCATGATTGGGGCATGATTATAGCATTGATTTAAGCCTCCCCCAAGATTGAGCTATGCTTTCCCTGTCACGAGGCCAAAAGTTATAAATATAATTCTGATCACGATGTACTAAATGCATAGGATAAACTTTTGATGAAATTCCAATTTCAACCGATTGTAGTCCCATGATCCGGTATCATCACATAGCCTATACCATGTCAACGCCTTATCCTTCAAAGATAAAGGAAAGACTTTCCTCTTTAGCTCATCCTCGGGCAAACCTGCAATCTTAAATAAACCACAAACTTCATCTACATAAATTAGTTGCAAGTCTGGATGTGAAGATCCATCTCCTGTAAAAGGATTAGCCAGCAGTTTCTCAAGCATACCCGAAGGAATTTCATAAAAGATATTTTCAGTAGGTACCTCAGGTTGAGGAACAACTCCTCGTGCTTTCGTTCGTGGTGAAGATACCCCGAACAAACTTCTCAAAGGAATAGTTTCCATAGTGACAAGTGACAATAAATTTCAGCACAATATATAAATGTTTCCTTACCAAATTCCACTTACCAAAGGCGCTTCCCTCCCCGCCAACGGCGCGAGAAAAGAGTCTTGATGACCCACAAGTATAGGGGATCAATCGTAGTCCATTCAATAAGTAAGAGTGTCGAATCCAACAAGGAGGAGAAGGCTCTGATAAATGGTTTTCAGCAAGGTAATAACTGCAAGCACTGAAAGTAGCGGTAACAAGTGATGGTGTAGTGAGGTGAAACGTAGCAAGCGAAAAGTAACAAGTAACAAGTAGTAGCAACGGTGCAGCAAGTGGACCAATCCCTTTTGTAGCAAGGGACAAGCCTGAACAAAGTCTTATAAGAGGAAAAACGCTCCCGAGGACACACGGGAATTTCTGTCATGCTAGTTTCATCATGTTCATATGATTCGCGTTCGTTACTTTGATAGTTTGATATGTGGGTGGACCGGCACTTGGGTACTGACCTTACTTGGACAAGCATCCCACTTATGATTAACCCCTCTCGCAAGCATCCGCAACTACGAAAGAAGAATTAAGACAACGTCTAACCATAGCATTAAACTAGTGGATCCAAATCAGCCCCTTACGAAGCAACACATAGACTGGGGGTTTAAGCTTCTGTCACTCCAGCAACCCATCATCTACTTACTACTCCCCAATGCCTTCCTCTAGGCCCAAATATGGTGAAGTGTTATGTAGTCGACGTTCACATAACACCACTAGAGGAAAAACAACATACAACATATCAAAATACCGAACGAATACCAAATTCACTTGACTATTATTAGCATGACATATCCCATGTCCTCAGGAACAAAAGTAACTACTCACAAAGTATAATCATAATCATAATCAGAGGTGTAATGAATAGCATCAAGGATCTGAGCATAAACTCTTCCACCAAGTAATCCAACTAGCATCACCTACAAAGAGTAATCAACACTACTAGCTACCGCACAAGTACCAATCGGAGTCGCGAGACAGAGATTGGTTACAAGAGATGAACTAGGGTTTGGAGAGGAGATGGTGCTGATGAAGATGTTGATGGAGATGCCTCCCCTCCGACGAGAGGAGTGTTGGTGATGACGATGGCGACGACTTCCCCCTCTGGGAGGGAAGTTTCCCCGGTAGGATCGTCCTGCCGGAGCTCTAGATTGGATCTGCTCAAATTCAGCCTCGTGGCGGCCGAGAATCCACGAAAAAGCTCCACCCTAATTTTTTTCCAGACGAAACCCTTCATATAGCAAAAGAGGGGGTGCAGTGGGTCACCAGGGTGCCCATAAGCCCTGTTGCCGCGGCCAGGGGGGTAGGTCGCGATAACCAGGCTTGTGGGCCCCTGGTTGCTCCCCTCTGACACTTCTTTCGCCCAATTTTTTTTTATAAATTAGAAAAAATCCATGTTGATTTTCAGGGCATTTGGAGTTGCGCAGAATAGAGGACTCAGACTTGCTCCTTTTCCAGTCCAGAATTCCAGCTGTCGGTATTCTCCCTCTTCAAATAAACCTTGCAAAATAAGAGAGAAAATGCATAAGTAAGGTTCCACAAAGTATAATAACTGTCCATAAAGTGATAAATATCAACATGAAAGCATGATGCAAAATGGACGTATCAATTGGCTTTATGGAATGCTTCTTGTGCTTCACTTATATCTTTTGAAGTTTGGATTGCCTGTTTCCCTACACATAGAAAACCGCCATTTTTAGAATGCTCTTTTGCTTGAGTTATATTTGTTAGAGCGGGGCATATATTTTGTAGAAAGAAGTAAACTATCATGCTTCACTTATACCTATTTAGAGAGTTAACAAGAGTTGGCCATTCACATGATTAGTCATAAAATCCTACATAAAACTTGTAGATCACTGAATATGATATGTTTGATTCCTTGCAATAGTTTTGCGACATGAATATGTGATATTAGAGTCATGCTAGTGAGTAATTGTGTATTCGTAGAAATACTTGTGCTAAGGTTTGTGATTCCCGTAGCATGCACGTATGGTGAACCGTTATGTGATGAAGTCGGAGCATGATTTATTTATTGATTGTCATCCTTTGTGTGGAGGTCGGGATCACGCGATGGTTAACTCCTACCAACCTTTCCCCTAGGAGCATGCGTGTCGTACCTTGTTTTGATGACTAATAGACTTTTGCAATAAGTATGTGAGTTCTTTATGACTAATGTTGAGTCCATGGATTATACGCACTCTCACCCTTCCACCATTGCTAGCCTCTCTAGTACTGCGCAACTTTTGCCGGTGCATTACACCCACCATATAGCCTTCCTAAAAACAGCCACCATACCTACCTATTACGGCATTTTCATAGCCATTCCGAGATATATTGCCATGCAACTACCACCGTTCCGTCTCATGACATGTGCCACCACTTCCATATTGCCATTGCATGATCGTAAGATAGCTAGCATGATGTTTCCATGGCTTGTCCATTTTTTTATGTCATTGCTATGCTAGATCATTGTCACGGTACACTATCGAAGGCATTTCATATAGAGTCATCATTGTTGTAAGTATTGAGTTGTAAGTGTGATGATCATCATTAATAGAGCATTGTCCCATGTGAGGAAATAAAAGAGGCCAGCGAAGCCCATTTATAAAAAACAGGCCAAAGATGCCCACCAAAATAAAAAAAAATAAAAATAAAAAAGAGGCCAAAGAGCCCACAAAAAAAATGAGAGAAAAGAGAGAAGGGACAATTGCTACTATCCTATTTCCACACTTGTGCTTCAAATAGCACTATGATCTTCATGACAGAGAGTCTCCTATGTTGTCACTTCCATGTACTAGTGGGAAATTTTCATTATATAACTTGGCTTGTATATTCCAATGATGGGCTTCCTCAAAATTGCCCTAGGTCTTCGTGAGCAAGCAAGTTGGGTGCACACCCACTAGTTTCTTTTGTGAGCTTTCATACACTTATGAGCTCTAGTGCATCCGTTGCATGGCAATCCCAACTCACTCACATTGATATCTATTGATGGACATCTCCATAGCCCGTTGATATACCTAGTTGATGTGAGACTATCTCCTCCTTTTTGTCTTCTGCACAACCACCATATTCTATTCCACCTATAGTGCTATGTCCATGGCTCACGCTCATGTATTGCGTGAAAGTTGAAAAGGTTTGAGAACACTAAAGTATGAAACAATTGCTTGGCTAAAACCGGGGTTGTGCATGATTTAAACACGTTGTGTCGGGAAGATGAAGCATAGCTAGACTATATGATTTTGTAGGGATAACTTTCTTTGGCCATGATATTTTGAGAAGACATGATTGCTTTGTTAGTATGCTTGAAATGATAGACTGTTCTTCGAATCACTCGTGTTTTAGTATTCATGCCATGATTAGATTATATGATCAAGATTATGCTAGATTGCATTCCACATCAAAAATTATCTTTTTTATCATTTACCTACTCGAGGACGAGCAGGAATTAAGCTTGGGGATGCTGATATGTCTCCGTCGTATCTATAATTTTTGATTGTTTCATGCCAATATTCTACAACTTTCATATACTTTTGGCAACTTTTTATACTATTTTGGGGACTAACATATTGATCCAGTGCCCAGTGCCAGTTCCTGTTTGTTGCATGTTTTTTGTTTCGCAGAATATCCATACCAAACAAAGTCCAAACGTAATAAAAACTTACGGGGATTTTTTTGGAATATTTATGATTTTTGGGAAGAAGAATCAACGTGAGGCGATGCACGGAGTGCCCACAAGCCCTGTCGCCGCGGCCAGGGGGTGGGCCCACGGCAGGCAGGCTTCTCGCCACTCCTTAAGGCGGTTGGTTCCCTTCTTTCGCCGCAAGGTTGATAATATCCGGAAAACAATCATGTTAAAATTTCAGCCCAATCGGAGTTACAGATCTCCGGGAATTGAAGAAACGGTGAAACACAGAATCTGGGAGCGCAGAAACAGAAGGACACAGAGAGAGAGATCCAATCTCGGAGGGGCTCTCGCCCCTCTGCCGCCATGGAGACCATGACCGGAGGGTAAACCCTTCTCCCATCTAGGGAGGAAGTCAAGGAAGAAGAAGAAGGAGGGGGGATCTCTCCCCCTCTCTTTCGGCGGCGGCGGAACGCCGCCCGGGACATCATGGTGTGACGGCGATCTACAACAACACCTCCGTCATCTTCATCAACATCTCCATCATCTTCCCCCATCTATATTCAACGGTTCACTCTCCCGCAACCCACTGTACCTTCTACTTGAACATGGTGCTTTATGCTACATATTATTATCCAATGGTGTGTTGCTATCCTATGATGTGTGAGTAGATTATCATTGTCCTATCGGTGATTGATGAATTGCTATGATTGGTTTAATTTGCTTGTGGTAAGGTTGCTGTCCTTTGGTGCCCATCATATGATCGCGCGCGTGGATCACACCATAGGGTTAGTTGTATGTTGATAGGACTATGTATTGGCAGGCTAGAGTGACAGAAGCTTCAAACCTAGCATAGAAATTGATGCATATGGGATTGAAGGGGGACCAATATATCTTATTGCTATGGTTGGGTTTTACCTTAATGAATGTTAATAGTTGCGGACGCTTGCTAATAGTTCCAATCATAAGTGCATAGAATTCCAAGTAAGGGATGACATGCTAGCAGAGGCCTCTCCCACATGATACTTGCTATCAATCTAGTAACGTAGTAAATTGCTTAGGGACAATTTCGCAACTCCTACCACCACTTTTCCACACTCGTTAGACACTCGTAGTTGTTTCTTTCTCTAACCAGCCCCTAGTTTCATTTACGTGTTCTTTACTTTCTTGCAAGCCTTTCCTATCACTCCTACAAAGTACTTCTAGTTTCATACTTGTTCTAGGTAAAGCGAACGTAAAGTGTCCGTAGAGTTGTATCGGTGGTCGATAGAACTTGAAGGAATATTTGTCCTACCTTTAGCTCCTCGTTGGGTTCGACACTCTTACTTATCGAGAAAGTCTACAATTGATCCCCTATACTTGTGGGTTATCACCTCACCCTGTGATAGAAGGGGTAGCGAGGCACGCATCGTGTTGTTGCCATCAAGGGTAAAAAGATGGGGTTTTCATCATTGGTTTGAGATTATCCCTCTACATCATGTCATCTTGCTTAAAGCGTTACTCTGTTCGTCATGAACTCAATACACTAGATGCATGTTGGATAGCGGTTGATGTGTGGAGTAGTAGTAGTAGATGCAGAAAGTATCGGTCTACTTGTCTCGGATGTGATGCTTATATGTATGATCATTGCCTTAGATATCGGCATGACTTTGCGCGGTTCTATCAATTGCTCGACAGTAATTTGTTCACCCACCGTAATACTTGCTATTTTGAGAGAAGCCTCTAGTGAACACTATTGCCCCCATGGTCTACTCCACTCCATATTTTCAGCCTTACACTTTTTACTTCGTTGCTCTTTCTGCCTTCAGATCTCACTTTGCAAACAATCTTGAAGAGATTGACAACCCCTTTGAAGCGTTGGGTGCAAGCTTCTTTCTGTTTGCGCAGGTACTTTGGACTTGACGAGGTCCTCCTTCTGGATCGATACCTTGGTTCTCAAACTGAGGGAAATACTTACTGCTCCTGTGCTGCATCACCCTTTCCTCTTCAAGGGAAAAACCGACGCAAACTAGAGAAGTAACAAGAAGAATTCCTAAGAGCCAGGGAAGGAATTTTGTTGCCGCAACACATCCCCTCTAGTCCTTGATACGTCTCAAACGTATCTATAATTTTTGATGTTTTCACGCTGTTATCTTGCCTTCTTTGTATGTTTTATGTATCTTTTTATATCTTTTTGGGACTAACTTATTAATTCAGTGCCAAGTGCCAGTTCCTGTTTTTTCCGTGTTTTTGACTCTTTTCAGATCTGATTTTGGAACGGAGTCCAAACGGAAGAAAAACCCTGAAATGATTTTTTCCCGAACGGAAGAAGTCCAGGGGGCTTTTGGGCCAAGCCAGGTGGGCTCCAGGGAGCCCACAAGCCCCCACTCCGCCACCAGGGGGAGGCGGCGGTGTGCATGCTTGTGGCCTCCCTGGCCGCCCCCTGACCTAGGTTTTTGGCCTATAAATTCCCAAATATTCCGCAAAAAATCAGGGGAGCCTCGAAAATACTTTTCTGCCGCCGCAAGCTTCCGTTTCCGCGAGATCTCATCTGGAGACCCTTCCCGGCGCCCTGCCGGAGGGGACTTTCGAGTTGGAGGGCTTCTTCATCATCATCATCACCCCTCCAATGACTCGTGAGTAGTTCACTTCAGACCTACGGGTCCGTAGTTAGTAGCTAGATGGCTTCTTCTCTCTCTTGGATCTTCAATACAAAGTTATCCATGATCTTCAAGGAGATCTATCCGATGTAATCTTCTTTGGCGGTGTGTTTGTCGAGATCTAATGAATCGTGGACTTGTGATCAGATTATCTATGATATATATTTGAGTCTTTGCTGATTTCTTATATGCATGATTTGATATCCTTGTAAGTCTCTCCGAGTCTTGGGTTTTGTTTGGCCAACTAGATCTATGATTCTTGCAATGGGAGAAGTGCTTGGTTTTGGGTTCTGCCATGTCGTGACCTTTCCCAGTGACAGTAGGGGCAGCAAGGCACACATCAAGCAGTTGCCATCAAGGGTAAAAAGATGGTGGTTTTATCATTGGTTTGAGATTATCTCTCTACATCATGTCATCTTGCTTAAGGCGTTACTCTGTTCTTATGGACTTAATACACTAGATGCATGCTGGATAGCGGTCGACGTGTGGAGTAATAGTAGTAGATGCAGAAAGTATCGGTCTACTTGTTTCGAGCGTGATGCCTATAGAAATAATCATTGCATAGATATCGTCACGACTCTGCACAGTTCTATCAATTTCCCGACAGTAATTTGTTCACCCACCGTCTACTTGCTTTCATGAGAGAAGCCACTAGTAAACACTACGGCCCCCGGGTCTATTCACATCCATCGTTTACATCTCCGCTTTTACTTTGCTTTGTTACTTTGTTGCTTTCAGTTCTCACTTGGCAAACAATCTATAAGGGATTGACAACCCCTTCATAGCGTTCGGTGCAAGCTTTTGTGTTTGTGCAGGATCTTGAGATACTCTTCCACCTGATTGATACCTTGGTTCTCAAACTGAGGGAAAGACTTACCGTCGCTGTGCTACATCACCCTTTCTGCTTTGAGGGAACACCAACGCAAGGCTCCAAGGCCACGGGGGAAATCCTTTGGATACTTGCCTAGGAAGTCCCTTAAGGCGTAGCCGTAGCTGAAGGATTCCTGGTGCCGTCGACACAACTATTTCTGGCGCCGTTGCAAGGGATACACAGCAAACATCAGAAGTATTTCTGGCGCCGTTGCCGGGGAGGAGAAATCAAGATCTATCCAAGTAAGTCTCACAAACTCTTCTCTTGCATTTACTTTTGTTGCCTGTTGCCTCTCGTTTTCCTCTCCCCCACTTCACATTTGTCGTTTCCATTCGGTTTTCTCCTTCGCCGTTTTATTTTGCTTTTTTCCTTTCCCTTTCGCTGCTTTGCTCCTAGGTTTGTTCGTGAGAGATTTTTCCTCATGGTCAAACCAAACTATTTAGAAAATTGGAGGAGATTGAAACTAATGTCAAAGGTTTCATGTCTTCAATGTTTGACCAAAATAGTTACTTCCATAGGGAATTAAAATAGCAATACTCCTTTTTGGTCTGCTTGAATAAAGAGGTCGATGATATGGCCAATGATTTCCTTGCATTCAGTTCCCAGTTTGCTCATCTTGAAAAATTGGTGGGCCAAATTTCTTACAAGAAGGCTACCTTAGTCAATAAGATGGCAGCTAAACCCGAAATTTGTGATGAAAATCACGAAGATCTTAAAGTGCTTGGTGTGTCTCCTCTTGAATCTTTGTTTTCGCGTGTCAAACCTACTTATGGAGGGGCTGGATATGAATCCACTTTGGTTGAAAAACGCCCCAATGATTCAGAGTCCACCTATCTTGATGATAAAGGTGTGGAGAGTGGAGTAAAAGAAGTCAAAATTTTGGGTAGTAATGAAACTCCCACTTTGGATTTCAAGGAATTCAATTATGATAATTGCTCCTTGTTTGAATGCATTTCTTTGATGCAATCCATTACAAGCTCTCCACATGCTTATAGCCAAAGCAAAGCCTTTACCGCGCATATCGTAGATGCTATGATGAAATCCCTTGAAGAGAAGCTTGAACTAGAAGTCTCTATACCTAGAAAACTTCATGATGAGTGGGAACCTACTATCAAAATAAAGATCAAAAACTATGAGTGCAATGCTTTGAGTGATTTGGGCGCTC
Source organism: Hordeum vulgare subsp. vulgare (assembly GCF_904849725.1). Lineage (NCBI taxonomy): Eukaryota > Viridiplantae > Streptophyta > Magnoliopsida > Poales > Poaceae > Hordeum > Hordeum vulgare. Next base: position 423,332,113 of record NC_058518.1, read on the forward strand.
GTGTTTCCGCGATTCCAAAGTCTTTATGTGATATTCTTGGTTTTCATGAGATTGAAGAGTGTTCTCTTAATTTGCATCTTGCGGATTCTACCATCAAGAAGCCCATGGGGAGGATCGATGGTGTTCTTATTGTTGCAAATAAGAACTATGTACCCGTGGATTTCATTGTACTTGACATAGATTGCTATCCTTCATGTCCCATTATTCTTGGTAGACTTTTCCTAAGGACTATTGGTTCTATCATCGATATGAAGGAAGGGAATATTAGATTTCAGTTTACCTTAAAGAAGGGCATGGAGCCTATTCCTAGAAATAAAATAAGATTGCCTTATGAATCTATGATGAGGGCTACGTATGGTTTGAGCACCAAAGATGACTATACGTGATTCCATCACTTTCGCTTAGCTAAGGGCGTTAAACAAAGCGCTTGTTGGGAGGCAATCCAACAAATCTATCATTTTTCTTTCTGTTTTGTGTTTTCCACACTTTCATAATTCTGTTATGATTGTGTTTTTTGTGTTTCTTTTTGCGTTTGTGCCAAGCAAAACCGTTATGATTAGTCTTGAGGATGATCGTTTGGTCACGCTGGAAAAGACACAAACTTTCTGCTCGCGAAACGAATTTTCATTTTTTTTCTGTAAGAGCTTTTGAGTTGATTCTTTTTGCTGCTTATTTCTACGAAAAGTATACATACTGTCTTAAATTTCAGAATTTTTGAAGTAACAGAGGTATACGAAACATACAGATTTCTACAGACCGGTCTGTTGTTTACAGATTCTGTTTTTGTTGTGTTGGTTGCTTATTTTGATGAAACTATGGATAGTATCGGGGGGTATTAGCCATGGAAGATTGAAAGTAGAGTAACCCAACATCAGCACAAGTATAATTTAAGTTTGCTACACTACCTAAGGAAGTGGTGGTTTGCTTTCTTGTACTAATGTTATCACGAGTTTCTGTTTAAGTTTCGTGTTGTGAAGTTTTCATGTTTTGGGTGAAGTTCTTATGGACAAAAAGATAAAGAGTGGCAAGAGCTCAAGCTTTGGGGATTCCCAAGGCACCCCAAGAGATTCAAGGATGTCGTAAAATCCTAAGCTTGGGGATGCCCCGGGAAGGCATCCCCTCTCTCGTCTTCGATCCATCGGTAACGTTACTTGGGGCTATATTTTTATTCACCACATGTTATGTGTTTTTGCTTGGAGCGTCTTGTATCTTAGGAGTCTTTAATTTTTTTTTGTTACAATCATCCTTGGTGCACACCTAGAGAGAGAGACATGCACTCACCCTGATTTTGTCGAGCTTCACTTATATCTTTTGGTAGACAATTCAGCTCACATGTGCTTCACTTATATCTTTTGAGCTAGATACTTTTGCTCTATATGCTTCACTTATATCTTTTAGAGTGCAGCTGTGCATGGCTTGGTAGTTGATCTATGCTTTGAAAGTAGTCTCAAAAGGGGTAGTTATCCAAAGGGATATGAAAACTTCCACCTTCATGTGCATTGAATAGTTAGAGAAGTTTGATTCATCTCAATTAGTTTTGAGTTGTGGTTATGGTAATATTGAGGTCATGCTACTAAGGTGTTGTGGATCTAGAAATACTTGTGTTGAAGTTAGTGATTCCCGTAGCATGCACGTATGGTGAACCGCTATGTGATGAAGTCTGAGCATGATTAGTATATTGATTGTCATCCTTTGCGTGGCGGTCGGGATCGCGCGATGGTTTATACCTACCAACCCTTCCCCTAGGAGTATGCGTTGAATGCTTTGTTTCGATTACTAATAAAAGTTTTGCAAAAAGTATATGAGTTCTTCATGACTAATGTTGAGTCCATGGTTTAGATGCACTTTCACCTTCCACCATCACTATCTTCTTAGTGCCGTGCAACTTTCGCCGGTGCACAAAACCCACCATTAGCCTCCCTCAAAACAGCCACCATACCTACCTATTATGGCTTTTTCAAAGTCATTCCGAGATATATTGCCATGCAACTACCACCATGATATGTGCCACCACGTCTACATTGCCATTGCATGATAGTAAGATAGCTAGCATGATGTTTCCATTGATGTCTATGCCATGCTAGATCATTGCCACGGTACACTACCGAAGGCATTCCATATAGAGTCATAGTTGCTCTAAGTTTTGAGTTGAAAGTATGATGATCATCATTATTGGAGAATTGTCCCACGTGAGGAAATAAAAGAGGCCAAAGAAGCCCATAAAAAAAGAGGCCAAAGAGCCCACCACAAAAATGAGAGAAAAAGAGAGAAGGGACAATGCTACCACTTTTTCCACACTTGTGCATTTTGAGCACCATGATCTTCATGATTGAGAGTCTCTCGTTTTGTCACCACCATATAGTAGTGGGAAATTATCATTATATAACTTGGCTTGTATATTCCAATGATAGGCTTCCTCAAAATTGCCTTAGGTCTTTGTGAGCAAGCAAATTGGATGCACACACACTAGTTTTATTTAAGAGCTTTCACATACTTGTAGCTCTAGTGCATCATTTGTATGGCAATCCCTACTCATTCACATTGATATCTATTGATGAGCATCTCCACAACTCATTGATAAGCCTAGTTAATGTGACTATCTTCTCCTTTTTTGTCTTGCAACCTCCACCACATTCCACACCATCTATAGTGCTATAACCATGGCTCACGCTCATGTATTGCGTGAGAGTTGAAAAGGTTTGAGAAAGTAAAGGTGTGAAACAATTACTTGGCGAATACTGGGGTTGTGCATGATTTAAATTCTTTGTGCAATGATGATAGAGCATAGCCACACTATATGCTTTTGTAGGGATAACTTTCATTTGCCTTGTTATTTTGAAAGTTCATGATTACCTTGCTAGTTTTCTTGAATTATTATTGTTTCCACGTCAATAGCAAACTATTGTTTTGAATCTAATGGATCTGAACATTCATGTCACATAAGAGGAATTACAAAGGACACCTATGCTAGGTAGCATGAAAGCATCAAAAATTCATTCTTATCACTTCCCTACTCGAGGACGAGCAGGAGTTAAGCTTGGGGATGCTTGATACGTCTCAAACGTATCTATAATTTTTGATGTTTTCACGTTGTTATCTTGCCTACTTTGTATGTTTTATGTATCTTTTTATATCTTTTTGGGACTAACTTATTAATTCAGTGCCAAGTGCCAGTTCCTGTTTTTCCGTGTTTTGACTCTTTTCAGATCTGATTTTGGAACGGAGTCGAAACGGAAGAAAAACCCCGAAATGATTTTTTCCTGAACGAAAGAAGTCCAAGGGGTTTTTGGGCCAAGCCAGGTGGGCTCCAGGGAGCCCACAAGCCCCCACTCCGCCACCAAGGGGAGGCGGCGGTGGGCAGGCTTGTGGCCTCCCTGGCCGCCCCCTGACCTAGGTTTTTGGCCTATAAATTCCCAAATATTCCGCAAAAAATCAGGGGAGCCTCGAAAATACTTTTCCGCCGCCGCAAGCTTCCGTTTTCGCGAGATCTCATCTGGAGACCCTTCCCGGCGCCCTGCCGGAGGGTACTTTGGAGTTGGAGGGCTTCTTCATCATCATCATCGCCCCTCCAATGACTCGTGAGTAACACTTCATACCTACGGGTCCGTAGTTAGTAGCTAGATGGCTTCTTCTCTCTCTTGGATCTTCAATACAAAGTTCTCCATGATCTTCATGGAGATCTATCCGATGTAATCTTCTTTGGCGTTGTGTTTGTCGAGATCCGATGAATTGTGGACTTGTGATCAGATTATCTATGATATATATTTGAGTCTTTGCTGATTTCTTATATGCATGATTTGATATCCTTGTAAGTCTCTCCGAGTCTTGGGTTTTGTTTGGCCAACTAGATCTATGATTCTTGCAATGGGAGAAGTGCTTGGTTTTGGGTTTTGCCATGTGGTGACCTTTCCCAGTGACAGTAGGGGCGGCAAGGCACACATCAAGCAGTTGCCATCACGGGTAAAAAGATGGGGGTTTTATCATTGGTTTGAGATTATCCCTCTACATCATGTCATCTTGCTTAAGGCGTTACTCTGTTCTTATGGACTTAATACACTAGATGCATGATGGATAGCGGTCAATGTGGGGAGTAATAGTAGTAGATGCAGAAAGTATCGGTCTACTTGTTTCGGACGTGATGCCTATAGAAATAATCATTGCATAGATATCATCACAACTCTGCACAATTCTATCAATTGCTCAACAATAATTTGTTCACCCACCGTCTACTTTCTTTCATGGGAGAAGCCACTAGTAAACACTACGGCCCCCGGGTCTATTCACATCCATCGTTTACATCTCCGCTTTTACTTTGCTTTGTTACTTTGTTGCTTTCAGTTCTCACTTGGCAAACAATCTATAAGGGATTGACAACCCCTTCATAGCGTTCGGTGCAGGCTTTTGTGTTTGTGCAGGATCTTGAGATACTCTTCCGCCGGATTGATACCTTGGTTCTCAAACTGAGGGAAATACTTACCGTCGCTGTGCTACATCACCCTTTCCGCTTCGAGGGAACACCAACGCAAGGCTCCAAGGCCACGGGGGAAATCCTTTGCATAATTTCCTAGGAAGTCCCTTAAGGCGTAGCCGTAGCTGAAGGATTCCTGGTGTCGTCGACACAACTATTTCTGGCACCGTTGCAAGGGATACACAGCAAACATCAGTCCTTCCTCTGCCCGACGGTGGCCGGAACAGGGAAGGCACCACGCCGGTGATCTACACCAAATTGGCCTACGGCCCGTGATGGAGGGGAGTAGGAGCTCCCACGGTTCCATTTCCTAAGATATCTCTCCTTGAGGAGGCCTACAGCTACGGCTCCATGACGCGCGGTGGTGCCGACGACAGAGAGAAGAGCACGGCACGGCTACGGCTCCTAGGCGCAAGATCTAGCTACGGGAAAGGGAAAGAAGCTCGTGCTCACCCACTAGACGAGGTCGTCGTGCCTGTCGGAGAGGATGCAGCGGAAGAACTAGAAGAAGACGCGGCGGAGGAGGTCGACAGAGAGGAAGCAGGCCGCCGTCGATGAAGGGGAAGCAGTGCAGATCTGCTCCTCCTGGCTGCGGGAACGGGTTCCCCAGAGGTCCCGCGTGCTCGCTGCTACGTCTCCAACGTATCTATAATTTTTGATGGTTTCATGCTATTATCTTGTCAAACTTTGGATGTTTTGTATGCCTTTTATATATTTTTTGGGACTAACTTGTTAACTCAGTGCCAAGTGCCAGTTCCTGTTTTTCCATGTTTTTGACCCCTTTCAGAGGAGGATTTTGAAAGGAGTCCAAACAAAATGAAACTACGAAAAAGATTTTCTCCGGAACAGAAAAATATCGAAGAGCTGGAGAATCAGGGCAGGGGGCCACCAGGGACCCCAAAATCCCTCACGTCGCGGCCAGGGGGGCCCGCGGCCAACAGGCTTGTGGGCTCCCTGAGGCCCCTTTTCCCTAGGTTTTGCACCTATATATTCCCTAAAAATCCCAAAAAAATCAGGAGATCATCGAAAGTACTTTTCCGCCGCCGCAAGCTTCTGTCTCCGCAAGATCCCATCTGGGGCACGTTCTGGTGCCCTGCCGGAGGGGGGATTCGGACACGGAGGGCTTCTTCATCAACACCATGACCTCTCCGATGATGCGTGAGTAGTTCACCATAGACCTACGGGTCCATAGCTAGTAACTAGATGACTTCTTCTCTGTCTTGGATCTTCAATACAAAGTTCTCCATGATCTTCATGGAGATCTATCCGATGTAAACTTCTTTTGCGGTGTGTTTGTCGAGATCCGATGAATTGTGGATTTATGATCAGATTATCTATGAATCTAATTTGAGTTTCTTCTGATCTCTCTTATGCATGATTTCATATCCTTGTAATTCTCTTCGAGTTGTGGGTTTTGTCTGGCCAACTAGATCTATGATTCTTGCAATGGGAGAAGTGTTTGGTTTTGGGTTCATACCGTGCGGTGACCTCACCCAGTGACAGAAGGGGTAGCGACGCACGCATCGTGTTGTTGCCATCAAGGGTAAAAAGATGGGGTTTTCATCATTGGTTTGAGATTATCCCTCTACATCATGTCATCTTGCTTAAGGCGTTACTCTGTTCGTCATGAACTCAATACACTAGATGCATGCTGGATAGCGGTTGATGTGTGGAGTAATAGTAGTAGATGCAGAAAGTATCGGTCTACTTGTCTCGGACATGATGCCTATATGTATGATCATTGCCTTAGATATCGTCATGACTTTGCGCGGTTCTATCAATTGCTCGACAGTAATTTGTTCACCCGCCGTGATATTTGCTATTTTGAGAGAAGTCTCTAGTGAACACTATGGCCCCTGGGTCTACTCCACACCATATTTTCAGCCTTACAGTTCTTGCTTCGTTGCACTTTCCGCCTTTAGATCTCACTTTGCAAACAATCTTGAAGGGATTGACAACCCCTTTAAAAGCGTTGGGTGCAAGCTCTTTTGTGTTTGCGCAGGTACTCTGGACTTGACGAGATTCTCCTACTAGATTGATACCTTGGTTCTCGAACTGAGGGAAATACTTACTACTCCTGTGCTGCATCACCCTTTCCTCTTCAAGGGAAAAAACCAACGCAAGAAAGTCTCCGTCAACGTGTCAATTTTTGGCGCTGTTGTTTGAGAAGTAGCAGAAGGATTTCTGGCGCCGTTGCCGGGGAGGATCAAGTCAAGAACTCATCCATGTAAGTGTCGCAAACTCATCTCTTGCATTTACTTTGTTTTCCAGTTGCCTCTCTTTTCCTCTCCCCCACTTCACCAATTTGACTTTTTCGTTTGCCTTTTCGTTCGCCCTTTTTCGCGCTTGCTCTTTGTTCGCTTGTGTGCTTGCTTGCTTGCCGAAGTCACCATGAATGAAAACACCAAACTTTGTGACTTCTCGAATACTAATAATAATGATTTTATTAGTACTCCGATTGCTCCCGCCACTAGTGCGGAGTCATACGAAATCAATGCCGCTTTGCTGAATCTTGTTATGAAAGAGCAATTCTCTGGCCTTCCTAGTGAAGATGTCACATCCCATCTCAATACCTTCATTGAGCTTTGCGATATGCAAAAGAAGAAAGATGTGGATAATGATGTGATTAAATTGAAGCTTTTTTCCTTTCTCGTTGCGAGATCGCGCAAAAACTTGGTTTTCTTCTTTGCCCAAAAATATTATCGATTCTTGGGATAAGTGCAAAGATGCTTATACTTCCAAGTATTTTCCGCCGGCTAAGATCATCTCTCTCCGTAATGATATCATGAATTTCAAGCAACTTGATCATGAACATGTTGCAGCATCTTGGGAGAGAATGAAATTGATGATTAGAAATTGTCCCGCTCATGGCTTGAGTCTTTGGATGATTATTCAAATCTTTTACGTTGGCTTGAATTTCGCTTCTAGAAATATCTTGGACTCCGCCTCAGGTGGAACGTTCATGGAAATCATGTTAGGGGAGGCCACAAAGCTCCTAGACAATATCATGATGAACTACTCTCAGTGGCACACTGAAAGGTCACCTACTAGTAAGAAGGTACATGCTATAGAAGATATTAACTCGTTGAGTGCTAAGATGGATGAGTTAATGAATTTGGTTGCTAGTAGAAGTGCTCCTTTAGATCCTAATGATATGCCCTTGTCTTCTTTGATTGAGAGTAGAAACGCTAGCTTGGACGTTAATTTTGTTAGTAGGAATAATTTTGGCAACAATAATGCTTTTAGAGGAAACTATGTTCCTAGGCCTTTTCCTAGTAACTCCTCTAATAACTTTGGCGACTCCTACAACAATACTCATGGGAATTACAATAGGTTACCCTCTGATCTAGAGAGTAATATCAAAGAGTTTATCAACTCGCAAAAAAAATTCAATGCGTTCATAGAGGAAAAACTACTCAAAATTGACGATTTGGCTAAGAGCATTCGTAGAATGTCTAGTGATGTTGATGCTTTGAAAGTGAGATGTGCTTCTCCCAAGATAAATATGGATGAAACTTTGAAAGCTATGCGTGTTTCCATGATTGAGAGCAAAGAAAGAACCGCCCAAATTCGTGCTAGACATGAATGGCTTAAAAAGGCGTGTTCTCGTGATAAGAATCACGAAGATCTTAAAGTGCTTGGTGTGACTCCCATTGAATCTTTGTTTTCTTGTGTCAAACCTAATAATTATGGGGCTAGATATGAATCCACTTTGGTTGAAAAGTGCCCCAATGATTCAGAGTCCATCTATCTTGATGCTAAAAGCATTGAAAGTGGAGTAGAAGATGTTAAAACTTTCAGTAGTAATGAAAGTACTACTATGGATTTGAAGGAATTCAATTATGATATTTGCTCCTTGATTGAATGCATCTCCTTGATGCAATCCTTGTTAAACTCTCAACACGCTTATAGCCAAAACAAGGCCTTTACCGATCATATCGTCGAAGCTATGATAAAATCTCTTGAAGACAAACTTGAATTGGAAGTCTCTATCCCTAGAAAGCTTCATGATGAGTGGGAACCTACTATCAAAATCAAAATCAAAAACTATGAATGCAATGCTTTGTGTGATTTGGGTGCTAGTGTTTCCGCGATTCCAAAGTCTTTATGTGATGTTGTGGGGTTTAATGAGATTGAAGAGTGTTCTATTAATTTGCATCTTGCGATTCTACTGTCAAGAAACCCATGGGAATGATCAATGATGTTCTTATTATTGCAAATAGGAACTATGTACCCGTGGATTTCATTGTGCTTGACATTGATTGCAATCCTACATGCCCTATTATTCTTGGTAGACCTTTCCTAAGGACTATCCGTGCTATCATCGATATGAAGGAAGGGAATATTAGATTTCAATTTACTTTAAGGAAGGGCATGGAACACTTTCCTAGAAAGAAAATAAGATTGCCTTATGAATCAATGATGAGGGCCACTTATGGTTTGAGCACCAAAGACGACGATACATGATTCTATCGCTTTTATGCCTAGCTAAGGGCGTTAAACAATAGCGCTTGTTGGGAGGCAACCCAATGAATTTATCTTTTTCTTTCTATTTTGTTGCATCCGCACTTTCATAATTCTGTTTTGATTGTGTTTTTTGTGTTTATTTTGTGTTTGAGCCAAGCAAAACATTTATGATTAGTCTTGGTAATGGTTGTTTGATCCTGCTGTAAAAGACAGAAACTTTTCGCTCACGAGATGATTTTTTATTTTTATTAAGAAAGAGTTTTTGAGTTGATTCTTTTTTATTCTGGCTGATATGCCTTTTTCCCAGGTAGTCGTAATTTTGCAGAAATTTTGAGGTACCATAAGTATACGAAGTATACAGATTGCTACAGACTGGTCTATTTTTGACAGATTCTGTTTTTGTTGAGTTGGTTGCTTGTTTTGATGAAACTATGGTTAGTATCGGGGGTACTAGCCATGGAAAAGTGAGAATACAGTAGCCCAACACCAATATAGATAGAATTCAAGTTTTCTACAGTACCAAAAGAGGTGGTAGTTTGTTTTCTTGTGCTAATGTTATCACGAGTTTCTATTTAAGTTTTGTGTTGTGAAGTTTTCAAGTGTTGGGTGATGTTCTCATGGAAAAAGAGATAAGGAGTGCAAAGAGCTCAAGTTTGGGGATGCCCAAGTAATCCCAAGCCAAATTCAAGGAGACCAAAAAGCCTAAGCTTGGGGATGCCTTGGCATCCCCTCTTTCGTCTTCAATCCATCTGTAACATTACTTGGAGCTATATTTTTATTCACCACATGATATGTGTTTTTCTTGGAGCGTCTTGTATCATAAGAGTCTTTTCTTTTTGTTGTGTCACAATCATCCTTGCTGCACACCTTTTTGAGAGAGAGATACATGCACTCATCTTGATTTTGCTAGAATGCTCATAGTGCTTCACTTATATCTTTTGAGCTAGATACCTTTGCTCTATGTGCTTCACTTATATCTTTTAGAGCACGGCGGTGCGTGACTTGGTAGTTGGCTTATGCTATGAAAGTAGTCCCAAATGTTATAGGTACCCAAAGAGGATAAAAAACCTCCATCTTCATGTGCATTGAGTAGAAAGAGAAGTCTTGATTCCTCTCAATTAGTTTTGAGACGTGGATTCGGTAATATTAAGAGTTATGTTAGTAGGGTGTTGTGAATCTAGAAATACTTGTGTTGAAGTTAGTGATTCCCGTAGCATGCACGTATGGTGAACCGCTATGTTAGGAAGTCGGAGCATAATTGATCTATTGATTGTCATCCTTTGTGTTGAGGTCGGGATCGCGCGATGGTTAACACCTACCAACCCTTCCCCTAGGAGTATGCGTTTAGCACTTTATTTCGATTACTAATAAAAACTTTAGCAACAAGTATGTGAGTTCTTCATGACTAATGTGAGTCCATGGTATAGATGCACTTTCACCTTCCACCTTTGCTAGCCTTTCTAGTGCCGCGCAACTTTCGCCGGTACACAAACCCACCATATGCCTTCCTCAAAACAGCCACCATACCTACCTACTATGGCATTTTCATAGCCATTCCGAGATATATTGCCATGCAAGTCCCACTGTTCCGTCTCATGACTTGTGTTGTCACTCTCATATTTCCATTGCATGATCGTAAGATAGCTAGCGAGATGTTTCAACGGCATACGCCATGCTAGATCGTTGCACATCCCGGTACACTGCCGGAGGCATTTCCTATAGAGTCATCATCATTCTAAGCTTTGAGCTGTGAGTAAACAAAAGTGTGATGATCATCATTATTAGAGCCTTGTCCCATGTAAGGAAAAAAAAAGAGGCCAAAGAGCCCAAATAAAAAAAAGAGAAAAGAGAAAAAAGAGGCCCAAGTGCCCAAATAAAAATAAAAAAAGAGAAAAAGAGAGAAGGGACAATGCTACTATCTTTTTCCACACTTGTGCTTCATAATAGCACCATGTTCTTCATGATTGAGAGCGTCTTGCTTTGTCACTACCATATGCTAGTGGGAATCTTCATTATACAACTTGGCTTGTATATTCCAATGATGGCCTTCCTCAAAATTTCCCTAGGTCTTCGTGAGCAAGTGATGACCCACAAGTATAGGGGATCAATCGTAGTCCTTTCTATAAGTAAGAGTGTCGAACCCAACAAGGAGCAGAAGGCTCTGATAAACGGATTTCAGCAAGGTAATAATTGCAAGCACTGAAAGTAGCGGTAACAAGTGATGGTGTAGTCAGGTGAAATGTAGCAAGCGAAAAGTAACAAGTAACAAGTAGTAGCAACGGTGCAGTAAGTGGCCCAATCCATTTTGTAGCAAGGGACAAGCCTGAACAAAGTCTTATAGGAGAAAAAACGCTCCCGAGGACACACGGGAATTTCTGTCATGCTAATTTCATCATGTTCATATGATTCGCGTTCGTTACTTTGATAGTTTGATATGTGGGTGGACCAGCGCTTGGGTATTGCCCTTACTTGGAGAAGTATCCCACTTATGATTAACCTCTCTCGCAAGCATCCGCAACTACAAAAGAAGAATTAAGACAAAGTCTAACCATAGCATTAAACTAGTGGATCCAAATCAGCCCCTCACGAAGCAACACATAGACTGGGGTTTAAGCTTCTGTCACTCCAGCAACCCATCATCTACTTACTACTTCCCAATGCCTTCCTCTAGGCCCAAATATGGTGAAGTGTTATGTAGTCGACGTTCACATAACACCACTAGAGGAAAAGACAACATACAACATATCAAAATACCGAACGAATATCAAATTCACATGACTATTATCAGCATGACTTATCCCATGTCCTCAGGAGCAAAAGTAACTACTCACAAAGCATAATCATAATCATGATCAGAGGTGTAATGAATAGCATCAAGGATCTGAACATAAACTCTTCCACCAAGTAATCCAACTAGCATCAACTACAAAGAGTAATCAACACTACTAGGAACCTTACAAGTACCAATCAGAGTCGTGAGACGGAGATTGGTTACTAGAGATGAACTAGGGATTGGAGAGGAGATGGTGCTGATGAAGATGTTGATGAAGATGCCTCCCTCCGACGAGAGGAGTGTTGGTGATGACGATGGCAACGATTTCCCCCCTCCGGGAGGGAAGTTTCCCTGGCAGGATCGTCCTGCCGGAGCTCTAGATTGGATGTGCTCAAGTTCCGCCTCGTGGCGGCGGTGAAACCATGAAAAAGCTCCCCAATGATTTTTTTTCCAGACCAAAACCTTCATATAGCCAAAGAGGGGGGCTAGTGGGCCGTCAGGGAGCCCACAAGCCCCCACTCCGCCACCAGGGGGTGGCGGTGGCAGGGCTTGTGGCGCCCTGGCAGCCCCCTCCGGTTACATCTTTCGCCCAGTATTTTTTATATAATCCCAGAAAAATCCACGTAACTTTTCAGGGCATTTGGAGAAGTGTAGAATAGTGGACTAAGATTTGCTCCTTTTCCAGTCCAGAATTCCAGCTACCTGAATTCTCCCTCTTCAAATAAACCTTGCAAAATAAGAGAGAAAAGGCATAAATATGGTACCACAAAGTAATATAACAGCCCATAAAGCAATAAATATCAACATGAAAGCATGATGCAAAATGGACGTATCAACTCCCCCAAGCTGAGACCTCGCTTGTCCTCAAGCGAAAACCAAGTTCCATAAACATGTCCACATGTTTAGGGACGAAGGTGTCGATAAAACATAATACGGACATGAGGGCATCATGATCACACATAGAACAACAATACATCATAAAGATTCTTATGCGAAAGTAACAATTCCTTCACAAAGCAAATCATGAAGCAAAAACCTTACCGAGAAGTAACCAACAACAATCCATAGTCATTGAAGCAATTGCAATTTATCACAACATCAGAAAGAGTCAAATAAGAGCTTTTAAGGAAAACCCACATACTCAATCATCTCTTTTGTTTTCCACAGTTGTTACAACTCACGTGATACTCATGGTGTCAAAGTTTCAGCTGGACACAGAGGAAGATAGGGGCTTATAGTGTTGCCTCCCAACGATTTACCTCAAGGGTAAAGTCAACAATAATAAAGCATAAGTACTCAACTCCAAGTTGATATATGAATATAGATCTTTCCCAAGCGTGTGACGGTAGCCAAGACAAAGGCAAAATAGAGAATTGGTGAAGATCACCATGACTCTTACAAGGGTAAAAAGTAAAGGTACAAGATAGGCCCTTCGCAGAGGGAAACAGAGGTTGTCATGCGCTTTTGAGGTTTGAATGCGTGTCCTCTTAGTGTGGAGGAACGTCACTTTATATTGCCTCCTGTGATAAAGAACTTTATTATGCAGTCTGTCGCTTTTATGTCTTCCTCATCACAGGTCCGTACAAAGCTTATTTTCCACACACTAATAGATCATACATATTATAGATTAATTTTTATTGCTTGCACCGATGACAACTTACTTGAAGGATCTTATTCAATCCATAGGTAGGTATGGTGGACTCTCATGGCAAAACTGGGTTGGAGGTTTATGGATGCACAAGTAGTATCTCTACTTAGTGCAGGAGTTTTGGCTAATATGAGGTGGAAGCAATCGTCACATGCTAAGGGATCTCTAATCATATAACATTGTTTGGAACCAAGCAAACACAATTCATTATGTTGTCTTCCTTGTCCAACGTCTACTCCTAAGCATGCAATAGTTTGGTGAGTGCTCACAATTGTAAAAAGTGTCTAAGATGATATATTTATATGTGAACCTCTCTTTCCTTATTACTTCTTATTAATTGCAACAATGACTGAGGTCTATGTTGATTTATTCTCAACAAGTTTTAATCATCATACGTGTCATATGTGAAGTTATCACTTTCCATAAGATCGTCTCATGATCTTTCATGCTATCGTTCTTTTCATACTTTTGATCATGGCACAAAGCAAAACCCTTGACTAAGATACTCATTATTATATAGCTCGTAAGCTCGAATACATCGGGGGAGAGACAAAAGAAAAAGACTCAAACTAAACACTAAAGACTTATTCCTCTAAGAGAAGAAATAAAAACTGAAAAGGAAAGAATTAAAACAAAGGTAAAAGAAAAATATATAAAGGCGACACGATACCAGGGCAGCTCCCCCAAGCTTGGCAGAAGCCAAGGGGATTGCCCATACCAATGCTTAGTTGTCTTCCTTTGGCGGTGATGGTGGTGGAGTTGTTGCCTTTGATTCCAAGAGAGCTATCAATCTTTGATTTATACCTTTGAGATCTGTGATATGGTTTTCCAGCAAAACAACTTCACGAGAAAGGGAAATATTGCGAGCATGAGTTGTTTCGCAAAACCTCAAGAGTTCAATCAAGGATGGAGACAACACGTGGAGGAAGGGTTGGAGAAAATCTACTCCTTCAATGTCTTCAATGTTGAACATAGGTTGGACTTCCTCCCTAGCTTGGGTTTTCTCCTTAGCTTGGTCCCTGGCTTCCGTGGCTTCTACTCTTTTCATATCAGCATCTACTTCCTCATGAACTTGGTGAAGATCATTCTCCCCAACAGATTCCTGAGACATCTTTTCTCCAAATCAGCAGCAGAAACAAGCTCGAAACGAAAACAAAGGAAAACTGCGCGATACAGAGATCAAAATCTTCGGGCGAGTATATATTGATTTTTTCTGGACCGGAAGGAGTGCTCCGCAAGAAAACGGAGTCCGGGAGGCACACGAGGTTCCCACAAGCTTGCCTTCCGCCACCAGGGAGTAGGGGGCGGTGGCAGGGCTTGTGGCCGCCTCGTGTGCTCTTTGGACTGCCTTTTATTTTTCTAATATTCCAAACATTCCAAAACGAAGGAAATTTCCTATTGGAAAAGCATCAGAGTCCAATTTCTTACCGAAACAGATACATCTTCGTTTTTAGGGTCTGAAACAGGCTGATAAACATCCCTTATGTACTCTTCTGGAGTTATGGCATTGATGATATTGGTCTCAACATTTATGGGAGTACCAGAGATGTAATGCTTGATTCTTTGCCCATTTACCACTCTAGGAAAATTTCCTTCCGTGTTATTGATTTTGATAGCACCGGAACGATATACTTCCTCAATAACATAAGGACCTTCCCATTTAGAGAGAAGCTTGCTGCGAAGAATCTCAAACGAGAATTGTATAGCAGGACATAATCACCTACATTGAACTCTCATTTCTGTATTCGTTTGTCGTGCCATCTCTTAACCTTTTCCTTGAACAACTTGGCATTCTCATATGAGTGGGTCCTCCATTCATCTAACGAGCTGATATCAAACAACCGCTTCTCACAGGCACGTTTGAAATCAAAGTTGAGCTCTTAGATTGCCCAATAAGCTTTGTGTTCCAGCTCCAGAGGTAAATGACATGCCTTACCGTAAACCATTTTATACGGCGACATGCCCATGGGATTCTGATAGGCAGTCCTATAAGCCCATAGTGCATCGTCAAGTTTGCTAGACCAATTCTTTCGAGATCTATTGGCGGTCTTTTGTAGGGTCAATTTGATCTCCCTATTACTCAACTCCACTTGACCACTAGACTGAGGATGATAAGGAGATGCAACTCTATGGTTGACATCATACTTAGCGAGCATCTTGCGGAAAACACCATGAATGAAGTGTGAACCGCCATCAGTCATCAGATATCTAGGGACTCCAAATCTTGGGAATATGACTTCTTTAAGCATCTTAATAGAGGTGTGGTGATCAGCATTTTTAGTGGGGATAGCTTCTACCCACTTAGTGACATAATCCACAGCAACTAAGATGTGAGTGTACCCATTGAAACTTGGGAAGGGTCCCATATAATCAAAGCCCAGACATCAAATGGTTCAATTACAAGTGAATAGTTCATAGGCATTTCCTCACGCTTACTGATGTTCCCTATTCTTTAGCATTCGTCACAATACAAGACAAACTTACGGGCATCCTTGAAGAGAGTGGGCCAATAGAAACCTGATTGCAATACCTTATGGGCAGTTCTATCTCCAGTGTGGTGTCCTCCGTAGGCTTCAGAATGATACTTCTGCAGGACCTGTCCCTGTTCATGTTCAGGCACACAACGTCTAATAACACCATCTACTCCTTCCTTATAAATGTGAGGATCATACCAAAAGTTGTGTCTCAAATCAAAGAAGAATTTCTTCTTTTGCTGATAGGTGAAACTGGGTGGTATGTATTTGGCTACGATATAGTTTGCATAATCAGCATACCACGGTGCACTATGTGAAGTGCGGATGAAATTTAATTGCTCATCAGGAAAGCTGTCATCAATAGATAGTGGGTCATCAAGGACATTCTCTAGCCTAGACAAGTTATCTGCTACCGGGTTATCAGCACCCTTTCGGTCAACGACATGCAAATCAAATTCATGTAGCAGGAGAACCCATCTGATCAATCTAGGCTTAACGCCCTTCTTCTCCGTAAGGTACTTAATAACAGCATGATCAGAGTGAATAGTGACTTTGGAGTCAACTATATAAGATCTGAACTTTTCACATGCAAACACGACTGCTAAAAATTCCTTCTCCGTAGTGGCATAGTTTCTTTGGGCACTGTCCAGAGTTTTACTAGCATAGTGAATAACATTCAACTTCTTGTCAACTCTCTGTCCTAGAACAGCACCAACAGCACAATCACTAGCGTCGCACATGATTTCAAAGGGCAAGTTCTAGTCAGGTGGTTGAACAATAGGTGCGGTTATCAAAGCCTTCTTAAGTATTTCGAAAGCTTCCTCACTATCCTCATCAAAAACAAAAGGAACATCCTTCTGCAAGAGGTTGGTAAGAGGCCTAGAAATCTTAGAGAAGTCTTTAATGAACCTTCTATAGAAACCAGCATGACCTAGGAAACTTCGTATACCTCAGATATCTGTGGGGCAAGGCATTTTCTCAATTACATCAACCTTAGCCTTATCAACTTCAATGCCTCTTTCAGAAATTTTCTGTCCTAAGACAATGCCTTCATTAACCATAAAGTGGCACTTGTCCCAATTGAAGACGAGATTGGTATCTTCGCATCTCTGTAAGACTCGATCATGGTTGCTGAGGCAATCATCAAAGGAAGACCCGTAAACGGAGAAGTCATCCATGAAAACCTCGACAATCTTTTCACAAAAATCATAGAATATAGCCATCATACATCTTTGAAAGGTGGCAGGTGCATTGCATAAGACAAAAGGCATACGTCTATAAGCAAAGGTACCGAAGGGGCAGGTGAAAGTGGTTTTCTCCTGATCAGATTGTGCAACAGGTATTTGAGAGAAACCTGAATAACCGTCTAGAAAGCAGAAGTGTGTGTGCTTTGATAGCCTTTCTAGCATTTGGTCGATAAACGGCAAAGGATAATGATCTTTCCTGGTTGCCTTGTTCAGTTTCCAGAAGTCTATCACCATCCTATAGCCGGTAATAATCCTTTGTGGGATTAGTTCATCCTTATCATTAGGAACGACGGTGATACCTCCCTTCTTAGGTACGCAATGTACTGGACTTACCCAATCACTATGAGCAACAGGATAAATGATTCCTGCTTCCATAAGCTTTAATATTTCTTTTCTAACGACCTCTTTCATCTTAGGATTCAATCTCCTTTGATGATCAGCAACTGGTTTGAAGTCAGGATCAGTTCTAATCTTGTGCTGACATAGAGTAGGACTAATACCCTTAAGATCATCAAGAGTATATCCAATAGCAGCACGGTGCTTCCTCGGAGTTTTTAGTAACTTCTTCTCTTCGTGCTCTGATAGGAGAGCACTAATAATGACAGGATATATCTCCTTCTCATCAAGATAGGCATACTTAAGAGTATCATGCAACTGTTTAAGCTCCAACACAGGATCACCCTTTGGTGGGGGAGGATCCCCAAGCAGTTCAACAGGCAGATTATTCT
Source organism: Hordeum vulgare subsp. vulgare (assembly GCF_904849725.1). Lineage (NCBI taxonomy): Eukaryota > Viridiplantae > Streptophyta > Magnoliopsida > Poales > Poaceae > Hordeum > Hordeum vulgare. Next base: position 423,349,918 of record NC_058518.1, read on the forward strand.
TGAGAATAGGATATTGTTCTAAGACAATTTTATCTATCTCATCTCTCTCCTCCATATGCATGTCATTTTCATGCTCAAGCAGATATTGCTCTAAAGGGTCCGTAGGAGGTACGGCAATAGAAGCAAGAGCAATGATTTCATCCCTACCAGACAACTCTCTTTCATGGGGTTGTCTTCCAAACTTGGAGAAGTTAAATTCATGAGACACACCCTCAAAACTAACTGTGACGGTCTGCTTAATGCAATCAATGTGAGCATTGACAGTGTTGAGAAAGGGTCTACCAAATATGATGGGACAAAAGCTATCTTGTGCAGTACAAGGACGAGGAAATTGGTAGGATACTTCGTCTTACCACACAGGACTTCTACGTCTCTCACAATTCCCAGAGGGCAAATAGTGTCTCTATTAGCTAGCGTAATAGTGAAATCAATGGGTTCTAACTCAGCAGGTGCAATCTCATCTTTGATTTCATCATATAGAGAATGGGGTATTGCACTAACACTAGCTCCCATATCACATAAACCATGGGAACAGTGATCTCCTATCTTGACAGAAACAATGGGCAGGCCAACAACATGTCCATGTTTGTCTTTCGCGTGAGGTTTAGCAATTCTAGCGGAGTCCTCACAGAATTTGATAACATGCCCATCTTTGTCTTGGGCTAAGAGATCTTTGAAAATAGCAACACTAGGTTCAACTCTAATCTCCTTAGGGGGTGCAAGTGGTCTAACGTAACCCCTACGTGTCACAGTTGGAGCTTTAGAATAATCCTTTATCCTAGCAGGGTATGGTGGTTTCTCAGTGTAAGCACAAGGAACAACGGGATCACTAAAAGCAATGACTTTCTCCTCAACTAGATTGGTTTTGGCTATGTTGCTTTCTACAGGAGGATGATATTTAAACCACTTCTCTTTGGGAAGATCAACATGAGCAGCAAAAGATTCACATAGAGAAGCTACTATCTTAGAGTCAAGTCCATACTTAGCGCTAAAATCTCTAAAAGTGTTTGTCTCAACAAAAGATTTAACGCAATCAAACTGGAAATTCATACCTGACTCCTTACCTTCCTCCAGCTCCCAATATTCAGAGTTGCATTTGATTCTCTCCAATAAATTCCACTTGTGATCAATATCCTTCTTCAAAAAATAACTGGTACAAGAAGTGTCAAGCACGGTACGATCTTCATGAGAAAGCCGAGCATAAAAGTTTTGACTGATAATTTCTCTTGAGAGCTCATGATTGGGGCATGAATATAGCATTGATTTAAGCCTCCCCCAAGCTTGAGCTATGCTTTCCCTGTCACGAGGCCAAAAGTTATAAATAAAGTTTCGATCACGATGTACTAAATGCATAGGATAGAACTTTTGATGAAATTCCAATTTCAACCGATTGTAGCCCCATGATCCAGTATCATCACATAGCCTATACCATGTCAACGCCTTATCCTTCAAAGATAAAGGAAAGACTTTCTTATTTACCTCATCCTCGGGCAAACCTGCAAGCTTAAATAAACCACAAACTTCATCTACATAGATTAGATGCAAGTCTGGATGTGAAGATCCATTTCCTGTAAAAGGATTAGCTAGCAGTTTCTCAAGCATACCCGAAGGAATTTAATAAAAGATATTTTCAGTAGGTACCTCAGGTCGAGGAACAACTCCTCGTGCTTCCGTTCGTGGTGAAGATACCCCGAACAAACTCCTCAAAGGAACAGTTTCCATAGTGACAAGTGACAATAAATTTCAGCACAGTATATAGATGTTTCCTTACCAATTTCCACTTACCAAAGGCGCTTCACTCCCCGGCAACGGCGCCAGAAAAGAGTCTTGATGACCCAAAAGTATAGGGGATCAATCTTAGTCCTTTAGATAAGTAAGAGTGTCGAACCCAACGAGGAGCAGAAGGCTCTGATAAATGGATTTCAGCAAGGTAATAACTGCAAGCACTGAAAGTAGCGGTAACAAGTGATGGTGTAGTGAGGTGAAACGTAGCAAGTGAAAACTAACAAGTAACAAGTAGTAGCAATGGTGCAGAAAGTGGCCCAATCCCTTTTGTAGCAAGGGACAAGCCTGAACAAAGTCTTATAGGAGGAAAAACGCTCCCGAGGACACACGGGAATTTCTATCATGCTAGTTTCATCATGTTCATATGATTCACGTTAGTTACTTTGATAGTTTTATATGTGGATGGACCGGCGCTTGGGTACTGCCCTTACTTGGACAAGCATCCCACTTATGATTAACCTCTCTCGCAAGAATCCGCAACTACAATAGAAGAATTAAGACAAAGTCTAACTATATAATTAAACTAGTGGATCCAAATCAGCCCCTCACGAAGCAACACATAGACTGGGGTTTAAGCTTTTGTCACTCCAGCAACCCATCATCTACTTACTAGTTTCCAATGCCTTCCTCTAGGCCCAAATATGGTGAAGCGTTATGTAGTCGACGTTCACATAACACCACTAGAGGAAAAGACAACATACAACATATCAAAATACCGAACGAATATCAAATTCACATGACTATTATCAGCATGACTTATGCCATGTCCCCAGGAACAAAATTAACTACTCACAAAGCATAATCATAATCATGATCAGAGGTGTAATGAATAGCATCAAGGATCTGAACATAAACTCTTCCACCAAATAATCCAACTAGCATCAACTACAAAGAATAATCAACACTACTAGTAACCTTACAAGTACCAATCGGAGTCGTGAGACGGAGATTGGTTACAAGAGATGAACTAAGGATTGGGGAGGAGATGGTGCTGATGAAGATGTTGATGAAGATTCCTCCCCTCCAACGATAGGAGTGTTGGTGATGACGATGGCGACGATTTCCCCCTCCGGGAGGGAAGTTTCCCCAGCAGGATCGTCCTGTCGGAGCTCTAGATTGGATCTGCTCAAGTTCCGCCTCGTGGTAGCGGCGAAACCACGAAAAACCTCCCCAATGATTTTTTCCAGACCAAAACCCTTCATATAGCAAGTGAGGGGGGCTAGTGGGCTGTCAGGGAGCCCACAAGCCCCCACTCCGCCACCAGGGGCGTGGCGGTGGCAGGGCTTGTGGCGCCCTGGCAGCCCCCCTATGGTACTTCTTCGCCCAGTATTTTTTATATAATCCCAAAAAAATCCACGTAACTTTTCAGGGCATTTGGAGATGTGCAGAATAGTGGACTAAGATTTGCTCCTTTTCCAGTCCAGAATTCCAGCTGCCTGAATTCTCCCTCTTCAAACAAACCTTGCAAAATAAGAGAGAAAAGGCATAAATATGGTACCACAAGTAATATAACAGCTCATAAAGCAATAAATATCAACATGAAATAATGATGCAAAATGGACGTATTAGCAAGCAAGTTGGATGCACACCCACTAGTTCTACTTTTGAGCTTTCACATACTTATAGCTCTAGTGCATCCTTTGTATGGCAATCCCTACTCATTCACATTGATATCTATTAAATGGGCATCTCCATAGCCCTTTGATACGCCGAGTCAATGTTACCATCTCCTCCTTTTTGTCTCACAACCACCACCACACTCTATTCCACCTATAGTGCTATATCCATGGCTCGCGCTCATGTATTGCGTGATAGTTATAAAAAGTTTGAGAAAGTAAGAGTGCAAAAACAATTACTTGGCCAATACCGGGGTTGTGCATGATTTACGTTAGTTGTGTGAGGATGATGGAGCATAGCCAGACTATATGATTTTGTAGGGATAACTTTCCTTGGCCTTGTTATTTTGAAAGTTCATGATTACCTTGCTAGTTTGCTTCAAGTATTATTGTTTTCATGTCAATAGCAAACTATTGCTTTGAATCTTATGGATCTGAACATTCATGTCACGTGAAAGAAGTTGCAAAGGACAACTATGCTAGGTAGCATTCCACATCAGAAATTCATTTTTTATCACTTCCCTACTCGAGGACGAGCAGGAGTTAAGCTTGGGGATGCTTGATACATCTCCAACGTATCTATAATTTTTTATGGTTTCATGCTATTATCTTGTCAAAGTTTGGATGTTTTGTATGCCTTTTATATATTTTTTGGGACTAACTTGTTAACTCAGTGCCAAGTGCCAATTCCTATTTTTTCCATGTTTTTGACCCCTTTCAGAGGAGGATTCTGAACGGAGTCCAAACAGAATGAAACTGCCAAAAACATTTTTTTCTGGTACAGAAAAAGATCGGAGAGCCGAAGAATAAGGGCAGGGGGCCACCAGGGACCCCACAATCCCTCACGGCGCCGTCAGGGGGGCCCGCGGCCACGAGGCTTGTGGGATCCCTGAGGCCCCTTTGCCCTAGGTTTTGCGCCTATATATTCCCTAAAAATCCCAAAAAAATCAGGAGATCATCGAAAGTACTTTTCCGCCGCCGCAAGCTTCTATCTCCGCAAGATCCCATCTGGGGCATGTTCTGGTGCCCTGCCGGAGGGGGGGTTCGAACACGGAGGGCTTCTTCATCAACACCATGAACTCTCCGATGATGCGTGAGTAGTTCACCATAGACCTACGGGTCCATAGCTAGTAACTAGATGGCTTCTTCTCTCTCTTGGATCTTCAATGCAAAGTTCTCCATGATCTTCATGGAGATCTATCCGATGTAATCTTCTTTTGCGGTGTTTTTGTCGAGACCCGATGAATTGTGGATTTATGATCAGATTATCTATGAATCTTATTTGAGTTTCTTCTGATCTCTCTTATGCATGATTTCATATCCTTGTAATTCTCTTCGAGTTGTGGGTTTTGTCTGGCCAACTAGATCTATGATTCTTGCAATGGGAGAAGTGCTTGGTTTTGGGTTCATACTGTGCGGTGACCTAACCCAGTGACGGAAGGGGTAGGGAGGCACGCATCATGTTGTTGCCATCAAGGGTAAAAAGATGGGGTTTTCATCATTGGTTTGAGATTATCCCTCTATATCATGTCATCTTGCTTAAGGCGTTACTGTGTTCGTCATGAACTCAATACACTAGATGCATGCTGGATAGCGGTCGATGTGTGGAGTAATAGTAGTAGATGCAGAAAGTATCGGTCTACTTGTCTCGGACGTGATGCCTATATGTATGATCATTGCCTTAGATATCGTCATGACTTTGCGCGGTTCTATCAATTGCTCGACAGTAATTTGTTCACCCACCGTGATATTTGCTATTTTGAGAGAAGCCTCTAGTGAACACTATGGCCCCGGGGTCTACTCCACACCATATTTCCAGCCTTACACTTTTTACTACGTTGCACTTTCCGCCTTCAGATCTCACTTTGCAAACAATCTTGAAGGGATTGACAACCCCTTTAAAAGCGTTGGGTGCAAGCTCTTTTGTGTTTGCGCAGGTACTCTAGACTTGACGAGATTCTCCTACTCGATTGATACCTTGGTTCTCAAACTGAGGGAAATACTTACTGCTCCTGTGCTGCATCACCCTTTCCTCTTCAAGGGAAAAAACCAACGCAAGCAAGTCTCCGTCAACGTGTCAATTTCTGGCGCTGTTGTTTGAGAAGTAGCACTCGCCGAAGGGTTGGAGAGGACGTAGGGGCACGGCAGCGATGGCGAGGACCTTCTCAAGTCACGGCCATGGCGGAGGAGCTCGCTCTCTTACCTGAAGCCGACGAGGGAGAGGGAGGAGGAGATGGGAAAAGAGGTGGCGGTGCTAGGGAGGAACCCTAGGCCCTGCACGGACGCCAAGGGATATTTATGGAGGAGGAGGAGGCGAGGGACGTGCGGCCTCGACGTCCGTGAGACGGCGTTGCTTGCTGGCGTGCTGTCTCTCTATGACAAACTGGCGGAGGAGGAGGAAGGAGGACACCGTCTATAGGGAGGGCCACGCTCGAGAGGGAGGTTGGGCCAGCCTAGGGGAGAAAGCCCACCTGGATGCGCTAGATAGGAAAAAGGAAAACCCACTGGGGTTTTCCTATTTAAAACAGATAGAGACAAAACTAAATGCACCTGCAAATCCGTTGAGGCTAAAAATAAAACAAAAATGCCCCTGGTCATAAGGAATTATGACCTATTTAAAAATATATATATAAGGGAATTTTTGGAGCATAAAATATTTACAAAACATAATTTAATTGACCTGTTTTGTGAATATTTGCACCACTAAAACATAGTTTCAAAACAACAAATACCTAGCATCACATGCACCACAAATCATACTAAAGCATGGGCATTTTTAAAACAGGGATGGAGCAATAGAAACTAGTGCTTAAGATAAATAAAGAAGGGGGAGTTTTTGAAACCTAGCATAGTTGCATCCTACTAATAATTGCACCACTCCACACACTTCACATAGAACCACATATCATCACATGTCATCACACCACATACACATGATCATAAGGCAACAAACACAAATAGGCATGGATGAATGGATGCATGAATGCAAAGGAAAACAAGACAAGGTGACATCACATGAAATAACACATGCATTGATCTCTCATGGCACTGACAAGATGGACCCACATACAGAAGGTTCCAAATAAGGCAAGTTACACTCTTGGGGAATTACATTGCAGCTCGCCTGGAAAGTGGTGCCAACGTCGAGGGTCTGGTATGCCCACAATTCGTTGGCCCTAGTTCATCGCGTCATCGTGTGCTTTGCCGACATGTTTCGTCCGCCGTCTTGTGCAAATGCTTCGGATGTTCGCCATGTACTACGCCGACAACGAGGATAAGAGTTCAGGCTCCTTCACGTGTTCTCCAAGATCGACTCGTGCAAGAAGTGGAGGGAAGTTTGACTCGCTCTCGACAAGGCCAAGGAGACCTACAACCCAAACATGCTTGTCCCGGCTGCGGCAGAAGGGCGCCCAGATGGCACAAAAAAAACCAGGGTGACGAGGGACGCGGCGCCAGCTGCCCAACGGCTGCAGGCTTCAATCGAGCAATGTATCGCCGACGTCAAGAGCAGCGCTTCTAGGCGGGAGGAGAAATCCGACGAGCGGTGGTCGGCGTTGATGACCAACGTCGCTACAGAGAAGAGGAACACCGACCTGGAGTTCATGATGAGGGCAGACACGTCGACGATGGACAAGAAGGTAAAGGCGTGGTACATAGTAAAGTGCGACCTCATCTTAAACCAGATGACAGCACCACCGACGACCACGACCACCACAATAGCGGCCACAACGGCGACCACAACGGCGCCCAGCCCGAAAGCAGAGCACACGCCGACCGTGAGCCCGACTACGCCGACGATGAACAGCCCGGCGGCGCCTATGATGAGCCCATCTACGCCGGCGACGACCCCAAGTAGTCCTGCGGTGGAGGATCCGCAACCCGCCGAGCTAGCCGTGTGATTCATTTTTGTCCTTTCCTTTTGATTGGCAAACTGTTGGTGTGTTTAATTGGCAAACTGTTGGTGTGTTTGATCGCCGAACTATGGCACCGATCGCCGAAGCGGCGTGTTTTGGGCAGCGGGAAAGGGGAATTTGAAAACGTTGGCGACTGGGGGCAAAACTTGAAGGCGCGGCTGGAAACTCGCTCGCCCCGGGGCTGAGAATACCGCTGGCGAAACACCAAACAGGCTACTGCCGGGGCGCACTGGGAGCCAAACGGCTGGAGATGCTCTAAACCCAAATGTCACGTCTCTCTACCTCACAATGATAAGTGCGGGTCCCACTTGTCAACAGTAAGCAAGCGAATAATTTTAGAAAAAAAATAAAAACGTTGTTGGGATCAAGTGAGACCCACACTTTATTGTAATGAGATAGATGAGAGAGATGACAAGTTGGTCCATATGTACTTTCGTCATTATAACATGACAAACTAGATTTCTGCTGATAGTAATGGTGTCTAGTGGCATTTTTTAGCATGCGCCTAACGAAGCAATGGCATTTTTGAGCATTTAAAATTCCTAGTGGAAAAACTAAGTAGCGACACATAACGAGTGACATAATTGATAAAAACCTGAACAATAATAATTTTTGAATCATTATATATATAAATGTTAATAAAATATTTGAAAAAATGTTGAACGAGATTTCAAAAATGTTAGTCAAGCATTTGGAAAATGTTAAATGTGCATAGAAAAAATGATGACCATCTATTAAAAAATGTTAATCTTGCATTTGAAAAAATGTTCATAAAGCAATTAAATAAATGTTGAATGTGCGTAGAAAATATTGACCCTTGTAGATCGCACCGCAGGAAGCGTTAAGAAACGCGGTTGATGTAGTGGAACATCCTCACGTCCCTCGATCCGCCCCGTGAACCATCCCACGAACTGTCCCGCGATCCGTCCCACGATCCGCTCCGATCTAGTGCCGAATGGACGGCAGCTCCGCGTTCAGCACACGTACAGCTCGACGATGATCTCGGCCATCTTGATCCAGCAAGCAAGACAGAGAAGTAGATGAGTTCTCTGGCAGCGTGACGGCGCTCCAGTGGTGGTGAAGGATCTACTCCTGCAGGGCTCCGCCTGAGCTCCGCAGAAATACGATCTAGAGGAAAAACCGTGGTGTTTGTGGTCGGGCTGCCGTGGCAAAAGTTGTCTCAAATCAGCCATAAAACTCCACTATATATAGGAGGAGGGGAGGGGAGGCTTGCCTTGGGGTCCAAGACCCCAAGGGTCCGCCGGCCAAGGAGGTGGAGGAGTCCACCTCCAATCCTAGTCCAACTAGGATTGGAAGGTGGAGTCCTTCCCTTCCTTACCACCTTTTTTTTCTTTTTCTCTTTGATTTTCTATCCCCAGCGCATAGGGCCCTTTTGGGCCGTCCCACCAGCCCACCAAGGGCTAGTGCGGCACCCCTAAGGCCTATGGGCTTCCCCGGGTGGGTTGGACCCTCCCGATGAACATTCGGAATCCATTCGTCACTCCCGGTACATTCCCGGTAATGCCCGAAAACTTTCCGGTAACCAAATGAAGTCATCCTATATATCAATCTTCGTCTCCGGACCATTCTGGAAACCCTCGTGATGTCCCTGATCTCATCCGGGACTCTGAACAACATTCGGTCACCACACATATAACTCAACTATACTAAAACATCGTCGAACCTTTAGTGTGCACACCCTGCGGGTTTGAGAACTATGCACACATGCCCCGAGGTATTCCTCGGTCAATATCCAATAGCGGGACCTGGATGCCCATATTGGATCCTACATATTCTCCGAATAATGTAACATCCCAAAATTATAAATTTTGGAATGTTAATATAATTATTAGATTGATTGTTTGTTTGTTTGTTGAGTGACTGAAACTTGTGTGAAATTTGAAACTTTTCGAAACTTTTGAATGAGAGGGAATAAAATGACTTTCCCCTTCTCCGATGAATTCAAATTGAATCTTTTAAAAGCAACGAGAGAAGATGACATGACTTCTTCAACTATAAATAATTTGAACGGAGATATTTGCATTTAATTCTTTTGCATTTCCAATTCTTTTCCCCCGCACGAGAAATGCCCGGAGAAAATACCCTCTTGCACGCAAGAGAGAGAGCGGAGGAAAATGACCCTCCAAAGTGCGGGAAGTTTCTGAAATATTTGAGCCAAGAAAACCCAAAGTTCTTTTGCAAAAATAATTGCAAAAAGAAATAAAGCAAATTTGGGAATTTCTGAAAAAAACATTTTTTTAAGTGTTTATTTTTGCTTTAAAAAATGTTATTCGGGTAGAGGAGATTTTTCTGAATTTTTTGGTATATAATACCCTATGTTATTCGGGTAGAGGAGGACTTCCCCGCCGTCGCCGCCCCATCCCCTCCACGCCCCGGAGCTCCCCTCCCTCGCCGGCCATCTTCTTCCCGCCAGAGTAGCCACGGCCAGCACGGTATTTCCTCTCCCACCTCTGTGTTTTTCTCTTCTTTGATTAGTAGCCCTTAGATCTTCATGCAACGGTGTAGATTAGATTCTTAGGTAACCCTTCGGTTTAGTTTAGAAAACCGCGGTTTTTAGTTCCACTTATGATTTAACCAGCGAGTTTGTTAAGCCTAGGCCGTTTGCTCGAAACGCTGGAGCAAACATCCTCCGCGGCCACTAGCAACATGCCACGTGTACCCTCTTTTTAGAACTAGTTATCTTCAGTTTTTTTCTGCCTGTTTGCAAAAAACAGAAAGTTTCAATCTTGTTTAGCCCACAACTTTTGATCCCGAAGTCCAATGACATTGATTATTTTCCCAGTAGCTCACAAATTTCCTGTAGTTTTTAAAAACATATAATTTGCATATGTTTGGAATTTTCAAATATAAGTTAGATCAGATTTAGTTTAAACCTTGTTTTGCCTATTCCAGAAGTTTAAAAATAGCTTTTAATTTGATTCCTTTTGGTACTGATCACTAGTGATCTTATTTATCAGTGGTAAAAATTTCAGATTTGTTTTAGTATTTTAGCTCACTATTTCATGTGAAACAATTTCTGTTTCACCTCTTTTAAGATTTCGGCTAATTCCTTTTCTACTTTTGTTTTAAATTATTTTCTTTATTATTTCAGAAAGATTATGTTTTGTTTCTGTTAGTTAAACAGTAGTTTTGCAAAAAGTTTTTATTTTATTTTTATTTGTTTTCATGAAACCAATTCTAGTTCCGTAGTAACGTGCAATTGTTTTCTGCATTGTTTCAAATCCCGTTTGGGAATACTTTCAAAAAGTTTTGTGAAAATTATTGTATTTTATCTTAGTTAGATTTATATCTTAGTTCCTTGTTATTATTTTATGTTGGACAAAAATCATTTAGTGTTTGACGTAGTAGAAGACTCCCTAGTCTTATTTGAAGTTTCTTTCGGTTTCTTATTCGCTCTCTCTCTTTTGTTTTGAATGTTAGAATGATTGCTAGTATGAGTGCTTATGTGAATGATATGTTTGTTATATAGATTTCATCGGAGAGTGACGAGTAGTCTATCAAGTTATTTCCTCGAGAAATTCTTCTTCGTCAACATCACCAGGCAAGTCACTTTGATCATACTATCACCTATGTTTTATGCATCGTAGTTCTACCATCCTATGCCCAATTGCATGCTGCTTAGGTACTTGGAAATTTTAGTATAGTTTGTAGTATCATGTGGAAGGCACCCAACAACCCCGATACTTGGCCCCGGGACGACAAAGTTCATATTGCTATGCTTGAGTAGACGGGAATTCGGTTGAGTGCATAACACGAGTGATGCGAGGTTGATTAAATAATCAAGACCGGTTAAGACAATATTTTCAAGACCTCGGACGCAATGCAACACTAGGTGAAGGACGGTTGATCGGCTCCTTGGAAAACCCAGTGGATGCCCGGGATGCTGGGGACGGCCATGTCATCCTGCGGAAAGCTTCACCCAGGCTCAAAGAGACGGACGGATATTTTCAAGACCCAAGGCTTACCTGCACAGCCACAAGTCATTATGGGCTCTTGCTTGGTTGGACAACACGGCGACTCTGGACAGGCGGTGCTAGCAGATGTAGACGAACGGTAGGAATGGATGGGCACCGACAGGGATTCAAAGGGACCCGTTGAAAGACCATGTTTTGATCATCCGGTCTTCAAACACCATGAAGTGCGAGGACATACACGGAGGCGATCAAATCTTGTGGGGAACGTGTGCAAAACTCTGCAGAGTACTCAAACCTAATCGATTAGCCGTGTCCACGGTCATGGACAACTTGAGCCAAAGGAACTGAAGTTATCTGAATTTCTCAACACAAATAATGATATTGATGTGGGTATTATTGACACCATGGGTACGAGAATTGGTTGGCGGAACCATCTCGTTAACAACAAACAACGTAGTAACATTTTGCTTTTAGCCCCCTCTTGTTGTAGGAGAAAACTTGCTTTTCGCTAAAAACTTATAGCCCCACCTGCCATATATGCATATAGTATAGATGACTACTTTTCACCCCTCTCTTATGTGACTTGCCGGCATATTCAATATGCTGACCTACACGGCTGCAACGTCTTATGTTGCAGATATTTTTCTTCGACGAGTAAGAGTACGATTCAGGGTTACGGTCTACACTCAACTTGCCGTTGGTGTTTATTGGGACTCCACTCCCTTGACTGCTTCCGCTGAGATATTTAAGGTATATATCAGTTTTACGCTATTTACATGTGATTGCACTTTGATATATACATTGATGTACTGTGTGTGCCAGCATACTGATCCAGGGATGGCACAGATACACAGAGGCTTGACTCGTCTTGAGTCGGGTCGCTACAGAAATGGTATCAGAGCACATGTTGACTGTAGGACGTGACCCCTAGAAACTGGAAATTTCTTAGGAAAGGATCTCTCAAAAATTTCTATTTTTCAAGAACACCTTTTACTTCTCATCTCTTTTGATTTCATCAAATATTCTCTCTCACCTCAAATAGTTATACAATCCCCTTACCCCTTTTGACCGCATGAAGAATGAACGGAGTTCTACTTCGAAGTAAAGAGGATTTCACCACGCGTTTGAAGAATTGAAGCTACATCAACAAAAGACTCTCAAGACCCAAAGAACTAGAAGACCCTGAAGTGTTTGAATAATTATATGACCATTAGAAGTCCAAATCCCTTTTACATACCCACGTTAGATACGATGATTCGTGAGCTGTCATTGGTGTGTGTTTTCCAACGGCCACAAATTAAACTTATCTCAAAAAATATTGTTTGTATTGTGTGTATCTCCCTCCCTCTCTTACCCGTCTCATCCCCAAAACCTCAACACTACCAGATGGAGTATGAAGCTGGACTTGTAGTCTCTGGACCAATGACCCAGTCGGAGGCTGAAATATGGATTCAAAACATGGAGAACCACTTCGGGAGCAACTTGATCTCAAGGAAGTATGAAGTGGAACACGCTCTTCAGTACTTTACACAAAGTGCTGCTATCTGGTGGAAAATGCACCATGCCATACAAGGATTTAGCGGAGCAGAAAGTTGGGAAGAATTCAAGAAGACTCTGTTAAGATCCCGTCTCATTCGGAAGTGCTATGATTATCCGAAGGAGAAGACCTGTGCATGCAAGATCTGTGGAGAAATAGGACACACCCAGGAAGAACACACGGATGGATGCACTCATTGTGAAGAAAATCACCCAGCTGAGGAATGCCCAAGCAGTCAGGTGACTTGTTTCCTTTGTGAGGGAACCACCCACTACCCAGCTCAGTGTCACATTTACCCCAAGGTGCAACAAGTTGTCAAGCAGCAGAAAGATGCAGTGAAGGAAACACTCAAGAAGAAGATTCTAGAAGAGCCAGTGATGAACGAAAGTATTGAAGACCCTGATGGACAAGGTCTGACCAGATTTTTCTCCAATGCATGCTACTCATGTGGAGAAGAAGGACATTATTCACAGGACTGCACGAAGAGAAGCCAAGAGTATATGGGAAACTTCCCGATGGAAGAAGTGGAGTTTGATCCACTTGAAATAGAAGAACTGGCCAAAATGAAGGAGTCCGGAAAGAAGAAAAAGTACCCTCGGAAGAACCAAATCTCTGCAGACACAGACCTGAGTCATGTCAGATGTTCCAAGTGTATGAAATTTGGCCACCACAAATACATGTGCTCAGGAAGGAAGCCGGGAATCCCAGGAGCAAAAGCAGAAGCTAAGAAGCCTCGAGACTTGTCAGAAATCATTTGCTTTTGTTGCAAGGAAGCAGGACATTTTGCCAGCGATTGTCCACAAAGGAAGAAAGCTAGAATGGAGTAGTTAAGCTTTGACGAGGGCAATAAGTGTAATCTGAAGCACTCTTGTTTTTCATGAGATCATGGAGTGAAAATTTTGTAACAGAAGTCCCTGAGATTGTAATAACATCATGAATTAATGGAATTTATTGTCTCATGATTGCCTATGTTGAAAATGTATGCGTTGTTTCTCTACGAGCAAAGATCTCTGAACAATTATGAGGATATGAGAAAATATGGTCTATGCAGGCATGAGTATAATTCATTAAGTGTGGTAGTAATCGGTAAACCCACAGGATCCATTGAGTAGGAGTGTACCATGATTACCAAGGAGACATATACATTCCTCTGAGTACCTATTCACTGACACCTGCAGATGACAACTCTCTACGAGTCATTCCTCAAGGGCCCAGAAACGATCATGACCCTGACCAGTGATCATGATTACCCGAAAATCCTAAAGGACATGATGAAGCACGTTCATCTTGAAGGAGATGCAGTCTACAAAGGCTACCCATTCATGGAAAGTGGAGTAGAACTTTGGTACGTGGAAGTACACCTCCACCATGTGAAAGGAGTTTTTCCAAAGACTATGGGGCAATACTTTTTCATTTCACGTGTACCACGAGCAACCTTCTTTGATGTTGTTCGTGAAGCTGCCATGGAAGCCATACGTCAGATTGGAGAAATACTTGAGGCAAGACTCTGTCATACCCAGGAATACCTGAGTGAAGTGCATGCGAAGATGATGGAGATGGAGCTCATGACCACCTTGATGAAGAAAAAGATGGATGATTTCAAGGAGCACCTCGGAAAGTTCCAGTGGAACTAAAGTACCTCCAAGAGAGACAGATGAATAAAGTTGGTAGAAATGCTTGACCATACCGAACAATGTGGATGGCAGCATTTGTAATAAATTACTTTTGAGTTAGAATTTTGAAGAAAGCAAGGATGTAATAAAGGATTGATTATGAAATGAATATGATTTATGGAAGAAGCTATGATGGATCAGCAAACGTTTTCCAAGGAGCAGACGAAAGCCAGAGAGTTGTGAAGATACGATAGATGTTTTGTTCAGCTTGCAGAACCAATGGTTTATCCGAACTTCGTTCGTGGATAAGAGAAACTCTGCAACGCTTGTGAGGATGCCCAAGTGTTGGAATGCGAGATTCACTAAACCTTATACAGAGAAATGATTTGGGTGCGGAATGGATTGATCACCATGACGACATACTCTTATCATTTATCTTGTTATTCGGAATGGTAAATCTGAGAGACTTACCCATAGTGAGAGACGACGTTCTTTGAAGCTTTTGTTTAAGCCTTAGAATGGTATAAGAAAAGCCCATGTACATGGCACCTGTTGTCACGCGTAGGAAATTTTACGGTGAGGATGAAACCAAGACCCCTCTCTCTGCAGGATAACCACAAATGGTAGACCACCATGAGAACCATCGATATGTTATTTAGAATTGATCGCGAGACTGTCAGTTAAGAAGACCCAGTAACGGAAGAAGCTTATATCCACAAGGGAACCCTCGATTTTGATGGAAAATGTTATGAATATAACGGGAGAGCATCACCAAAGGATTTAGTATGGAGACTGTGGGAAGTCAGTTGCCAAAAACCCCAGAGGATCGTTAAAACATTTTGAGGGACCAGTAATCTTCATTTTAAGTGTGGTAGCACCCCACCTTGCCGGAGATTGGATTTGTTAGAAGACCCCCAAACCCTAACCTTTCTTTCTAGCCTCTTCGAATCTCGAGGACGAGATTCATTTTAAGTGTGGTAGTTTGTAACATCCCAAAATTATAAATTTTGGAATGTTAATATAATTATTAGATTGATTGTTTGTTTGTTTGCTGAGTGACTCAAACTTGTGTGAAATTTGAAACTTTTCGAAACTTTTGAATGAGAGGGAATAAAATGACTTTCCCCTTCTCCGATGAATTCAAATTCAATCTTTTAAAAGCAACAAGAGAAGATGACATGACTTCTTAAACTATAAATAATTTGAACGGTGATATTTGCATTTAATTCTTTTGCATTTCCAATTCTTTTCCCCCGCACGAGAAATGCCCGAAGAAAATACCCTCTTGCACGCAAGAGAGAGAGCGGAGGAAAATGACCCTCCAAAGTGCGGGAAGTTTCTGAAATATTTGAGCCAAGAAAACCCAAAGTTCTTTTGCAAAAATAATTGCAAAAAGAAATAAAGCAAATTTGGGAATTTCTGAAAAAAACATTTTTTTAAGTTTTTATTTTTGCTTTAAAAAAATGTTATTCGGGTAGAGGAGATTTTTCTGAATTTTTTGGTATATAATACCCTATATTAATATTTTGATTTATTACCTTTTTATTCGCTTTTACTTTCTGTTTCGAAAAAAGGTTTTAATTAGGAAACCTTCTTTTTTTTAACCGCCGCCCCGAGCGCTTTTTAGACTGGGCCGATTCCCTCCCAGCCTCAGGGATCAAAATCCCTAGAAACCGGCCGCCCGACCCCAACCTCCCCTCCTCCCTCTCACTTACCTGCGGGCCCCACCGACCGAGCTCCCTCTCCACGTCGGCCTCCTTCTTCCTCCTTCCTTGTTTCTTCTACCGAAACCGAGTAGCACCAGAACTCGGGATTTCCTCCCTGATCTTCTCCCTCTCCTTCCTTAGCCACCTCTCCCCTGGCCTATATAAGCACCCCATCCCGAGCCGCCCCGTTCCCACCCCTTACCCCGCCGAACCACCGCCGCCCTAGCCCTGCCACCGCTCGCCGGCAGCAGCTGCTGCTACCTTCGTCCTCGTCCCAGGAGCGCCACCCAAGCCGCCCCGCACCACCTGAGGCACCCCCGCCGCCGCCTCACGTCGTTTCCCCGACCACCCGAGGCTCCCCGCCACCGCAGCGCCGCCCTGTCGCCCCGCCGGAGCCCAAGCTCCTCCTGCCCACCTTCGTCTACGGCTCCTGGAGCAGCGCCCCGAGCCCCTCTCTCCCCCGAGCGCCTCCCCCCGTGGAGGAGGACTTCCCCGCCGTCGCCGCCCCATCCCCTCCACGCCCCGGAGCTCCCCTCCCTCGCCGGCCATCTTCTTCCCGCCGGAGTAGCCACGGCCAGCACGGTATTTCCTCTCCCACCTCTCTGTTTTTCTCTTCTTTGATTAGTAGCCCTTAGATCTTCATGCAACGGTGTAGATTAGATTCTTAGGTAACCCTTCGGTTTAGTTTAGAAAACCGCGGTTTTTAGTTCCACTTATGATTTAACCAGCGAGTTTGTTAAGCCTAGGCCGTTTGCTCGAAACGCTGCAGCAAACACCCTCCGCGGCCACTAGCAACATGCCACGTGTACCCTCTTTTTAGAACTAGTTATCTTCAGTTTTTTTCTGCCTGTTTGCAAAAAACAGAAAGTTTCAATCTTGTTTAGCCCACAACTTTTGATCCCGAAGTCCAATGACATTGATTCTTTTTCCAGTAGCTCACAAATTTCCTTTAGTTTTTAAAAACATATAATTTGTATATGTTTGGAATTTTCAAATATAAGTTAGATCACATTTTGTTTAAACCTTGTTTTGCCTATTCCAGAAGTTTAAAAATAGCTTTTAATTTGATTCCTTTTGGTACTGATCACTAGTGATCTTATTTATCAGTGGTAAAAATTTCAGATTTGTTTTAGTACTTTAGCTCACTATTGCATGTGAAACAATTTCTGTTTCACCTCTTTTAAGATTTCGGCTAATTCCTTTTCTACTTTTGTTTTAAATTATTTTCTTTATTATTTCAGAAAGATTATGTTTTGTTTCTGTTAGTTAAACAGTAGTTTTGCAAAAAGTTTTTATTTTATTTTTATTTGTTTTCATGAAATCAATCATAGTTCCGTAGTAACGTGCAATTGTTTTCTGCATTGTTTCAAATCCCGTTTGGGAATACTTTCAAAAAGTTTTGTGAAAATTATTGTATTTTATCTTAGTTAGATTTATATCTTAGTTCCTTGTTATTATTTTTTGTTGGACAAAAATCATTTAGTGTTTGACGTAGTAGAAGACTCCCTAGTCTTATTTGAAGTTTCTTTCGGTTTCTTATTCGCTCTCTCTCTTTTGTTTTGAATGTTAGAATGATTGCTAGTATGAGTGCTTATGTGAATGATATGTTTGTTATATAGATTTCATCGGAGAGTGAAGAGTAGTCTATCAAGTTATTTCCTCGAGAAATTCTTCTTCGTCAACATCACCAGGCAAGTCACTTTGATCATACTATCACCTATGTTTTATGCATCGTAGTTCTACCATCCTATGCCCGATTGCATGCTGCTTAGGTACTTGGAAATTTTAGTATAGTTTGTAGTATCATGTGGAAGGCACCCAACAACCCCGATACTTGGCCCCGGGACGACAAAGTTCATATTGCTATGCTTGAGTAGACGGGAATTCGGTTGAGTGCATAACACGAGTGATGCGAGGTTGATTAAATAATCAAGACCGGTTAAGACAATATTTTCAAGACCTCGGACGCAATGCAACACTGGGTGAAGGACGGTTGATCGGCTCCTTGGAAAACCCAGTGGATGCCCGGGATGCTGGGGACGGCCATGTCATCCTGTGGAAAGCTTCACCCAGGCTCAAAGAGACGGACGGATATTTTCAAGACCCAAGGCTTACCTGCACAGCCACAAGTCATTATGGGCTCTTGCTTGGTTGGACAACACGGCGACTCTGGACAGGCGGTGCTAGCAGATGTAGACGAACGGTAGAATGGATGGGCACCGACAGGGATTCAGAGGGACCCGTTGAAAGACCATGTTTTGATCATCCGGTCTTCAAACACCCTGAAGTGCGAGGACATACACGGAGGCGATCAAATCTTGTGGGGAACGTGTGCAAAACTCTGCAGAGTACTCAAACGTAATCGATTAGCCGTGTCCATGGTCATGGACAACTTGAGCCAAAGGAACTGAAGTTATCTGAATTTCTCAACACAAATAATGATATTGATGTGGGTATTATTGACACCATGGGTACGAGAATTGGTTGGCGGAACCATCTCGTTAACAACAAACAACGTAGTAACATTTTGCTTTTAGCCCCCTCTTGTTGTAGGAGAAAACTTGCTTTTCGCTAAAAACTTATAGCCCCACCTACCATATATGCATATAGTATAGATGATTACTTTTCACCCCTCTCTTATGTGACTTGCCGGCATATTCAATATGCTGACCTACACGGCTGCAACGTCTTATGTTGCAGATATTTTTCTTCGACGAATAAGAGTATGATTCAGGGTTACGGTCTACACTCAACTTGCCATTGGTGTTTATTGGGACTCCACTCCCTTGACTGCTTCCGCTGAGATATTTAAGGTATATATCAGTTTTACGCTATTTACATGTGATTGCACTTTGATATATACATTGATGTACTGTGTGTGCCAGCATACTGATCCAGGGATGGCACAGATACACAGAGGCTTGACTCATCTTGAGTCGGGTCACTACAAATAACTTATTGGTTGAACCTCAGTGTCAAGGATTCAGGCAATCCCGTATGTCATTCCCTTTGTCCTTTGGTATGTTACTTGCCCGAGATTCGATCGTTGGTATCCGTATACCTATTTCAATCTCGTTACCGGCAAGTCTCTTTTCTCGTTCCGTAATACAAGATCCTGTGACTTACACTTAGTCACATTGCTTGCAAGGCTTGTGTGTGATGTTGTATCACACGGAGTGACAAATCCCAGTCTTGATCCATACTAATCCAACGGACACCTTCGGAGATACCTGTAGACCACCTTTATAGTCACCCAGTTACGTTGTGACGTTTGATACACACAAGGCATCCCTCCGGTGCCAGTGGGTTTATATGATCTCATGGTCATATGAATAAATACTTGACACGCAGAAAACAATAGCAATAAAGTGACACGATCAATATGCTACGTTCATAGTTTGGGTCTAGTCCATCACATGATTCCCTTAATGATGTGATCCAGTTATCAAGCAACAACACTTTGCACATAGTCAGAAAACCTTGACTATCCTTGATCAATTGGCTAGCCAACTAGAGGCTTGCTAGGGACATTGTTGTGTCTATTTATCCACACATGTATCTATGTTTTCATTCAATACAATTATAGCATGGATAATAAATGATTATCTTTAAACAGGAAATATAGTAATAACTATTTATTATTGCCTCTAGGGCATATTTCCAACAACTACACCGACGTAGTTTGTAGCAGATGGCCATACACACAACTATGTCTACTATCTTGCACATGGCATCCACCCCAGGTGGCAAACATTTGTGAAGCCGTTGATGACACCACAAGCTAAGGAAAATCTTGATTTCCACAATGCTCACTCGGCGGCTAGGAAAGATGTGTAAAGAGCTTTTGGGATTTTGCAATCCCAATTTGCTATTGCGAGAGGACCGACTAGATTTTGGAATCAATAGATCCTTTGATACATCATGAACGCTTGCGTGATCTTGCATAACATGATCATCAAGAATGAACGTGGGCAAAATTTAGATATTCTTAGTATGAGTTGTTGGGACATGCAAACACCTTACTTGCAAAGGAAGTTGACCCTGCTTTGTGTCTGTATTGTTAGTATCCCAGCATATCTTATGGCTATCATCAAATTCCCCAAGTGGGCAATTCATGCTATCAACTCCCAGATGGCCCATTTTTTGGGGTAATATGGGGCATCAACACAAATATGATTTGGCTAACTAGGGCCTGGTTACTAGGAAGAAATGTTTTGGTAGTCTAGGAATACCTAACCGGAAGGAATTCAATATGGCCTTGTTGGCCTCCTGGGGGAAGAGGTTCTTTGACCTTAGTAAGAAAGATTGCAAGAATGTTATCTCTAATACTAATTCCCCTAATGTTTTATGGTCCAAACCTGATAATGGCTCTCCCTTTTGGAAGAGTGTAACTTGGGCTTTAAAAACTTCCAAAATATTTTACAAATGGAAAATGGATGATGGTAGAAATATCAAGTTTTGGCATGATATATGGACTAGAGATATGTCCTTGAAAGTTCAGTTCTGGGATCTATTCTATATTTGCAACAAACCTGATTGCACTGTCTCTTAGGTGTGGGATGGTGTGCAGCTTAAGCTCTCTTTCAGAAGATGTGTTTACAAGTATGGACTTGATAGATGGAACCAATTGCTTGGTATTATCCAAAACATTCCCCTAGGTGATGGTCCTGATGTCCCTATTTGGATTGGAATCCAAAGGGATTTATTCTGTTAGATCGTCCCTATTTGGATTGGAATCCAAAGGGATTTATTCCGTTAGATCTTTCTACAACGCCATTAACTTTGGTGGTGTTGTTTCTACCATTGGTGATAAGATGTGGAAAATACCGTGTCCGTGGAATATTCATGTTTTTCTTTGGCTGAGTTTATAACAAGATTTTAACTAGAGACAATCTAGCTAAGCATAGAAATGTTGATGATCCCACCTGTTTATTTTGTAAGGAATTGGAATCAGTCCAACACCTGTTCTTTGATTGTATTGTGGCTAATTGCATTTGGAAGATGATTTTTGGCTTCTTTCAAATGCCCATGATTTTTCGTTTTAAAGATGTATGTGCTTTATGGCACAAACATAAAGAAAAACCTATCTTGAACATGATTGTAGGTGCCTCCTTGTGGAGTGTATGGAAGCTAAGAAATGAATTCTGTTTTCAGGGTCGTACTTGGAAAAATCTGGACTGCGTTCTTGTGGAACTTGAAAACTTCCTTCAACAATGGGGAGTGCTATGGAATGCCATACATGAGACAACGCTTCGACAATTCATCAGCGAGCTGGACAAGTGCCGTGGGGAACTGCCCCGCATTGCGTGGAAATAGTTCAGTAGTTTTCTGTAGTGATGCTGCTAGCTAGCCCCCTCGGGTTGTCTTAAGTTTCTTGTTTGTGTTGCTCGTTGAGTTGTGAAGTTTGAAGTACTTTCATGTGGCCCTTTTGCTGGGGACGCTCTCGGTTGTCATAAGGCTTACACATGCACTCTTTTGTTTCTTGTTTTGCTTTGTCAATAAAGATGGAGCGGGGGGAGGGACCTCTTTTATTAAAAAAAAAGTTGTTGAGACATTTCGTGCGAGGACGGAGGACGGGTGCAAGGATAGCCCTAGTTATTGCCTTCTATCATGTCATTTGACATGCCGAAACACATGATGATTTTCACAAAAATCTAATCGAGGAGTGATGAGCATGACATGGCCGCCAAAACTAGTTTTCTTTTATGTTTTACGTTGTATTGTTGAACTATTTATTGTATTAAAAAATAAACTATTTGTTTGAGTTGTAATATAATAGTTGAACTATTTATTACTCCCTCCGTCCCAAAATTCTTGTCTTAGTTTTGTCTAGAAACAGATGTATCTAAATACTAAGATGGTGCTTGGATCCAAGAGACTAAAACTAGTCTCTTTAAGAGGCTAAAGTTCCAAGCACCCCTGACTAAAGAGAGAAGACTAAAACTAGTCTTGAGGCTAAAATCTTTTAGTCAAGGGTACCCCTACTAAAATGTGCATTAGTCCCCTCTCTCCTCATTTAACTCCTCATGCAAGTTCTGGATTGAAGGGTTTGGAGGATAATAAATGCTCATTAACTTGATTTTAGTCTCTTTAATACTTGGATCCAAGCATGGATGAGGCTAGCAAGTTTTAGTCTCATTACTTTTAGTCATAGGACTAAAACGTATCCAAACACCCTTTAAATTGTGACTAAATACATTCATATTTAAACAAATCTAAGGCAATTTTTTTAAGACGGAAGAGTATTATTTTATTTTATTATGGTGAGAGAAATGTTATTTGGGCTAGACGTCGGCGCTGTAAACACAACACATGTATTTTACAACGCTTGCTGAAACGGCAGTGCCGCGTTTCATTTTACGACGCCTGCCGGAGCGGACACCCTGTCACGCGAAAAAAATTGCAATTCCGGATGTAAAACATTTTGAACGCGCCGCGTCGTGTTGGAGTTGGTCCAAGGGGCCTGTATGCTCTCAGGGCGCAGGAGGAGAGCAGTCCAAAGCAGAAATGGACGGACACAGGCGGCGCACGGGCACGAGGTTCACGTGGCGAGCGAGCCGCTGTTTCGTCCCACCACTCGAGCGTCCAAGTGTGGAAGATGGAGATGGCGGACTGACCAAAGACCAACGACGGAGCAGGAGAGCAGAGCAGAGACCCCTCGCCCCGGCCGGTCCCTTCCGGTCGTCCTCGCCGTCTCCACCTACCCACACCCCACAGCCAGCGTCGACCCTCGCTCGCTCTCGGGGACTCGGGCGCACGATCCACGGCGCCACGCGGCCTCCAACCGTAACCCAACGTACCGCGCGGATACTGGAGGAAGCGAGATACGCAGCGCACCAACCCAGATATCCCGACCCGAAGCGGCGAAACCAAGACCGCCGTGCCGTGCCGTGTCGTGGGTACGTGACTCGTAGTGGGCTGCCTCGCAGGTAGCCGCCACGCTGCCCTCTGCCGTGACGTCTCCCTCTTCTCCTACTCCTACTTTCCCTCCCTCCTCGCTGGCGATTATTACTTACAGGCGAGCTTGGACCCCGCGACGAGCCAGCAACTCCAGCAGCAGCAGCAGCCGGGTGCGCGGAGGAAGGAGAGGGAGAGGGAGAGCCTGCCTGCCTGGCCGAGGTTCCTCTCGGGCTCCGCGCTTGCTCGAGGGATCTCGTCGGCCGGCCGCGATGGAGGGGGAGGACGGCGGCGGCGGGGTGGACTGGGACAGCCTGGCCGAGGCGGCGTCGGGGGCCGTCGGCGCGCTCGTCAGCACCACCGTGCTCTACCCGCTCGACACCTGCAAGACCAAGTTCCAGGCCGACGTCCAGACGGACCAGGGCGCGCACAAGTACAGGTCACCCCTCGCCGCCGATTCCTTCCTTCCTCCCTCCCCTCTCCGCCCCTTCGCCTGATTCCCTGGCTTGATTCCGTCGCGGATTGCTGGTGATCGCCGGCTCGAGGACTGGAATTTGGGTCCTCCATTGAGTGGGAGTTCGGATCTGGGGGCTGGATTTCGCATAGGGTACTCGCGATGATTGGGGTCCTACGTGGATCATTCTGACAGCTGGACGGGTTGATTTCCACATAAGCCGATCGTGAATTCAGCAAATCAATATCTCGTTAGGCCCAGGTTTTTTTGTTCTATATAAGGGTGAACGATGAAGGGCAAAGAGTTGCTCACTTTATTATGTTCTTTGCAGAAGTTGCTAGGACTGTAGTTTAGGTATAGTCAGGACGTGACTGGATTGTTAATCCATTAATGTTCATGAGGAGTTCATTTAATCCAGAAATTGCACAAATCGTTGTGCATAATGACTTCAGGTTGTTAAATAAGGAAAGAGATCGGGATTCAGTTATAAGCAACAGGGGTCGGGTTGATTTCTTAGAAGCTCCAGAAATAGTGAAATGAATCATTGTTGTAATTTGTATAGCTGTAAAGGAAACTAGTTTAGCCAAAATAGAAGGATCATACCTATGAAGTTGTTTCTTTGCCAATCAACTAGACCTAGTAACTGAAAAGCGAAGACATTCAGGCAGCGTAAACAATACCTTCTCATACACTAGTAAGAGAGATGTGTTGGCCTTCATATTTTGGCTAGTTGAGATGTTTAATTGACTAACTGCATTTGTGTGCTCTAAAAGGATGTAGTATGCCTTCCCCTTTATGTTTTTTGGTGAAGGAGATTTTACTGCATGCTGTTACAGCTCTAGCATAAAATTCCTTCTCATCATATGCGTTAAACTTCTCTAGTTACTCCATTGTACAAACTAACTGGCCTCATGACTTTTCAGGAACCTTTCAGATGTCTTTTGGGAAGCAATTAAGAAAAAGCAATTTTTGTCCCTATATCAGGGACTTAAGACGAAGAATATCCAGTCGTTCATTTCGCAGTTCGTTTACTTTTATGGCTATAGCTATTTCAAACGACTCTACCTGGAGAAGAGTGGAGCTAAGTCTATTGGAACAAAAGCCAACTTGTTGATTGCAGCCGCCGCTGGTGCTTGCACAGTTGTTGTGACACAGGTAACTAATCTCATAGATTCTTGAAGAACTGTTTTAGCTGCCTGATCTTATACTCGTTTCTCTCACCATTTCAGCCATTAGATACGGCATCTTCTAGAATGCAAACAAGTGCTTTCGGAAAGTCCAAAGGGCTGCGAGCAACTCTTGCAGAAGGAACTTGGCTTGAGGCATTCGATGGCTTGGGCATTTCCCTTATGTTAACATGCAATCCTTCAATTCAGGTACTAAACTCCTGCATCATTATTGTATGACAGATCTTGTAGAACTTAATATTGGTTTATGGGCTGTCCAGCTATGTCTTCTCCTGTATACATTGAATCATTTATGCTAAAGTTTTTTGTAAAGAGATATATAATTGTATATGTAGATGCTTCAATCAGAGTGACCTTTTTTTGTTTGAACATGTGAGGCATCAGAAATAAAATAGTCAGCCACGGCAAAAACTGTTAGAATATTGTCTGGTTGTGTACTATGCTGTACTTTTAAGTACCATTGCAGTTACTTTTCATTAGCAAAACTTGGGTGAATATCTTGAACAAACTGCCAGGAAAAACTGCAGAACTTATCTGTGGATATGTGCTCTTGTCCATGTCTTCCACTAGAGCAAATGCATCTAGCAAATATGTAGGTCTGCAAAATGGTGTCAATCATTACCCTTTGCCATGTCTTCCACTAGAGCAAATGCATCTAGCAAATATGTAGGTCTGCAAAATGGTGTCAATCATTACCCTTTGCCATTTTCACCTTCTTGATTCACTTGGTATAACCTCATGTTTTGTAACTGTAGAGCCTTCAAATACGTTTCAATATTAGTGCCGGTATGAAAGAAAGACGGGTAATGCATTATTGATTAAGATTGCATCCTAGATAATATTTTTAAAATTGTTAACAGGTAAAATAACATCATATTCAGATTCTACATATTTTTCTAATCAAAATTCATATATAACATTTTAAATTTGGAGTTACGGTTTAGAAGATATGAGTATTTAAAAAAAAACATTTAATATGTACTGCGGGTTTAATGTCAGAAACATCAAGGGGTTTTCCATAAAATAGCATGATGGACTAAGAACACCTACTTCCATAAAACATCAAGGTATAGATATAGATTGTCTGCCTTACCACAACTTGAACTGAAAAGTATAATGCAGTGTATTCTTAATCTAATTCTTACCACCTTAACAGTACCACTTTCAGGTGTAACTTACAAATGTATATAAGCTTTATTTATTTTTTCTTTTCGTGCACGAGTTAACATTTGTTTTGTGTTTAATCCTTTGCAGTACACAGTGTTTGATCAGCTTAAGCAAAAGCTAATCCTGAGGCAGACGCGTAAAAATGCAGAATCAGCAAGTGATTCTTCCCCGGTTGCTCTTTCTGCATTCTCGGCATTCCTCCTTGGTGCCATCTCAAAAAGTGTTGCTACGATCTTGACTTACCCATTAATCAGGTATGGAAACTTCACTTGTTATATAGACTTCTCTACTTGCTTTTTGCTTGTCAATGCGGATTATAAATTCAACCAGCCACTGCAGTTATCTGACATCAATTTTTCAAACAGGTGCAAGGTCATGATTCAGGCTGCAGACCCCGATGATGACGATGAGGACGAATCTGAAAGGACAGGGCCAGGCAATTCAAGGCCCCCCAAGACAATGTTGGGTGCTATGCATGCAATGTGGAACAAGGAAGGCATCCCAGGCTTCTTCAAAGGATTACATGCTCAGATACTAAAGACGGTTCTGAGCTCTGCATTACTGCTGATGATAAAAGAGAAGATTTCAAAGTTCACCTGGATCTCGCTGCTAGCCCTGCGGCAATACCTCTTTGTTTCTCGGAAGAGAATCAAGAGTGCATAATTGTATCATATGTCAGACCTGAGAAAACCAGTCGAATCGTCCACCGGTATTTCAAGATCTTATACTACCAAATAACAGAAGTACAGAAGCATGCAGAAGAACACAATCGTCCTGAGAGCGCCATGGAATGTTCTGAATAAATTCATTTGTTTTTTCGTGTAGCTCTGAGTATCTGATATGTACTTGGAATGGAAATACAGTATGGAATAGGTGTTGTCCAGAAGTAGTTCTGGTGATGTGATTGTGGTCTGGTAGACTGGTACCATACGTGTAAAATGCCACTTTTGTTCTATTCTTTGTTCTTTGCTGGAATTGAAGCAATAGCAATAAGTCTCCCATGTTGTGAAATTCGCTCCCTGCCCTCTTAAGTCTTAATGTCGAAAGAATTTTCGCTTGGCACATGCAAATTTTGCTTTGGCAATGGCACGCGGACCGCCGGGACGAGCAGGAGGTCGGAGCGCCGCCGCGTAGTGAGCCCCATGAGCTCGGCCATGTCCAGCTCCCCGGGCTCCGTCCCGTCCGGCAGCTCCCAGTCGAAGTGGTAGAGAAGGCTGGCGAGCGCGAGCTCCATGTTGGCCAGCCCGAACGCCATTCCAGGGCACATCCGCCGCCCGGCGCCGAACGGTATGTACTCGAAGTCCGTGCCCTTGAAGTCGACGTCGCCGCCCTCGAACCTCTCCGGCGAGAACTCCTCCGGGTCGTCCCAGTGCGCCGGGTCCCTGCCGATCGCCCACGCGTTGACGAGCACCATGGCGCCCGCCGGCACGTCGAAGCCGAGGACCCGGCACGGGGCCCGGCACTCGCGGGGGAGCAGCATCGTCGCCGGTGGGTGCAGCCGGAGCACCTCCTTGATGACGAGGTTCAGGTACCGCAGGCTCGCCACGCTCTCCTCCGTGACCCTGTCGCGCCCGTCGAGGGCTCGCCGGACCTCCTCCTGCGCCTTGCGCATCACCCTCGGGTTCCTCAGTAGCTCCGCCATGGCCCACTGCAGCGCCGTCGCCGACGTCTCGCTGCTCGCTATGAAGATGTCCTGTTCGAGTTGAAGCAGAGGAAATTAGTCTCGCTGGTGTTGAAAGTTTCTCCTCCATTTGTAATACGAGAAGATCGAGATGAGCAGCTTACGACGATGACTGCCTTGATGTCGTCGTTGGTGAGGGGAGGATCGAGCTTCCCCTCTCTCTGGATCCTCAGGAGGACGTCGAGAAAGTCGTCGCCGTCGGCGCCGGCGCCGGCCCTGCTGTTCTCGTGATGGTCCTGGATGATGGCGTCGATGAACTCCCTCATCTCCCGGCGCTCCCGCTTCATCTCGCGCGGCATCCGGCTGACGAGCATCGCCAGCCGCGACGACGGGAAGAGGTCCGGCAGGCACTGCGCCGGCGCGAGCTTCACCCTCCGCTCCAGCATCCGAAGGAAGGCGGCCCGGTCCTTGAACCGGCTGCCGATGACGGCGCGGACCGCCGAGTCAGCGACGTACGCGCTGATCCGCTCGCTCAGGTTCACCGCGGACGACGGAGACGGCGCCACCGCCACCGCCACCGACCGGAGCAGCCGGCCGACCTCCTCCTCGCGCACGGGCCGGAAGGACCTGACGCGGCGGGAGGTGAAGAGCTCGAGGGTGCAGATCTTGCGGAGCTGCCGCCACGCGTCGCCGTAGGGCGCGAACACGATGCCCGGGCTGTCGCCGAGGAGGGCCGTCCCCGTCGGGGTCATGGGCCGCGACGCGAACGCCAGGTCATGGGTCTTCATGACCTCCCGCGCGGCGTCGGACGAGGAGGCGACGACGACGCGGAGCTCGCAGAGGCGGAGCAGCATGAGCGGCCCGTGGCGGCGGGACAGGTCCCGCATCGCGCGGTGCGGGAGCGCGCCTGCGACGTGGTGGAGGTGGCCGATGACGGGGAGCGCCCACGGCGACGGCGGAGGACGCGGCCGGTGGCTGCCTTCACGCCGGCGTGACGACCAGACGAAGTAGAGCGCGGGGACGATGGCGAGCAGAGGAAGGAGGAGCATGGAGAGCGGAGCTAGCTCAGCCATGGCTCGACTTGATTCTGACCTCACGACTTTCGAGCAGAGCTTCTCTTTGTTTGCGTGTGCGTGTAGCGTAGTAGACCAGTATAGAAGGAGTGCAGTAATTTTTTGTACTCTAGTCGTCAGTGTTCCTCTGATATTAATCTGGTAATATAAAAATTTCTGTATTCTATACTGCTCCGTAAAACACTGACGCTTTGCCCAACCACTGACTCACTCTCTGAAAGCGATTTTATTTTTTTCTATAGAAGGGGACTTTCTTACCGTTTTAACCTTTTTTTCTAAACATGGGCATAAAATAAACCAGATCTGAAACCATTTCACGATCTGACCTTTTAGAAACGCTACAAGCCGTGGCGTTGCTGTCCCACTATGCAACGCCTGTCTACCGTGGCGTTGCTGCCCTACAGTGATACGCCTGTCTACCGTGGCGTTTTTTCTTTTCTGCAACGCCAGTCTACAGTGGCGTTGCAGACCCACTGTGAAACGCCTGCCCTATAGTGACACGTCTGTCTATCGTGGCGTTTTTTCTTTCTTGCAACGTCAGTCTAGTGTGGCGTTGCAGGCCGATTGCGAAACGCCAACAGTGCTGGCGTTGCAGACCCACTATGGAACGCAGCGACGACATCCGCCAGGCCACGGCATGCTGCCAGCAACATATGTACTGCTGAAACGCCATGGACCATGGCGTTTCACGCGTTGCCTGCAACGCCACGTTAGACTGGCGTTTGAGTGGGACTGCAACGCCACATTAGACTGACGTTTCTATGTGCGTCTGCAACATCACATTAGACTGGCGTTTCTATGTGCGTCTGCAACGCCACGGGCTCTGGCGTTTCAAAAAAGGTCGGATCGTGAAATGGTTTCAGTCAGAGTTCATTCCGTGCAATACTTTCATCCCATGGGTCAAAATCGTGAAAAAATCCTATAGAAGGAGTGCAGTAATTTTTTGTAGTCTACTCCCTCAGTTTCTAAATATAAGTCCTTGTAGAGATTTCATTAATGGACTACATAGGGATGTATATAGACATACTTTAGAGTATAGATTCAATCATTTTGCTCCGTATGTAGACCCTTAGTAAAATCGCTTAAAATACTTATATTTAGGAACGGAGGGAGTAGTCGTCAGTGTTCCTCTGATATTAATATGGTAATATAAAAATTTCTGTATTCTATACTGCTCCGTAAAACACTGACGCTATGCCCAACCACTGACTCACTCTCTGAAAGCGATTTTATTTTTTTGGCAGCCTGAAAGCGATTTTCTTAGCGGGGCCTGTTTCTTCTACCGGAGTTCAATCCACCATCCACGTTGACTTGGGCGAGTATTTAACAAAAAACCATATCACATTTCAGGCATGTGTCCCACTGAATTACCACTTTATAATTTTTTGCCTAAACAATATCCAGTTCGTCCTAATTTGTTGTTAAAAAATATCACAATTTTTAATGAAAACTACTACATTTTTTAGTTCGTTTAGATAATCTTGTTAGGTATTGGTTCATGTTTTTTTTAATCTGGATCATGATAGGTCAGGCTTGCAGGTGACCCGCCTGTCACGGCTGACTGTTATGTTTGATCATTATGACAAGAGGGTTTCATACGTCAATAATCTCTCTCTCTTTCTTTCATGCACTCGGGCGCAGATTCTCAGCCTTGCATGACAAAGTTTGCCTTTACCTTACCCCTCGTGGATGCCCTACCTTTCTAATCCCACGACTGTTGAGCCAGTTGCCTCTCCCTGTTCACAACAACCAGCCCACATGATCCCTTGGCCTAACTAAGGCCTATTTCGGACGGAAACAAGCCCAGCTCGTCACACAGAGAAGAAATGCAGCGACTCGGGTTCAGAAACGAACTCGATTCAGTTTAGAAACAAATACATAAAAGATTCAGTTCAATACGTGCACATATATATAAACTGGATTCAGTTTTGATACTGTAGCTCCATACAAGCATAACTAAACAAGCATCTCACTTCCCTATTTTGGACACTCTATGTATCCAAAATAATACCTACCAAAACCATCAGTTAGCACATAATTATTAATAAGTGCTCAACACATTCACTTCCAACAGAACAAAATAGGTTGTCATGCATCAACAACTACTAAAATAGGGCCCTAAAGAAGATCCCGAAGATTCATATAATCAACTTCACTTGTACCCTGCAAAAATAAAGCTGAATTTGAAACATGGTGATACTGAAACTAGTTTGAAGAATTTGAAATAGGGGAATATTGGAAGTACCGTCAAGAGTTCTGTGAAGCTAGTGAAGGCATTCTCCCTGTAAGCATTTCTTGGGGAACGTTGCATGGGAAACAAAAATTTCCTACGCACACGAAGACCTATCATGGTGATGATCATCTACGAGAGGGAGATCGGATCCACATACCCTTGTAGATCGCTAAGCGGAAGTGTTAATAAACGCGGTTGATGTAGTGGTACGTCTTCACGATCCGTCCCACGAACCGTCCCACGAATCGTCCCGTGATCCGTCTCACGGCCCGTCCCACGATCCGTCCCGATCAAGTGCCGAACGGACGACACCTCCGCGTTCCGCACACGTACATCTCGATGACGATCTCCGCCTTCTTGATCCAGCAAGAGAGACGGGGATGTAGATGAGTTCCCCGACAGCGTGACGGTGCGCCGGTGGTGGTGATGATCTATTCCTGCAGGGCTTCGCCTAAGCACCACAGAAATCCGATCTAGAGGAAGAACTACGAAGTAGAGGTTTAGGGTTGCACGTGGCAAAAGTTGTGTCTCAAAACCCCTAAACCCTCTAGTATATATAGGAGGAGGGAGGGGCTAGCCTTGAGGCTCAAGGAGAGCCTCTTGGCTCCGGACGAAGTGGAGGAGGGAGGAGTCCTCCTCCAATCCAACTTGGATATTAGGACTCCTTCCTAAATTGCCCACCTCTTTTGGATTTTCCACCTTTTTCCTCATGGGCTTTCCTTGGATGACTTACCAGCCCATTAAGCCTTATTGCGCATCCAATAAACACATGTGGAACCCTTGGGGCGTGGTGGGACCACCCAGTGGGCCCCCGAAACCCATTCGTCACTCCCGATACACTCTCGGTAATGCCCGAAAATCTTTCGGAATCCAAATACCAACTTCCTATATATCAATCTTCATTTCCGGACCATTCCGAAACTCCCCGTGACGTCCGGGATCTCATCCGGGACTCCGAACAAAACTTAGGTCACCAACACATATAACTCAACTATACCGAAACGTCACCGAACCTTAAGTGTGCAGACCCCACGGGTTTGAGAACTATGCAGACGTGACCTGAGACACTCTCCGGTCAATAACCAATAGCGCGACCTGGATGTCCATATTGGCTCCCACATATTCCACGAAGATCTCTATAGGTTGAACCTCTATGTCAAGAATTCAGTTAATCCCGTATGTTGTTCCCTTTGTCCTTCGGTATGTTACTTGCCCGAGATTCGATCGTCGGTATCTCCATACCTAGTTCAATCTCGTTACCGACAAGTCTATTTACTCGTTCTGTAATACAAGATCCCATGACTAACTCCTTAGTCACATTGCTTGCAATGCTTGTTGTGATGTTGTATTACCGAGTGGGCCTCGAGATACCTCTCCGTCACATGGAGTGACAAATCCCAGTCTTGACCCATGCCAACCCAACAGACACCTTCAGAGATACCTGTAGAGCACCTTTATAGTCACCGAGTAACGTTGCGACGTATTATAACCCACAAGGTATTCCTTCGGTGTCCGGGAGTTGCATGATCTCATGGTCATAGGAACAGAAACATTAACATGCAGAAAATAGTAGCAATAAACTGACACAATCATATGCTACGTTTATAGTTTTGAGTCTTGTCCATCACATCATTCTCCCAATGATGTGATCCCGTTATCAAGTGACAACACTTGTCTATGGCCAGGAAACCTTGACCATCTTTGATCAACGAGCTAGTCAACTAGAGTCTCACCAGGGACAATGTGTTGTTGAAAAGACCTCGATGACGCCTAGAGGGGGGGGGTGAATAGGCTATTTAAAAACTTCTTCGGATTTGGCTTGAACCTAATGCGGAAATAAACTAAGAGGGTACTTGTCAAGCACAAATCCTAAATGCACTAGGCACTGCAACGTGTATCAACAACACGATCTACCAAGATGGACACAATACAGTTACTAACAAGCACAAGTAAGTTACACAAACTTACTTGAGCTATATCACACGACAAGTAGGTGAACAACGCAAGATACTAGATCACACTATATCAACACGATGTATCAAGGGCTGCAAGTATGAACGTGTGGATATAGAGGGTATGCTTGAATGATTAATCTTGTACAAGAAATGGCCAACACAATATAATGAGCACAAGCAATATGCAATGTATGTATGCTCAAATAACACAAGTAAACCACAAGTAAGGAGTTAGGGTTAAGGATAACCAAGGTCACTGAGACGAAGATGTATCCCGATGTTCACTTCCTTGGAGGGAAGCTAGTCACCGTTAGAGAGGTGGATGTTACCACGAAGGCACACCAACGCCACGAAGGCTCACCCTATTCTCCCTTTGAGATAACACCACGAAGGCGTTTCTCAACCACTAGTGGTAAGTCTTTGAGGTGGCTTCCAAACCCTCACAAACTTTTCCGGGGGAAATCACACGGATTGATTCCTCTCCGAAGAACTCCTACCGCCTAGGAGTCTCCAACCTCCAAGAGTAACAAGATCACGGGGAATGCTCAAAACTTGCTCAAATCGCAAATAGCTTGGGTTGAGAGAAGGAGAGGGAGACGATCTATCTTTTGATTGGAACAAACCTCAAAGGGGCTCACAAATGCTCTTGGGATCTAAGATTTGGAGTGAGCAAATGTGTGTGAGGTGGAAATGTGTTCTTATGAGGATAAGACTGTGTTAGGCAACCCTCTCACGAAGTGGGAGGGGGGTATTTATAGTGGGGAGAGAAATACAACCGTTGGGGATACTTTAAGTCACACAGGTTCCGGACGTCCGACAGTTGTCGGAAGTCCGGGCGTCCGCGAGGGGTCGGTCGTCCGAGGCTTGTAGATACCACTGAAACTATTTTGAATTACACAGCGACCGGACGTCCGGAGAGGACCGGAAATCCGAGTTATACAACTCAACTTCTACTGGTGGTAGGTTCCGGATTTCCGACGAGGGTCGGACGTCCGGCCCTCGGACGTCCGGAGGGAGCCGGAAATCCGAGTTATAGAGCTCATGTTCTTCTGGTGCAGGGCTCCGGATTTCCGAAGCCTGGCGGTCGTCCGAGCCTTGACCAGCCCTCGGACGTCTGGAGGGAGCCGGAAGTCCGAGTTATATGGCTCAAGTTTCTCTGGTGCATAGTTCCGGAATTCCAAAGCTGGTCGGCTATCCGGGCCTCGGACGTCCGGAGAGATCCGGAAGTCCGAGTTATATGGCTCTGATTTCTCTGGTATAGGATTCCGGATTTCCGAAGCTGTCGGTCGTCCGACCCTCGGACGTCCGGAGGAGGCTGGATGTCCGAGGCACTGGTTCTGTTTTCAGATAACAGCAAAGCAGTGGAGATGTGGTCTGAACAGAAAGAGAAGATGTAGTTTGAGCAAGTTCATTGCAAAACCTGTGATCCCCTCTTAATAGTGCGGGATCCCTAAGGACTCAAGAATCATAAAAGAGTACTGATGATCCATACTTGAGTGTATACTTTTATTCGCTGATCATTACTCCGCACCACTAACGTCAAAGGAACTGATACCTTTGAGTTAGCCCTTTCACCTGAGCTTGATGTTGTTGTTCCTTCTTGGCTCAAGTTGAAAGCAAGACATGATGAAGTCTTCAAGTAGCTTTCCCATACACAATGCGAAAAGCCTAGCTTATGTATTCATCTTCATTTGTCCACCATGTGAACATCCACAAGAATCAAGCATGAAGTTCTCAAGAATTCTTATCTTGATCTTGTCCTGTCCACCATGTGAACATCCACAAGAATCAAGCATGTAGTGCTCAGGAATGCTTATCTTGATCTTGTCCTTGTTAGCACATGAGGTTGTCCTTGTCAGCACATGATCATTGACAATAGTTTCAATGATATATTCGTGCTGATCCGCTTGAACTTGCACACCACAATCTTGATGACGATCACCACTTGACGTCATCCTTCATGGGTTGTATGAGATCTTCCTTTTGACGCAAGCCCAATGGAAGCACACCTAACCCCCACATAGGAGTCTCACAAAGACCATGGGTTAGTACACAAACACGTAATGGACAATGCTTACCATACCATGGGATCACTTGATCCCTCTCGGTACACCTTGTACGCTTTGTGTGTTGATCATCTTGATTTACTCTTTGTCTGAGATCTTGATCAACCTAGTGTTTCTATGACCATTCTTTGGATAATACCTTGAATGACATCTTGGTCATCATATAAACTCCTTGAACCCAACAGATGGACTTCAAGAAGTGCCTATGGACAAATCCTATAAATATAACTTAAAGCAACCATTAGTCCATAGGAGTTGTCATCAATTACCAAAACCACATATGTAGATATATGCTCTAACAATCTCCCCCATTTTGGTAATTGAAGACAACCACTTCAAGAGAGTTTATATAAGGAGATAAGCATAACCAAGCGCACACATACAAGGTAATAATGCATGTGTGCAAGATGTAAATGCTTACGCAATAAAAGCAAAGCCCTCTAAACATATCCAAAGTAAACTCTCTAAACTTCTCCCCCATTGGCATCGATTGCCAAAATGGACGAAAAGTTTAGAAAGCCAATATAGTAGGTGGTCCTCCAAAAAGTGTGTACTTCTCAGCAAATGAGTGCAAAAAAAATTACACAAATACAATGATAAGTAGTTGGAGGAAAACAGACTATATTGAGGACCCAAAGATTGCAAATAAAAGGATCATATGCCACAAAGACATACAAAAATAGAGGCAAGCAATCAAAAGATTCCTGATGGAACAAAACAATTATATGGTCCTTCGAACCACATGAATAGAAGATATTATGATAAAGGCAACATAGTGTTTTATCAAGAAAACTAGAGAAGCTCCCCATGATTTGTGCACTAATACGGGATTTTTGTATTTGATACAGGTGCACAAAATAGATCGTTGCTCCCCCAAAATTAATAAAAACACACAACGAGTGCAAGAAGATAGATGAGACAATAAGCATATCGATTGCACAAAGCAAATGGTTGAACAACATGTAATAGAAGCAACTTAAGAATAGGCTCAAACAAAGTAATGTGTATGAGTCATGGCAAAGCACTTGAGAAGACTAAGATAAGGATGAGCATTACTCATCAACATAGTCTTGATGAAATGAGATACAAAGTGCAAGACATATCATTCCCACACACACATACTAGAAAATGGGTTCACAAGCTTACTAATAAACAAAATAAGAACCAACGCTTGTGACAACCCATTGTGAAGATGGGAAGTAAGAACCTTGTCAAGAGGAGGGATACTAACTGAAAATGGCAAAACCCTCATCAAGACAAGTATGAGGAAAAATAATCTTCACGACCAAAAAGTGCATCAAGATGTAGGAAAATAAGATACGCACTCAAAACAAATTCTTTCACGAAGCCACCAAAAACTGAAGAAAGGAAATGTAACGATGGACGTGAAAGAAAAGAGGATATCAATTAGAGATGTAACTTCTCTCATGTGTAAAAGATTCTAAGTAGAAGACAATCATGATGATATTTATCCACAAAGAAGGATATACACACAAAATGGTTACAAGAAGGAACAAACTATATATCCAAAAGGAAGTCATAAATATATCAATGAGATCTTTTGCTTGGAAGCATAGCACATGGCCTAATATTTTCTTATTGTATAATATGAACTTCCGACATACGAACATCAAAGACATCCCAACTAGTAGTAAGACATCATCGTTCGGATGCTTTGAGAAAGCAAACAAGTACTACAAGAACGAATCAAGAGATTCATGCCATGATGCAACCTGGAAAAGAAAAGACAGGTTGGGTCCTTTGCAAGAAAAGAATGCATGAAGTGGATACTTGTTACCGAGACAACATTGGATTGATGTAGTAGATAGTTGTTCTTTGATCATCCTAACTTGGCTCCAATAATCACATGGTCTCAACATCTTCCTTATAGGTGAGCCGAGCATCCAATGCATCTCCAGTTGTTCGTGGAACAGCAAAACAAACAAAATGGTGCCCAAACTCATTGGGACCAAAGAGTTAGAAAACCAGCAATACATAGGACAAACTCCACACACATATGTGCATATAGATATGAATTTGAATTTCATGCACACTTTAGCCAATTTATGATAGGGTGGAGTTTCCCTTATATATTGGGTCAAAGGAGGAAAGCAAGCAAAAGAAGTTGTATATAGTAGCTAGATACGCATGCTCAAGACTCTCAAGAATCAACTCAACACAAAGTTGATAAGTCACCAAAAGACAAGGTATCAAGTGATAATAAGATCCTAAAACAAAAGAACTATCACTTGAAGGATATCAATTAAAAGATACCTCAAGGAATGAGATATCCATTGACACATGCCAAATAGAAGGCAACAAGAAACCAATTGAAGGAAAACAAACACGAAGTATCTAGTTTCCAAGAGAGAGCTAGGTTCCAACAAACAAAGCCCTCTACAAATTTTCATGATGGCACAAAGCATCATAAGGAGCAAGACTTGCCTCCCATCAACACACACTTGATGGGGATCAAATGATTTTATGATGGGTGAATAAAGAGAGTGTTTTAAAGAGAATAGGATAGCTCCCCCAAGGGACGTGCATTATATAGAACTTGCATTTGAATACAAAACGCACACGATGGGATCATCACTTTCTCTATATCTATAAAAACACTAGACATGTTAAAAATAGATTCGTAAGAGGCAAGGAAGACAAACGAAACACAAAATCCAATGTAAAGATGATTAGCAATTCCAATCACATGATGGGAATACCAATTGTCAAGGACAAGAAGTATTTTTGAAATGATACTCATTGGTAGATCACAAATATATCCAAGATCATCTTTACCCATAAAACGCAAGCAAATGACGCTTGTAGAGCTAACATGCCACCTAGGAACAATGATAATTTACAATATCAACACTAAGTGGCAATACGTCAAATGTACACATTTTCTAGGTTTGTAATATGCACATAGCATATTACTCCCCCATAATGTGATAAACCAATAACATTAACAAGTGGCAAATTAAAACCAACAAGAGATACTTAATGTACCATATAGAATTTGAATTTCTCATGAGTAAGACATACCACATAGACACTAGATAATCTTGAAGCATCAAAACTAAGTGGTATTCCTCATGTATACACATTTATAGGATTGTGAGGTGTGCAAAGCACATCACTCCCCCACAATGGGATAGTCCGTTAATCTCTCACAAGAGCCAACAAAAATACAGACAAGATGCAAATAGGCTCAATACAAGACTCACATGTACATGATGTGCAAACCAACATACACATACTCGATTACTCAAGATAAGCAAGTTGGAAGCACAACATATACAAACGCATGCAAGGTACAAAACCACAACATGCAAAGGGGCAAGCACCTAACAATGTAAAAAGTTTAAGTATAAGTTACCGCAAGGAGGCACATTGGATATAAGATAGAAACTCGATAATCCAAATGACTTGGCTTGAGATAATATGAATGATGAAGACCCCTTAATTCTTCATTATGTATCCAAGTCTCTAATGTCCTCCAAAGTCACCTATTGATCAAGTTTGAGCTTGTTGGTCCCCAACTACGTTGGGTCCTAAGAGGTTAATCACAATAGGCTTGGCAACCCAAATGGTTCTTTTCTTGACACCATCTTGAGTACCAACAAACTTGGCAAACACATTGCCAACCTTATCCTTCCCAAGGGAATAGATATCATGAATAGTGATTGGGTTGGATAAGTTACCTCTTGTGCAAGACGAAGCGACGTGACCCTTCTCACGACATAAGTAGCAACATCTACCCTTTGCTTTCTTCCGAGTTGATTTCTCACCTCGGGGAGTGTTGGCTTGGGTCTTATTGGGAAGAGGCCTTCCTTCAACTTGTAGTTGAATATGTGATTGAGTTTGTGGCCGCTTCCCTTGTTGCTTGTGACTTTGAGACTTCGTATTCAGAGGGCAAGATCTAACATGGTGTCCTTTAACTTTGCACTTGAAGCAAATGATTTTGGCCGAATTCTTGACTTGTTCTAGGCCCCTCTTGTTCTTGTTTGAGTTTACTCCAAACTCATTTTTGTCATTCGGAGATGTTTGCTCACACAGGACGTTGTTGAGTGTGACACTGTTCCAAGTCTTTCTTCAAAGAAGTGACTTGGGCCTTGAGCTCTTTGATTTCCTCTGCACGGTTAGTATCAATGCAAGTACTAGAGGAAGTGTAAGCTTCAATGTTAGAGAAACAAGGCAAGGAAAGTAATTCATCACACGAGGTAGCAACATTATGAGTAGACGAATTACGAGGACTAGCACATGGAAATATAGTACTTTGACTAGAAGTAGTGTCATTGTGCACATGAGGCTCGCTTGATGTTACCTTGGTGATGATAGCCTCATGAGCTAACTTTTGCACATTATGGGATGTTAGAAGATCGGCATGAGAGCTTGTGAGCATTACATGGTTTTCTTCCAACTTCCCATAATTGCTAGTTAGTAAATCAAGTTGAGCACGTAGCTCAACATTCTCCTTCAATGTTGATACTTCAAATGAGGTAGAGTTAGATGTACAAGTATCATCAACAATATGAGAGGAGTAAGTAGCAAATAGAGACTTCTCATGAGTAGATTGAAGCTCCTCATAGATCTTAGAGGTTTTGATGAGCTCTCCCTTGACATTATTGCATTCAAGGAGAAGGACCTCAAAATCCTTTTTAAGTTTATCATGAGCAACTTCAATCTCTCCTTTTGAAGATCTTAAGTCTCTACATGCTTGATGACTCTTCTCAAGTTCATGTTCAAGTTGTTCACTTTTAGCTTGTTCATGATTAAGTGAATCATTACAATTTTCAAAGTAAGCAAGAACATCTTGGAATCTTTGAAGAGCGTTATTTTTAGCTTTATGAAGAATTTTACTGATCACATAGATATTTTCAGTCAAGTCATCATCATCATCCTCATCGCAAATATCATCGTTATTGCACAGGGAAGATGATACCTCATTATTACCTCTTGCCATGAGGCACATGTGAACTGGAGGAGTTGATGATGATTCTTTTGGTGAATCAGATTCTTCATTAGTCAAAAGTACTTCATATTTCTTGATATCCCCTAAATGATTAGTCATAGAGCAACTAGGGAGAAACAAGATATTTTGATCAAGAGGACACGAGGAAGCAGGCATATCACCACAGACATTTGTCAAGGAATCTTTAGGTGAAATGCATGACCTATCAGCACAATAATTTACACTATGTGTGGTGCTAGATATGCTCGTGTCCATAGAGGCTATGACATTTTCATCAACATATATTTCTTCACTCACCATGTCATTACCTCGTGAGATTGAAGATGCTGAAGTGTGCAAGCAATCGGATATGGAAGTAATGGTGGACTCTTTAAGATCGAAAAGAGTGAAGAGTTCATGCACCAACTCCTTCATCATAAAACCTTCTTCATCAAGATTGGACCCACCATATATATCTTCAAGTTTAGTACAAACTTCATGACCTGACTTGCAAGTCGAGATAGACTTAAACACTTCAGGACTTATGGTTCGATGAATGGCAAGAAAGGCCTCACAATCAAGATACATTTCATTAGTAGATGAAGATGCATCATCCTTTTTGTCGGCAATCACTACAAGAACAATTCGTAAAGTATTTGGGCCCATGGCCCGAAAGTGATGAAGCATACGAATTCTCCATAGGGTATAATTTGTGCCATCAAAGTCAAAGATGCCATTATGCACTAATCCAATATTCGACATCGATACTCTCTAGGTCGTGAAACCTAATTAAAGAGAGACCTAGCTCTGATACCAATTGAAAAGACCTCGATGACGCCTAGAGGGGGGGGGGTGAATAGGCTATTTAAAAACTTCTTCGAATTTGGCTTGAACCTAATGCGGAAATAAACTAAGAGGGTACTTGTCAAGCACAAATCCTAAATGCACTAGGCACTGCAACGTGTATCAACAACACGATCTACCAAGATGGACACAATACAGTTACTAACAAGCACAAGTAAGTTACACAAACTTACTTGAGCTATATCACACGACAAGTAGGTGAACAACGCAAGATACTAGATCACACTATATCAACACGATGTATCAAGGGCTGCAAGTATGAACGTGTGGATATAGAGGGTATGCTTGAATGATTAATCTTGTACAAGAAATGGCCAACACAATATAATGAGCACAAGCAATATGCAATGTATGTATGCTCAAATAACACAAGTAAACCACAAGTAAGGAGTTAGGGTTAAGGATAACCAAGATCACTGAGACGAAGATGTATCCCGATGTTCACTTCCTTGGAGGAAAGCTAGTCACCGTTAGAGAGGTGGATGTTACCACGAAGGCACACCAACGCCACGAAGGCTCACCCTATTCTCCCTTTGAGATAACACCACGAAGGCGTTTCTCAACCACTAGTGGTAAGCCTTTGAGGTGGCTTCCAAACCCTCACAAACTTTTCCGGGGGAAATCACACGGATTGATTCCTCTCCGAAGAACTCCTACCGCCTATGAGTCTCCAACCTCCAAGAGTAACAAGATCACGGGGAATGCTCAAAACTTGCTCAAATCGCAAATAGCTTGGGTTGAGAGAAGGAGAGGGAGACGATCTATCTTTTGATTGGAACAAACCTCAAAGGGGCTCACAAATGCTCTTGGGATCTAAGATTTGGAGTGAGCAAATGTGTGTGAGGTGGAAATGTGTTCTTATGAGGATAAGGTTGTGTTAGGCAACCCTCTCACGAAGTGGGAGGGGGTATTTATAGTGGGGAGAGAAATACAACCGTTGGGGATACTTTAAGTCACACAGGTTCTGGACGTCCGACAGTTGTCGGAAGTCCGGGCGTCCGCGAGGGGTCGGTCGTCCGAGGCCTGTAGATACCACTGAAACTATTTTGAATTACACAGCGACCGGACGTCCGGAGAGGACCGGAAATCCGAGTTATACAACTCAACTTCTACTGGTGGTAGGTTCCGGATTTCCGACGAGGGTCGGACGTCCGGCCCTCGGACGTCCGGAGGGAGCCGGAAATCCGAGTTATAGAGCTCATGTTCTTCTGGTGCAGGGCTCCGGATTTCCGAAGCCTGACGGTCGTCCGAGCCTTGACCGGCCCTCAGACGTCCGGAGGGAGCCGGAAGTCCGAGTTATATGGCTCAAGTTTCTGTGGTGCATAGTTCCGAAATTCCGAAGCTGGTCGGCTATCCGGGCCTCGGACGTCCGGAGAGATCCAGAAGTCCGAGTTATATGGCTCTGATTTCTCTGGTATAGAATTCCGGATTTCCGAAGTTGTCGGTCGTCCGGCCCTCGGACGTCCGGAGGAGGCTGGATGTCCGAGGCACTGGTTCTGTTTTCAGATAACAGCAGAGCAGTGGAGATGTGGTCTGAACAGAAAGAGAAGATGTAGTTTGAGCAAGTTCATCGCAAAACATGTGATCCCCTCTTAATAGTGCGGGATCCCTAAGGACTCAAGAATCATAAAAGAGTACTGATGATCCATACTTGAGTGTATACTTTTATTCGCTGATCATTACTCTGCACCACTAACGTCAAAGGAACTGATACCTTTGAGTTAGCCCTTTCACCTGAGCTTGATGTTGTTGTTCCTTCTTGGCTCAAGTTGAAAGCAAGACATGATGAAGTCTTCAAGTAGCTTTCCCATACACAATGCGAAAAGCCTAGCTTATGTATTCATCTTCATTTGTCCACCATGTGAACATCCACAAGAATCAAGCATGAAGTTCTCAAGAATGCTTATCTTGATCTTGTCCTGTCCACCATGTGAACATCCACAAGAATCAAGCATGTAGTGCTCAGGAATGCTTATCTTGATCTTGTCCTTGTTAGCACATGAGGTTGTCCTTGTCAGCACATGATCATTGACAATAGTTTCAATGATATATTCGTGCTGATCCGCTTGAACTTGCACACCACAATCTTGATGACGATCACCACTTGACGTCATCCTTCATGGGTTGTATGAGATCATCCTTTTGACGCAAGCCCAATGGAAGCACACCTAACCCCCACATAGGAGTCTCACAAAGACCATGGGTTAGTACACAAACACGTAATGGACAATGCTTACCATACCATGGGATCACTTGATCCCTCTCGGTACATCTTGTACGCTTTGTGTGTTGATCATCTTGATTTACTCTTTGTCTGAGTACTTGATCAACCTAGTGTTTCTATGACCATTCTTTGGATAATACCTTGAATGACATCTTGGTCATCATATAAACTCCTTGAACCCAACAGATGGACTTCAAGAAGTGCCTATGGACAAATCCTATAAATATAACTTAAAGCAACCATTAGTTGTCATGCCCAAGATGCGATCCTATCCTCAATTTGGCACGAAGGCCTCGTCAGGGATAGAAGCGCATCTCGTCGTGTCACAAGAATGGATATTGTTACAAGTACATGTACTGAAAAGAAGAGATATATAAAGAGTTGGCTTACACTCGCCACAAGCTACATCAGAGTCACATCAGTACATTACATAATCATCAAGAGTAAGAGCAGGGTCCGACTACGGACGAAAACAAACGACAAAAGAAGAACGACGTCCATCCTTGCTATCCCAGGCTGCCGGCCTGGAACCCATCCTAGATCGATGAAGAAGAAGAAGAAGAAGCAACTCCAAATGAACAATCAACGCGCTCGCGTCAAGTAACCTTTACCTGTACCTGCAACTGGTGTTGTAGTAATCTGTGAGCCACAGGGGACTCAGCAATCTCATTTCATAAGGTATCAAGACTAGCAAAGCTTAATGGGTGAGGTATGGTTAAGTGGTGAGGTTGCAGCAGCAGCTAAGCATATATTTGGTGGCTAACTTACGAGTACAAGAAGTAAGAGAGGGAGGATCTACGCATAACGGGCGTGAACTAATGTTGATCAAATAAATGATCCTGAACACCTACCTACGTCAGACATAACCCCACCGTGTCCTCGATCGGAGAAGGACTCACGAAAGAGATAGTCACGGTTACGCACACAGTTGGCAAGTTTTATTTAAGTTAACTTCAAGTTATCTAGAACCAGTGTTAAACAAAGTTTCCACGTTGCCACATAACCGCGGGCACGGCTTTCCGAAAGATTTAACCCTGCAGGGATGCTCCAACTAGTCCATCACAAATTACCACAAGCCGCATAGAAATCCTCAATCACGAAACTCACGATCTCGTCGGATTCCCTAGTGGAAAACCTCAACTCTGAGATTACCCAAAGCATCACCGGAATCCCGATGCACAAGATATCTCGTCAAAGGTAAAACTAATCCAGCAAGGCCACCCGGTGTGTCGACGAACCCGATAGGAGCCGCGTATCTCGTTCTCAGGACACACCGTCTATGCAAAGTGGACGGGAACCAAACCTCGAGTTGCCCCGTGGTGGCACCGCCGACTGCTAGGTGGGTGGACCAACACTCATGAGGAGCACCGGCCCGGGGGTTGATTAAGTTATCCTCGGGTTAATTACTCTCTATGCAATTCATTAGTTATTAGGCAAATGCAGTACCAAAGTTGGGCCTTGCCAGACCAGCTTTAATCTAAAACGAATTATCAAGGGGGTCCCCATAACAACCCTGATCGTGTTAGGAGCGCTCATTTATGGAACATAACACCGGTAGCCGAAAACTAAGGGGGCAAAGGTGGAACAAAACACCAGGCTAGAAAGGCCGAGCCTTCCACCTTTTACCAAGTATATAGGTGCATTAAATTAAATAGCATTTAATATGGTGATATAACAAAGAACCCATGCTTTCGCATGGAAGCACCTGCACCTGCAACTAGCAATGCTAACAACAGGGTTAAGCAAGCAGTAACATAGCCAATCCGTGGTTTGCTAGGCCGAACAGGTTGAAGGTAATCATGGCATTGTTGAGAGGCCGAGATTTAACATGTGGTAGGCAACGAGACATAAACGATAGAAGCGATAACTAGCATGGCAATGATAGTAATGGTATCTGGGAAAATGATCATCTTGCCTGAGATCCCGCTTGGAAGAAGAACAACTCGGAGAAGTCGGCGAACCAACGTAGTCGAACGGGTCCTCACATTCCGACACGCTTGCGGAACTCTATCGAGACGGAGGAAACCGGAAACAACCATCAACACAAGATATTCACCACACAAATGCAAGACATGATGCACACCCTAATATGATGCATGATCAGATCAAAG
The DNA here is from genome assembly GCF_904849725.1 of Hordeum vulgare subsp. vulgare. NCBI lineage: Eukaryota > Viridiplantae > Streptophyta > Magnoliopsida > Poales > Poaceae > Hordeum > Hordeum vulgare. The sequence goes on from NC_058518.1 coordinate 423,394,827, forward strand.
ATGCAAGGGATGGCATGGCAATTCATCTCACGCAAACTCTACACATTAAGTGAAGCTCGATATGCAACGGGTTGCATATCGACGGAACTCCACATTTAATTATTTAATTCACTCTCGATTATTTACACGGCAAAAATAATGTTGTTTAACATGGCAAGGGTGAAGCGACGAACCTACATGGCACCCTAGTCGGTTAACACGCGGAGCATAGAACGGAGCTACGGTACAAGAACATGCAACACAAGATCATATGCCATGAATGCGTCATGCATGAGAGTTCAACACATCACGACAAGGAGGGAAATAAACATGGTGTCGCCATGGTGAGCAAGAGGAAACCATGGCGGCGAATCAGAAACGATGCCACGGCAACGTTCGGGTCCCGATAACTCGAGGAGAAACCGGTGCCAACGTATACGAACGCGTGCGGGAACGGAAAATAAAGATGGGGTGATCCCGTATCTCGGGTTCCCATGTGTCGAGGGCTCGACGAAAAGGAAGACGACGTGCACTGCAAATAAACGGTGCATACATGCATTCAACTTGTACAACACATACATCCGTACATCACTAGCACACGGTACACGACATGTCCCCTCGGTATACCTTTGAAGCGTGCATATCGAAGGGGTTCGGTCGAAGCGGGCGTCGTGGTCGTCGTGGAAGTAGTCGTACACGCGCCGGTAGTTGAAGTAGTGGTACACGGTCTCGTCGACGGCAGTCGTACTCTCGGCGTCGGCAGACGGTCTTCGGCGTCGGTAGTCGTTCACGAATTCGTAGATGTTCGGGGTCGTCGGGGCATCGTGGTACTCGCGGCGAACTTGTCGGTTCCATGGAGGGGGGTTGGTGCACGCGGCGTCGGCAACCAGCGACAGCGGCGACACGACTACAACAGCTATGACAGCGACGGCAGCAGGCAAGCGACCTCAACTAGCATCAATGGCGCAAGCGGCAGCAGCCTCGGCATCAGCGGCAAACAGCAACTAGCAGGGAAATCATCAACAGCCAGCATCTACCTAGCAGCAGGAAGCGACTACACTTGCCACTACAAATGCAGCTAAGCAAAGGCAGCAACGGCAATAGCCAGCAGCTATGGCACGGCAAGCAAAACAGCGGCAATAGCAATAGCAAGCACAAGCACCTACCAGAAGTAGCAAAACGCAACCGCTAGCTAGTAACATACGACAGCGAAATGCATCGGCCACGCCATCTACAGCAAGCAACAGCAAGACACGCAGCGAGGCAGCAAACACAAACAACAAGCAAGCTACAACATAGCAGCATCTACAACACGCAAGCATCAGCCGCAATTGCAAGAGCAGCTGCTAAGCCAAGCTAGCAGCAACCACAGAAACTAAGCAAGCATGGCAACAACAGCATACAACAAGGCAGACAACACGACAGCAAGAAGAAGAGGGCTCCGGCGGCGCGGGCTCAGGGCTAGACGGCGGTGTAGCGAGGCGAGCACGGCGGCAGTTGAGTCCGGCGACGGCGCGAGGCTGACGGAGCCGGCCAACACGGGGCTGGGCGAGCTGCTGGCGGTGGGGCTGCTCGGCGAGATGGAGGCGGTCGGGGCGAGGCAAGGGGGCCTGGAGGCGGCGGGGCGGAGCAGGTGGCGAGGCACGGGCTGGGGCTGCTCGAGGCCATGGCTGGCGGCGCGCGGGACGGGCTGCACGAGGGCGAGGGGCGAGAGCAGGGCGGCGCGCGGGACGGGCTGCACGAGGGCGAGGGCGAGCGCAGGCGGCGGCAGGGCGGCGCGCGGGACGGGATGCATGAGGGTGAGGGGCGAGCGCGGCGGCGGCAGGGCGGCGCGCGGGACGGGCTGCACGAGGGCGGCGCAGGAGCAGGGAGGTGCGGGGCTGGCGCCGCTGGAGGGGCGAGGCGAGAGAATCGGGGCTGGGCTAGGTCACGGGGGAGGGAAGCTGGTCCTTGGGCCGGCTGGCCTGGGCTGGCTCCTCCCCCACTTGTTTTTTTTAAAAACCTTAAAAACAGAAATCTGTAAATAAAGAAAGGTTTTTTTAAACAAAATAAAATAAACTAAAATAAATGCCTTTTACCCTTTTAAAACAAATGCCAACTATAAATAGATTGGGCATTTTTAAAGGAATAGAAATGAAACCTTTTTTTAAAGAATAAAAATAAAACCCTTTTTAAAAGAATTAAAATCACAACCCTTTTGAAGAATTAAATTAAAACTCTTTTAACAAGAAGATAAAAATAACCCCTTTTTTAAAAGAATTAAATAAAACCCCTTTATTTAAAGAATAAATAAAAGCCTTTTAAAAGAGAAAATAAGATGGGAGGGTTTTTAATATAAAGCAAACGGGGAAATAAAATAAAAACCTAAGGGTTGCCCCACATTTAATAAAAGGATTTTTTTGAAAAGAAGAAGACGCACCCTTTTAAATAGGGGTTTTAAACGAAGACTTTGGCAAAACCACAAAAACGAAATGAGAGAGGAGAGAAGGGGAGTAGGTTTAGGTCGGCGGTGCAACGGGGTTTAGCGGTGGCTCTCACGCTCCCTCTCTCATCACACCAACAAAACAACGTCACTCACGAAACACTAATGCCTAACAACACGGAGCAACAAGCAACACCGACAAAACACCGATGACATGATGCCATGCATGATGCGATGATGCAACTACATGACGATGCAAAATAAATCTAATCACACGGCGGAAACGGAATAGAGGGGGGAATCTTCTGGAACGTCGGTCTCGGGCTGTCACATTAGTCCATAGGAGTTGTCATCAATTACCAAAACCACATATGGAGATATATGCTCTAACAGTTGTCTATGTATCCACACATGTATTTGAGTTTGTAATCAATACAATTCTAGCATGGATAATAAACGATTATTATGAACAAGGAAATATAATAATAATCAATTTATTATTGCCTCTAGGGCATATTTCCAACAATATTATCCTTTGGTACTTGAGCGCATGCAACAATAGAATTCTCTTGTTGCTACATAAAGCAACCAATCTCATTATTATTTTAGCATGTAGAATGAATAAGAATGCCATATTACAAGGATTTTTAGCAACGTACACCACCAAGCGTGCACTTCTTATGAGGAACATTTGTTCCTTGAGTTCCTACACCACCACCATTTTTTTTGTTTTTGCATTCCAATCAATCTTGTTATTTAACATGTAGTAATAATGAATAAGAACACTATATTGCAAGGGTTTTCAGCAACATACACTAGTTTGTTTTGGTATTTTCTTTTTAAACTTGGGTGCCTTCTCGAGCCAACTTTTATCTCTCTTTGAACTCTTCTTCTAAACCTCCTTTTTCTTTAAGCGTGCAACACTAACCAAAACTTCATATTACGGAACAACATGTTGGACTTTATATGAATCACTCAAAATACTTGTAGATGTACAAAATTTTTCTTGAGGTTGCTTTTGAAGGGAATCAAGTGTGTTGTCCACCAACAAAGAACATTCTAGATGGCTTGCATCTTGATATGCCAAATTCAGGAATTTGTGAGACCAAGACTTATAGCGGACCATAGCATCCATTTTTGGATTTTCAACAATGCTATTTCCGTTGTTGTCTTCTATAGTTCCATATCTTGCTTCCCTTATCCATCTCTCTAGAATGTGATGGTTCGACAACAACTTGATATTCATCAAGTCAAGAACTTTTAATGCATGGCCACACAATATTCCAGTCCTTTTAAACTGCCCACAACTACATGAAGATGTTTTCTCCAAAGGATCACCAACAACAATTCGCTCTAGTTCAGAACTTAAATCACCATCAGCCCTCACAATTGCAACAAAATATGTGTTATTTCCATCCAGTGCTCTAGTACATGCAGCCATGGATCTTTCATATTCAGTTTGAAATGCTTCAAATATTGCGGGTGTGTAAAGTTTGCTTTGCTTGCAATAGCATGGGTGTCTTCATTATTATTCTAGGTAACTTTTTCCTAGCTTCAAATTCTGCATCTAGTTCCTTATTTCTTTTTCCTTGCACCGCCCATTCAAAATTCTTCAAGAACCGAATGATGTCAAAATCTAATTTTAGATGTTTTTTCAAGTCACTATTGAAACTCTCACTTAATTGTGTGCTTCTCACACCCAATGTAAAGACATCTCTCATGTAACATTCAGCCCATTTTTTCTTGAACTTATAGTTGCTATCCAACCATGACATCTCCTTTTCGTCCACCTTATTACTCATGATGTCAAATGCTTCTTCAAAGGTCGTTGTTTCCTCAATGTTATACATACAAGCACTAAAATCTGAGAAAATGTGTGATTCTTCTTCTTCTTCTTTTTCTTCTTCCTCTTTTTATTCTTCTTCTTCTGCCTCATTTTTATCTTTCGAAGAATGTGAGTCATCAGCTTTGCTGTCGCATAAGTGCTTCACAACATTTTGCATAATGTGAAAGGTACATAATCCATGCCATGCTTCTCTGAATACCTCCCCGACGGCATTTCCCATTGCAGTGTCTTGGTCAATAAATATAGCTCTAGGTGTTTTTTCATTGCGTGCAACTAGAAAAGACTTAAATAGCCATTGGAAAGAGGCAAATGTTTCATCAAACATAAGAGCAGCACCAAAAATAATGGTCTCCCTGAATTGGTTGAGTCCAACAAAAACCCCAAAAGGCCTATATTCTCTGTTTGTGCCAAATGTAGTATCAAATGTGACAACATCACCAAAGTGTGCATAATCAATGACTATCTTAGCATCAACCCAAAATATATTGCTTATATTCTCCTCACAATCCAATTGCAAAACATATTGGTAAGAAGGATTCTCGGCGATCTTGTCTTGAAAATACTTCAACATGCTTCGTTCCTGTCCATAAGCCAACTCTCTGTGGCACTTGCCCTGCAAGTGATTTTTTAGATGACGAGGAGTGTAGGTGAGATTCATTGGTCCTCCAACTTGGCGACTAGCTAGCTCATGTGAAGCTTTTGGCCTAATCTATCTCAATTTCGAAAGCCCGAACTTATGAAATCTTTCTTTGTGATAACACCAAATGGAATGTTTGTGGCAAGTAAAGACCATAATTGTGTACGAGCATTACATCAACCACTTCATAAGTTTACGTGCCACTCGATCCAATGAAAGTGTCATCCGTGGTGATGTAATGGTCGATCCAATGAAAACTGTCGATCATAACATCAAATGGAAAGTGTTGATCCAATGAACCGTCAAACTGATTTAACACAATGGTGCCAAATATCGATAGCACATAACACTCTGGACGGGGAACCCTCGGCCTCGACCCATCTAAGACGCACCGCCTCCATAAAACCAAGCAATAACAACCACGAGGGTTTGACGTGGAAGACGGGCGGTCATCAATTTTTGTAGCGGAGCTGAAGGCCAAGGTTGAACGCAGTTTCACCCTGACAGTCGTGGCAGGTGGCTTCAACTTATTAGGTTGCATACAAACATAAGTTCGTCCAACGAGAATCTTCCTCGCATGCATTTGTTTAGTGACCGCATTATAGAGATGGCTCTACATGAGATTGCCCATGTAGGGATAAGGTTCACGTGGATTAATAAATAGTTTGACCCAATTAAGAATGTGTTGGATCTCATCCTGATGTCCGTTTAATGGGAGGTGATGTTTTTGATGTGTTCATTCAAGACGGTCACGTCGATTGGCTCTGACCACTTTCTCAATACCCCTTGTTAATCTCGTCTCAAGTTTGTATTTCTTATGTATGCATTATGATGGGATGAACAATCTAGTAGCGTGAAGTTTTTATTTCAAAATTTCAACAACGATTTACATGATCTATTCTGTAATTAATTGCGAGATAATGCAAAAACGTTTTTTGCTCGAATTATATGGTACATATGCTCTAAGGAGGAACAGGAAGATGAGCTGGTTCGCTCGTTCGTCCCCAGCACGAAAGTTTTTTGCTGATGACGTGGCAACATCACATGCACTGAGATCTGTGTAGAGTATCTTAACGGCAGCCAATGTGTTTGCTGAAATTTGCTAGAAATCTTACGTTCGAGGAATAACAGTTTCCCTAGTACGATTTTATTTTCGAAACGTTAGAGCTTTTACAACCGGACCCCTCAAATTCGACTCCTCAAACATCCGCGGACGTGCCGGTGCGTCCGTGGACACTGAGCGGTCACGCTTTAAATAATGCGATCTACATCCGGATACCTCAAATTCATACTATTATATGCAATGTAAACCTAATACTAAGCGGAGCTCGTCAGGCTCCGTCGTGCCCATGTTGCCCCTCATAGTGTCGGTCCGATCGCGGCGAGGTAGAGTAGGACATGGGACACTAGCCGACTCACGGGAGTCGAGGTCCCGCCGTCTCCCATACCCTACTCTTCCTCGTCGAAGCCCGGAACCCGGACGGTGTCAGTAGACGTGAGGTCGAAGACGGATCCTTCCTGGGAGGAGCCGACGTCCACCACAACGCGGTTGCGTCGACCGCAGTGTTGCACCTACGCCCCCCCGGAAAGTGTGACTTCGCCTCTCCAAAATCCGCCGCCGCGAGGGCCTCCGCCGCATCCCGTGCCTGTTGCCTCGCCCGACGAGCACACCATGCCATGACATTGCCCGAGGTCGGCCATGCTTCGTGCCCGGCACGCCAACGGAGGGGTTGCGCTTTCGTCATGGCATTCGGACGCCAGATGGACCGCACCGCTTCAAGTGAGGGAGCAACGCCGAATCCAACCACCGATTGTGCGAACACAATGGATTTCCGGCGTTGCGAGTCCGAGCGCTGCCGTTGTGCGGCCGCCTCCCGGGAGCGGCGGAGCGCAAGCCGGACGGCCATCTCCTTCTCGGGGCCGCGTGGGTCGAGCTCGTGGTCGACGGATCTGAAGGTGAAGGACTCGGATCCGCTGCCAGCCATGCCGGATGTGAGCTTGGGTGACGGATGAGAGTGAAGGGGTGTAAAATGAAATGTCTGGCGACCGGATGAGAATGTATACGTAGGTAGATGCGGGCTAGCGCGCGTCCGGGCTCCCCATATGCGTCTCATATTTGGGCTGGAAATGGAAGGTCCGGTCAGCTCGATCGTTTGAGGCTGGTTTAAGAGACGTGTCTGGATCGATTTTTTTATGACCGACGATGAGGCGTCATACGGTACGGACATTTGAGGAAGGTTTGAGGATCCGGGTGTAGGTGCTCTTACCGCTAGGAGTAAGTCAACTACCCTAGCTTCCCGATAAACCCCAGTCCGGACACGATTCCTCCCGATCCCTCTATTTTTCTCCTGACCTAGACGGCGGCCGCCGGTGTGCTTTTGCCTCCCGCTCCCCCGTCCACACCTCCGCCCCAACACCTGCCCCGCTCACTCTCACGCGTTAATCAACCGTGCCGCGCGACCCACCCATGGCTTCCGTACCGCCACTCCATGTCTCCTTGGACGAACATGAAAGTTCTGACCAAGAGGGTTTTCAGGAAGGTCATGGAATTGCTAATGGAACTGAATCAAATGTAAAAAAGAGAAAACAAAGGTATATTCACACATCGCATCCTCCTGGTATACCTCAACAGTGTCACCGTAGACTCTTAAATAATTACATCCTTGTTTTTATTTATTATTTCCCAGGGAAATAGAAATCAGTGCCTTGGAGGAAAGGGCTGTGCGGAAAGGTATACCGCAGACTCCAGATGAATTCGAGAAGCTGGTCAGGAGCTCTCCCAATAGTAGCTTGGTCTGGATAAACTAGTAACAGTGCACGTGCAACGCACGTATAATCGAATAATGTGAATAAAAACAATGAACTATAAAGCAAGTCAAGATTTTACTTGTAAGCCTAACGTTGTAATTCGCGTTACACACATATGTATTGTATCGTCAGTTTCTGTCTCATCTTATATCAAAACTTCAGTTCAGTCAGCTTGGCTAGCATGTTGTATATCGTTCTTCTTTTCGGTCAGATGAGTTGCTGTTTAGTTGTTGTCTCCCTCGGCTGCTGTTTGTTGTCTCGGCAAGATAAGCTAGCCCAGAGTTTACGTGTAATCAAGCCTAATGTATGTTGTAATGCATGTGGAAATGAAACCGACGACAGATACGTGCACGACCAATAGGCTAACAAAACGTCCCCTCACCCCAAACCGTCCCTCCCCTTTCTGCTATCGCGATCATATATTTCCGCTATCATGATCATATATAGATCTTAACAATCATATGTACCAAAATTCAAGCCAACCGATTTGAACACCAATCTAAAAGATACCGAAACCTAAAAATTAAGAGAATCATTGTGGAACTTCATTGTATCCATACCTCGAAAGTCCACATGCATGAGAATAGAGACAATCTACTTTAAAACAATGGGTACTTAACCTGTATTGGTCCTTGCGTAGACGGATAACTAATCCTCTAATGGATATATTAACAATTCAAACTTGAGAAAGAATAGATAGATAGGAAGGGTAATAACTGACCAAATATTTTTGTATAGTAGACTATCAAAAGTACCTATCCCTATGCAGCTATGCAGAATCAACTCGGTTCAATCAATGACCGAAGGGAAAAGAGTCCATCGATACAACAGAAGCAATGCAATTGAAGCTGGAGCAAAAGCACCACCAGATAATCACATCAAACAATTAGCTTGTGGAGAACTGTCAATACTTCCACGTCAGTTATTAAAGATGTCTGACACAAACAAATGTTCTTGGTTCAGAAGCTGACCGAGTGTTCTTGGTTGTAGATTTTCTGAAATAAGGAGTAACAATTAATCAATGATGATGAGCAATCAATATAACAAGCATCAGCCTCCTTCATCTTTCCTCCAGCCATTCCCACCTTTTCTTTACCCACTTCCATAACGGTGTGCAGAAATTCTGAACTCGACAGGCAGCACAACATATAAGCACTGAACAGAACAGGTAGCAGTTTACAACTTGCATGCAGAAAAGAACAAACAAGGCGTTGCATTAAGCGTTAAACATCACTACATCAAGTGACAACACCACTCAAAGGGGCTAAGAGGAGTCACGCAGCAGATGACAGTCTAGGTCTCAGGAGGAAGCAGAAAAATACAGTGTCAGAGCTGGATTCTCCAGGCGAGTCGCCCTAGGCGTTCTGATAGTGGTGCAGCTTGTACATCAGCACTCTTCCACCGGCGTGTCCGGGCTGAAGTCCAGGCACCGGGGGTACTGGAGGCCGAACCGGGGCCCTGGCCAGTTCTGGAACACGGTGAAAGACGGAACGGGCACAAGCCTCGTCTCATTCCGGTCCTTCCCCGAGCTTATCGCCAGGACCTGGGCGTCGTGGTTGAACTTCATTTGACCGATCTCGGTCGTGAGGTGCAGCTGAAGACGGTGAGGTTCTGATAGTCTTTGATAGTCTTCAGCTGCTTCCTCCTCCCACCGAGGAACTCGTCCCTGTTGTACAGGTTCACGATGCCGCTGCTGGAGCCTGTGGCGAAATAGGAGCTGTCCTGCGAGGTGCATAGAGAAAGGCCTGTCAGGGAACCCTCGTCGGTAGCTTGTGGATACACTTCCTCGTTCTAACATCCCAGTGGTAAACATGGTCATTCCCGCCACTGCCTAATAGCTGATTCCCACCGTTCACAAAAGCCAATTAACGCACATTTCCATTCATCTTGAGGGTTCCAATGAGTTGCTTTGTTTTGGAAGATATCAAGAGAATATACCCCTCGTTACCAACAAATGCAATGGTTTTTGAGTCAGGTGATATCTCAAAGTTTTCTAGGCTTTTCTCATCACGGCCGTTCAAGGGTCCAGTCTTACTAACAGCAGCTTTCACCAGATCAAATGAGTAGAAGAACTTCCTCCTGCCTGATTGGATCAATTCAGAGCCACCAGGTAGAAATGATGCCCTATGAACAGGACAATCCTCAACGAATATGCTCTAGATCTTGGGGTTTCCCTTACCGTCCATCTGGAAAAATCTCAGACGTTTATCCAGGCCTGCATCAAGCATCAGCAGTCCATTCCTGTGAAACTGCACGAAATTGATAGGGCCACTGGATGGCTCCTGTGCATTACCATCAAGCATCAATAAGCCTTGAGAAGTCCAATATGCCAGGCAGAAGCTTAGCAGTACCCTTGACAACAAGCACATCAAAGAATATTGTCGACTCCGCTGTCCTCACCGGATTCATCATCGTACACCCCAGGGAGAGGAGCTTTACGGTCCATATCTTCCCAGCCAGTGAAGGGGTTCAACTTGGCATGGTGACCGTGCAACCTAGCTTCACACTCTCTGCCCGAGATCACACGCTCATCAGCCTCCTTTCTCAACTTCCTCAATCTTGCAACCTTTAAGATGTCCACCACAGTCTGCTCCTCCTCATCATCTACCCACGCAGGCTTCCTCCCCTAATTGACCATCTCATTTTCATCGACTTCACTGCAGAAGCTCTCCTCATGATCACCGTTACCGGCAGACCGATTCATGAAGAACAAAGGACCATCCCTGCCATGATCCGACAGCACAGCCCCAAATTTAGTGCCAAACTTCAGTGGCGCATAGATCGGCCCAAACAACAAAACTTGTACATAGAAATCAACAACAAAACTTGTACAAAGGCATATGCTTACACGAGTAGTTTCTCAGAAGAATGGCTCATCATGTACAAGCAGAATAACAATCTTGATAATTAGGACGCAAGTATATGATACAAGATATTAAGAACACTGCTAATTAGATAAAAAAAGTTTAAGAAAGGCAAGAAACAAAGGTACCTGGATGGCCGAGCGGGGCGAGCGGGGAGCGGCACGGGGGCGGCGGCGGCCAAGCGGGGCGCGGCACGACGCGGGGAGAGCGGGGTGCGACGCGGGGCGAGCGGGATCGGCGCTGAGAGGAGGGCGGTGGTGGCGCGACACGGGGGGCGGCGGCCAAGCAGGGCGCGGCGCGGGGCGGGGAGAGCGGGGTGCGGCGCGGGGCGAGCGCAGCGGGGCGCGACAGGGCGCGGGGAGCGGCCCGGGCAAGCGGAAGCGGAGGGCAGCGATGGCAGGGCGGGAGAGGAGGGCGGCGGTGGCGCGGGGCCAACGGTGGCGGTACTCGGCGACGGGAGAGGAGGGTCGTGGCGGCGGGTCGGGAGAGGAGGGTGGCTCGGGGGCGGGGAGCGGGGGGAGGGGTCGCGGCAGCTGGGCGAGCGGGAACGGTGCGCGGGGGCGAGTAGGAGCGGCGGGCGATCGGGGTGAGCGGGGCGAGGGCTTGCGGGAGCAGTTCCAGATCGGGGAGGGGGAGGCGGACGGCGAGGGGGAGGAGGAGGCGGACGGGGAGGGGGAGTTGGACGCGGAGGCGATGGCGAGGGGGAGGAGGACGCGGGAGCGGTTCCAGTTTGGTTGGTGGAGTATGTTCAGCCAATTGTAATTGCTAAGTCCACCTAGCAGACGGTGGATTAACGAGGGCTATTAGATTAAGATCTGTGGGATTAATCGTGGGGGTGCTGATTGGTTTTTTTTTTGTGAGGCGTTTTATGGGGTGTCTGTAGTGTAATTCTTGTTTGATTGTTTAATAGTAGTATAGATATAGATATATGGTATTTTTGGTAGGCCTCGCGGATGTTGAGAAAGCACGTTCAGTTGCTGAAAGGTACGCCTATATAGTAAGGATCGTCGTTTGAAGATCATGTTTTCCATTAACCTGCGGTGATAGGAATTTTCTGTTCTGAAGAAAAGAAAAAATCCATGAAACTATTCAATTCTTAATATTCTGCAAAGACATCTAGTTATATGCTTTCTTCACTGAAATTTTGACTAGTTGCATGAATTGTCATCTTAAGTCTTAACACAAGTGTCCCTCGTGTTTACTAGGGCTTTGAGGACAATAAACATTAGAGAGGAGAATGAGAAACTCAATGTATGGGTGGCTTACTTCAACCTTGAAAATGAATATGGGAGTCCACGAGAGGTAAGTTGCAGCTTGCAAACGACACTACTTTATGTTTCCTTCTTTCTGCTCTTCTAGTTGATACTGATCTGTCGTTGGTATATACAAAGGAGGCCGTCCAGAAGATATTCCAAAGAGCCGTGCAGTATTGTGATCCCAAGAAGGTACACCTGGCTCTTCTTGGAATGTATGAGAGGACTCAACAGCATCAACTGGCAGATAAACTTCTTAATAGAATGACCAGAAGATTCAGAACTTCGCGCAAGGTTAGCTTGTCAATTTGTTGTTTGCATATGGGGCAAATTTGTGACCTGCATGATGTGATTGTAGATCTGGTTACGCCGCATTCGATTTTCTCTTGGGCAAGGCAAAGACGTTGAATACATCAACTTCGTCGTAAACCGCGCGCTTGTAGGTCTGCCACAGCGCAAGCGTATTAGGCTTCTCACGCAGACCGCTATCCTGGAGTTCAAGTGTTGGGCGCATGAGGAAGGGAGATCCAGATTTGAGCAGATCCTATGGGATTATCCAACAAGAACAGATATTTGGAGTGTTTACCTCGATCAAGTAATATTGCATTTGCAAACTGTCTCCTGTATATGTTATCCGCCTGTCAATCTTTTGAATTCAATTGAAGCAATGATCTTTTGTAGGAAATTCGACTTGGTGACACGGAAATTGTACGCGCATTATTTGAAAGGGTGATATGCCTTAGTCTTCCTCCGAAAAAGATGAAGGTTTCTCTGTGTATCCCTACTCTTACTACTATTGCATAAATAGTATGACGACATATACATGCACAAAACTCAATCACATATCTATTTTTGCGACGCATCTTTCTTCTTAGCATACTTTATCCGTATTTCACCTCCTTTCCTCTCATGTTCTCGTTCAATGGAGCTTAAATCGTTTAGCTATGATTGCAAGGTTGTAATTTTAATTTAGTGCATGGGTTTGTTGGGCTGAGCTCAAGCGTGAAGGACATCTCTCTTTACTCAATTTATCCTCTTACCTGCATATATGGATCTTTTACTGCTTTCTATTCACTTTCCCCGTGGGATATTCTCAATTTTTGTTTGGAAAGTTCAACTTTGTTTGACTGAGGACCCTAACCTACCTGATATTTGGCCATTCACAAATTATCGTGTAATCATTTTCAACAAAATCTTTGTGAGTGTTCCTTGCTTTAAAATTAGTTTAATTTTCATACCATGCTCGTCATTTGCAGTTCTTGTTCAAGAAATACCTGCGATATGAGAAGTCTCAGGGCGATGAAGAAAGAATTGAGCATGTAAAGCAAAAGGCGCTCGAGTTTGTGAACATGATTCCCTGAGAATAATCATGACCCTCACTTAACATCAATGAAAAGCAGCGCTGCTGCATTTTGTCAAAGAAAATTCTGTGAAATGCATTTGCCTGTGGAATAGTAAAACTTTTAGGGTCAGCTCTGTACTTTTTTCTTTTCAGAAATCTACCTCAGAAAATGTTTCTTTCGAAGGGTCCTGTGCATCATCTCTCTCCTTTTGCTTCACTACCCCCCCTTACAAACTTGTAAAGGGTATTTTCGTCCCATCATTGAGGTGTAAATGGTATTTTCGTCCCATCATTGAGGTGTAAAGGGTATTTTCGTCCCATCATTGAGGGACTAAAAATAATTGAAATTAGATGTGCAGTTATCTCGTATCCCTACCTGGTATTATTGAACTAAGAATGTGTATGTACAGTAAGCGATTTTATAGTTTTCTTTGACACAAGCTTTTTTTGGTTAACTAACTTATTGTTGACCCTCCATTTTTCTTGACCATCTTTTTTCCTTTTTGTATTAAGACATGAATATATTTTTTAATGACACTGAATGATATTCCAAATGACTAATTCAGATGTCATTCTCTTCAGAGACAAGGTTTTCTTCAGCGTTCAATTTGCCTTTCCTGTACTAATGTTAGTGCTGGCATGGTGGTGTCTAATTGTCATGTCATGTCATTACAAACGTGCTTTTGGGTCTGAATATGTGGGTCCCTTCTTCGTATGTTGCGTCATGAAATGCTCTATATTATAGTTGTATACTGTTTCTAATTGGAGATAGGAACAAACAACTTTGTTTGAATTGGTTGTAAATAAAAATATTTACTTATACATAACCCGAGGCTCACATTCTCATTATTATTTTTATCCAAGCCAGTTAATTCAAGGGGAAATGTGCAGTTACCCTGTAAAGGAGTATGTATTTCCTCTAAAGCTTCCCAAGGTTATCTTGTTCTTTCGTTTTTTTTTATGTGGAGTCACTTTCTCTTTGTTGGATGTTGTATTCAACTTGCTATGTACAACGGCACTTCCTTTCGCCGTTTCTCTAACCAGTTCATGCGGATGCCCGATGTACTGAACATTTCTCTATCTTTAAAATCTGATTGAAATGACCCTGAAAAAAAAACTGACCGAAATGCTTCATGCCCCACGGAATTAGAAATCAGCTAATAAAGTCTCAATTCAGAAACTGAAATCTGTACCATTTGTTCATCTATCTATTTATTAATCTATTTTCACGACAACGGCAACGCGTGTCTTTTCTTCTAGTATTACCTCTAGTTTTAAAGTTTAAATTAAACTGTCAAAACGTCTTATATTTACAAAAGAGAGAGTGTATATGTATGTATAAATAAATATGCCATGGGGTCCTTCAGAATTAATGGTGGACAAGGTTGGCATTCTCTAACCAAATGCAAGATACACCAAATGATCAAAAACTTTCTTTTCCATTGTGCCATCAAGTTACAGTGCAGGGCCTCATGACATGAGTCCGATACCTGCTCATGTCGGTAAACTTGGCCATGCCAATGGGAATCGCCTTGGCCCTAAACAGTAAACTTGGTCGCCTTTGTAAAAATCGCCTTGGCCTTGATGTCGGTGAAGATGATGTTCTACCGAGCGGTTGTACGACGTCTGTGACGAATCTTGGCAGTACGGTCCTTGATCCTCTTGGCGTGCCCATGGAACTTGCGCAACTCGTACTCGTCCATGCAGGTAAAGTTGGATTCCTCTTCCATTTCCAACTTTTTCCTATATAGCTCCTGATCTTCAATTAGCGATTCTAGTTCATTCCCAGGAAACTCGCCCATCCAGCATGGCGTGTATGGGAAAGCTGCGTCCGTCTCTCCACATGGTAGCCCGCAGCAGGGATCGAAATCTGCTGGAGACACATCGCCCAAGTCCTGAAATTTCGAGTTGTTCCAATCATAGGCCATTCCTCTTGCTCTTATCCCCGCTAGAATCAAGAAGACAATCTCTTCGTAAGGATGAAACCCAAGGAAGTAATAAGGATCCCGATATCCCTCTTCAACATTGTCTTCAATGTCAATAATGTTATCCTCGTCAGAGTTCCAATCATATTTCCCTTCCACCGGCGCTCTGTAATCTCCATGTTTATTACCGATGTGGTCAAAGAACCACTTACGGTGGTTAACATCCTGTAGGACCCATCGTCTGCCCAGTTTTTTGTCCTCATGTTCAAAGATCTCGAGATGGGTATCATGTTTTAGCACCCACTCTATTCGGCCGCATGATTCGTTGAGATGCCAAAGCTGTAGAAATCCATCCCAGCTACAAGATATTGCGCAATACACCCCTTCCTTTGATTTTCCCAAATGATGGTTGGGATGTTCGGCACTCGGTAGCTTGATTACACTGTAAGTGTGATCTGACAAGGACATTCTGCAAAGAACAACCAGTCGGATGCATATTATTAATAGCGGTCTAAACGAGTCATGAATTTGTTAAGAGTAGAATGGTGACCCAAGGGGATCGGAGTACAAAATTACCTCGTAAGATAGCCATGCTGACAGTGGACATACAGCGCACTTTGCCAATAGACGGCACGATAACGATACCGATCATCCTCCACATCCGTATGCATGTTGGCGACCATCCCTGCACCTGCAGCCTCCCCTTCTCGAAGGAAGGTCGTCTCGTCCCACCGCTGAGTCACCGAGGAGAACACATGCATCACGCATGATGCGGGAGGCCACTCCGACTCGAGCAATGGGTCGTCGTCGTCGTCGTCGTCTGATTCGCCGGCGGGTGGCACGCGTGGGATCAGGAAGACCTCGAAGTGCGGCGACACGGCGGGGTCGAACGCGAGGTAGGCGGCCTGGCCGGATTCCGCCATGCGCGGCCTAGGGCGTTGGGGCAAACGCGTCCACCGGCGCGTGGCCGGGTTGACGACGTACTCGCGCGGCTGCGCATCGGGGCTCTCATCACGGCAGAGCAGGAGCCCGTTGCAGTGGTCCGTGACCTTGACGCCCATCATGCATGGCAAGAAGTCCAGCCCTCCGCAGATGGCCGGGCCCGTCGAGGGCCGGGAGAAGAACTCCGAGTAGGTACACCACCAGCTGAAGTTGATGAAGATGCCGCGTACGGAGCGCGAGAGCAGGTGTCCGCGCAGGCGGGCGTCGACGGTGTCGCGCCAAGCCCTGCAGACCCGCCGGGCCGATGCAAGGCCGTGCTGCTCGAGGCGCCGGAGGACCTCCGCGAGGACGTCGCCGGGTACCTCGGAGAGCTCCGGTGCCATGGTCGATCGATCTTTCTCTCGCCGCTCCTTTTAGTTTCCCGGTCGCCCGTGATCGCGCACGCGCCGCAGGCTGCAAGTTGTTAGCGAACTACCTGGAACGTGGTGCAATCTTGGATAATAACGAACACAATTGGAGACGTATCCGGCCAGGAGTAGTATACCGACGTATTGGAGGCGGTCAAAAACCTGATATGTATTACGGAGTAGTTGTCTATAAAAAGGTTATCTCCAAAAAAAATGTATCACAATGTTGTTTCTTAAAAAGGACCGATCTGCACCGGTGCGTCCATTGAAACTTTCGGCCGATCGACGCACAACCCTCTGATTAACCATGCAACAACCGTTGGATAACGTAGAAAAGAAAGTCAATCGAGAAAAAAACAGGACCATTCCTCGTCCCCGCACAGCCCATGGCCGATTGCAACTCCATGTTCTCGTCCTTGCAGCCTCGCCGGCGATGCACATCTGCGGTAACAGCTCCGAGCTACACGGCTTGCAGCTCCAGCACACATAGTTGTAGCTTCTGCAATACATGGTTGTAGCAAAAATCGACACCGATTGTAGCAAAAAAATCCGACAAATTCGGGTTGCAACTCTTATGAACGTGGATGCGGCTTTTTTAATGGACGGTTGTAGCAAAAATCGACACCGGTTGTAGTTGTAGCAAAATAATCCGACGAAATCCGGTTGCAACTTTCATGAACGTGGATGCAACTTTTGTAATGGACGGTTGTTGCAAAAGTCGACACCGACTTTAGCAAAAAAAACCGCTGGCGCGGCCATCCACACGATAGAATTAACCTTAATCCTATGACCCACGCTCGGCCTGCCAAAGGGTTTGGCCGGCGCGTCGGCTCCAAACGTTTACCTTCCCTAAAGGGAAACATTTCGATCCGGCGCGTCAGCCGAGCGTTCGGCCGGTCGCACACGAATTGTTGGATCGGGCGTGACTTGATGACCCAGCAACACGCGCTCCCCCATCCGAGATTCGCATCTTACTCGTTCCCTTCCCGCTTCGATCGGGAGCCATTGTCACGCCTAAGATGCGACCCTATCCTCAATTTGGCACGAAGGCCTCGTCAGGGATAGAAGCGCATCTCGTCGTGTCTCAAGAATGGATATCGTTACAAGTACATGTACTGAAAAGAAGAGATATATATACAGAGTTGGCTTACACTCGCCACAAGCTACATCAGAGTCACATCAGTACATTACATAAACATCAAGAGTAAGAGCACGGCCCGACTACGGACGAAAACAAACGACAAAAGAAGAACGACGTCCATCCTTGCTATCCCAGGCTGCCGGCCTGGAACCCATCCTAGATCGATGATGAAGAAGAAGAAGAAACAACTCCAAATGAACAATCAACGCGCTCGCGTCAAGTAACCTTTACCTGTACCTGCAACTGGTGTTGTAGTAATCTGTGAGCCACAGGGGACTCAGCAATCTCATTTTCAAAGGTATCAAGACTAGCAAAGCTTACTGGGTGAAGCATGGTTAAGTGGTGAGGTTGCAGTAGCGGCTAAGCATATATTTGGTGGCTAATCTTACGAGTACAAGAATAAAGAGGAGGGGTGATCTACGCATAACGGACGTGAACTACTAATGATCAAATGAATGATCCTGAACACCTACCTATGTCAGACATAACCCCACCGTGTCCTCGATCGGAGAAGGAACTCACGAAAGAGACAGTCACGGTTATGCACACAGTTGGCATATTTTAATTAAGTTAACTTCAAGTTATCTAGAACCAGTGTTAAACAAAGTTTCCACGTTGCCACATAACCGCGGGCACGGCTTTCCGAAAGATTTAACCCTGCAGGGGTGCTCCAACTAATCCATCACAAATTACCACAAGCCGCATAGAAATCCTCAATCACGAAGCTCGCGATCTCGTCGGATTCCCTAGTGGAAAACCTCAACTCTGAGATTACCCAAAGCATCACCGGAATCCCGATGCACAAGATATCTCGTCAAAGGTAAAACTTATCCAGCAAGGCCGCCCGGCGTGTCATAGGAGCCGCGTATCTCGTTCTCAGGACACGACGGATAAGCACAGCGTACGGTGGGCTGATAGAAATCTCCCGAGTTGCCCCGGGTTGGCCCCGCAAACGGCTCTAGTTTTGGACCAGCACCAACAACACTGGCCCCCCTGTATTATGTGAAATTACTCCTTGGGTTCATGACGCCCCATGCTTTCAGTATTGTTATTATGTTGGGCAAATGTAGTACCAATGTTGGGCCTTGCCAGACCAGCTTTAATCTAAAACAAATTATCAAGGAGGTCCCCATAACAACCCCGATCGTGTTAGGAGAGCTCGTTTATGGAACTTAACACCGGTAGCCGAAACTAAGGGGGCAAAGGTGGAACAAAACACCAGGCTAGAAAGGCCGAGCCTTCCACCTTTTACCAAGTATATAGGTGCATTAAATTAAATAGCATTTAATATGGTGATATGACAAGGAACCCATGTTAACACATGGAAGCAACTTCACCTGCAACTAGCAACGCTAAGAACATGGTTAAGCAAGCGGTAACATAGCCAATCAGTGGTTTGCTAGGTTGAACAGGTTGATGGTTTTCATGGCATTGTTGGGAGGCTCATATTTAACATGTGGTAGGCAACGAGACATAACGATAGAAGCGGTAAAACTAGCATGGCAATGATAGTAATGGTATCTGGGGAAATGGTCATCTTGCCTGAGATCCCGCTTGGAAGAAGAATGACTCCGTGAAGCAGACGAACCGGCGTAGTCGAACGGGTCCTCACATCCGACACGCTTGCGGAACTCTATCGAGATGGGGAAAACCGGAAACAAGCATCAACACACGATATTCACCACACGATGCACAACACATATGATGCATGGACTGGGTGAATGCAAACAAGTCACGGCAAGACAATTCACACAATCAAACACTACACATTAAGTGAAGTTCAATATGCAACGAGTTGCATATTGACGAAACTCCACGTTAATTTATTTAGTTCTATCCCGATTAGGTACTCGGCAATATTAAATGTTGTTAACATGGCACAGGGTGAAGCACAAATTAAACTACCTATCTAGGCATTTTAAATGAGGTCGGAAACGACATATAGCATCTCCGAAATGACCCCACGCGTTAAATTCTAATTCTTTCCAGATTTGTCCTAATCACATTTTAAGTTTGTTAAACAGCGAAACAAAGTGGTTCACTTGAAACTACACGTCGTTTTGGCCCATTTACATATATGAAACATTTCCAACGGAGCTACGGACAAATAGTTACGACCTAAACCGTTCCCAACACATTGACACGCAAACCGATGCAAACAACACACTAACAGTTCTAATTATGCGTGAGAGTTGGAAATTATTAACCTACGCGAAATTCTAGACAAGTTACGAATTTGAATCACTCTGATCCGATGCATGGTTTAGAAACTACGCTCCTTTGAAAAACAAAGCTTTTTTCTGAAATTAGCTAAGGCCGTGGAAATTGGAGAAAAATCACACAAAGTTAAAAAAAGAACAATGGACCGAATTGCACTATTGTGCAGTGGCCCAGGGCTGAATTCGGCCGAAGACAGCTGTGTGCAAGAGAGAAAAACCACAGTCAGCAAAAAAGAATAAGGCACCCATGGGGTTTGATCCCACGACCTCCTGGATGCAACCATGGTAGGCTAACCAATGGGGCTTGCAACCAAATCTGTTCAAACTGCAGGCTAGAACCCACTGAACTCAGAGTATCCAGCATTGGTTTGCAAAACAATAGCCAAAAGGGCAAAATAAATAGTGGCCGCTGGGATTTGAACCCCAGATCAATAGGATGAAACAGGCTGGAGCTAGCCAGTGGGCTAGATGTGTCCTTCGTGCTACTTAATACATTCGCCTCGTTATATCTATACTCAAAGCTGGTGAAAGACAAGGCAAAATCGCTGAAAAAAATATATTGGAGCCACTGGGATTCGATCCCTGGTCTATTGGGTGGAGGTGCAATGGTGTGACCAGCTGAGCTACGATGGGTTCCTGATAAAAAAAAAGGTTCCTACGCAAGAAGAACATACGCACTGAAACTGAACCTAAGCAAATCTGAATCTGAATCGGGCTGTGACTGAACCTGCAGGAACGGTGCAGCCGTGGCTGTGCTCGGGGCGGCGCTAGGTGGCCGGATGGCACGGGCAGAGGGGGTGAAGGTCTGGTAGGGCCATGAAGGCGCTGGGTCACGGATCCATCCGAGGGAAGCCGATTCCTGACAGCGGCAAGATGGTCTCGAGCTCACCAGGCTCCCATGGCTGCTGCTGCTCCTGCAAAAGAGAGGAAGAGCAGGGGAAAAGAGGAAGGAGATAAGAGAGAGGGAAGGAGGAGAGGAGTGCAGGGCAGAGGGGCTGGCTCATCTGATGGGGGTTGCTCGCGGACAGGGCAAGCTGGACCACCGCGCCATGAGTAATGCTAAAGGCAAAGGGGAGACACGACGTGGGGTTGCTGCTGCTCCTGCTAGGCGCGGCGCTGGCTGCTGCATGCGACGCTTATGAGGAAGGTGCGACTGCGTGCCAGCAGCTCTGGTTGGCTAAGAGGGGATCGGGCCATCTGGGAGGATCCCAAGGTGGAAGAGAGACCCGGCGGCGGCACTGGAACAAATCTCCTAGAATTTAGGGCTTGGCTGGACAGTGCCTACTATATATAGTAGGTGGTTTTGGGTAGGGATCTGTTAGTCCATTGGATCATAATCGGACGGTCTAGATTACAAGGGTTTAGGTCTAGGGTCTATCTCATCCTTTCGATTGAAATCGAACGGTCGAAATTATTAGGTTAGGTAGACCAATGGACAAATCGATGATGATTTGCAGTAAAACCGGGTTGATCCGGACCCAACGGTCACGAGCACCCGGTTCGGGTTTCAGGAGGTTTTCGGACTAGGTTGCGTGTAGGGTCGGTGCACTGTGCGGAGGGGCTAGGCGGAGATGAGAGGGAAAACGGGCAGCCCGGCAATGAGATTTTAAATACCAGAAAACGTCCGACGATAGACCAAATACGGTCCGCTACGGTCGATCGTTCGGGTACCAGACGGACTTCGATCGCAACGAAATTCGAGAGACGGCCTTCCTATATTAAAATAACACCGCACGTGAAATCTCACCCCAATCAGAGAAAGTTTTACGCACACTTTTGAAAAGAAGGTTTGACGATGCCGCGGGCGCGTGCGGGTGCGGTCGGGCTCAGAACGAACAACGACGAGAACCGGTAACTAACAACGGATGCAAGTTTTTTTGAAAACTGGCAGCAACGGAGATGCCGATGCAATGCTGATGATGCGATGATGATGCGGCAAAAGAAAATAGACACACGACGAAAACGGAATAAAGGGGGGAATCTTCTGGAATGCCGGTCTCGGGCTGTCACAACTCTCCTACACTACAAGAGGATCTCGCCCCGAGATCCAAGAATGAAAGGGGGGAGGATGAGAAAGAACAAGAGGTAAAACCTTAATTGTTTCTTTGACAAACGAGTGAAACCAATGATCCTTGAAAGTTGCAAGGAGATGAGGAATGTTATGAGAAAGAAGCAAGAATTCACGGAAAATTTCGGCAGCACTTCGATAGGAAAATGGGACAAAAAATTCGATAAGATGGAAGAAATAAAAAATATTCAAAACAAACAACTAAATAGAGCAAGGGAACACCATGATCTTGATAGAGCAACAAGATTTTTCCAAAAGAGCAACATCACAAGGCCTCCGGAACAATATAATAGGAACTAGCTCATACGGAAGAAGAGAATGAAGAGAGAATGACAACTACTAACTCCAATGAACTTGTCAAGTATCCTTGCAAGAAGAATTGAACGAAGTTGTTGGAAAAACAACAACGAAAAGAACAAGATAGTAGTGGGCTTATGAACATCATCTCAACAAATATGAGGTGATAACCAACCACTAAAAGAAACAAGGATAGTCTCGGGAAACAAGTCATGAACAATTTCTTACACCAAGAGGATACCTTGAGAATTTGGATCAATGACAAGCACCATGATAGCAACAATCCATAGGAAAAGCTTTAGGTGAAATCCAAACCAAAATAGCTCAATGAAGAAATCATGGGTTGAAATATCTCATGATCAAGGAATTGGTGGTTTTAATTATCTCATTCTTGAAAGAAAAACTCTTTGAGGCTCCTACACTAACAAGAATGCTATAATACCACCTCAAAGGATAAAGGAAGAACAATTGCACATATAAATGCAAGAGAAAGGGTACTTGAGGTTCTCCAACAAGAATCTTGAAGAACACTTGAGAACGAATTGAAACCTTGATGAACCACCATGAAGGACCACCGTATACAAATGAATGATGCAACGATAAGAAGGTAGAAAAAAATAAGATTATGACCTTGCCAAGATATAGATGAAGCTTCACAAGAGATACTTGATAAAAGCTTAGAACTCCGGAAAAGAAAGATAAGAACACTTGAGAAAAAGGAATCGATATCATGAGCCACTCCGGAAGAAGAATTTAAATCTCTTGGAAGAAGGAAGAACAAGAATAAGAATGATGTTATGCTCATCCTTCATCAAATTAAATTGATGACAAGCAACGGATTTAGCATACCACTTATTCTTCTTGAAAGAATCTTGAAGAGATAGATAGATATGCACCACATGAAGCATAAACGAAGGAAGCACCGTTAAGAATTCACAATTGAATGGGAACACCGCGAATTAATGGAGAAACATGAGAAGGAAGAGCTCATGAGCCACCTGAGCGAAAACTTGAACTAGGCACCGGATAATCGAGAGACGAACAAAGAGACAACAATGGAGAAGAATTGAGGATGAAAGCTGAAAGCTGAGAACGAAGAATCTTCTAAAATGATGGCCTTCGGAGGATCGAGAATAAAAACAACTCATAAATGCACAGGATAGCCAGAAATGAATCACTCATGATTGGAACAAATAAGATGATGGCACAAATCTGAAATGATGAATCTTCAAAAGAACGGAGCAAGATTTGCGAGAAACACTCCTTCGAATTGCAAGCTGAGAATGATGACGAGAACAACACTAAGAATTACTGAGACACTCCGGAATAGAGAAGAATGAAAGGTTGAGCCAAATAAGAGAATTAATTCTAATTGATCATGAAGAAGGAATATGACTGATGAAATTCATACTTACGTCATAGCTGAAAAGAATTAATGATCTCCGGGAAAAGATTAAAAGAGTCAGGAAAGATCATGGGAAAACCTGTGGGTTATGGGCCCACTGAAAAGAAACCACCGTTAGAAAAGATTGATATAGCACCGGTATGAAGAGAACTAGATGAGGTTATCACCTCGAAATAATTAAAGATCTGAAACAAGAAACTCTGAGATATCTTCAACACTCCGGATAGAATAGAGATAAATGGCAACAGAAGACTAGATAAGAATTTCTAACACAAGAGAGAATTTAAAGGATGACAAGGGTATGATGAAAACGGATAACTGAATTAATTCACCGGAAAAAGATAACCAGGTTGAAGGAATGATGAACTAGAACTTCTGAGAATATTCACAATGAATCACCGGGTAAGAGAGAAAATAACAGACAGCGGAAGCACAAAGAAAAGAAAACTCTTGGATAAAAATTGAATCACTGAGAAAAAGGGCGGGAGGATGGGGAAAAACAAAGACAACTTGGGCTAGATGAGACAACTCCTGAAAGAATTCAGAGAATGATCTTGCAAAAACCGGAGAAGATTGAATTTAGTTGCATAGAAGCACACCAGTTGAATAAAATTAATCATGACGACTCCGGTTGACAAGACTTGATATGACAATCTAATTGAGAAAATAATTTGCATTCACATAAAAATATGAGAACACAGATTAGGAAAGATCTGAAATCACCACTAGACATCGAAGCAACTTGAATTACCATATTTAGCAAAACAAAGAGATGAGGCTTATGAAACAAGCCAGAACAAACTCATGAGAAAGATTTCGTTCGATATTTTCGTGGACAGGAATCCACTAGCTGTCGAAACCCAACCTAACATCATGCATTTGTTGAAAGATTGTCCTATAAGCAACTACTTGAATTCCCACCTATGAATTCCCGAAATTTCTGGTCATGCAATCTGGTACACGGATACAAGGAGTAATATCACACAACTCCTATACTAACCCGTCACTTGTATCACATCCGTCAACACACAACCAGAATCTCGGACCTTCATCTACAACAGACCCTCGTGATCACAACGATACAAAGTATGTCACTACTCCCAAACAATCTGCACTAGTACTGGGGACATCGGGGTTATCTCGCCACTACTAGTATTGAAGCAATTACGAACATCCTTCGTTCTGAGATACTAAGAAATCTGAATGATAACGATGTGTTCAAGAATCCCCTGGAGCTCAACTCCCCTGAAACTTAAAGCAGATAGGAGGCACCAAGAAAGAACTCCGTCACATCGGCATCATATAGATTCCAAAAATATCCGCGTGACCCTAATTTTTTTTGAGTGAGAAGAGGAGTAGAGTAAATTATTACGTCAAGATTCCTCACAAGAGTATAGAAGAGGAGAAAAAAGAATCCTACTCTCCGATATATAACTAAGACTCAAATAGTTTTTCACTAGACTCGACTCGGCCAAGTTCGATCAATCAAGGGGGCTTCTAGGTCGGTACTGCTCTGATACCAACTTGTCACGCCCAAGATGCGACCCTATCCTCAATTTGGCACGAAGTCCTCGTCAGGGATAGAAGCGCATCACGTCGTGTCGCAAGAATGGATATCATTACAAGTACATGTACTGAAAAGAAGAGATATATATACAGAGTTGGCTTACACTCGCCAGAAGCTACATCAGAGTCACATCAGTACATTACGTAAACATCAAGAGTAAGAGCAGAGTCCGACTACGGACGAAAACAAACGACAAAAGAAGAACAACGTCCATCCTTGCTATCCCAGGCTGCCGGCCTGGAACCCGTCCTAGATCGATGATGAAGAAGAAGAAGAAGCAACTCCAAATGAACAATCAATGCGCTCGCGTCAAGTAACCTTTACCTGTACCTGCAACTGGTGTTGTAGTAATCTGTGAGCCACAGGGGACTCAACAATCTCATTTCCAAAGGTATCAAGACTAGCAAAGCTTACTGGGTGAGGCATGGTTAAGTGGTGAGGTTGCAGCAGCGGCTAAGCATATATTTGGTGGCTAATCTTACGAGTACAAGAATAAAGAGGAGGGGTGATCTACGCATAACGGACGTGAACTACTAATGATCAAATGAATGATCCTGAACACCTACCTACGTCAGACATAACCCCACCGTGTCCTCGATCGGAGAAGGAACTCACGAAAGAGACAGTCACGGTTACGCACACAGTTGGCATATTTTAATTAAGTTAACTTTAAGTTATCTAGAACCAGTGTTAAACAAAGTTTCCACGTTGCCACATAACCGCGGGCACGGCTTTCCGAAAGATTTAACCCTGCAGGGGTGCTCCAACTAGTCCATCACAAATTACCACAAGCCGCATAGAAATCCTCAATCACGAAGCTCGTGATCTCGTCGGATTACCTAGTGGAAAACCTCAACTCTGAGATTATCCAAAGCATCACCGGATTCCCGATGCACAAGATATCTCGTCAATGGTAAAACTAATCCAGCAAGGCCGCCCGGCGTGTCGACGATCCCGATAGGAGCCACGTATCTCGTTCTCAGGACACGACGGATAAGCACAGCGTATGGTGGCCTGATAGAAATCTCCTGAGTTGCCCTGGGTTGGCCCCGCAAACGGCTCTAGTTTTGGACCAGCACCAACAGCACTGGCCCCCCTGTATTATGTGAAATTACTCCTCGGGTTCATGACGCCCTATCCTTTTAGTATTAACAAGTTATTATGTTGGGCAAATGTAGTACCAATGTTGGGCCTTGCCAGACCAGCTTTAATCTAAAACGAATTATCAAGGGGGTCCCCATAACAACCCCGATCGTGTTAGGAGCGCTCGTTTATGGAACATAACACCGGTAGCCGAAACTAAGGGGGCAAAGGTGGAACAAAACACCAGGCTAGAAAGGCCGAGCCTTCCACCTTTTACCAAGCATATAGGTGCATTAAGTTAAATAGCATTTAATATGGTGATATGACAAGGAACCCATGTTAACACATGGAAGCAACTTCACCTACAACTAGCAACGCTAACAACATGGTTAAGCAAGCGGTAACATAGCCAATCAGTGGTTTGCTAGGTTGAACATGTTGATGGTTTTCATGGCATTGTTGGGAGGCTCATATTTAACATGTGGTAGGCAACGAGACATAACGATAGAAGCGGTAAAACTAGCATGGCAATGATAGTAATGGTATCTGGGGAAATGGTCATCTTGCCTGAGATCCCGCTTGGAAGAAGAATGACTCCGTGAAGCAGACGAACCGACGTAGTCGAACGGGTCCTCACATCCGACACGCTTGCGAAACTCTATCGAGATAGGGAAAACCGGAAACAAGCATGAATACACGATATTCACCACACGATGCACAACACATATGATGCATGGACATGCTGAATGCAAACAAGTCACGGCAAGACAACTCACACAAGCAAACACTACACATTAAGTGAAGTTCAATATGCAACGTGTTGCATATTGACGAAACTCCATGTTAATTCATTTAGTTCTATCCCGATTAGGTACTCGGCAATATTAAATGTTGTTAACATGGCACAGGGTGAAGCATTAATTAAACTACCTATCTAGGCATTTTAAATGAGGCCGGAAACGACATATAGCATCTCCGAAATGACCCCACACGTTAAATTCTAATTCTTTCCAGATTTGTCCTAATCACATTTTAAGTTTGTTAAACAGCAAAACAAAATGGCTCACTTGAAACTACACGTCGTTTTGGCCCATTTACATATATGGAACATTTTCGACGGAGCTACGGACAAATAGTTACGACCTAAACCGTTTCCAACACGTCGACACGCAAACCGATGCAAACAGCACACTAATAGTTCTAATTATGCATGAGAGTTGGAAATTATTAACCTACACCAAATTCTAGACAAGTTACGAATTTGAATCACTCTGATCCGATGCATGGTTTAGAAACTACGCTCGTTTAAAAAACAAAGCTTTTTTCTGAAATTAGCTAAGGCCCTGGAAATTGGAAAAAAATCACACAACGTTAAAAAAAAGAACAATGGTCCGAATTGCACTATTGTGCAGTGGCCCAGGGCTGAATTCGGCCGAAGACAGCTGTGTGCAAGAGAGAAGAACCACAGTCAGCAAAAAAGAATAAGGCACCCATGGGGTTTGATCCCACGACCTCCTGGATGCAACCATGGTAGGCTAACCAATGGGGCTTGCAACCAAATCTATTCAAACTGCAGGCTAGAACCCACTGAACTCAGAGTAGCCAACATTGGTTTGCAAAACAATAGCCAAAAGGGCAAAATAAATAGTGGCCGCTGGAATTTGAACCCCAGATCAATAGGATGAAACAGGCTGGAGCTAGCCAGTGGGCTAGATGTGTCCTTCGTGCTACTTAATACATTCGCCTGGTTATATCTATACTCAAAGCTGGTGAAAGACAAGGCAAAAACGCTGAAAAAAATATATTGGAGCCACTGGGATTCGATCCCTGGTCTACTGGGTGGAGGTGCAACGGTGTGACCAGCTGAGCTACGATTGGTTCCTGATAAAAAAAGGTTCCTACGCAAGAAGAACATACGCGCTGAAATTGAACCTAAGCAAATCTGAATCTGAATCGGGCTGTGACTGAACCTGCAGGAACAGTGCGGCCGTGGCTGTGCTCGGGGCGGCGCTAGGTGGCCGGGGATGGCGCGGGCAGAGGGGGTGAAGGTCTGGCAGGGTCATGAAGGCGCTGGGTCACGGATCCATCCGAGGGAAGCCGATTCCCGACAGCGGCAAGATGGTCTCGAGCTCACCAGGCTCCCATGGCTGCTGCTGCTCCTGCAAAAGAGAGGAAGAGCAGGGGAAAAGAGGAAGGAGATAAGAGAGAGGGAAGGAGGAGAGGAGTGCAGGGCAGAGGGGCTGGCTCATCTGATGGGGGTTGCTCGCGGACAGGGCAAGCTGGACCACCGCGCCATGAGTACTGCTAAAGGCAAAGGGGAGACGCGACATGGGGTTGCTGCTGCTCCTGCTAGGCGCGGCGCTGGCTGCTGCTGCTCATGCTAGGCGCGGCGCTGGCTGCTGCGTGCGACGCTTATGAGGAAGGTGCGGCTGCGTGCTAGCAGCTCTGGTTGGCTAAGAGGGGATCGGGCCATCTGGGAGGATCCCGAGGTGGAAGAGAGACCCGGCGGCGGCACGGGAACAAATCTCCTAGAATTCAGGGCTTGGCTGGACACTGCCTACTATATATAGTAGGTGGTTTTGGGTAGGGATCTATTAGTCCATTGGATCATAATCGGACGGTCTAGATTACAAGGGTTTAGGTCTAGGGTCTATCTCATCCTTTCGATTGAAATCGAACGGTCGAAATTATTAGGTTAGGTAGACCAATGGAGAAATCGATGATGATTTGCAGTAAAACCGGGTTGATCCGGACCCAACGGTCACGAGCACCCGGTTCAGGTTTCAGGAGGTTTTCGGACTAGGTTGCGTGTAGGGTCGGTGCACTGTGCGGAGGGGCTAGGCGGAGATGAGAGGGAAAACGGGCAGCCCGGCAATGAGATTTTAAATACCGGAAAACGTCCGACGATAGACCAAATACGGTCCGCTACGGTCGATCGTTCGGGTACCAAACGGACTACGATCGCGACGAAATTCGACAGGCGGCCTTCCTATATTAAAATAACACCGCACGTTAAATCTCACGCCAATCAGAGAAAGTTTTACGCACACTTTTGAAAACAAGGTTTGACGATGCCGCGGGCGCGTGCGGGTGCGGTCGGGCTCAGAACGAACAACGATGAGAACCGACAACTAACAACGGATGCAAGTTTTTTTGAAAACTGGCGGCAACAGAGATGCCGATGCAATGCTGATGATGCGATGATGATGCGACAAATGAAAATAGACACATGACAAAAACGGAATAAAGGGGGGGAATCTTCTAGAATGTCGATCTCGGGCTATCACAGCAATGCCATGGGCGACCTCCCCTCGCGCGTGCATCAGCCCATGCGTGCTCGCCGTCGTCGGCGCTGCTGCCCACCTATGCGGCTAGGAGAGCTGCAACGATGGTCCGATGGAACTGCATGGTCACCACGGGCTCCACGGTCATCATCATTTTTGTTACAACCGGAGTCAAAATTTGCTACAACCTGTGTCGAAATTTGCTACAACCGGCACCGCATTTTGCTACCATCGGTGTCGCATTTTGCTACATCGCACATGGCGTCGTGATTTTTGCTACAACTAGTGTTCCATTATGCTACAACCGACGACATGGCGAGCTGCATCCCCTCTGTCAACCACTCCATGGCCGGTGAAGTTGCGTCCATGGCCGATGGCGTAATTTTGTTACATGCTTCAACCTACATCGAAATTTTCTACAACCGGCTTCGCATTTTTCTATCACCGATGTCACATTTTGCTACATCGCACACATCGTCGTGATTTTTGCTACATCTGGTGTTCCATTTTGCTACTACCGACGACATGGCGAGCTGCATCCCCTCTCTCAACTGATGTGTGGCGAGTAGAGGCGAGCTTCAAGGCCCGCGGAGAGCTCATCCATGGCGGGGGAGGAAGCGACGACGAGGACCGGTGGCGACCGACGAGAACCACACGGGGCACAAGCAGGGCAACCCGCCAAGCCAACGAGTTGCTCCGGCGAGCACCGACGAGATGCTCCGGTAAGCGGCGACGACAAGCCAATGGGCGGAGCTGCAAGCAGGAGGCTAGGGGAGGAAGGGGCGACGAGGTGCTATAGGATTTTTGCGCCAGGAGGAAGAAGGTATGCCTAGGAAAGCTCGATCGGACGTCTAAGACAAGAAAGATCAGAGGCTGGGGGACGACCGGCCCAAACCTAGCGCTGGCGCGCCGACGTAGAGTATTGCCCTTCCCCAAAACCCCAAAACCCTCTGGCGGCGCCTTAGGCGATTAGAGTTTTGACCATGGAACCCGTGTTTAGCTCGAAGATTCATCGCGAGGGTGAAGCTAGCACGCGGCAAAGATACACCTATGGACGCTCCCAACGCTGATGTGGCTTCGGGGGTGGGAGTCGAGGCGCGGGCGGTTCACGGTGCGAGGAACAAGTTGGAGGAGGCCTTGGTCAAGTTGGATATCTCTAAGGAAGAGGCTACTCCCCTGGTGATAGACGACCGCGTCAAGGGAGGACCGGCGTGGTGGCTGTTGGCTGGTAAAATACTTCACCGAAACCAGTTCCATAGCCAGACCATCACCAATACTCCAATGTGGGGAAACCCACGAGGCTTGAAGTTCAGATCAGTTGGAACAAACACGTTTGTGGCTGAATTCTAGAATCAACGCGACAGAGATCGTGTGTGGGGTGGATCACCATGGCATATCAATAAGAATGTTGTGGTGCTTGCGGAATTTGATGACTGCATTTGGCCGGATGAACTCAAGTTTGGTCCGCTCCAAGTTTGGGCACGCATGGGTGGTGAATCTACCCTACAATTTGAGGGATGAATGATGGTGGACCCCTATAGCAAAGTAGATGGATAAGAATGCACAATCTGTTAGCGTTGATCATAGTGGTGGTTTTCTGCGAGCACGGATCACAATCGAGGTGGAGGAGCCACTACGAAGGTGGATCCTTATCGATTCTTCCAGGAGGAAGAAAGTGGATATGTATGACATTCAATATGATTAGATTCCATATTTCTGTTTCTCTTGAGGCAGGCGGGACAATCTGAATTATAATGTCCAAGCCGGGCTCCTGTGATGAGAAGGGGGATCTTCCGTTCGGACCAAAGATTCACGTGTCGGATGAGTTCAAGAAGCTGGCGTCGTTGGAGAACTCCTCTAGGGAACAGAACTGAGGTGCTAAAGGTAAACATGCAACCAAAAACTCAAACATAAATAAAGACACTGGTGAGGAAGTGGTTTGCCCTGTTAAGAACAAACAGCAACAGAAGCGGAAGGATTCACCTACTCAAGTTAATCGGCCTCTGGCAAAAACTACTTTGACACTCACCGATAGAGAGACTGATGTTTCTAGTGGGGGAAGGTGTCTAGGGATTAATGATACAACTACAACAAGCAATGACATGGCGAGGGTTGTGACTGTAGCCCAAAGAGGAAGAAACCTACTATCGGTGTCAAAATTGGTCGATCTCGAGTAGGGGGTCCGAACGGTGGATGTAGGGTCAATGGGTAACAAGAGACGATGGGGATGGTGTTATACCTAGGTTCGGGCCCTCTTGATGGAGGTAAAACCTTACGTCCTACTCTTGCTGTTATTGATGAGGTAGTACACACTACAAGGTTGATCTACTGTGAGATTGATGTTGTGGTCTAAACCCTAATCGTAATGAGCTTGATGTATCCTGCGAGCTATGAGCCCCTCGCTCATATAGATACTAGGGGTGTCGAGGTTTACACAAGGTCTGTTACAGCATAAAAGGAATATGCTAATGACTATATTTCCTTGGATTTCACGCCAATTCTTCGGAACAGTCCATCTAGGATACAACACTTATGTCAATGGTCGAACAGCTAAGACAACACGACCCATACGGTTAGGTAAGCGGCCCAAGGACCCCTAGTCTCGGACTCCCTCACCTACCCCTGAAAATTCGGTAGAGGCCGCGATGCGGCCATGCCCATCCCAATGAGTTGCATCAGATAGAACTGTCGGGGGATTGGGAACCCCGAGGTAGTTCGCGAGCATCGTAGTATTGTGAGGCTGGAAGGACCCTCTCTACTCTTTGTAATGGAAATGAAAGTAAGAGGAAAAAAAGTGCATGATCTGCAAAATAATCTATGTTTTGATGGATGTTTTGATGTAGACAGTGTCAGCCTTAGTGGCGGCATTTGTCTTTTTTGGTCTAAGGATGTTAATGTTGAATTGAAAAACTTCAGTAAATGTCATATAGATGTTTTGGTTCGTAATAAATTTCAGAACTCTCCATTATTGAGGTTCACAAGTTTTTATGGAGGACCACACACTGAGGATAGACACAATAGTTTGTTGTTCTTGTGTACTCTTTTCGCTATACCACATGCTGCACGGTTGTGTATGGGCGATTCTAATGAGACACTGTATGCCAGTGAACACTTCAGCCAGGCTTCTCGTCTGTAGAGCCATATGAGACCCTTTAGAGAAGTTACAAATGATCTCTCCTTCAAGGACTTAGGTTGGTCGGGCATGGATTATACATGGGACAACCCTCAATGTGGAGAGGAAAACATAAAAGCAAGGCTAGACCGAGCCTTTACAAATGAAGAATCTGACAACGGTTTCAACACATTCGAGTAACGTATCTATCTTCGATGGAATCTGATCAATGTTTGGTTGTTGCGGAAATTAAGGAAAAACTTTACCTTCTAGGTCAAGGGCAAAGAAACAATTTCGGTATGAGAATGGTTGGTAGACTCACACTGATTATGACTGTCTAGTTTCTGAAATATGGCGCGACATAAACCATGGTTCGGGACTGCAGGGTATTGCTATGGCACTAGGGGAGCTTCAAGCAACGCTAGAAACCTAGAGTTCAAAGGAATTTGGTTGTCTAACAAGGACGGTGAGACAGCTTCAGAAGAGGCTTGATCGGATCCTGTCCCAATCAATCGGTTAGGGGCATTGATACCCGTTATTTGCGTTGGGTTTTCCGTGAAGAGGAACGGGTTATTGCAGCCCAAAGTGGGTAAGTATTTTCTTCTGTTATGAAACCAAGGTTTATCGAACTAGTAGGAATATCAACCACAACCGTATTTAGCAGCTGTACACAAAAGAACAAACAACTTGCACCCAACGCGGGTAAGAGGGTTGTCAATCCACTTGTCTTGTTACTTGCAAGCAAGTAAGATGTGTAGATAATTGTAGATAGCAAGATAAAATAAAAACAAGTAAATTGCAGCAAGGTAATGAAGGTTTTATCAATATGTTGCGAATAGACCCGGGGGGCATATATTTCCCTAATGGCATCTCTCATGTAAAAATAACATATAATAGACAAACAAATTACTGTTGGGCAATTGAAAAAAACACACATAGTTATGGGATATTCACGGCAATGATCGTGTGTATATAGGCATCACATTGATAGACAAATAGGTTGATTCCCGCATGTACCTATTGTTGGGGAACGTTGCATGGGAAACAAAATTTTTCCTACGCAGACGAAGACCTATCATGGTGATGTTCATCTACGAGAGGAGATTAGATCCACATACCCTTGTAGATCGCTAAGCGGGAAGCGTTAAGAAACGAGGTTGATGTAGTGGTACAACTTCGTGATTCAAATCACCGTCGTCCCACGATCCGCTCCGATCTAGCGCCGAACGGATGACACCTTCGCGTTCAGCACACGTACAACTCGACGACGATCTCGGCCTTCTTGATCTAGCAAGAGAGACGAAGAAGTAAATGAGTTCTCCGGCAGAGTGATGGCGCTCCGGTGGTGGTGATGATCTACTCCTGCAAGGCTCCGCCCGAGCACCGCAGAAATCCGATCTAGAGGTAGAACTACGTGGTATAGGTTTGAGTTGCATGTGGTAAAAGTTGTGTCTCAAAAGCCCTAAAACCACCAATATATATAGGAGGAGGGGAGGGGCTAGCCTTGGGGATAAAGGGAGCCCCAAGGGCGCCGGCCGATTGGGAGGAGGTGGACTCCCACCCTAATTCGGTTTGGGAGAAGGAGTCCACTCATTCCTTCCCACCTCCCTCTTTCCTTATTTTTTCTTTTCCTTTGGTATTTTTCTCTTGTGGCGCCATAGCCCTCTTGGGCTGGCCTCACCAGAACACTAAGGGCTGGTGCGCCACCCTAGGGTCACTGGGCTCACTCCCGGGTGGGTGGGGCCCTCCCGGTGAATACCCGGAACCCATTCGTTACTCCCGGTACACTGCTGGTAATGCGCGAAAACTTTCTGGTGACCAAATGAAACCATCCTATATATCAATCTTCGTTTCCGCACTATTCCGGGAACCCTCGTGATGTCCGCGATCTAATCCGGGACTCAGAACAACCTTCAGTTACCAACACATATAACTCAACTATACTAAAATATCATCGAACCTTAAGTGTGCAGACCGTGCGGGTTCGAGAACTATGTAGACATGACCCGAGACACTCCTCGGTCAATATCCAATAGCGGGATCTGGATGTCTATATTGGATCCTACATATTCTACGAAGATCTTATCGGTTGAACCTCTGTGCCAAGGATTCATATAATCCCGTATAACATTCCCTTTGTCCTTCGGTATGTTACTTGCCCGAGATTTGATCGTCGGTATCCCTATACCTATTTCAATCTCGTTACCGGAAAGTGTGTTTACTCGTTCCGTAATACAAGATCCGTGACTTACACTTGAGTCACATTGCTTGCAAGGTTTGTATGTGATGTTGTATTACCGAGTGGGCCCCGAGATACCTCTCCGTCACACAGAGTGACAAATCCAGTCTTGATCCATGCTAACTCAACGAACACCTTCGGAGATATCTGTATAGCACCTTTATAGTCACCCAGTTACGTTGTGACGTTTGATACACACAAGGAATTCCTCCGGTGTGAGTGAGTTACATGATCTCATGGTCGTAGGAATGAACACTTGACACGCGGAAAACAATAGCAACAAAATGACACGATCACATGCTACGTTTATAGTTTGGGTCTGGTCCATCACATGATTCTCCTAATGATGTGATCCAGTTATCAAGTGACAACACTTGCACATGGTGAGAAAACCTTAACCATCCTTGACCAACTGGCTAGCCAACTAGAGGCTTGCTAGGGACATTGTTTTTTCTATGTATCCACACATGTATCTATGTTTTCATTCAATACCATTATAGCATAGATAATAAACGATTATCTTGAAACAGGAAATATAATAATAAATATTTTATCATTGCCTCTAGGGCATATTTCCAGCAGTCTCCCACTTGCACTAGAGTTAATAATCAAGTCCTCACATCGCTATGCGATTTACATTGTAATGAATCTAACACCCATACAATTCTGGTGTTGTTCATGCTTCGCTCGTGGAGGAGGTTTAGTCAGCGGATCTGCTAGTGTGTGCACTTTGCAAATATTTACGTCCTCTCCTTCGACGTAGTCGCGGATGAGGTTGAAGCGTTGTTTGATGTGTCTGGTCTTCTTGTGAAACCTTGGTTCCTTTGCTAAAGCAATGGCACCAGTGTTGTCACAGAACAAAGTTATTGGATTTAGTGCGCTCGGCACAACTCCAAGATCCGTCATGAAGTGCTTCATCCAGACACCCTCCTTAGGTGCCTCCGAGGCAGCCATGTACTCCGCTTCACATGTAGAATCTGCTACGACGCTTTGCTTGGAACTGCACCAGCTTACCGCACCCCCATTAAGAATAAATATGTATCCGGTTTGAGACCTAGAGTCATCCAGATCAGTGTCAAAGCTTGCGTCGATGTAACCCTTTACGACGGGCTCTTCGTCACCTCCATAAACAAGAAAAATTTCCTTAGTCCTTTTCAGGTACTTCAGAATATTCTTGACCACCGTCCAGTGATCCACTCCTAGATTACTTTGAAACCTGCCTGCCATACTTATGGCCAGGCTCACGTTCGGTCTAGTGCACAACATCGCATACATGATAGACCCTATGGCTGAAGCATAGGGGACGGTACTCATCTTTTCTCTATCTTCCGCAGTTACTGGACACTGTGTCATACTCAACTTTATACCTTGTAATACTGGCAAGAACCCCTTCTTGGACTGTTCCATTTTGAACTTCTTCAAAACTTTATCAAGGTATGTGCTTTGTGAAAGTCCTATCTGGTGTCTCGATCTATTCGTATAGATCTTAATGCCTAGAATGTAAGCAGCTTCTCCTAGGTCCTTCATAGAAAAACATTTGTTCAAGTAATCTTTTACGCTCTCTAAAAACTTCACATTGTTTCCAATCAGCAATATGTCATCCACATATAATATTAGAAACTCCAGAGACCTGCCACTCACTTTCTTGTAAATACAAGATTCTCCAACAACTTGTATAAACCCAAATGCTTTGATCACCTCATCAAAGCGCTTATTCCAACTCCGAGATGCTTGCACCAATCCATAAATGGATCGCTGGAGCTTGCATACTTTGTTAGCATTCTTTGGATGGACAAAACCTTCGGGTTGCATCATGTACAACTCTTCCTTAAGAAAACCGTTAAGGAACACCGTTTTGACATCCATCTGCCAGATTTCATAATCGAAAAATGCAGCTATTGCTAACATGATTCGGACGGACTTAAGCATCGCTACCGGTGAGAACGTCTCATCGTAGTCAACTCCTTGAACTTGTTAAAAACCCTTTGCCACAAGTCGAGCTTTATAAACGGTCACATTACCGTCTGCGTCCGTCTTCTTCTTAAAGATCCATTTGTTCTGAATAGCCTTGCGGACTTCAGGCAATACTTCCAAAGTCCACACTTTGTTTTCATACATAGATCCTATCTCAGACTTCATGGCCTCTAGAGATTTGTTGGAATCCGGGCCCACCATTGCTTCTTCATAATTTGCACGTTCATTGTTGTCTAACAACATGATTGATAAGACAGGATTACGGTACCACTCAGGAGTAGTACGTGATCTTGTCGACCTGCGAGGTCCGATAGGAACTTGATCCGAAGCTTCATGATCATCATCATTAGCTTCCTCCTCATCTGGCGTCGCTTCCACAGAGGTTCCCCCTGCCCTGCGCCACCATCTAGAGGGAGTAGAGGTTCGACAACCTCATCAAGTTCTATCTTCC
Organism: Hordeum vulgare subsp. vulgare; assembly: GCF_904849725.1. Classification (NCBI taxonomy): domain Eukaryota; kingdom Viridiplantae; phylum Streptophyta; class Magnoliopsida; order Poales; family Poaceae; genus Hordeum; species Hordeum vulgare. The sequence goes on from NC_058518.1 coordinate 423,432,092, forward strand.
TCCCACTCAATTCTTTCGAGAGAAACTCCTTCGCAAGAAAAGCTCCGTTCTTAGCAACAAACACTTTGCCCTTGGATTTGAGATAGAAGGTGTACCCAACTGTCTCCTTTGGGTATCCTATGAAGACACACTTTTCCGCTTTGGGTTCCATCTTTTCAGGCTGAAGCTTTTTGACATAAGCATCACATCCCCAAACTTTAAGAAACGACAACTTTGGCCTCTTGCCATACTACAGCTCGTATGGTGTCGTCTCAACGGATTTTGATGGTGCCCTATTTAAAGTGAATGCAGCTGTCTCTAATGCATAACCCCAAAACGATAACGAGAAATCGGTTAGAGACATCATAGATCACACCATTTCTAACAAAGTACGATTACGACGTTCGGACACACCATTACATTGTGGTGTTCCAGGCGGTGTTAACTATGAAACGATTCCACATTGTCTCAAGTGAGCACCAAACTCGAAACTCAGATACTCACGCCCACGATCAGAATGTAAGAATTTGATCTTCTTGTTAGATGATTTTCAACTTCACTCTGAAATTGCTTGAACTTCTAAACATTTCCGACTTGTGATTCATTAAGTTGATATAACCATACCTACTCAAATCATCAGTGAAGTTGAGAAAATAATGATATCTGCCGCGCGCCTCCACACTCATTGGAACGCACACATCGGCATGTATGATCTCCAACAAGTCACTTGCACGCTCCATTGTTCTGGAGAACGGAGTCTTAGTCATCTTGCCCATGAGGCATGGTTCGCACGTGTCAAGTGATTCAAAATCAAGTGACTCAAAAAGCCCATCGGAATGGAGTTTCTTCATGCACTTTACACCAATATGACCTAAGCGGTAGTGCCAAAAAAACATGGCGCTATCATTGTTAACTCTACATCTTTTGGTCTCAATGTTATGTATATGTGTGTCATCACGATCAAGATTCAATATGAACAATCCTCTCACATTGGGTGCATGACTGATACGTCTCCAACGTATCTATAATTTTTGATGGTTTCATGCTATTATCTTGTCAAACTTTGGATGTTTTGCATGCCTTTTATATATTTTTTGGGACTAACTTATTAACTCAGTGCCAAGAGCCAGTTCCAGTTTTTCCATGTTTTTGACCCCTTTCAGAGGAGGATTTTGAAGGGAGTCCAAATGGAATAAAACTGCCAAAAAGATTTTTTCCGGAACAAAAAAAGATCGGGAAGCCGGAGAATCAGGGCAAGGGGCCACTAGGGACCCCACAAGCCCTCATGGCGCGGCCAGGGGGCCCGCGCCCCCTGGCTTGTGGGCTCCCTGAGGCTCCTTTGCCCTAGGTTTTGCGCCTATATATTCCCTAAATTTCCATAAAAAATCAGGAGATCATCGAAAGTACTTTTCCGCCGCCGCAAGCTTCTGTCTCCGCAAGATCCCATCTGGGGCACGTTCTGGTGCCCTCTCGGAGGGGGGATTCGGATACGGAGGGCTTCTTCATCAACACCATGACCTCTCCGATGATGCGTGAGTAGTTCACCATAGACCTACGTGTCCATAGCTAGTAGCTAGATGGCTTCTTTTCTCTCTTGGATCTTCAATACAAAGTTCTCCATGATCTTCATGGAGATCTATCCGATGTAATCTTCTTTTGCGGTGTGTTTGTCGAGATCCGATGAATTGTCGATTTATGATCAGATTATCTATGAATCTTATTTGAGTTTCTTCTGATCTCTCTTATGCATGATTTCATATCCTTATAATTCTCTTCGAGTTGTGGGTTTTGTTTGGCCAAATAGATCTATGATTCTTGCAATGGGAGAAGTGCTTGGTTTTGGGTTCATACCATGTGGTGACCTCACCCAGTGACAGAAGGGGTAGCGAGGCACGCATCGTGTTGTTGCCATCAAGGGTAAAAATATGGGGTTTTCATCATTGGTTCGAGTTTATACCTCTACATCATTTCATCTTGCTTAAGGCGTTACTCTGTTCGTCATGAACTCAATACACTAGATGCATGCTGGATAGTGGTCGATGTGTGGAGTAATAGTAGTAGATGCAGAAAGTATCGGTCTACTTGTCTCGGACGTGATGCCTATACGTATGATCATTGTCTTAGATATCATCATGACTTTGCACGGTTCTATCAATTGCTCGACAGTAATTTGTTCACCCACTGTGATATTTGCTATTTTGAGAGAAGCCTCTAGTGAACACTATGGCCCCCGGGTCTACTCCACACTATATTTTCAGCCTTACACTTTTTCTTCATTGCACTTTCTGCCTTCAGATCTCACTTTGCAATCAATCTTGAAGGGATTGACAACCCCTTTAAAGCGTTGGGTGCAAGCTCTTTTGTGTTTGCGTAGGTACTCTGGACTTGACGAGATTCTCCTACTGGATTGATACCTTGGTTCTCAAACTGAGGGAAATACTTACTGCTCCTGTGCTGCATCACCCTTTCCTCTTCAAGGGAAAAACCAACGCAAGCTCAAGAGACGACAGAAGGATTTCTGGCACCATTGCCGGGAAAGGACTTTTGTTGCCGTAGCAGAAGAATTTCTAGCGCCGTTGCTGGGGAGGATCAAGTCAAGAACTCATCCAAGTAAGTGTCGCAAACTCATCTCTTGCATTTACTTTGTTCGCCAGTTGCCTCTCGTTTTCCTCTCCCCCACTTCACAATTTGCCTTTTTCGTTTGCCTTTTTGGTTTGCCTTTTCGTTCGCCCTTTTTCTCGCTTGCTCTTTGTTCGCTTGTGTGCTTGCTTGCTTGCTGAAGTCACCATGAATGAAAACACAAAACTCTGTGACTTCTCGAATACTAATAATAATGATTTTACTAGTACTCCGATTGCTCCCGCCACTAGTGCGGGGTCATACGAAATCAATGCCGCTTTGCTGAATCTTGGTATGAAAGAGCAATTCTCCAGCCTTCCTAGTGAACATGCCGCATCCCATCTCAATACCTTCATTGAGCTTTGCAATATGCAAAAGAAGAAAGATGTGGATAATGATGTGATTAAACTGAAGCTTTTTTCCTTTCTTGTTGTGAGATCGCGCAAAAACTTGGTTTTCTTCTTTGCCCAAAAATATTATCTATTCTTGGGATAAGTGAAAAGATGCTTATATATCCAAGTATTTTCAGCCGGCTAAGATTATCTCTCTCCGTAATGATATCATGAATTTCAAGCAACTTGATCATGAACATGTTGCACAATCTTGGGGGAGAATGAAATTGATGATTAGAAATTGTCCCGCTCATGGCTTGAGTCTTTGGATGATTATACAAATATTCTACGCTGGCTTGAATTTCGCTTCTAGAAATATCTTGGACTCCGCCTCAGGTGGAACGTTCATGGAAATCACGTTTGGGGAAGCCACAAAGCTCCTAGACAACATCATGACGAATTACTCTTAGTGGCACACTGAAAGGTCACCTACTAGTAAGAAGGTACACGCTATATAAGAAATTAACTCGTTGAGTGCTAAGATGGATGAGTTAATGAATTTGTTTGCTAGTAGAAGTGCTCCTTTAGATCCTAATGATATGCCCTTATCTTCTTTGATTGAGAGTAGCAACGCTAGCTTGGACGTTAATTTTGTTGGTAGGAATAATTTTGGCAACAACAATGCTTTTAGAGGAAACTATGTTCCTAGGCCTTTTCCTAGTAACTCCTCTAACAACTTTGGCAAATCCTACAACAATACTCATGGGAATTACAATAGATTACCCTCTGATCTAGAGAGTAGTATCAAAGAGTTCATCAACTCGCAAAAGATTATCAATGCGTCCATAGAGGAAAAGCTACTCAAAATTGATGATTTGGCTAAGAGCGTTGATAGAATGTCTAGTGATATTGATGCTTTGAAAGTTAGATGTGCTCCTCCCAAGATCAATATGGATGAAACTTTGAAATCTATGCGTGTTTCCATGATTGGGAGCAAATAAAGAACTGCCCAATTTCGTGCTAGACATGAATGGTTTAAAAAGGCGTGTTCTCGTGATAAGAATCACGAAGCTCTTAAAGTGCTTGGTGTAACTCCCATTGAATCTTTGTTTTTCATGTCAAACCCAATGATGATGGGGCTGGATATGAATCCACTTTGGTTGAAAAACGCCCCAATGATTCGGAGTCCATCTATCTTGATGCTAAAAGCATTGAAAGTGGAGTAGAAGATATTAAAACTTTGAGTAGTAATGAAATTACTACTATGGATTTCAAAAAATTCAATTATGATAGTTGCTCCTTGATTGAATGCATTTCCTTGATGCAATCCATGTTAAACTCTCCACACGCTTATAGCCAAAACAAGGCCTTTACCGATCATATCGTCGAAGCTATGAAAAAATCTCTTGAAGAGAAACTTGAATAGGAAGTCTCTATCCCTAGAAAGCTTCATGATTTGTGGGAACCTACCATCAAAATGGAAATCAAAAACTATGAATGCAATGCTTTGTGTGATTTGGGTGCTAGTGTTTCCGCGATTCCAAATTCTTTATGTGATGCTCTGGGTTTTAATGAGATTGAAGAGTGTTCTCTTAATTTGCATCTTGCTGATTCTACTGTCAAGAAACCCATGGGAAGGATCAATGATGTTCTTATTATTGCAAATAGGAACTATGTACCCATGGATTTCATTGTGCTTGACATTGATTGCAATCCTGCATGCCCTATTATTCTTGGTAGACCTTTCCTAAGGACTATCGGTGCTATCATCGATATGAAGGAAGGGAATATAAGATTTCAATTTCCTTTAAATAAGGGCATGGAACACTTTCTGTAAGTGCATCTAGTGCCCCTTAGTGATTTTGGTGGTTTGAAGACTTATAGGTTAAGTATCTAATGTGTTTATGAGTGTACACAGGATCTACAAGTCATTGAGGAGTTTGAGATATTTGAAGAATATCGACCCCTAAAAATATATGTCTTCAGTTGAAGAAATTGGTCTGAAGCTGAAGAAATGAATCGCGAGGAATCTGCGATGAAATTGATATTCCTCATGAAGATACTGATATTGAGAAGTCCGGTGGTTCCTGAAGAAAATCATTCTAAAGAATTTGAAGCATGAAGATTTACACTTTCTGTTTTACTTTCTTCACATTTGAGTAATAGGAACACCGTACTGTTAAAGGGGGTCGAAGTTACACTATGGAATGAATTTCCTCATGATGCTCAACCCAAGCCTAATCCTATCAAAAGCCTCAAGTGAGGAATATAAGTGACATGAGGACTGTCACAGTTGAGGGTTCCGACCATTTCGATAACCATGCCAAGTCACTGGTCTTATCCACTCCAACGGTCATATTATTTAAGGGCATTAGTGTCAAATCATGTCGGGATGCTCCCAGGCTATAAATAGCCACCCCCACAACCACTAGCTGGTTGGCTGCTCTGTTAGAAACTGACACTTGTCATAAGAGCAACCCAAATTCCTCAGAGTCTTCGAGAGTAATTCATCAGTGAGGAAATACACCACCCACCGAAACCACAAACCAAACCTAGTGATTGAGCATCACTGAAGAAGTTGTTCCTGTGTGGGACTGAAGCCTTTTACCTTTGAGGACTGTGCATCCTCCAGACAGTTAGGCGTCATGGTCTAGAGCTTTCCAGCAGTCAATTGTGGATCGCCGGGTGACCTAGTTTGTGAGGGTTTGGAAGTTTGCCCTGAAGACTTACCACGAGTGTTGGGCGAGGACTGTGTGTCCTTAGCTCAAGGAGAGTACGGTAGGGACTGTGTGTCCCGGGACTGGGTGTCCTTTGGTTTCAATACCAAGCCATTCCAAACCAGATGTACGACTGTCACAACAGTTGGAACCGGGTCATCAACGACTGTCTTCACTAAGAAACGGGTTCTAATTCCTCAACTCTTTACTTTCCCGTATTATGTGTTGATGACTTTCACTGTGCTGTTCGAAGAATTTGTTGAAGACTTTCTCCGAATTTCCTCAACCCCAAATTCTTCATGTTAGTCATTTCTCATCTGTATTCTGCGTGCCTGCTCACTGTGCAATCTGTTTTCACATTCTTCACTGTGAAAAACGGCTGTTGTGAAACTTTGCACTTCTGATCCTTTACTGTTTCCGCTGTAAGTTAGTCATCAGTGAGGAATTTCCTCAAAAGGAATTTCCTCAGTGATGAAATTCTAAAAATCTCCTATTCACCCCCCTCTAGTCGATATAACGCACTTTCAATTGGTATCAGAGCAAGGTACTCCCTTGTTCTGTGTGATTTTGGTTTAACCACCTGGAGTTTTAGTTATGTCGACTGCAGGCATGTTTAAGATGACTGCAGCATGTCCTACCTACGAAGGAAAGAACTTTCCCTTCTAGAAGAACAAAATGCAAATGCATTTACAAGCTATATTGTGGAAAATGGTGTCCCCATTATCTCTGCCAGTGTCACTGCGGATGATGTGAAGAAATTCAAGCAACTCGATTCTCAAGCGAAGAACATCATCTGTGGCCATCTGAGCCCAGGCCAGTTTGGAAGAGTAAGTGCTTTGGACTCTGCAACACTGATCTAGGAGAGACTATGCAAGGTAAATGAAGGAGTATCAACCCAGCGTGACTCTCGTGTTGATATTCTTCGCAATCTCTTCAATCGCTTCAAGAGACATGACAATGAAAGCTGCCAAGACACCTTTGATCGCCTCACTGACATATCAAATGAACTGCAAGCACTGGGAGCTCGAGACATCACTGATCACGAAGTTGTGAAGAAACTGCTGAGATCTTTGGATTCTTCATTTGATACCTTAGTTCTGATGATTCAAGAAAGACCAGATTACAAGATGCTTGATCCAGCTGATATACTGGAAAGGCTAAATACTCATGAATTCCAACTAGAAGAAAAGAGAGATCTATATGGACCAAGCTATTCCAGACCACGTGCACTGAAGGCTAGATCAATTTCCTCATCTGAAGACGAAGACACAGATGACGGTATTTGTGACCCTGAAGAATTTGGATAGGAGCTCGCAATGCTCATGAGGAAATTCCAAAGATTTACACGACGTGGTCAGTTCGGTAAATCTTCAAGAAGAGACATGAGTAAATCAGAATCTTCATCTGAGGACTACAAGAAACGAACCTGTCACAAGTGCAAGAAATCAGGTCATTACATTGCTGATTGTCCCCGTTGGGGAAAGGAATCAAAGAATTAGAAATACAAGGATGATAGTTGTGATGACTCGAAGAAGAAGAAGAAATCTTCAAAATCCTCATCTTCAAAGCCCTCATCGCACAAGAAGACTAGTTTCCGAAAGGCTCGGGCACTTATCGACAAGGAAATGGACTCCGAGGAAGAATCACATGAATGTGATGAAGAAGAGGGTTCTGATGAAGACTCAGAATCTGGATAGGCTAGTCTTGCACTCGCAACCACTTTCGTCAGCAAGTCAATCTTCAACCTTGAAGAAAATGATAGCACCATACTCACTAATGACTATGCTGATGACTTCGCTCCAACCTTTTGCTTCATGGCAAAAGGTTCAAAGGTACCAAATAATGCCTCCTCCTCTGATTCAAGTGACTATGAACCTGATAATTATAAGAAACCCAGTTACAGCAAACTTGCAATCATTGCCACTAAACAACAAACTACTTTGGAAAAGCTTCAGAAACTGCTAGATAAAAGTGATGATCTGTTGAATGACGAAATGAACCTTACCCAAATCCTCACTAATGACATGAAAAGTCTTCAGTCTAGATTTGATAATCTTCAGGATCGTTATGATACACTCCTCATTGATCATGAGAAGCTTTCCTATGAATTTCTTCAAAGGAAGCTTGATCTTGAGAAGCTGAGGGTGTCTCATGATGATCTTCGTATGGAAAATGATTCATTACTAGCTCAACAGATCAACGCTAGTCAAGTTGAATTTATTCCTCCATGTCTTAAATGCATTGAACGTGAAACTGCTAATTCCTCACCAGAATCATCAAATGCTACCATTGCTACAAATTCTTCAACTGCACCTGTTGTGTCTATTTCCTCACTTGAGGAAAACACAAATGTTACTGATGAAAATGCAGGGTTGAAGGAATTGTACGTGACAGGCATGTACAAAAGCCTCAAAGGACATCAAACCCTTTGTGATGTGCTCAAAAAGCATATCTTGAACAGGAACCCGAGGAAAGAAGGAATTGCCTTTGAGAGGAAATTAAATGCTGATGGATCTTATTGGAAACCTGAGCAGTATCCCAAAACCTCATGGGTTGCTGCCACTGGGCCTCCTTTTGATCCATCTAATATAACTGGCTTTTCATGTGAATTATCCTATTCCTCGGATGAGTCATTTGATTCCAACTATAAACTGTTCAAAAATCAATCTGGTGAAGTATTTGCTCGATATGTTGGAACTAACTGCAGGAATGGCCCTCATCTGAGGAAAATCTGGGTTCCCAAAAGCTGTCTTGAAAATCTTCAGGTGAATGTCCTCATGACACCACCACTGAAGAATCTGAACCCCAGATCAAATTCCTCAGGAGGACCAAAGTCTTCAAGAGGATCAAAATCCTCAACTGGTCAAAACTATGCTCGTACCCGTGCTTATGCGTCTAACATGCAGGGAAACTACAAGGAATATGAATATGAGCGTTACTCCTCAAATCACTATGTTCATAAATCCTCAAACCAATTCTCTGCATATTTATATGAGTACTTTAATCCCCCTACTGTTAAGAGAAGTGCATTGGCTTCAATGCCACCTTTCTCATATGGTGCTCGCAGGATGATGAATGCTTTGCCACCCCTTCAGATGTGGGTGGTGAAGAAATCGAACTAATCACTTCTGCAGGTCAGGTCTCCAGATGAAAATCATCATCTGAAGAATTTGCTGGAGACCTGAGGAAATGCTTGATAGGACGCAAGCTAATGATTGATGAAATAGAAATATTTCACTCGTCCTTACATTTCTGTTATGATGAAATTACTGATCTGATGAAATTGGTATCATATTCTTCAAATCTGAAGCATATGAGATGGTAAGCTGTACTAATTCATCTACAGGATGACAAACCCAAGAATACCGAGTGGGTTCTTGATAGTGGCTGCACACATCACATGACTGGTGATAAAAACTTACTGATGAATATGCCACTAACTCCGTCACCTCTGAAGCAAATCACATATGCTGACAAAGGTAAAAGCAAGGTATTGGGACTTGGCAAAGTGGCTATTTCCAAGGATAGGCATATGGACAAAGTGATGCTTGTTGAATCCCTTGGTTTTAACCTTATGTCAGTCTCGATGCTTTGTGATCTGGATATGATTGTTATCTTTGGTAGATATAGATGTGTAGTCATCATGGAATCTGACAAATCCAAAGTCTTCGAAGGTGTAAGAAGAGGGGATTTGTACATTGTTGATTTCTCTACAGGTCCTCAACCAGCCACTTGCTTACTAGCAAAAACCTCAGAAGGATGGCTGTGGCACCGAAGACTAGGTCATGCAGGCATGAGGAATTTGCACACGCTCGCGAAGAAGAAGCATGTCATCGGCATCGAATCAGTCAAATTCCTCAAGGATCATCTCTGCGGTGCTTGTGAATCTGGGAAAATGACCAGATCCAAGCATCCCTCTAAGACTATCGTGACCACTACACGTCCATTCGAATTGCTTCATATGGATCTATTTGGACCTACTCACTATGCCACACTAACCAATGCAACATCTTTATATGGCTTCGTCATAGTTGATGATTATTCCAGATATACTTGGGTGCATATCATAGTGTATAAAACTGAAGTGCATGAAATCTTCAAACGATTTTCTTCAAGGGCCTCAACGAACTTTGGCATCAAGATCAAACATATCAGGAGTGATAATGGAACCGAGTTCAAAAACACTGGTCTTGATGATTATCTTGATGAACTTGGTATTACTCATGAATTGTCTGCTCCTTATACTCCTCAGCAGAATGGTGTCGTCGAAAGGAAGAACAGGACTCTGGTTGAAATGGCTAGAACTATGCTTGAAGAATATCACACTCCTCGTTGCTTTTGGCCTGAAGCAATCAACACTGCATGTCATATCATCAACAGGGTATATCTTCACAAATTCCTCAAGAAAACCTCATATGAACTCCTCACTGACAAGAAACCCAATGTAAGTTATTTCAAAGTCTTCGGTGCAAAATGCTGGATTAGAGATCCTCACCATAGCTCAAAATTTGCACCTAAGGCACATGAAGGTTTTATTCTCGGTTATGGAAAGGACTCGCACACTTACAGATTCTTCAACAACTATCACAACAAAGTTGTTGAGACTGTAGATGTGCGGTTCGATGAAACTAATGGCTCGCAAAGAGAGCAATTGCCTTCTGATCCAGATAAGCTGTCTCCTGAGGAAGTAATAAAGCTCAAGCCTACTGAAGACATTGTCCCCACTAAGGAAATTGGTGAAGAAACGATTCCCATCGCTGATAAAAACCAAGAAGATGCTCCTGAGGAAATTGCACCAGCACCAATTCCTCAGACCAGACAAAATCCTCAGCCAGCTCATCCGAGGATTGCGAACGAAGTAGAACATGAAAAAATCCTCAATGACATCAACGCGCCAGGTCCTCTCACTCGCTCAAAAGCTTCACACTTAGTTAACTTTTGTGGGCACTTTTCCTTTGTATCCATCACAGAACCCTCAAAAGTTGCCGAGGCTTTTCTGGAACCGGAGTGGATCCAAGCTATGCAAGACGAACTTCTTCAATTCAAGCTGAATGACGTGTGGGAGCTCATCAAACGACCAGATCCTCGCAAGCACAACATCATCGGCACCAAGTCGATTTTTCAAAACAAGCAAGATGAGGACGGTCAAGTGGTGAGGAACAAGGCACGACTTGTAGCCCAGGGCTACACCCAGGTTCAAGGAATAGATTTCGATGAAACTTTTGCACCTGTTGCTAGACTTGAAGCTATTCAAATATTACTTGCTTATGCTAATCATCATAACATCACCTTATATCAAATGGATGTGAAAAGTGCATTTCTCAATGGTAAGCTTGAGGAAGAAGTATATGTTGCTCAGCCTCTAGGTTTTGAGGATCCAAAGAATCCAGACAAAGTCTTCAGACTCAAAAAGGCTCTGTATGGCCTCAAGCAAGCCCCTCGGGCATGGTATGATACATTGAAGGAATTCCTCATGAAGAAAGGCTTCAAACCTGGTTCACTCGATCCAACTCTTTTCACAAAATCCTATGATAATGAGCTATTTGTATGTCAAATATATGTCGATGATATCATATTTGGCTGCACTGACAAAAGATACAGTGATGAATTTTCCTACATGATGAGTAAAGAATATCAGATGTCCATGGTGGGGGAGCTGAAATTCTGCTTAGGTCTTCAAATTCGTCAACAAAGCAATGAAATCTTCATATCACAGGAGAAATACCTCAAGGATGTTCTGAGGAAATTCGACATGCACGAATGCAAAGGTGCCAAGACTCCGATGCCTACCAACGGCCACCTCGGCACTGATGAAAATGGTAAAGATTTCGATCAGCATGTATACCGTTCTATGATTGGCTCCTTATTGTATCTATGTGCATCTAGGCCAGATATAATGCTTAGTGTTTGCATGTGTGCACGTTTTCAAGAAAAACTGAAGGAATCACACCATAAGGCTGTGAAACATATTCTTAAATACTTAACTCACACACCAACACTAGGATTATGGTATCCCAAGGGCTCCAATCTTCATGTGGTAGGGTATTCTGATTCAGACTATGCTGGTGACCGTGTGGATCGCAAGTCAACTTCTCGCACATGCCATTTCCTCGGAAGATCACTAGTTTGCTGGTCCTCAAAGAAGCAGAACTGCGTATCACTCTCCACTGCTGAAGCTGAGTACATTGCTGCTGGTTCTTGCTGTGCTCAATTGCTATGGATGAAGCAAACCCTCAAGGACTACGGCATCAACATGAAGAATGTACCTCTTTACTGTGACAATGAGAGTGCTACCAAGATTGCATACAACCCAGTACAACACTCGAAGACCAAGCACATCCAAATTCGTCATCATTTTCTTCGGGACCATGTCCTCAAGGGCAATATCCTCATCGACCATGTGAAGACTGATGATCAACTGGCAGATATCTTCACTAAGCCCTTGGATGAGAAAAGGTTTTGCAAGTTGCGGTGTGAGCTAAATATCTTAGAATCTTCAAATGTTTTGTAAAAACATGCACACATCCTAACACTTATGCAAAGTTGATGACTTAGATGTGCAACACATGATGAATCGATTTTCATCAACTGATGAAAAATGTCACTCTGAATGTGAAGAAATTAACGAAGAAATTGATTCTCAGGGCCCTACGACAATTGTACGCGGCGTCTGTAATCAACATTCTTATATGGTGGGTAACGCCACCGCCCAATGTGAAATTCCTCAAGTTGATTTTCTTCAAATGATCAATTTCCTTACAATGCGTTTTTCTTCAAAACAGTTGTTCTTCATTGTGATGATTTATTACAAAATCTTCAAAAACACTTGATGACTTTTATTTGACTAGATAGACTATGATTTCTAGTCCTCAACAGCATTCACTTATTGCTATTTCTTCAAGTTGATGTTTCTGCTAAGTGAATGTGATCGGACCCTACTTTCCCTCTATGCTATACTTATCCAGTCTATTCAATTCTTCATATGCGTTCTACTTGAAACTTTGTTCAAAATCCTCACTGCATCCTTGTCAGCTCATGATTTTGTAACAAAAATCCTCAAATCTTCAAAAATTGTTTCTTTAAAGACACAGTAACTGAACCCCCACTTCCCACGATCGGATAACCACGATCTCCACTATCTCCACCGCATCATACGGGAGCTACACGTGTCCTGCAGAGACGTAGAGGCAGGGGCTATTTGGTCCGACATTCTCGCGCCAACAGTAACTTTTGGCTATAAATATGTCCTTAACCCCCTCGGCATCCTTTTCTTCGCCTCATCGCTCTCCTGCCACAGCACACTCCACCGAACCCTAGCGCCACCGCTGGTAGTCTCGTCGCCGGTGAGGAAGAGCTTCACTGCCTCGACTTCTCCGTCGCCAGAACCACACCGGAGTCGGACCATCTTCGTCCGCCGCTGCCGTAGACGTCCTCTGTCGTCGAGTTAGGGTGCATTGGACACTCAAACGAAGAGCCTCTCCACACACAACTTTCTGTGTTCTTCGTGCGCACCTTCCAGGGTAAATATATCCCATTTTTACAGCAAGTTAGATCTAAAATTTTACATCTTCTATGTGAAATCTGTTTTTCCTCAAGATATGATGCGCACTTGATTCCTCAAACACTACCTATCACCACAATCATTGATGAACTATGCTAAGCATCTAAGATTATCACGAGATTCCTCAATTGTGCGAATTTTCGGATCTGTACAACTCTGGAACCCAAGAACAGTATGCTTAGGCAAATTCCTCAACCACTGGTTATATTCCTCAAACTGTCAAACTTTTCCATTTTCTTCAAATCTGAGAACGCATATGACCTCTCCAAATTCCTAGCAACCATACTCTATTCACAGGTACACACATGTTAGCTGATGAATCTCTCGGTTCTCATCACATTAACTCATTTGCAGCGTTTCTGGAAGAAACTCTTCAAGGCTCATCAGAATCCTCAAGAGTTCAAAATCATCAGCAAAATCCTCAATTGAAGAAAATGGATGAAGACAGAAAACAGAAGGGAGGAAAGAAACTTGAGCAAAACACAGCTGCTGATATCCCTGAGGGCATTTACTTGGACTATTGCACGCCTGATGAAAATGAGACAATGGCCAAGAGAAAGATATGGATGTAGAAGATTGAACGACGATGGGTGAAGGAATGGAAGGAGTACAGGTTTGTGACTCCCAAATATGTGAAGAAATTCGCTTTGAAGCCTCCTGGCAGAAGGGCCCCACTTGAGGATCATCAAGTAGCACATCCCTCAAGCCTCAAGACCATTGATGACTATCCAGATGAAAAGGAAAAGCATGTGGCTAAGCTCAAGAAGCAGGCAGAAGCTGCAGTGAGGAAATTTAATGAATCCTCAGCTGCTGCCTCACGTGCTGCTAATTCCTCAGCTGCAGAAACCGCAGGCTCAGAAATTCCTCAAATGCAGTATGTGCCATCAAAGCCAAGGGCTCCAAAGCCTCAAGAGAAGTCTGCTCAGGCTTCTGTCACAAAACCCTCAGCACCAAAACCCTAATTACCAAAACCTTCAACACCAAAACCATCAGCGCCAAAACCCTCAGTACCAATCTCCTCAGCACCAAAATCCTCAGCTCCACCTCCAAAGCCTCAAGAGAGACCAGTACAGAAGCAAGTCGTGAAGCCTATGACCGCCAGCTCCAGCTCCTCACTCCCAGCTGCAACCAGCTCAGAGACAAAGTCTTCAACACCTCCTGCGAAGACTTTGGCAACTGCTGAACGTGCACCTCTGCCCAGCCCCAGCAAAATCATCACAGTCCCGTCTGCATCAGAGGGAAGTGATGAATATGATGACGAAACCCTGCAAGCCATCATCAGAGACAAGCAAAAACGAGTAGCTCAAGCATCAGGCAGTGCTATTCCTCTGGCCATGGACCCCAAAGTCCTCCTTGACTACATCAATATCTGGTATGAGGACCCAAACACTCCTATTGATGACTTGAAGCTTCCGCCTGGCATCAGTCACACGGTGACCACTTTCATCAATGAAGCCAAGTGGAAAGAACAGCAGGCCAGGCATGCCAAAGTTGCAAAGATCAAAAAGGAGAAATTCCTCAGGCATAATCTCCTCAAACTGACTCCTGATGCACTGGTGACAACACAGACAGAGCTGCAAAAATTGACTGACAAGTACGCCAAGCTGTCAGATCGCAAAAACCTCAAGAGCAATTTCATCAAGCTGGCCACTAGTGCTGTTGATGACTACAACAAGAGAACCGCACCCCCAGCACCAACTCCTCAGCCCTTGATCGAGGAGCCAGCAGATGAATCTCCTCATGAGGAGGAAACTCCTCAAGCTGAGGAAGTACACCAAGAG